>NC_050596.1:11605000-12345000 GCF_013368585.1 Megalops cyprinoides
CAGCCATTAATATGGACCCACCTTACACATGCTACAGACTTTTGAAGGGAAGGGTTTCTGGAATATGATGTCCTTGAGAAGAGCAGCCATACCAGAGGTCTTATAATGTCTCTGTGTGCTGGATCCAACAATAAAAAACTGCTAGCCATTAAATGTTAACACACACACACACACACACACACACACACACACACACACACACACACACACACACGCACACACTCAGAGGAAAGGAACATACAGAACTTCTGGCAATGGCAAATAGACAATTATTTGCAGACTCACTAATTTGTGGTGACTCAGTGATTCATTTACTGGTCTAGCCCCCTGTAAATATATCCAGTAAAAAACATCCCAATTATTCCGCATACTCAGCCAAGGATCTGACTGAGCCACTGAGACATGAAACTCCACAGGGGCACTGGTGTAAATGGTCCATGTCTGTAACAGACGGGGGGAGCCAGAACGCTTACTGGAAGGCCCTATGACACATGTAATAAACAGCAGTTTAGCGTAGGTGGTAGTGGGTGGTTGGCTCTGACCTGAGACCTAGAGATGACACAAACACTATTAAGGGATAGCACATTATTTATTGGGGGAAAGGGGCCATGGGGTGGCTGAATGCTGACCTAGTTAAAAAAAATCATGACCCTCCCTCAAGATACACGTTTTTATGTGACCCCTGCTGTATTCTTGAAACAAAGTGCATGACCGTCCCTTTACCACAAATACTCAATTACAAAACCACACACTGGTCTGGGACCAGTTCATTTGTTTGGCCTATAATGGTTAAGGTTAGAATTGTGGTAGGGAAATCTGGCACTAGAACAGTGCTTACATAAACTTCTATCCACATAAAGGAACCACGTTCTGCCAGAGGTCGATGGCTAGAAGGATGGCTTATGAAAAGTGAAACAGAAGTATAATGCTGAAAGTAAATATGCAAAACATGTCTTACGTGTAATTTCATACGCATATAGATCTATTTGGGAAATATAAAGATGCAGGACCCTCCCCTATGACCAAAACCAAAATACAACACCATCCCTGCTCTCCCAAATTTTGGACCACCCCTCCCCCCAATAAATAAGGAGCAGTTCCTAACTATCATTCTTCTTTATTCACTGTGTTACAGATGAAATGTGAAACCTGGTTTCCAAAGACACCAACACCCATTTACATTTACATTTATTTATTTGGCTGACACTTTTAATCAAAGCAACTTACAAGAAAGCAAAGTACAGCACAAGCAAAAAGCCATATAAGAAGTAAACAGTATTAGAAGTGCTGCATGACCAGGTTTCAATGGTTGTCCAGACAAGGTAACTAACTGCTAGCTGCTAGCTGGTTCATACATAGGTTCATAGAACCATTAGATCTGAATTCTTTTTTTTAAAGGAAAACAAAGTTGAGGGCATAAGAAATTGCTTTGGGTGGTAGTGTTTCAGGTGATCAGGTGACCGCAGAAGATATGTATCTTCAGTTGCATATAGGCTTGTAACCACTGCCCACAAACAGCAGCAACGCCCACAAACAGTACACCCACAAAAACAGTGCTAACAACCACAATCGGTGCTAACACCCACAAGCAGCGCTAACACCCACAGGCACTGCCAACACTTGCAAACAGTACTGCCTCCCGCAAAACACTCCACTGCCCACAGACAACAGTGTCACCCACAAAGCAAAGACCCCCTTTCCCTCATGGCTCCTCTGAGCTTGGGAAAACTGAAGAGGCTCACAGAGGAGAGACTCACACTCACAGGAACATTGAGAGAGAGTGACACACACACACACACACACACACACCCAAACACTCAACGTATAAATTAGATTTTTTTCTTTTATCTCAGGCTCAACAAAGGTTAAATAAAAAGTAAAGCACACACACAAAGATTTACACACAGGCTGAAAGATGCATGTACAGGAAAACATGAAGAACAGAGACACTTGTGCAATTATTTATTGTTCCAGCTTGGTTATTTCCAAAATGTTAAGGTTTTTATTATTATTATTATTATTATTATTATTATTATTATTATTATTATTATTATTAACCTCTCTGCACGTGGATCAGGGATGCAAGTTTTCAGCAGTCTGTTTCTTCCTGATGGGTGAGAGATGGGAAAAGCTGATGGTCCCTGAGAGTCACAAGGTTCATTGCACAACCTTTTGGAGGAGGACTCTTCCTGTAACTCTTTGGAACAGATGACTGTCTCTGGAAACGTGGCTTCTCCTCTTACTGAGGGATCCAGTGTTCTGGTGCAATTCCAGAAAAGTTCCAATGACTCAAGTGTGAGAATCATTCATTTACCATCTCCAAAAAAAAAACTGTTCTAATTGTAGGGCACAAACCACATGAACATAATTATAACTCTAACACATACTAAACCAAGTCTGTCCTCACTTGTCATTATGTAGTTTTGTTCTAATGATTAGCAATTAGAACAATGCATTGCTCTGTTTTGATACTTTGGTTGATACCAGGTGCCTAACACATCTTTAACCTCTCCGGGTCCTTAACTTCCTCTCTCTTGCCTGAAGTGTGAATAAAATGTATGTAAGACAGCTCCAGTCCCACTTAGAAGATAATCTGACATTGTTAATAGTACTGAAATATAACCTAAACCCTCAAACACAATTGCCCCGGCTCAAGTATTTGGCATTCATGGTGCAGAATACACAAAAGAGATGCGTCTAATGGATGCAGGGACCAGTAAAGACAGGTTAAAAGTGAATATTTCTTCTGAGGCTCTGTGTCTGCAGCCCCCCCTCTGGGTAACCAAACCGATTGCAGCTAGCTGCTGTCTGTCCCACACTGCTGTCACCGATTGGCTGAGACTCACTGAGGAGGAGCAACTCCTGTCTTTTGGTGGTTTGTTGACGTATGAGGTCTGAGGAACTGATGTCTCAAACAATCAATTTGACTGAGCTGTTAATTTAACATTGATCTGGAATTGGCATCGCTTAACAGCTATCAGCTGTGAGTCACTTGTGACAGAAATGGGTTTGTGCATTTGTGCTACGAATGAAGATGTGTGTTTTTGTGTATAAATAACTGCTGACAACATTTGTCACAGAATAACCACTAACGGCATAAGTCAGTATTTAATTAATGGCACTGTAAAACTTTATTATTCAGAGTGCAGTTAGAATATGAACGTGTGAATGACACACAAATAAAAGACAGTATAAGTGGCAGTGAGCTTTTCCTTACACTCACTCATGCACAGGACACTGACTTTTATAGAAAAATGAATTATCATTCCACAACAGCAGTGTCCCATATGGAATTCACACACACAACACCATGGTTCAGAGTCCAGCTGCCCCACACGCAGGCAGTGACTGGCGTGGGCATCGCAGCTGACTGACAAACCCAAAACCACATGTGTGTGTGATCCTGCTTTTCCCTCTTGCAGCAAACCATGCACAATCTGTGCTTCATGTCAGATTATGAAATATATCAAAGAAAAAACTATTTTAAAAATTTCCAAATGGGAAAAACAATTCAGACAATCTGATAAACAGGGGTACAGGAATATCCAATATCCAATATCCAATCTGCAGCCTGGGAGAGTGAGTGAGAGAGAGATGTTTTAGCTAACAGCCATCTGGTAACTGTGAGGTGGGAAGCTCATTCTCGTAAACGGCCTGAGAATTAAGAACAATCAGAACCAGATTTCACCAGGTTACCGGGAGCCGCCGCATTGCACAGTATGAAGGAGTGAAAGACAGAATGAAAGAAAAGAAGAAAATAAGGATAGTGAGGATCTGGTTTTAGAAATGTGTTCAGTTAGATGCATAAACACATGGCTATGTGCTGCAAAGCCATGTGTTGACTTCAATCCAAAAGCAATATTTTCCCACATAAATACAGCCTAACCACACAATCCCATTCACACAAAAGAAGCCTGCGCTTATTAATGATGGGACACTGAGGCTTCATAAACTCCCACAAGATACGATGTGTTATCAGTGATTCACTGATTTGAAGCGATCATATTGTTTGTCGATAGCAGTATGTTGATGCATTTAAACTTGGCGGTTATTGCCAGTGCAGGGTAGGCCCAGCCACCATCATAATCTTCAAAAAAAGATAAAAACCAAACCATCCAATTGAGAATATTCACAAAATATTACTATTTTACCCTTTTTAAAAAAGATGGGGGTAAAATGTGATGCTGAGGACAATCCTATAAATGTTTTGAGGAGTGATGCAAATTTGTTTCAAATGCTTGCTCTCCATAGAGGATCTAATGTATCTAATATCTTAACCACAGGACAGGAGCTGAAATATTCCTATAGTAAAGGATGAGGCCACAGGTCAAAATAACTGTGGCTTGTGGGCTCATGTTGAAGCTCCTGGGTGGAGACCCCTGTGGGAAAAGCTTTTCCCTCAATCTCTCCCCATTTGGAAACCATGTCATTTTCCTCCAATATTATACCTGCAAACACACACACACACACACACACACTCACTCACACTCAGCAGGTTGTGTCAGGGTCTTGCAGGTTAACGAGAGCATGACTATTCTTTCTTACACTGCACAGAACAATGCCTTATCACCTCAGATCAATTAAAATCAACTTTTATTGGCATGACAATTTACATTTGTAAAAGAAATATATAAACCACAAAAGACTATGCTGGCCAGTTTTGATGGCCAGGCTGTGTTCATGGAATCCATGTTTTGTCAATTTTTCTCTGTTTGAAATCTTTCACTGTGGTCTCATGGCCATTGTAGTCATCCAAGCCAGATAGCACTGTCTTAGTTTGTGATTTTGTATGTGCATCCATAAAGTTCTTGTAGCTTTTTTGTGTTGTGTTACACTCTGATTGACAGTAACTGCTTACATCAAGATGATGTGGTTATGAGATTACATGGTGTGAGACAGGGTTTGTGAATTTAGTTCCAGCTGAATGAGGAGCCATTTTTAAGATCAGGTTTTGGCATTGCAAGGCCTTGAGCTGAAATGAGTGGGGGTTTCTGTTATTGAGATATTTCCAAAATTCAATTTCCTTTTCCTGGATTTTGATTGATAATTGTAATTTCCCTCATTCTGCTCTGCATGCATATAGTTTTTCCCTGCCCTTTTTTTCTGTGAGATATTTTGTACAAAACTCTGCATGGTTTGAATTGAATTTTTGTCCTGTTGTACAAAATCTTGCTTTGCAAGCAGACCCAACACTTCACTGCAATTTAGAACAAATTAATGTTTTTTCTCAGTTGTTCAGATGTGTTGTTAGCAACTGTGGTCCAAGACTGCAACTTCAGTGATCCATTGATCACAACTTCAAATGCATTCACTGAACTTTTAATTAATAATTCCCAAAACAAAAAAAAAACAAACAATTCAACCAATCAGACCCAAATAATTATAATACGTACAGTGAAGGAAGTTCTCCTCTGGGAGTCTCATTATGCTTCTCAGAAGCACAGCAGGAGACAGAAAAGACTACATATTGCAGCTGCCCTTGAAGAAGCCAGTAGAACCCTGAGAGAGCCATGTGTTAATTACTTTAACTTTCACATCTAGCAGGGTCTGCTGGCTTGTGATGTGCTGTTCTGTGTTTGATTTGAGGGTGTGTACCTGTGTGTCTCTGCAGGAGAATATGGAGAAGAGTGCTAGCCCAAGCGTGGAGAACAGGGTAATTAGTCTGTTGTGGGGGCAAGGTGAGGTGTGGATGGTTATCTCTATATCTTCTCTGTGAACATCTTTGTGCGTGCGTGTGTGTGTGTGTGTGTGTGTGTGTGTGTGTGTGTGTGTGTGTGTGTGTGAATGGCAGCTGTACCTGTACTTTCCATTAATCCCCAAATTGAGTAGAGCAGAATAGCCCTGCAGGAGGAGGAAATAGCGTTAAAGGGCTGTAATTACAGGGTGGACGGAGAGGGGCGGCCATCTTCACTTCCGCACCCTGGTACACCCCCCTCCCCATCCCCCCTCACCACCCCCTAACAGAGTAACACACTGCAGGAGGGAAGATGCAGCAATTAGCAATTAAACTGTCAGCATCATTAATAATTCTACAGTAATTACAGAGCGAGGTGGTCCTTCACTGGTATATGACAATAATTGGACAATGAGGTTCATCTATCACAGATTCCGATACATGTAAAACACATCCTTTCTAGCATGGCAGACAAAATTCTGAAGCTATGACCCACAGTGTATAGCCTCTAAACCACAGCAAAGGTTTTATTTTTAAAGATGCTTCATTACCCCAGCCCCTCTCCCCTATATACACATATATGCATTGAACTCCAGTAGTATTTGGACAGTGACACATTTTTGGTGGTTTTGGCTCCTTATGCTAGCACTTTGGATTTGAAATGATACATATGTGACAATGGGATTAAAGTACAGACTGTCAGCAGGGAGGGTATTTTCAATTTTTTTTTTTTTCATATTTTCCATGTCAGACAAATATGAAATTACAGCCCATTTTAAGGGGGTGGCTATGTACATTTATATATCGTATATAATCAGAATAGGGACAGATTACATTATTGGCATTTAGCAGATCCAGAGCGATCAATTACACATTTTTACAATGTTATCCATTTATGCAGCTGGATATTTACTGAGGCAATTGCAGGTTAAGTACCTTGCCCAAGGGTACAGCAGCAGTGCCCCCATGGGGAATCGGTTACAAGTCCTTTCGGTTACAAGTCCTGCTCCTTAACTACTACGCCACACTTCCACGTAAAGATTAACCCTGATTTAATGAAGTCCGACAGAGAATGATTGTGAATGCTGATGTGTGATGTGAACTGTACTGGAGACAATGCACGGTGATGGTATAATTAGTAAGTAGAGCTGGTCTGCAGACAGGGAAGTTTTGTGAATAGTTATATGTACAGATAGAGAAGGTTGGTGAATAACAATATGTTCAGACAGAGAAGGCTGGTGTGGCTTTCTTTCAGCTAACAGAGCAGAGCTCCCTTTCAGCCTTAAAGTCCCAGGCTGGCACACTCTTTGCCCAGCCATGAGGCTGCTCTTCTACATGGCAGGAGAGAGGCGTGGCTGGTGAACACATGCTGATGGGGAGAGATGCCCATCAGAAATGACCCGTCAGAAATGCCCATGATGGGGAGCAATTTGTGAACGTACTCTGATGAAGACATGAGGGAGGGGATGTAATTGGTCAAGGCAAGCTGATGAAGACCATGGGACTACAACCCCCCTCTCCGCGAAGTTTCCCTGTGTCGGCCACTCCACAGAGACAGGCATGCCTTCATTACTGAGTCATTGTGAGACAGTGTCTGGGTCACTTCCAGTTTCTCATGGAAGGTCTGGGGTTTTGACTGGTCAGGGGTAGTACAAGAGAGAGGTGAAAGTGTGTGTGTGTGCGTGTGTCTTTGTGTGTGAAGCTCTAGACCTGGGGGCCATGGGAATACAATAACAGTGCTACTGTATATCCCAAATAAGAATAAAACAGAACAAAAACTAATGCCTTCAGTCTCTATTTAGGAACAGAAACTTTCTTTTGAAAAAATAGCTACCTACTGTTCCTCAGACATATGTTCCTCAGTAGATATGTACTGTATTGTATCTGGCTATTAGGCACTTTTCCCCTCCTTTCCCCAGTAGGACCAGTCTAGGAGACCATTGAGAGTTAGGGTATTATGTTCACATAATACCCTAACTGTGTTTCTTTATGTCAGGCAGAAAATGCATCTTGGAGTGGATCACCTGCAGCTCACAATGACTGCACAGCTGGCCAACTTTGGAGACCATGGATTTCTCTGTCTGCTTTCTCACTCCTTTTCAGTCTACCTTCTCATTCTGTCTCTCTCAGCTGAATTCAGTTTGGTACAATTCATTTTGGCTCAGTTCAATTCAATTCAACTCAATTTGACTCAATTCAGGTCAATTCAATTCAATTCATTCTGTCTCAATCTCTCTCTCTCTCTCAGACAAAAATATGTCAGTGCTCCTTTGACTTGTTTATCGGTTGAATTAAAAGCTTTGCTTCCCCCTCTCCCTTTCTTTCTCTCCCTCCATCTCTCCCTTGCTCTGGCTTTCTCTTCCTCTCACTCCCTCACACCCACACATGCAGGTGTTCCATCCTCTCTGATTATTGATCTCTACTGCGGAGCCTGTAGGTTTACGGTCTTGTGAAACATGATCCTGAACACCTGCCAATTCACAGATCAGCTCCCCTTTCAGCTGGCTAGAAAGGGCCGCCAGTCGGGGCTGAGCGGTGTGTCATAATTACAGTGCGGGCATTGCTGTGATGTAGCTGCTGCTGCTGCTGATCGGCTCCTCTCTCCTGTGTGTGCTGGCGTTGAGGCTGCTTTCTGTAAAGAAAATCCCTGTGGAGCAGATGAAGCCGTCTTTCTCTTGCTCTCCTGGCTCCACATGTTTCCAAGATCAGGCAGGTGCTTTTAGAGAATTTCACACCATATGTACGTGCACACACACGCGCACACACACACACACACACACACACACACACACACACAGACACACACACAGACACACGCACGCACACACACACACGCACACACACACCCCTCCCTCTTCACTGTACAGGATTGGACTGCAAAATTAATTTTTTATTATAATTTCATTTTCATCATTCATGTATCATGCAAACATGAGTTACCAGTTATATTTGAGAAATTTCTTGTGAACAGCACATAATGGATACATAATAATTTTCATGATAAAAACCTTCCTGTATTGCTTGTGTTTCCACAAGCATAATCCTTAAAAAAAAACTTCATGAGAAAATCTTGACATTAGAAGACATGTTTTTTGACATGAACCACTTCAAAACATCAATGTTCTTAGTCGTGTTATTATCTTTGACATCACAAGATAAGATTTAAAATTAAAGTGCTGTGAAGCTAAGAGCAACAAACTCTTTCCTGTTTCAGGTGAAAAATCTAACATGCCTTACAGCACACACTCACCACTGTCTCTTTTGCCATTTTTTGTCACTGGGAAATGTCTGGACGCATGTGATTTGCTTTCAGTGCCTTAAATCTGCTTTGGCCCTTTGTATGTCACTATGGATAGCAACATCTGCTAAATATTAAAAAACGCTTGTGCAATAAAAGGTGTGCTGTATGATTGCCTTTGAGTGTATATGTGTCTATATATTCTGTATTCTTTATGACTGGGTCAGAGTGCAGATGCAACAGGTTTATATTTTCTCATGGAGAGGCCTCTTTAGCAGGAAGCACAGCTGAGTTTCCTCTCTCTCTCTCTTTCTCACTCTGTCTTTTTTTCTTTTCACACTCTCTTACATGCTCTGAAAAACAAAACATCCAGCTTCCTCTTTTAGTTCTTCTCACCAGCCTCTTATCAACAACAGGCCGCGTGCAGATTGCCTCCCCTGAGCTGTACCTGGTGTGCATGTGCACGAACACACATACACACACACACACACACACACACACACATACACACATACACCACACACACCACCCACACACACACACACACACACACACACCACCCACACACACCACACACGCACACACAGACAAGCACACACACGCACGCACGCATATACACACACACATACACATGCCAGCACACACACGCATGCACATACACACACACACACACACACACACATATATGCACACACTCAGCCCCCAGCTGCTAGTAAAGCACTCCGGCAGGACAATGGAAACACAGAGTGGAACATGAGGTGATGTCTGTCAATCTGTCCGTCCGTTTGTGAGTCACTGTCTAAACTCTCTCTCGCAGGTCTGCAACCGCCTGGGAGGAAACTATGAGAGGAAGCAGAGAGAGAGAGACAGAGGAGAGAAAGACAGGAGCACGACTCAGCCTTAACTAACCCTGCAGCAATGTGTCTTTAATGTCATAGCCTTTAATACTGCAGACTGACTCAGGAGTGAATTTGAGAGCAGGAATGGAGGAGTAGACATCAGTGCGGAGCAGAGGCTGGCGCCTGACCTTTGATCTGGTGGTGGGCGAGCTGTTCTGCTGCTCTACGTGCAGGAGAATTTCCACAGCCAAATACGAGCGTCAGAAAGATGGAAAACTGTAAGCTTTGCATGTGGCCCTATATAAGGCCCTGTACATCAACTATCATCATAGGTAATGTGGTATGACAGATGACTAAGACAGTTGATCCGTGCATGTTTTTTGGGGAGACTGCAATTCTGCATCTAATATGGCAATGGGACTGCATAATATTGTCACTGCGCTGTTTCGACATTGAGTAAAAAGGGTAATGGCACAGACACTGTGACGCACGGGTTGAGCGGCTGTCTCAGGGGTCTTTGCTGGAAAGTCTGCTGGTCTTACTCGCATGTCTGGAACACACTGACAAACCGCAGAGCATCTGGTGCAACTCCGACGTGGGCAGAGGACGCTCCGTTGATTGCCTTCACACCTGACACCTAAGTGAATCTCCATCAGCTGTGAAAATCTGTCAAACTGCGTGAATGTTTAAATAAAGCTGTCGTGTCCACAAAACATCTCTATGGAAACCTAGGCCAGCTTCTCACCGTCTGAGCTTGGGGTTTTGTGACGAGCTCTCATTCATGCTGTGATCTGAGTACACGCTGCCACCTGTGGGTCAGATATGGAACTGGCATCACGCAAAATACCCAGACTCACGCTTAACTCCTGCTCAGGAACAGTTTCTTGTAGACATTTCTGTGTATTAATGCAGCAACACCCCCTTTAAGCTCTGTTCATTGGTTGATAGACACTTACACATGCATGCCATGCAGACAAACATATCCATGCATGTCTCACACATGCACGCAGGTCACACAAACACATATGCCTACAAATTCATTAACATATGTACATGCAATCATACAAATGCACTCCCCATCCAATTCCATTTATTTGCTCCACTGTCTGAGAATAACAGTGAGAGAAGGTGATTTGTTAGTGCATTTGTGGTCTGAGAAAGCCTTTACCCACAGCAGCCTGCAGCTGGCTGTGTTTCAGACACGGAGTCACCCTTACGTGCGTGCAAGAGTTCATTACGTGGGCTCACAGACACCAAAAAAGAATATGAGAAGTTGAAGAACAGGCCGAGAGGAAGTGATATCTGTGCTTCTCATGCAAAACTTCTGAAGAACTACAACCATGGGAAACGCGCATGTAAAATAAGTTATTTCCTCAGACTCTTCACTTCGGTCTTACATTTTTACTTTCTATCCCGTTATACAGCTGGGAAATTTCGGAATCAGGCCAGGCTAAACACCTTGCTTAAGGGTTTAGCAGCAGTGTCCCAGTTGGGAATGGGACAAGCACAGAAACAGGCCAATGTTCATCCTTCATCAGATCCTCTCTCACTCTAAGAGGCTGGGCTTGGCCTCATTTTTTCACTTTTTACTGGCTCCCAAAACTGTGGTTGTGAAGGTTGTGCAGGTGACAGTGAGGCCCTCTCAGAATTCCATCTCCGACTCTCCAAGACACATTGGCCCCCCCATCCAGAGACAATGGATATATGGTCTGGACAGCAGCTGTTCGGTGCTATCCGTGACACTCTTCACTTGGATCATGGGGATATCCTTAGTGCAAAGGCATTTATATGAAAATATTAAACAAATAACATAAGGTACACAATGCTTATGAAAGTGAAATTGTATGTATAATAATGTACAACAGATTTTGACAGCTGTGGAAAAAATGTATTTATTAATATTTTTGAAGTATTATTTCTTTCTTTCTACAGATGACCCAAGAGCCTGTGCTGTCAAAGAAGATGGAGAGTGATGGAGAGTGACAGGGAGGGCCAGGCAGCTTGGAGAACCCCAGGATGGTAGTCCTGATAACAGAAGCTGTCAGGAAAGACACAGGCTTGAGCAAGGCCTACACTATCTCTCCAGCTCAGTAAGCTCAGCTTCCTGTTTAGACAATGGAGGAGAGAGGCGTTTGCAGTTTATCCGAAGGGATAACATCTCTGTAGTCAAATGCTCAACTACTGCAGCCGTCTGTCACTCTGTGGGGGGTTTGGGGGGGGTTTTTGTGTCACTTTTGCAACTTCCCCTCGACATTCTCATTCCCACACCCCCACAGTGCACAGTACTGCCAGAGCTTCTGGTTCTGCAGAACATTAGCTTGGGGAGGAGTGGGAGGAGTAGCACTGCTTAACAACTGCTGTAAGGTACCTCATCCACATGGCATTTAAGAGCTGGTCTGGCTCATGTACATATACCGCAGTGGTCACAGAGCCCTCGTGCTGGCACACATCACTGGTCTGCTCACAGTTTGAAATTTGCAGCAGGCTTCAACCGCATGCCTTTTAATACCCAACTGAACAATAATGAAAGCGTATTCAGGCAAAGCTGCTGAGTATTGTTTAGAAGTGATGGTGGATAACAGCACAGACTCAGCCACATGCATGCTAACGTGAGGTGAAAGGAGCAGAAATGAAGAAGTGAAATGAGAAGTGTCTCCAGAGACCAAGAGGAGAGGAGAGAACATCCTGAATCACATCTGAACTTAACCTTTTATACACACACACACGTGCGTACACGCACACACACGCACACACACACGCGTGCACACACACACACACACCCACACGTGCGTACACACACACACACGCACACACACACGCGTGCACACACACACACACACACGCGCACACACACACACACACACACACACACGCGCACACACACACGCACACACACACACACACACGCGCGCATGCACACACACACACGTACACACACACGCGCATGCACACACACACACGTACACACACACGCGCGTGCACACACAGACACACACACGTGCGTACACGCACACACACACACACGCGCGCGCGTGCACACACACACACGTACACACACACGTGCGTGCACACACACACACGTACACACACACGTGCGTGCACACACACACACACACACGTGCGTACACGCACACACACACACACACACACGCGCGTGCACACACACACACGTACACACACACGCGCGTGCACACACACACACACGTGCGTACACACACACACACGTACACACACACGCGTGCACACACACACACACACACACAATCATGCTCAGAGAGCATAGCAGCACACATTCACTCTTCGTTTTCCTTAGAAGGGAAAATGCTTTCACATCATGACAGTACTTTCTCTGGCAGCTTGCACCCCATGTGGCCCTGAGGTTTTGACATCACTGCTGTTTTTTTGTGGTGAAGCTGCTGGGCACACAAGCTTACCTCATCTACTGTAATAATCTTATATTACTTATATTTTTTCACATTTTTTCATTTTTTGGATTTTGCTACACAATTTCGTTGTACTCTGTGCAATGACAATAAAGGAATCTGTATCTTTATCTTTATTTGCCTCAAATGCATGACACACATCTCTGGGTATTCTCACCACCTTCTCCCCCAGAACAAGTCCTCCCATACATCCCTTAACCCCAACACAAGACCCCCATCTCCTATTCATCTCTCAATAAACTGTTGATAGTGCAATCTGGGAGCAAGGTTACTGACAGTCACTTGAAAGAAACGCTCTTCCTTGAGAGTGTAATTAAAGAATAACTTCTCAAATAGATTTGACTGGTAACCGAAGGCTGAAATATGTATCTGAGGGACACTTAATAAATTATGCATCTCTTATTTACTAATGGCCTATCGACTGGAGGGCCGAGGAGGCTGGTAGGATGTCAGGCAGTGGAGAGGAGGGTGAGCCAGTGTTTAAAAGGGTCTCCCAGAGACAAAGGTGTTGGAAATTGGTTCACCCTTGCTCTTTGGGGAGTTCAGCATTAATCAGTGCAGTATGTTCCAGTATCATCCTTCCCCTGTAATCATGCAGTGGATACTGTAGTGGTACAAAACCATTCACCACAGTGTAGACATATGAAGGAATATGGCCCAACCGACTCCTCAAGGCACACTGCAATTGCTATGTTACCAATAAAAACAGCTCTTTTCTTATTCGTATCTGTGTTTCTGTCATCCCCAGGAAGAAGGGTCTATCTTCTGCAGCGCAGCCCCACCCCCTACAGGGTACAGTAGGAAAATACAGCAAGAAAAGAAAGACAGAAGGAAAGAAAGAAAAAGAAAGAAATAAAGCTACCTGTAGAACTGGCTGTTTATTGTACCTTTACTATTGCGATGTATTTTGGATTCTGTGTCCTCATGACTGATGTATGGTAGCATTCTTGGCTCCGTTGCCTAGTCAGATTGCACAAATGAACTTGTGATAGGGATTGAATGATGTTCGGCTCGCACTCGCTGATCTGGGAGTGTCCTTAGCCTGGTCTGACACTGTTGCTCATTCAGCTTGAATGGATACACTTCTGTTCTTTCGTGCTGGAAGTCGCTAAATGTCTGCTAAATGAATGCAACGTAATGTAAGAAAGAAAACAATGCGTGACATGGCATATAAATACATACACACTTTAATGTCTGTCAGTCAAAAAAATTAGTTTTAACCAATACCTTTAAAAAATGCTTTCTTTCTCAGACCAACAGACGCGGGGGTCTGTCGCAGAACTGGCCGGGCGGATTATCTGGGAGCCAGGGAGAAGAGATGCTGACTCCGTTGGCTTGTCTTCTTATCTGAGACCGACCGGTCAGCCTGTGGCACCGCGGCCGGAAAATCAATTGTACCCTTGTTGTCTCGGCTCTCTGGGCCGGGGGGGAGCCGGGTAGCGTTTCACTCAGAGACGAGCCGGACCCTGTAACCGACCGTGTCGCCAGTAGAGCCCAGGTGAAAAAGCACACATTAAATATTACATGATTATTTTTTAGGCAGGCGGACGGGTGAGCAATAAGTTGCGGTTTATCTATAATTTGGAGACAGTTGTAGTTTATCTCCTGGACTGTATCAATATATATATACGTATGATTGTTATTTTAGACTCCTTTGCAGACCAAAAGTATTATTCTATCTGACAAGCTGTAGACGGCCTGTCTGCAGGGTGGAGTGTGCGTGTGCCGGTGATACTGACGGGTACTCAGCTTGAAAACTCACCCTTCCCTCGGACCTCGGGTGGTGCACATGAAGTTAAATTCATATGCAATTCTGGTGGAAAAAATCAATTCGCAATCACCCATCCTCGCCGCTCCGCCCGAGACCACTTGCATATTCACTTCTAGTGACATCATTAAGAAGACATCCATCCCTGTCAAGAGACAGACCAGTTTAATTAGTCTCTGCAAACATATTGAGCTGAGCGTCCAGCGCGAATTAACGTGAATAATGCTGATTCTGTATGATTTCCATAAAAATGTGCACTCGGTAGAAAAGTTTTTCCATCTGAAGTGTCAATGTTATCACAGAGAGAGGCCCTTCTCTACAGATGTGTCATTCCATTAACAATTATTAGGTTACTGTCCTATGCTTGGAATTCCAACATCCACATCTACCATATACGTTATGGCATCAAAGAAAATCAGAGAGGGCCATGCCAAAGATCATCTCATTTCACACAGAATGACCCAGATATGGCTCTGGAGAATCAGATGCAAGTTTAGTCATTCACCCATGTTTTTTTATTGTAAATGAAATGAAATGTCATGGTCATTTTAATCAGTTGAAGCTGTAATGTTGGAATTGTAGGAAGTCACCCTCTAGGATCAGAGGTAGCCCGCTCTGAACTATTGGAGAAATATGACGTACCTCTACCATGTACCCCCAATATGATGTGGACTGTGACAGGACTGAACCCGCAAACCTTCACAACCGCATGGTACAGCTCACTCACAACTGCTGGCACAAGACAAGATCAACTGGCTGCTGGAAAAGCCCAGATCCCTGTGCGATTAGCATCATCATCTCCAGTGGGGTGAATTTTTTTTACATTTTCAATGGAAGATTTAACTGTTTTAGAGGATTCCACATTATTAGATATTATTTGCATTCATAATGTGTATTTAATGACAAAGGAGGCCAATAGTGTTTAGGAGAATAATAGGAGAATTTGTGTATAGGGAGCAGACTTTACCAGTAGGTTATGTTACATTACATCATCGTCATTTAGCAGACGCTGTTATCCAGAGCGACTTACATATGTTGCAATTTTCACGTTATCCATTTATGGAGCTGGATATTTACTGAGGCAATTGGTGGTACCTTACACAGGGGTACAGCAGCGGTTCCCCCACAGGGAATCAAACTGGCAACCTTTTTGTTACAAGCCCTGCACCTTACCACTATGCTACACTGCTGCCCAGTCATAGATTTGGTTTTCTTAGTAAGACACCACTGTTGTGGCATATGGTTATATCTATGCCTGTCATTTTATTTTCTCACACACTTTAATAGCTTTCATAACTCATACCCAAATCCTTTTTTTTCTTTTTTTTTTTAAACCAGGGTCGGAATCACTGCATGATTCCGATATGGTGACATAATGCACCTTTGCTGGGTAACAGAAACGAATTTGGGAAATGCTGTAAACCATCCTAACAGTGTCTCCCGCTCACAACGAGAGGTACTGAAATGGCCTGACTGTTCCTGACTGCCCCCCCCCCCCTCCCAAACATACCACTGTGGTTTATTTGCCTCATTGACCCCGCAGCCACAATGCATCCTGGGAACCATTAAGGAAAGCTGAGAAGAGCAGAGTGCCGGGAGGAACACGCAAACACAATCAGAGAGGAGCGGCAGAGACACCCGCGGCAGGCACAGAGGGGCGAGTGTGTGAAATGGGACACGAGATGCAGCAGACTGAGCATTTTTGAAATGGCACTCATGCTGCTCACTACATCGCTTGCATTTGCATTTAGCTGCTTCTGTCCAGAGTGACTTACATAGGTTACAATGTATTTTCATGTCATCCATTTAAAAAACAGGATATTTATTTATTTATCATATTTATCACATTTATCACACAGATCTGCACAGTCACTTTACTTATATAACCGTCTACATCATATCCTGTGGAATCTATATTTATATTTATATTTTATATTACTAAGCCTACCATGTGCCTTGATGGCCTTGCTGTAAATATTTGTAGCTTGTTTCTGTGAAAATTCTTGTTCTTGTCTCTCAGTGTCACTGTGTTATGTCAAACTGTTGTATTGTCACCGTGGGCCTGAGAGAAACGCAATTTCAATCCTCCGTATGTCCTGTGCATATTGGAGAATTGACAATAAAGTTGACATTGACTTTGACTTTGATATTTTATGCCCATACCAGGTCACCAAATCCTCTCCTGCTTGCACAGGTGGATTCACTTGCAGAAGAAGGCATTTTAAAGAAGGAGACTGTGAACAGGAGTAGCAGCTCAGGAATGAGGTCTGAGATCAATGCTGGTCCTTGAGGGCCACAGTGTCTGCGTGGCTACGCAATTCCAGTCCTGAGGGCTGGTATTATAGGGCCTTCTGTAGAACAGTGTGTGGTGTATATGCTGGCATTATGTCACAGTTGCTGTTATGCTCGGGTGTAAGTTTAGCTGAGCGCAGTGCTGGAGGTGTTAGGGTTTCGGGTGTGTCAGGTGGCCGGCAGGAGGATTGGGGAGCCTGTGGTCTGGGTGACGTTGGGAGGCTGATGGTGTAGACTTCAGCTCCCTGACCGCAGCGTGCCATTGATCCCCGCCTCAATCGGATTACTGAGCGTCTGGAACAGCCGTGCCTGCAGAATCAAGAAGAGGGCGAGAGATAGATGTGAAAATGAGCGACTGGACTGACAGCCAAGGGACCCATTGATCTCCTTGCCTTACAACGTACACACACACACACACACACGCACACGCACGCACTCACACACACACGCACACACTCACAGACACACCTACACACCCACAAACACCCACACACACACACACACACACACACACAAACACACACACACGCACGCACACACACACACACACACACATATGCACACACATGCTGTGTAACTCACCTCCTTCTGCCACAGGAATACTGTTGAGCTCCACCATATTGGATTTATGAGTTAATGAGGATGTCAAGACATAACAAATCAGGAAATAAGGAAGAGATAATAAGGAAGAGAAGAAGGAGCAGAGTTCCCCCCTTTTACACTCATGTGTGTGTGTCCTGTGCTCCCATTTCTATCTGAATAGGGAATGATATGAGGAGATTCAGACAAGTAGACTATGGAGTGAGGACTCATGAATCCAGTTTCTGTAGATCAGTAGCAGCACTGACATTGTCTCCATGAAGATGTGACTTCTGATATGGAACCAAATCAACATTTATTACAATACTACATTTTTCATAAGGTAACTCATGGTGAATGACACATGAAGATTGCCTTATTTGTGGCTTTAGAGATAAATAGGGTGAAATAGATGGGATTTAGATCTATGTTACTGAGTGGCAGGCATATTCATCAGGGTAAAAGCTGCTGGTGTCACATGTACAGTACCAGTCAAAAATTTTGACACACTTGATTACTGTAAGACAATGGGAAACTTGCATTCAAAGACATTTTGAGCTAAAGTCTTATGTTTAAATGCTTTAAATTTGTACCATAGACAAATATAAATGGTGAAGTTTATGCCTATGTATGCATTTCTTTCAAAAAAAAAAAAATTTAAAAACATTTTTGGGTGTTTTGAAGAATCCAAAATATAAAATAGTTTTGATTTGTTGGCAAAACTTTTTTGGTCACTGTATAATTCCATTTGTGTTATTTCACACTTTTGATGTCTTTACTATTATTCTAAAGTTGAAAAATAGCAAAAAATAAATAAATAAAAATGTGTTCAAACCTTTGACTGGTACTGGAAGGTGGTGGTGTGGTGGTATAGGGGGTTGATGGTGGAGGGCAGTGCGGTGGATGGAAGGGCAACAGATGGTGGGTACTGAGTCTTGGATGGGCCAGCCTACCTTGGCCGTGAGGCTGCTGGCCTGGTCCCAGGGTGGCGGTGGTGATGTCAGGTTTAGACTGATACCGATTCCCAGTTGGACGGCACTGGCAGCCCCAGCCCCGTCGTCGGGAGAGAGGAGGCGGCTCCGCTTTCAGCCCAATCGATGGCCTTACAAACGGAGCCTGTGTTTCCCACTCATCGGTCCCACAGCTGGCTCCGCGAATGGGACGCCGGCGCTCACAGACGCCGTGGCATCGCCATGCCAACCCCAATGGTACTGTGCGCAGAGAGAGGGGTCTGACTCCAGACGCCACCTTATCATTGTGCCAACCCCATGCCTTCGCAGACACAGAGGGGTCGACAAAAATGACATCATAAACAGGACGTTTTCTATGTCATGTGCATGTGGGAGGGTCAAAGGTCAAATGTCTGGGTCAACTTCAAGGACTCATTTGCAAAATTCAGCTTCTAGAAGTATATACAGTGTACACGCTAGGTCTTGATCCAGTCTCTGCTCTTCATTCATAATTGGCCTGATCATGTCAGTTTGGCTTTCTTTGTGATAGTACAAAGCAGGGGAAAATTGCACATGTACCCTGTACAAATCTGTTGTTACCAGCTAGACCAATTAAACGCAGTGGCCCTCTCGATACTGAATGGAGAAGGCGGGGCCTTCATCTGAATGCAGTGCGTGTGGGACCAGTACTATCAAAGAACAGATCATGGGATCAGATGAATTAAAAACATGGGAGCAAGAAAGCAAGCAGCTCAGGGATGAGAAAGGGACTCATAAACCTATGAGATCTCAATAGAGATATAGAGTTGCTAGACTGGCTGTCACGCCCATTGATATGCATTACTTTGGTCTATCCCGTGTGGCTGCCCGAGTGGATATACACATAGAGATTATAGTATCATAAAAAAGAACAGGCAGTTGCACATTTAACAGTGGTACTGTATCCTTGTAATATTCAACACATATTTTGATTGATATGTTGTAGGTGCAGTTCACCATGTGCTGGTTCAGTGGCTTTGTGGCCCAATGCTCTAACCACATAAAGGTCAGGGGTCAGTTCACAGCCAGGTTATACACGAGACTATCAAAACGGAACCCAGAGCCTCTGCTTGGCTCTTTGAGATAAGTGCCCTGCCATTACCCGGTGTTCCCCCCAAGGGGTGCACTTACATGCACCACATCCAGAAATCTCAAGCCTGTGGACTACCTTGGTTTGGACACCCACTTGGTGGAAGTGGTGGCGTGTTTAGGTTGTGAATGTTTGGCTGTGAGCACAGGGCCTTCTCCTTATCACCTTGCCCTGAGTGTTGCTGATCATAAAGCAACTCCCTCTCTGACGTGTACACAGCTCTCTGAGTAAAGTCTGAGATGACGACAGAGCAGCAGAGGTGTGAAACAGCTGTGTGATCCCAGAGTCCACCTGGAACAGCGGAAAGGCCAGCAGAGAGAAAGCTATGGCATTCTCCACCCAAAGCCAAATTTGAATTCCAATTCTGCTTTGTGGGAGCAAAGCATTGTCAGAGCAGAGTTCCAAGAGAGGGACATGAACGGCACTGACAACAATAATAACATCAACAGTGGTTACAAAGGTGTATCCACACCACTCAGGACCGATAACAATCACTTATTTTTCACTGCAGTTTATCACTTCCTGTGGGTGGGAGGAAGCAGTGGAAACTACTGTCATCAACAGTGGCATTCATAGACACAGATGTAGAAAGGGCTTATGGTCTCACAGCTCTCTCTCACACCTTACACCTCATTGGCTGGTGGTGCTTGTTAAGGGTTCATCATCATATCCAGTGTACTTGATGAGAGCTGAAAAAGCCAAAACTTGAATGCTCTCACGGTATGGATGGGGAATAAATTTTCTGAAATCTGACACAAGTATAGTGTAGTATAGTAGTATATTGTAGTATAGGAGCATAGTAAAGGAACCCAACCTGTAATGAGAAGTTTGGACTCCCAGGTGGGGGCACTGCTGTTGTATCTTTGAGCCAGGTGCCTCAGCAAACATCCAGCTCTATAAATAGACAATGTGTAAAACATATGTTATATAAGTCATTCTGGATAAGGCCGGTGTAATGTAAACGACAGCCCACTGCTTCAGACTTGTGCCTACCGTGGTAGAAGTACATAAGAACATAATGAACCCCAGTGATTGTGTGCAGATTATCAGATGGGTTCAGGGGTCCACAACAAGGCAGCTGCAATGCTGTACCAGGCCACAGTGCTGAGCAGATAACTGTGACACGGAACAGGATTTAACTGGTTATGCTGACTTACACAGGTGAGTGGAAATGTTTTTTTCCCTCCTCATCCGCATGAGGGCAGAACACAGGGAAACACTACATGGAGCATACTCTGAATAATCCTTTAGCATTTCTCAGTTGATCTAACTGTGTCCTCAGGCTACTAATATGGAAAGGAAGGTCTCATAGCTGAAAAGGTTGCTGGTTTGATTCCCTGCTGGGGCACTGCTGTGGTACCCTTGGGCAAGGTATTTAACCCAGAATTCCCTCAGTAAATATCCAGCTGTATAAATGGATAACGTAAAAAATTATAACCTAGGTAAGGTGCTCTGGGTAAGAGCATCAGATAAATGCCAATAATGTAATGCAGTGTAATAGAAGGTCTCTGAGTGTGCTTGCGTGTGTTCCCAGGACCCCGCCCACATCGACCCCACTCACGTCCACATCTGTTTCCGCGCCCCCCCCCCCCCCCCCCCCCCCCCTCAAAATCCCTCTCCCGTTTCATCTACCACTCAATTGCATATTCATTTTATTTATTCAACTTTTATTTTTCGAGAGGGGAGAAATTAAAAATGCGAATGTAATCTCATAAGGCTGTAATGTGATCAGTGTGGCAGGGGATCGATGCCGAATGTCACAGTGATGGGGGACAGTGATGTATGTGGTGGGTTAGCCAGTGTCACTCTTCCAGTCTCCTCCTCTATCTGCCTACAATTCTCTGTTTCTCCTCCTCTCACTGCTCCCGTGTCCTCCTCTTCTCTGTCCTCCTCTCCCTCTCTCCTTCTGCATTCCTCTCTTTCCTCATCTCTCTCCCCTCCTCTCTCCTTTCTCCTCATGCTTCTCCTCTCTTCTCTGTTCTTGTAATCCCTCTCTTCTCTCTCTGCCTCTCTTTCTATCACTCTCTTTTATCTTTCACCTCTGCCAGCGTAACAGGAGAAAGTCTCCTGCAGTTCTAAAGTACCATCTTCATGACATGCCTGGAGATACAACCAGCTCACCTCTCTAAGGTCCAAGATCCCAAAGCCAGGGAGCTAATAATACCATTGTTTTGGATGTAAGGGGTGACATCACCTTCCGCAGCATATGTTGAAGTTCTCACTCGCTTCACTAAACCAGTTTAATTTGGCTCCTCTGACTTCCCTTCTCCAGCCACTTCTACATTCAGATTCTGTCTTTCACTTTCTGATCTTCCTCAGCCCTCCCCAGGCCACCCCACCCCCCTGACTGACAGGTATGAGTCCCGCCCCCTTTCCCCTCTGCTACTGATTGATTTTTATATAGGGGATCTCTGATGAGATATTCAGCTCAGTCAATACTGAAACAGGACCTGGGCAGGACCGGGGCGTCGGGGTATTTTTGGGGGCGGCTAGTAGACATGTCCATTCATCACATTCAACCATATGCACAGGACCCTCACACTGACATAAACACACACACACAC
Organism: Megalops cyprinoides; assembly: GCF_013368585.1. Classification (NCBI taxonomy): domain Eukaryota; kingdom Metazoa; phylum Chordata; class Actinopteri; order Elopiformes; family Megalopidae; genus Megalops; species Megalops cyprinoides. The sequence continues at coordinate 11,627,477 of NC_050596.1, forward strand.
ACACACAAACTGCTCATGCATACACGTCGAACCTCTTTCACACACACATGCACAGTTTCTCTCTCTCTCTTCATACACACACACGCACACAAAACCACACAAATTCAGACACACAACACCACACACAACTGCTGATGCACACCCATCTCTAACCCTCGGGTCCCGTTTGTTATAATAGACCATGTGAGCATCCAGAATATAGCCTAAATAGCCAACTTACCCACTGCCTTGCTAACAGTCCTGACCTGAACCCAGTCTGTAAACATCTATCAAACACTCATGGAATAACAGGCATCACAGTAGTAAAGAACATGCAAGAACACACAAAATAAGGCACTTTCTCCTGACTGATACAGACATGCAAACACACACGCAACCACACATACATATCTGCACACACACACACTGCGGCACATAGTTACACATACACATACACACACACACAAGAGCACACACAGATGTGCATACATGCAAACACACACACACACACACACACACACACACACACCCACAAACACACACACACACGGGCATCTTGGAGCAGGCCCTGGTCCTGATGGCGTGTTGACCGGCTGGCTGACCGCAGTGGCGGGTGGGAGATTTATTAAAGCCAAACAACGTCCTGCTACCGCAATGCAGGCCGCAAACGGCTGCCCGGTACATCTTCATTAACAAGAAACATTTCTATTGATTTCATTTTTCCAGCGCTTCGTGTTACACATAAGAAATATGTACAGTCCGGCTAAATAAGTTATCCAGACCCAATTTGTATCGAGCCGTCTCTTTATGATATTATCTATGGGAACGGTTAGTCACTGGGTGTCAAAGCTGTTTGGCGGTAATGGAATAACGCGCAGCTGGAATGAGGAGGTGGGAGAGAGAGAGGGAGGAAGAGAGAGAGGGAGGGAGAGAGAGAGAGAGAGAGAGAGAGAGAGAAAGAGAGAGCGCCAGTCTCAGTTGTGCCATGTCACCACCAACACTAAAGCCGGTGCACGCAGATAACTTCAGACATCTCTTTTTCACGGCCCCCTTCTTTCTGTCTACCTTTTTCAGATATTTTCTCTTCTCCTCTCCTCCCCTCTCTTCTCCTGTCCTCATCCCTCCAGCCCTGTCCTGCGGGAGTATGTGAATGATATTGAGGAGTCTGTATCGCTAATAGACAGTCTGAGATGACTGTTGCACTGTATTTCAGCGGTAATTGATGCTGTTGTTTCAGGGCCAGTGTTGATCTTCATTCATCAGCAGAGTGTTTTTTGTGTGAGAGATGCTGTCATTCCTCAAAGGCTCTAAACGGGATATTAATCACACCGTTGGCGATTTAAGCGGCAGGGACAGACGCTGAAGGCTCCCCTCCTCTCCCCCCCAGGAGACGGGAGTGGCGCGCCCCCTGCATTTTAACAGCCCCTGGGTCAGTGCCATGCTTTTCCTTTTCGGCGACGCCACAAACGCACAGGAGCAGATAAATGACATGTACAAATGGGTGTGGATTGCATGGGAATGAGTGAATGGCACAAGGTGTTCTCAGACACAGCACACGGATGCAGTTTCTCATTTACATTTACATTTATTCAATTGGCAGATGCTTTTAGCCAAAGTGACTTACAAGTGAGGCAGAGTACAGCATTAGCAAAAGCCAAAAGAGTCAACAATATTAGAAGGGCTTCATGACCCAGTTTCAATGGTTGGCTAGATAGGGTACAAGCTAGCTGGTAGAGATGTGAGTGAATTCAACCATTAAATTTGAATTTAGTTAAAGGAAAACAAAGTTTAGGACATAAGAAATTGCTTTAGGTGGTAGTGATTCAGGTGATCACGGAAGAGCTGTGCCTTCAGATGTTTCTTGAAGATAGTGAGGGACTCGGCGGAAAGGATTAAACTCAGATTTTATTTTTACTAACACAGCAACAGTCACATCTAAGACCTTTGGTTCCTTAACAGTCTGCTAAAAGCAGTTGAGCTTTCATGGCAAGTGTGGCACAATTTCTGTGTTTGTTAAATATTATTGTGGGTGAAACAGGTGCTATTTGGCCTTAGAAAGAGGTCATCCTTGTTTCTTTGGAAAGAAAAAAATCTGTGAACCTCTTGGCTTCATCTATCAAAATAAAAGCCCAGATGGAGGGGGGGCGGCGACTCAAAAATGGCCCTGGCTTTTAAACTGACAGTGCAGAGAGCAAACAGTCCCTCAGGAACGACCTCACAAGCCGCCTCCCGGTATGCCTTTCAGATCCCATCCGATGCATTTCTAAAAAGATGACATGGCTGACTCTAATGCTGACAGATAGACACAATAGGCACTGTACATATCCATCTCTGCTGGCACAATGTCAAAGGATCCTCAAGTCCGTCTGTCCCAAACAATAAAGACTCTCATCGCGCTTCATTGGACGAGAACTAAAATCAAAGCCGTACTGACGTGCCTCCCAAATCCAATCAGAGGTCGATAGCCGGGATGATTGATTGATTTCAAACCCAATTACAGCTTGTGTGTCCTGGACTCCGGGCCCTATTAGCGATGTGCATTGGCAGGGTACCCCATGGGGGCTTAAGGCGAGGGAATCACGGCTTCAGATAGTGACAGGAAACACCTACCATGTCTTTTTAATTGACTACTTTGCTGATTAGAACAATGGAGAGCTACAGACCTCTACCATGAAGGGCTAAGCACATTAGAATTCCAGAACTACATTATATTGTGCTTATTAGAATAATCAAAGTGTCCATAGCTCAACCATGCCCTGTCTATTCTAACAGTGAAGAATTCCAGAACTCATTCCAGCTGCATTCCAACAGAACTGCACACATCAAAATCTTAGCTGCAGTCATCAGTGAAGACAGAAATAAGACACGTCTGATATGTGTTTCATAGTAGGGACCAGCCACATAGCTGAGACCTCACACACATAGCTTTTATGTGTTATGGCCGGTCTGGTTCAGACTCTGTGCACTGTGGCAGCGTACAGCCTCAGGCAGGCCTCAAGCATAGAACCCAGAGAGGCTTTCCCTGGTGATGCTGGCTGAAGCGTGCAGAATCTACCCTAATTTTTCCGACAGTTTATCCTCTCACCCAAGTGACCCAAAAAGTCCCAAAAGGTCACCCAAAAGGTCCCAAACCGTAGGCATATCACTAAGGAGGGGGTTGATGAAGAGGGGATACATACAGGAAGGAACAGGAGGAGAGGGAAGATAAAGAAAGACCAGGGAGAGAACAGACACAGAAGGGAATTAGATAAATGTATAGAAGTAAAAATAGATAGTAAAGGTAGAAGGTAGGCCAGATAGGTAAAAGAGAGAAAGAAACAGAGAACAGCAATAAAGAACACAGGGTGAGAGGAGAAATGCCTGATTCCCAGACACCACATGCAAATCAATAAAGGACCCAAATTGCCAGTGCAGTGGGGGGCTTTTGGATAAAATTCCCTTTATATTTCAGCCACATAGCAGGAAACCACTTTCAGAAACAACTGATGACATCTGGTGGGTCAGTGAATGTGACTGAACATGATGTTCCGTCACACGGAGTTCCACCTGAATCAGTGCCCATAGGGCACCGAGGGTGCAAAGTGCGAGAACCACAGTGGGGCACTGCACTGAGCACACACAGATATGTCCCTGCCCTTTGGACCTGCCCTGCTTAGCAATGCAGGGCACAGCAGCGCTAGGAGGTGCATTCAGCCTGAACGCAAAGCGCTTCGACTTAACCTTGAGCCAAAAAAAAAAAAAGAAAATTGTCCATTATTAAACTACAATTCCTATACTGGAGTTTTTCATTGATTTAAGTAATGTCCAAACTTGTACTGACAAGCACTGTAAGCACAAAAAGGTACCTGCTCTCAATGTTAATCAGAATTGAGAACAAAGCATGTTGTGGTTAAATGGAATGTCCCCTTTACACTTAATGGAAAGTCCAGGCGCAGGGACTCTCACAGGTCTGCCAACATCACAGACACCACTAAGCATGCGTTTGATTCAGCACCACCTCTGTGACATTCATCTCTGTGATACACCTCTGTGAGCTCATCTGGACTGTATACAGTGACAAGGTACTACAGCCTGCACATCCCCTTTGGTCGAATTGTAATTGCAATCCACTAGTATACTATTTCACTATTAACTGTATGCATATCAGTTAATGCTCAGTATGTTCAATACAGATCCTATGGCAACAAGTAATACTACTGCTAGTATGTCTCATGTAATTTCTGTGTTTTTCCACTAATTGAAATTTAAACGTGCTTGTCATTTCCTGGCTAAAACTGAGATCCTTCAGCACAGGATATTTTCCAGCAGGCACCTAAACAGTCCCCCCCAGCGCTGCCCTCAACCTCGTCAGGACCCCTGTCTCTGTCTTAATGTTTGAGCGCACCGTGCCGTCTAAGATGACAGATACGATATCAATATGCCGCCTTATCTGTAATGATATGAATTGATCAGTTAAGGACAGGTCACAGAAAGAGCAAAAAAAGAGAGAGAAGGAGAGAGAGATGGGAAGCCAGTTTGTCTCTCACCCCTTGGTTGCTGGGACCGAGTTAACGATCTACTGAAATGGATACTCCCTGCTATTCTGTCTCAGTGCTCAAATGCAAGAATAAATATGTGCAACAGTATTGTATTTAAGGATAACCATCTTGATATTAGCAACATATTCAGAGAAAGCATTTTACCCGCTATGAGTCAGCTTTGATGGTCACAAAATATATTCTCATTGTATTTCCAATGCACACCCTGACTGATCAGCCAAATTACCATTTCACTTTCCTTTCTCATTCAGTCTGTACTTTAAACAAATAATAAGCTCTGATGTGAACTTCTACATAACCAACGTGCAACTGGTGTTAGAGTTGTTTAGCCTACACACCAAGAGTGTGACTGGTGTCAGGTGTGTTCTGACAGCAGTTTGAGGTAGTGGTGAGAGTTCTGGACTCTGCTAATTGCTCATGAAGGTAATTCGCTTGAATTGCTTCTGTAGAAGTGCCTGCTGTGCTGTCTTTGTTGTCCTTGGAGCCTGGAAATAAAGACAACTCAGGTCATTTCATTCATGATGGATAATAAAATGCAATCCAGTCTTCAGTGCTCCTCTACCTGATACCTGTCTTAGATACATGAGTGAAAGGAGACTGTAGAAAGAGAGAAGACCCCTGATTGGCCAGTAAGAGAGAGAGGCACTTAAATTCATTACAGGAGTGAGATGCCAGAATTGGTTTTGGAATGGACACTGGTTCTGGATCAGTGCATTTTGGAATAATAGAGTTTTTGTAGAGAGGCAGTGAAACAGCACTGCAGGTTCTGGATCCGGACCAGGACAGTTTAAGAGAGCTCCTTCGGTAAGAAAGTGAAACGGCACTGCGGGTCCTCAGTCACAGAGGCGAGTTCTTCCCCGAAAGACCTTCAGACTCGGCCCCACAGCTCTCCGCTGCATCTTAATCGCAGAAGGGTGACAACAGCTTGATATGAGGGTTAATAGTTAACCCCTCTAGGGCCTCTCCAGACTTATCGATGGTTCCAATCTGCGGTATTAATGGCAGGGAGATAAAAGGCGTTCAGAGTTCTGCGGATCAGGAAGGACTTCACGCTCGAGACCGGGGGCAGGCAGACCTCGCTGTGCTCCTACAGAGGGGGAAACCAGCCCGAGGCTCGGTGAGGTAAGCAGGATGTCCCTTTCAGACAGAGCCAGGTAAGCCGCAGGTCAGGCGACCATCCTCCGTCTCCCTATCCCTGAGTGCTGCGTCTGAGATTTCACTCATAGCTGTTCTGCGTGACACAATTGCGTCACGATGAACGAAAAACAGAGCGTTTGATGAGGGTGAGGCACGTGAAACAGCAGGTGTCAGGTGGGGGAAGCCAGGACAGAGCTGCTGCTATGAGGAGCATGGTGCTCTAGCAGAAGTCAACTGCGTACCCCTAACTCCAAAGGAGCAGAGATAAGGGGGTTGTGCAGGGCACACAGCCAGACATAGGCAATTGGACAGTGTCCTCTGAAGAGGGGGAAAGGAGGACGTGGGGAGGCAACATTTGAGCACAATGGCTCTCCGTCTGAACGTCCCCCAGCCAGACTGAGGTACTGTAACGATTCAGCAAAATTTACAATATTGGGGAACGACTGTAATTACCAGGCAATTAACGACCTGTGTTTTAGCAACCTGATACACACAGGCTGAGTGCTGCAGATGGAGTGGTTGGGTGAGGGAGTAGGGAGGGAATGTTTTCTATTTCTCCTTTTCTCCATCTCTCCTTTTTGCTTTCTCTCCAACCCCCTCCTTTGCTCTCTGTCCTTCCTGTGTCATTCCCCTTCTTTCTCTCAGAAACATAACCTATTTCTTGAACGGGAACAATTACTCCTCCAATTAATCAATTATTAATCAGATGGGCCGTCAATAATTCATGTCGATCGCTTAGGTTTCTCTTTTCCAACCTACACATGCACAAAAAAAGAGAAAAAAAAAAAACTAACAGTGAGGTCATAAGGAAGAGTAGGGTATTTCATTTCTCTCCTGTGAAAGGTGGGGGGGGGGGGGTATGGATCTGAAGGTGACAGAGGTGGAGGTGAAGGTGTAGTTGAAGGAGTCAGAGGGAGGTCACACCTATGGACAGGATCACATGGAAAAGGTTGCCATTTTGAACAAATCTGATTTTGCTGACCGAAGTCAGGTTCTGTCGAATCATTTATTTGACCCTTTCTCTGCGTGCAGTGCAAGGAAGAGTCCACTCACCGTGCATGGGTGTCCCTTCTTGGGAGGATGGAAGAGTCCACTCTCCATGGGGTGGGTGTGGAAGAAAACCCAAACTGAAACAGACCTCCTGCTGTCAGTAACAAGGATTCATCCTGTTGTGATGTTGTGACCTGACAGGGAATCCCTGTTACTGGGGGTGAGGGTTCAGCATACACAGCGCCTGGATGTCTGAACATACCTGAGAGGTCTGAGAACATACCTGTGTCCTGACTGCGGCTACTGTACTGATGAATGTCTCACCACCGACAGCCCCTGCCTTCAGTCTATCATTATTCACTTTTATTAGGGGTTTTACAACATTTATTGTGGGCAAGAAGGTAGGGTAATTCATTTTTTTTAAGGAGAGGGCCTTTCCTTTTTGGCCTAACATCCTAGCTATGAGTTTAACTGTTTTTTTTGTCAGTATTTGCAGAAGAGTCTTGGGGGGCATGAGTTATGTTATATTTTCAGCGGTGTGGGGTGGGTCAGAAATTTTTTGCAGTCGCCATTCTCATTTTTACCTTCTTTTGTGCATAATCGGGCCTGATGACACAGAAATAACATGCATTTTTAGCATTTGGAGCTAAGGCTTAGCGTGTGCAGATCCACAGAGCCACCTTAGTTTATCTATGGTCTTAGTTTATGGTCTGAGAGCGGATGCAAAATATAAGTATAGCCCGACAATCAGTTGATCTTTATAGCTTTGCAAGGAACAACTCCTCTTGCAATATTTCTTTTCAGTGGAGTTCCTGTCCATTTTCAATAACCACATTGTCCTTTGGAGGGCCGCGGTGGAATTCAGCCCTGGAACTCTCACTGGCCTTGAATGTTACTGCACCAGTGTGGCAGCTATCTGGAGACTGACGGGAGGAGTCACATTTACTATCAAACATACACACGTGTACAGACATGCACGCATGCATGCACACAGGCGCACACACGTGCACACACAAAAGCACATGCTTACAGTAAAAAAGTGCATATGCATACACACAGAGGTGCACACACACACACACACACACACACACACACACACAGGTGGACAGGTACCATTAAAGGCCCTGTTTGCTCTTATGTTGAATTGAACGTAGAATGATATACATACCTAGTCAGTAATCTTCCCATTCAGAATTACAGAATCATTTCCAGTTCCTCCGACCCACAGACACAACATCTACCCCTTCTTTACTCATGACTTATACATATAAAAGCACAGAGAACATTGTGTGGGATTGTGTTCTGAGCTGAGCTCCCCCACCCCCCCACACCTGCCCCTCCACTTACACTCGTAGTCACTGCCCAATGTAGTAGTCTCAGTCACCTGTTGCACTCACAGAGTCTTTACTCTCTTAAATCTTTAGTCTCTGTGCTGCACCTCTGCTCCTGCTCTTTGGAATATAGAGGATCTGCCTGAAAGCACAACTAACTTGCAGACAAACTGTGTAAAATGTGTATATTGTGCATAATGAGTCTGTCCCATGAGCCTGCAGTCTGTGTCTCATTATCTTTATATGTTTATCTGGGGCTCATTATCTTTACTGTCACACCTCTCTCTCTCTCTCTCTCTCTCTCTCTCTCTCTCTCTCACACACACACACACAAACATAAATACATACATACATATACACACATGCATACACATACCCACACACACACACACACACACACACACATACACAAGCACACATACATCCATGCATATAGACATGTATACACAGACACACACACAAGCATATATACAGGTATGTACACACACACACATATGTGTGTAGACACTCACATCCTGACTTGCGCTGCCTTCCCCCGGACAGGTCCGAGCTGCAGGGAGGGGGGTTGCTCACCTGTCACGGCCTCCACGCCTGCCTGCCCTCAGCCCTCACCGTCCGCCCGCTACGCCCCCCCTGAGGATTCATTATTTGTTTGCTTTGAGCACCGTTCCCATGGTTACGGCCCCGGCCGTCTCTCCGTTTTTGAGAGGAGTGTGGCGAGGCGTCCCCGGAGGGGGGTCCTCTTCCCATGGAGCTGACGTTCCCCTGTACACCGTGAGGCCTGTGGCAGACCGCACTCGGGGCAGCGGAGCAAATAAGAGACGGCAGCTTCCAAAAAACGAAAGCACGAAAGAACAAAGCACAAAGAATGGCCCTGTGGTGTGCCAGATACGGCACACACACCTCACATACCACAGGTGACTTTGAAATAACTTCACCCTCTCGAGGGCACTGTAGTCTCTTTGCCTACAAGCCAAATACCCAGCAATACCGCAGGTAGTGCACTCAGAACATCAAAGACAAAAGGAGTATATTTTTTTAGAAAGTGAAGTAAAAAGTCAAGAAAGCACTGTTAAAGGGCTATTATGCATATATGATATGCACAGTGTTCGATGAGCCACAATGGGTTTGTATTCACATTATCTGGGAAGAATTCTAGACTGTTCTATGCACTGATATGCACGCTGTCGCTCTGATATGAAAGCTGAAGATTGTTTCGGCTCTGCAGTTTAATTTGGAAATTGAACCTGTCACTCCAGCTAAACCACTGCACTCCGCCCACCCCACTCCCCTGAGTTAAGCCCCACTGACGAGACAGTACTGAGTTGACTGACTGTGATCATCTACGCTCAGTTTGCGCTTTATTCTCACACTGTTTTCCCCGCGGGATCACCTGAAACAGCAGCGCCTTCCTTTTAGGGATGAGCCCAGAACAGCTGGATCTCCATTTCCTTATTAATGTCAGGCTGAAGTGTAGCTGTCTGTGGAGGTGGATTTGAAAGGCTGCCAGGGTCCATTCCACCGGCCGGACTGGACCACAGCATGAATCACCACAATGACACGGCTGTTTAACCAGGCCTCCTGTCCCCATACCGGGGCAGTGAGCTCATCCTCAGTCAGACTGACAGGCACACTGAGTAGCAGCTGAACTCAACTATAGAAGTCACCTTTCATCCCAGTGAGTGTTTATAAGGCCACACACACACACATACACATACACACACACACACACACACACATGCACACAAACACACCGCACACACACACACACACACACACACACACACACACACACACACACACAGAGCAGGTATAAGCACACACACCTGCACACTAAAGTGCAAAAGTGCACATGCACACACACATACAAACAGATGCCTCCACTTGCAATCTCTCCTCTGTCTTTCACCATGGTAGCTGTTCTATCTGTGCATCTGTATAACTCAAAAAATTACTTCCTCCTTGAACAGCATTCTTAGTATCAATCATCAATGACATCTTTAGATTAGTGCATACTGCTAACCTCAGCTGTTTCTACAGATACAGTAAGTAAGTGATAGAAAACATGAAACAGTCTCTGTCTTATTATTATTTAGTACAAAAGCTCATCTGATTCTGAGCACTATGGTCATGGGCATATATGTTCACCTTTTCAGGTGTTTTGTATCTTTGTCATCAAAGAGGCCTATTTATCAATACATGCGCAGGTGAAGCACAGAGGAAGTCTGTGTCTACAGTGTTTCAATAGTACTTATAGCTTTATCGAATCACAATGGGACAATTGTAATGATTCGGTGTGCTCGCAAATGTATCTGGAACAGGGAAAGTTAGAGTGGGCGAATGGAGGACAGCATTCTGACAGCATTAGCAGAGCGCTGTCACAGTGCCACGGACGTGCTGCACGTGTGGTCCCGTGTCCTCTCTCTCTGCCCCCCTCTTATTCAGGAGTGCCTGTCAATCATCAATCACAGACACGGCAGAGCCAGACGCAGGACCTCTCCTCCGCTTGCCTGTCCGTCTCTCAGCCGTTACGCATCATTCAGCCCCAAGAAACAGGGAGAGAGAGAAAGAGAGCCAGAGAGAGAAAGGGGGGAGAGAGGAGTCCAATAATATCATTCTCATTTCTGCCCCTCCATGCTGACTTTTATTGGACAGATCAATAGGCCCAGTTTCCAGCGAGTCTCGCGTTTGGGGCTCAGAGATGGAGATGTGCTGTAATCACAGATGAAGAATATTGGCTGTCATCCTCTTCGTCGTTAGCCTCCGAATCGATCGGGGAGGAGGGGACAGCGGGGGCCCGCGTGTGCGGGCTGAAAGCTTTCCCCGCCGTGCCACTGGCTGTCTGATGACCCTTGACCCTGCAGGTCATGGCACAGATATGAGTGTATTAGGGGGAGGGGAAGCGGGGCAGAGCCATTCAGTATCCTGGTCTAGTACACATTAGGTTTTTTTTTAACAATTGCATTTACTAATTTACAAAATGCTGCTCTGATGCACAAAATTTTTAACGTGCAAAGTAAAACTGAGTTGTAAACTGAAGACAGATTCTACCCTGATAGCATTTATGTACAAAAGTGATGGTATGAACATTGAGATGCTTTGTGGTAGATAATATTATGTCTTTGTGCATAGTATTTTATTGTATGATAAATGTTATACAGTACAGTAGGAGGGCTATCAACATTATGTGACATGCAACATTACAGTACATATAGTAAAGCAGATGAATGAATCTTGTTTTCCAGAGAAGGATGGAATTGAATGCAGGGGTCATCAGCCAGAAGTCCCTCCATGTTGAGGTGGCCTTCAATCTGGCCAGATGTTATGGCCATAAAGTCACTGGTCAGTGTGGCATAATCAATGTGCTAGCAGGAAGGGGATATAATAATGAATTTCATAAAATAGAGTTGCAGTGAAAAATGCCACAAAAGGACCAAACAATACAGTTCACCTGATAATGTCTTGAGACTGCTGCAAAATCTCCTTGCACATCCAAATGCTGGCATTACATTTGTATGGGACAACGTATACTTGTACCATGCAGAGGGCTGTACGACAATGTTTTGTCACGCTGTGACTTGTGGCCACATATTGATCTGCTAGTGGTGCTGTGGGCCCATCTCCTAGCCTGACTGACATCATTTTCACATCAGTCATGTTTGTGGAATGGAGCAGGACAGTAAAGAATATTGTGGAGAATATTTTCCTTGCCTGGAGGTATTTTTAACAATATATTAGAAAGTAATATCTGTCTTGGCATCTCTTGTTGCACAGTGGTCACAGAGCCTGTCTTCTGTGCCCAGCTAGTTATGCCAGGCAGTGATTATTGACATTTTTTGGCCAGAATCCTCTGTTTTATGCTTCTGACAGTAGTCAGGTATTCTGCCAGGGTATATTTTCTATTGAGGGCCCAACAGCATTCCATTTGGTTTTATGTTGTAGTTTGTATCCCTGTAGTTCAGTATTCTTACTTTGTGAGCTGGTATTCAGTAGACCCTTAGTTCCTCTCTCTTTCCATCCTCCATGTTTTGGCATGTTTGAGTATTGAAGACCTATGCGGCAAACTGGAAGTGGAGTTTCACAAGGTCACAAATATTCTTATTGAAAGTACACCACCTCACAGCTAATAGGCACATTTTATCCGCAGTAACTCAGAAAGATGACCAGATCTTGTGTTGAATGTGGGTTGCTTTATTTTTTCATTTCAATAAATCATCAAGCATCAATGGCTATTTTGATTTGAACACGTAGAAGATGGGGTGGTATAGTCATAAGTTATAAAAATGTCCTATAAGTTATATAGGTTACAAAACTCCCACAGGCTAGTTATAAAAGGTTAACAAAGTGACTTAGAATGGTACTAAAAGGCCCAGATCTCTCTCTTACTTTATGTGTTATGCTGTGGTGCTGAGTGTGTAAGTCATACCTGGTGATGGGTACCGGTGGCTGGGTGCTGGATTTTCCCCTGCTTATCTGAAACTCCTCTGTGTGTGGAAATATGGCCTATAATCACGGCCTGGGGAGGTTGTGGAGGCTCAGTTGACTCTGAGATGTGAGGTGTCCAACAGTGGATCTGGGTGGAGTGTGTGCCTGACTGTGTTTGTGTGTGTGAGTGTGAAAATGAGTGGGTGTGAGTGACTGTGGATGTGTGCCGGTGAGTGTTGGGGTTTTTGTATGTCTGTGCATGTGACTGAACCATGCTGCCAATAGAACCATGCTGCCTCACAGTGCTGTGACAGAACCTGAATGGGACAGGAATATGATGACATCTTCACCCAGTTAGTATTATACAGATAGTTTGGATTGGCTGCAGTCATGGATAGAAGACTGACCACTCTGTGTTAGAGATGTGTACTGTGTGTTTGCAAGCAGGGTAGTACTGATCACTACAGGGCTCTGTTTATACAGCAACATAATTCCAAGTTATACAGTAAGTTCCTTATTAAAAACCACCCCTGTTTGGCACAAAGGACATAGGTACCTCCGTACACAGTTGTATATATGTATGTATGGCAGTAGGTATGAATGTTATATATGTCTGGTATATTGGTAATGCACATAAAAAAATGTTTGTTCAGTTTGTTTTCAACACTTGGAATGAGGTGCTCTCCACAGAGTTCAGAAACTAGGCGATGTGGAACAGTTGCACATGAAAGTACCTCCGATGGGGAAGGGCTGCTGGCCAATCATGGCTCAGATGATAACTCTCTGTCATGATTTGCATAAAGAACAGGGTACCTAGAAACTGCCACATGTTGGTGGGCCCACTGAAACTGCTCTGAAATGAATTAGCTGTTGGGGGAAAGGTTGTAGCCTGGCAACTGAGGACATCCAGCCCTGGTTCGAGTTCAACTTGAGGAATTTACAACAGGCACTGAGGTCATTTCTTCTCCGTTCTCCTTGTTTTTCACTATTTTTCTTCTTAAAAGCTGATTAATAATTTACCCTGCAGAGGGACCCTGGCCAGAGTGCGATAATGATTGATGGGCCGGCAGGACTGCAGTAGTTAGCACTAAAAAACATGCTATCGGGTTACTCTGCTTATCGATGTCACACCCATTAGTGTCTGCTAATAGTAACCAATCACCCGCCCCGTCTTCCTCAATTTCCTGCGGAGCTCGTCCTCCTCCAGCTCCTCCTCTACAGAGCAGCTCCATCATCCCCCCACCCGCTTCTCAGCCTCTTTCCCTGTGTGATGGAAATGCCATGCCCACCTGTGTGTCTGATTCACCTTTCAGCAAGGTGGGCTCTGCTTTACTCAATGGAAAGAGTAACCGAGTTTGTGTGTGTCTTGAAGAGTTATACTTTTGAATTATTTTTGATTAATGCATCAGTCTCCTGACTGTCTCAGCTAACCGGCAGTGCTCCTCTTACTTCTTACTCCTCTCTCTTCCATTGCTCCATATCCTGTGGCAACAGAGAGGGGCAGTAACAGGGTGGGGCAGTAACAGGGTGGGGCAGTAACAGGGTGGGGCAGTAACAGGGTGGGGCAGTAGCAGAGAGGGGCAGTTGCAGAGAGGGGCAGTAACAGGGAGGGGCAGTAACAGAGAGGGGCAGCAACAGGGTGGGGCAGTAGCAGAGAGGGGCAGTAACAGGGTGGGGCAGCAACAGAGAGGGGCAGTAACAGGGTGGGGCAGTAACAGAGAGGGGCAGTAGCAGGGTGGGGCAGTAACAGAGAAGGGCAGTAACAGGGTGGGGCAGTAACAGGGTGGGGCAGTAGCAGGGTGGGGCAGTAACAGAGAAGGGCAGTAACAGGGTGGGGCAGTAACAGGGTGGGGCAGTAGCAGGGTGGGGCAGTAACAGAGAGGGGCAGTAGCAGGGTGGGGCAGTAACAGAGAAGGGCAGTAACAGGGTGGGGCAGTAACAGGGTGGGGCAGTAACAGGGTGGGGCAGTAACAGAGAGGGGCAGTAGCAGGGTGGGGCAGTAACAGAGAAGGGCAGTAACAGGGTGGGGCAGTAACAGGGTGGGGCAGTAGCAGAGAGGTGCAGTAACAGAGAGGGGCAGTGGCAAAGAGGGGCAGTAACAGGGTGGGGCAGTAGCAGAGAGGGGCAGTAGCAGGGTGGGGCAGTAACAGAGAGGGGCAGTAGCAGGGTGGGGCAGTAACAGAGAGGGGCAGTAACAGAGAGGGGCAGTAACAGGGTGGGGCAGTAACAGAGAGGGGCAGTAGCAGGGTGGGGCAGTAACAGAGAGGGACAGTAGCAGAGAGGGGCAGTAACAGAGTGTGGTATTAGCAGGGTGGGGCAGTAATAGCCTGCTGTAATAGAAACCTGTAGGGCATGCTTTGTGGGTGCCCGCTATGTGCTGCTTCTCTCCCTCTCTGTGTTGCTGCTGACCACACTGTGACCGCCCCATGCTGTGGTTAGAGGTGTCTAAACCCTGGTGAACCACACTGGCCTCTGGTACGCCGCAGACTCCGGGAGGTGTAGAGTGTCACTCTCCCAGACTGCCCTCAGAGCGCAACCACAACTAAAGTCATAACTTTACTCTTCTCTGCTCTCTTCACTGTCCCTCTCTCCACTCCTCGCCTCTACACATCTTTTCTTCACTCTCCTGTTGTCTTCTTCATTCTTACCTGCTGTTGCACAAACTAAATAAACGTTCAGAAACACTCTCACTTAGGCACACGCATGCACGTACACACACACACATACACACACACACACACAACTCTTCCCTTTGTGCCCTTATTGTGTTCCCTGGCTCTGATTTCATCCTGACAGGTGGTAATTGATTCCGCTGTAGGTTTCGCTGGTGGTAAGTGGATGGGATCGAGTTTCACTGATAACAAATCACTCTTTTCTCGCTGCTGACCTTCCCCTCCGCCCGCATCCCCCGTCCATCCTGCCCCTCTCCTCTTCTCCTTTCTCCCCCTCTCTCCCTTTCCCTCTCGTCATTGCTCCAGCTTCATCCCTGCCCTCATTCTCTCCATCTCTCACTGTTCCTCTCTGTCTCCCCACTTCTCACTGTTCTCCTCTCAATTTCTCACTGTTCTTCTGTCCATCTCTCACTGTTCCTCTTTCGCTGTTCATCTCTCTCTCCATCTCAGACCACTTCTCTCCATTACTTCTCTCTTCATTACTGTGTGACCATCTGGACAAAAGTGACATTTTGTTCCTTTAACAAACATGTCATTGAAATCATTTCAAGCACTCTATATCTAAAGACAGCTCTGAATCCTTCTTCTGAAATAGCACTGATTGGTTTGATGTGTTTTATCATTAGCATAAAAACAATAATTGTTCTGCAAGTGTGGCTGTCAATATTGCTCAAGGTCATTTTTATGGTTTTTGTGGTGGCACGATAAGCTCCACACATTTATACTTGAGTGGTTCGCATATTTTTTGTCATTATGGTTCTCAGTGTGATTCTGACCTTTATCCTTCACCTGTCATTGACAAATGTCCTGGAACTACACTGCCAATATGTCTGCAATGCTTCTAAACAAGGAAAATAAAGGTGATATTCAACACTATTTACTATGCAAACTGGGAAATATGCAGAATTCTTGTGGAATCATGGAAGTGACTAATCAATACATAAGGGAGCCTGAGTCTGGCCGCTCACAGGAGATACAAGAGTAAGCTCTAAGAGAGACAATACTGCCCCCTTCTGGTGGTTGTTGTGTAATATCAGACACAGGGAATTCATGTGTGTCTTTGCTGTTCGTATTCATGATAGGAAGATAGCTACCATTTCAGCACTGCAGTAACATTCACACAGCTTTTCCCTTGCCTCAGAGTGGCTCCAGCCACGACCTAGCCAGCACCTAGCATGGATCTGGCTTTCATGCCACCTTGGAGGTGCTTTTTAGTGCTGACTCAGTGCAGCCGGGATCAATGATGTGGTGTGTCACAAACCACAGTATGCATTATGTGACAATACAAAATGATAGAAAAGATGAGAACCTTATGGTTGGAGACAATAGGAATGCCAGTGATTCCACAGCCACTGTGACCTTGAGCAAAGTAATCTACCTAAATGGCCTCAGGAAAACAAGTAAGTCACCCTAGATGGAGATAATTCCCGAGTAAATATATCATAATAGTGCATAATGATACCTTAACCCCATCTTCTCTTTCATGGTTTCCTAGCAACCCCTTTAGATCGCAAGGTCTAACTACAAACAAGAGTGTGATCGGTGTGTGTGTCTGTGTGTGTGTGTCTGTGTCTGTTCGCACGTGTGTGTGTCGCTTAGTTTGGTCCAGGGATGTTAGCCTTCTTTTTAGATGTTAATCTCCGACAAACAAATAAATCTAAGAGCTAAACTTACATTGCATTGGTGTCTAGGTTCAGTATAACTGTAGTCTAACAGAATAAGGGGAATGGTGTTGCTTTTAATCACTACTGTTAGGACATTAATCCTGCTGCACACAGACATCTGTGATGAGAAAACAAAGGTACCAACCTCTGACAGCATGCTTGATAACCTTAACTAATGAGCTGTAACGGATTCAAATAAAGGACAGCTGGTGAAATCAAATATAACAAAGAAGGATTTTATTTTTCTACAGTACTGTCAGTGTTCAATGCAAAAATGGCCAAAACCTGCCCTTGAGAATAGAGAATTCCAAGGTTACAACATCTGACACCATGGATCAGGAAGATACTGTTTATGAAATAAACAAATAAATAAATCACTTCCCAAATGATTTCCCTTCCATCTCCTGATTCCTCTCCACCACTGTGCTTTGCAGTTAACCCCTGTCTCATTCAAGCTCTGTCCTATATTGTCTATAGGGAGGAGGAAACTGGTTAAAAACCAATGAACCCAGAGTCAGTGTACCATACAATGTCATCTTTCAGATGAGATGAACTTGATAATATTAAACCTAATGTAATGGCTACATTCCCAACCTGACTTTCAATCTGGCAGTCAATCACCTCAGAGTTTAACTGTTTAAATACATCCTCTTCACCCTGCCTGGTTACCAGTCTAATATAAAATAGCCGCTAGAAGTCAAAGAATTTCTAAAAAAAAAAAAACAAATATTGAATGAGGGGAACCTCCTTCACACTGCAAAGTGCTGTGAGATCCCTGGAAGAAAGGCGCTATGAAAATACAGGTTCAATATAGTTTTAAAGAAACAAAATAAACATATTAGAAGTGTCACTTTGTGTGATACAAGGCCCATCATTTACCTTCTAGAAACCCCCTCTTGTCTGCTGTGAGGCCCAATGTAACAATGGCTCAAAGGTAGCCAAACTTTGAATATTCAGCTACCTTTCAGACACACTCCAAACATCTGATCCTTCGAAGCACAAAAGAAATTTATGGCTTCAACCCATTTAAAGGTACAGAAACAAGTCCAATCCAAGACTAAGGTTTAAAGCATGTTTGTTTATGAACTCTGTTCTGCAGTGTATTACATATTGTATACAAAAATTCCATATAGAAATGTTGTATATAGCATACAGCACGTATCTTTCATACTGAACCAACACCAACAGTCATTCGTTTAACTCATCAGAACATTACAAAAAACAGTGGTCTCACAGGACAATACAAGATGTAGGACTGTATGAATTTCTACAGAAAGTGAAAAACACAAGACGTTGATCTGGATAATTAACAAAAGTCTCCCCTTGTGGCACCCACAAGATTTTTAAAGATGGTGTTACTTTAATTGGTGGCATCATTACATTTGGTGCACGTGCACAGATATATCGAATATTAACCACACTGAAATATATCACAATATAGACCATGCATATAGACAGCGCTGAAACGCACATATTACTCAGCCAGTGAGTGCACACACACACACATACATACACAGACAACACTTCACCCTTCTTATGTAACTTCCCTTATGTGATCCTTTTGGCAACGTTCAGGTAAGCAAACTCGATCTCGTGGTCAGCAGGGCAGGTGTTGATGAATTCCTCTCTCTGGTATGCATTGTGCAGGTATCTCCACACTCCAATCATATCTGCCGGGATCTCAAAGTTTCTATACTTCCTGGCTACCACCTGAGACACAATCAGACATGAAACGTATAGATAAGCCAGTCTTACAACGAGGTCTGAAGGATTTTTCCATTGAAATATATTCTTTGTTTAAGCAATAACGCTGCTAAAATTTTACTGTGTGCACAATAGCCAAGGTCTACAGAAAGAGCTCTATCTCCACCCTGCAGCCAGACCCAGACCCTTACAAGCAGGGGGTAATGCAGTATTTTGATTTTGTTCAACACGGGCAGCAGGGGGCAGTTCAGTACCTTGATGATGTGCAGTTTGGGAAGCAGGTTGCAGTCGGCCAATGTGAGATCTGGCCCATCCAGGAAGCTGCGTGTGGACTCCTCGGGGTCGTCAGGACTGTCTGCGTCGATCTCGTATGACAGAGGGGACCTCAGGTACTCATCCAGCCGCTTCAGAGACTTCAGCAGAGCCTTCTCCAGGCCTAGACACACACACACACACACAAACCCATAAGCACACATACACATATACAAACAGATTTCAGTGGTGCATTGCCTGATCCAAGACCCACATCCACAAATCTCTTACTTTCACTTCTATTTCATTTTTATAAAGTGATCACTTTTCTGTGAATTATGTAGCTATACACTACTATACCCACATTGCCCAGTTTTCCTGTATGCCTGACCATACACAATAAAACCAGGCCAAAGGTAGTGGTTTAATATCTCCTGGCCTCTCACCATCATTTGCATCCTTACGAGGGTTCTTAATGTAGGCAGAAAACTTAGCAAACACGTCGATTCCAGCAGTGTTTGACTCTGGGTGCTTAACAGCCAGTCTGGGGTACCTGCACAGGCAAATTAGACATTACATTGATCATTTCTAACTCCAATTTCTTACTGTCTTGACCTGACCACCCTCTAACCCTATCCACTCTTTTCTTAGTAACTCTTGGCTATACCAAGCTATAAATCTACCAAGCTATAAATAAATGCTTAAAATATTGGCTAAAACACACACAAAGAATTAATTCCTGAGATTTCTGAAAACATTTGTGAGTGACGGTGTGCATGCAAAGCTCACAGATATGACTTAGGGGGATGTGACTGAGATGGATATGATCAAGGTTGTGTGACCCACACGGATACAAATGAAACAGGGTGACTCATATGAACACGAATGACACAGCATGACTCATGGATGTGATTGGCAGACACACAGACAGGAACTCCATCAGTACCGTGGGGGGACCAGCTTCTCCTCCAGGAACTCCTCGATCTTGTTGACGTCGACTTTCACCTCTCCGTTGAATGTGACGAATGGAGGATTTGTCCCGGGAGCCAGGTCCTGCAGTTCAGCTGGTTTCCTAGGACACAGAAACCCTCAAAGTGGTCTAGGTTGATTTAAGTTTTAGTTTTGCAGGGGGGGGCTGTACTCGGCGACAGAGTGAAACATGACTCTCGGGCAGAGCTGCATTCTAAAAGCCATCCTGCTCTGCTTTCACATGTCAAATAATGAGCTAAGAGCTCTAGAGGGCATATCATGCACATGCACAGGCGAGCTGTCCTGAGAAAGCCCTGATCAGCAGCAGCGTCTCTTACCTCTTGAGGTCCACGGTGGTGACGTTGAAGACGACCCCTTTCAGCCACAGGATCATGAAGAGTCTCTGAGAGAAAGGACAATTCCCTATGCTCTCTCCGTCGCTGCCTGCCTGGAGTGTATACACACACACACACACACACACACACACGCACACACACACACGCACACATTTTGATTATAATTTATATTTTACTATATTAAATTCCTACATTAAACTGTGTCATCCTTTGCTTTCAGTTTGATTCAGTTCAGTCTCATTTTGGGAAGATACAAAGTCCCTTAGCTGCTGAGCTATGTTGAATCTTACCCCTAATATCAGGTTAGCAACAGTACATAATACACAAATATTTTAACAAGCCTCCATGTTTCCAATGTTTCCAATGCCTGCTACGATGTCTAAGTGTTTCCAGAAAGCTCCGTGCACCTGTGACGCACAGCTGTCTCATGCTGTCCCGAACAGAATCAGCCTAGGAGCACTGGCACACTGCCACTCCTGGGCCTCCCAGAAGCCTCTCCTCTTACTGTAGACTCCTCATGTTTGTTGATATTATTACTTCCATATTATGTTACGCCCTCTGCTGGTGCCCCCACATGCAGTAACAGGGGTGTTCTGCACCTGTTGTGCCAAAGGCTCTGTCATAACCCTACACAGCCCATTACAGGAGAGGGAGAGAGTGTTTGTGTGTGTGTGTGTGTGTGTGTGTGTACTGGGTTTGCGTGACAGTCTGGTTGAGAGGGCAGCGCTGGGTGGTTACGTGAAGCCATGTCACCCAGGGTTAAGCCGGTCTCTGTGCGCGCCTGTGAATGGCAGCCTGCTTACTTTCCTTTTAAGGAAAGGGCTCTGGTCATCGCGGGGGGAGGCTTATCCATGTCCTCAAGCACTAAACACAGCTGCTACCAACACAAGCCACAGGTTTCCTTATCCTTTTAGAAATACATACATATTATCCACAAAAATGGCAACTATTCCTTTCCATTTTTATATCTATGATATTCTGCGTTGTTCCCAGACTCCGCTGTAACTGTGGGGTTGGAGGTCCTCTGTGTATTTAGAAGTGCAGAGAGATCATGTACACACAGCTGCAGATTAATTATATGTTTTGGGCATCTTTAGGGGCATCGAAAAGGCACCAGTAGATTTCTAGGTTTAGGTTATTCATCTATTTTCAAATGAAAAGAGAGTAACAGATTGGTGCTACTTATAGACTAGATTTTACAGTAGAATATGTACTAAAAAAGAACAGGGGGTGAGCAGAAGGGCCGCAGACAGATACTAATGATTACCCCACCCCTTGCCCTCGATCCCACCCGCATCAGACCCAGGCCAGTAAGCGTCTTAATCAGATTACAGCTGAAGAAGCAATGCAGATGACCAACGGATTAACCCACTACCCCTCCTTCCCTCAGAGAGAGAAAGAGAGTAGGGCAGTGAGACACGCAGGGGAAGACAATGAGGGAGGAGGGAGAGAGGAACTGACAGTGGACAAATTTTTAGAAACTGGAGAAGGGAAAAATTATAATGTACTGTCAAACTGAAGAGAACAGAACAGTCCGAAGGTCTACACCCGTTACCTGGACGTCCAAGTTCAAATCCAATGTGGGTTGTATTGTGCCCTTAAACAAGGTACAATACTTGACACAGTTCAGTCAGATATATGCTATATGAACTGATATATTAATTGGTTAATATTACTTGATAATATGTCAAATGTAATCTATCCACGTCAAAGGCAAAGCTATTCTAACTGAATAAAAAACATCTTGTAAAAACAGTGGTGCCCCATTTTAACACCACAAGGCCCTGCATTGCCCAGGGATGAGTTCATAGAAAACTATCCTCCATCACCTAGTATTGAAGCTCCACATAGTGTATCTCCCATATCATATCACTGTTCCCATTGATACATAAAATTAAATACAATGGCATACCCGCAGATATACCTTTCCCTGGGCGGCAGTATAGCATAGTGGTAAGGAGCAGAGCTTGTAACCAAAAGGCTGCTGGTTCAATTCCCCGCTGGGGCACTGCCATTATACCCTTGGGCAAGGTCCTTAACTCTCAATTGTCTATTATCCAGCTGAATACATGAGTAACATGTAAATGCTGTAAGTCGCTCTGGATAAGAGCGTCTGCTAAATGACAATAATGCAATGTATTGTAATGTCTCTGTCTGAAAGAATAAGCTGGTATGGCTGCCCTGAGTTCACTTTCAGGACCCTCATAGCAGTTGAAGGGTAAGGGTGGCTACTGCAGGCCTGGGCTTTGGTGTGTAGGAGCAGAATGCTGTGCTGTGCTTCCCCCAGTGGGAGCAGCAGTCGTAAGGGAAAGGCAGCAGGGCCTCAGACAGCACAGCTGGATGCCAGCATGGTGTGTGAAACAGCCCTTGAGCACATGAGGGTATAAGAGAGAATTGTATGTGCTTTGCTTCAGTGGTCAGTTAATGAGAGCCGTGTGTGTCTGGTGAGGTGAGCTTAAGGATCAAGGGGCGATTGCAAAAAAAGGTTGTGGAAAAAAAAAAAACAGCTGCCTCACAGAGGTAATCAGTCAACTCACAGAGGCAACAACAGAGCGCCAATCATTTCACCAGGTAAATGCACACAACCGTGCTGTCCTCATGGAGCAAACTAAATGTAGCCAATCACCTTACAGAGTGAAATACACATAGCCAATCACATCACAGAGGTAATTGCACATAACCAATTTCACATAGGCGACTATTCAAAGCCAACTGTATCACACAAGTAAATCCGAATAGCCAATCATATCACCAAAGTAACATTTAAACCTGCATTGAAGCTTGGAACACTAACAAACTAATCTTCACATAGGGTACACTCCGCTCCAAAGCCGTGATCCAAGATCAGAAAACCTGATCTACCTGAAAAAACCTATTATCTACCTGAACTCCACACATCTGGTGTCTGATCACAGGCATTGGCATTTTCCCCCATTCACAATGCAGTGGGGTATTCTTCTCCAATCACAGTGCAGCATAGCATAGAGCATGCCCCACACTCCCTGTGATTGGAAGAGACTGTCACACTGCACTGTGGCACTGAGGCAGAATGCCATGTGCTGCTCTGTCATAGGAGGAGAATGCCACACTGCAGGCTGGTGCCAGTGGGTCAAGGCATGTAATCAGTTAAAGTGCTGAGATTTAGGCAGAGATCCCTTAATGAGATGAGAGGGAGTTCTCCATGAGGTCATGGCAGATGGGAAGCTCTTTTTCAAAAAAAAAAAAAAAAAAAAACATTCAGCCATCATGCTCTCTGTCACCACAACCACAGCCCTAGACACACCCACAGAAGATGTTTTTCTCTTTCTCTTCACGCACACCCCCTCTCTGTCTTTCACACATATGCACGCGCACACACACACACACACACACTCTTACACACCATGTACACGCACACACACACACACACACACACACACTACACAGCTCTCTCTCACACACACAGCTCTAGACACATGCAATGTCAATGACAGCTTCTTCACTGTTTTAGCAATGTAAGGTTAAGTTCTACCCAAACTGTGAGGACTGGAACGATGGCAGCCTTTCAGGTCACTGGTGCCAGTTAATATACAGACTTAGGAGCCCATCCAGACCCATTTGTTCTACACTGCAACAGAATATCTTCGTTTCTTGATTCAGGAGCTTTTATCAGCATCACGGCTTTTACAGTGTGGTCTTACAGGTACACTACAGTTGAACATAGGAGGGAAGCATTTGTAATTTTGTGTAAGGATGGTCCTCTCGAGTTGGGCTTAACCTGATAAACATTAAGATGAAATTTCACCAGTGTAGAACTACTTTTAAATGTTTTCTGTTACGAAAAGACCATAAAATTGGATGGCTGTTATGTGCCACTGAATTAATTAGGTTGTGAATTACTAGGGTTGTGAAAGAAGTCCAACAACATCAGAGTGACAGCATGTACAAGCTGGGGTCAGTTCTAGGACACCAAGGCTGACTGGTGGCACGTAATCCCGCAAGTCCTGGTTCTGTTCCATTAATAAAACCAAACAGCCATTTTAAACCAATGCATCGGTGCAGTTGCGTGAATATCCACAGTGGACTTTTATTTTTAGAAAAGTGGCCTCTTTATGTCTTATGTAAACTGCACAAGAAATTCTCCACTCCAGAATCTTCTGGCCAACTGACCCACATTACCCCACACACTTCTACAAATCCCAGACATTCCCCCTGGCTACTGTGGTGTGGTTAAACCACCCTGTGCACGTCAGTGTGTAACCCGAAAGAGCCCAGAGGAGGCTGTATGCCCTGAGGCTCCGTTGTTCCCCATGTTGTAAAACACATATTAATCCACCATGTCCCCAAAACCCAAATTTATGGACCTGAGTAAATATCTCAAGAACACAGGCATTCCTGATGAGGAGAAGAAAGGGAGTTCCAGATATCATGAACGACAAATTTCCAAACCACTGGGTCAAGAAGCTTCTGTCTCAGCGTCTTAGTTGTATAATTAGAATATGTAGAATCTTGGGAGAAAAGGCAAGCAGAATATAGTAAGAGAGTGAGGGACTTTATTTGACAGCTCTGAGGAAATTCACCTCATGCCAATGAAGTACCCTGAGTTTGAAAAATTGCTTGAAAATGAATCAAGACATCAAGTAAAAAAAGCCCAGAAGTAAAAAATGGTAATAAAGCAAAGATAGACAGAGGAAAGAGAAGAGAGAGGAGAGAGGGGGGGGGAGGAAAGTGCCTCATCAATAATAAAAGGATGGAAAGAAAGGGAAGAAGGGTAATGACACTTCATCTATTCTAGGCAAAAACTACCAACATTAAATGGAGATTTGATCATGTGCCTGATTCAAAGCAGTACAAGATATTGCAAGCAAACTGAGCCCACAATTAAGAACCACACTGAAGTCGATAAATAACCTCTCTGTTCTCCATTTCAGCAGGTTTACCTTGACGTAGAGGGAAATTTCATATTCCTGGGGGTCCGGGCTGCAGTCATCATCCCTCTTTGGACCTGGGCTGTGTGTCCTGACAGGCTTCCTGGGGACCTCTTCCACCACCTCGTCCTCCTGTTCAGAGTCCTTCCTCTCGGCGGACAGCCCCTCCTCCTCGTTCCGCAGGAGGCCGTTCTTCATTCCCGCGTGGCCCACGCCCGCCTCAGCGCCGTTCCCCACGCTCATCCTCTGACTCCTGTCGCTGTGGTCGACGGACTCGTGTGCCCTTGCTCTGCGTCTCTCTGGGTTTGCTCCCCAGCAGACCGGAGATTCTCTCACCCTCCCTCCTCAAGCTGTGCAGACTGACACTCCCTGGCCCTGGCTGTTCCTCCGTCTCTCCGCTCCCTCCCTCCTCTGCAGCGCGAGCCCTGATCCTCCCACCCTCGGTGGATCATCTTCAGTGACCTGCTCCGGCCGCTGCTCTCGCCCCCTCACGCCCTCCTCCCCCTCCCGCTGTGAGCCTGATCCTCCACCACCTGTGGCTGCGGCTCTTCCTTACCTTCACACCCTCCCTCAGCTGTTTCTGCGGCATTGTCATCATCAAGGACCTGTGCTGTTTTGGCTGTTGCACCTCCAGACGCACGCCCTCCCCTGTCTTTCTACCTTCACATACATTAGCCTGTCGCTGCTGTTCAATCTGTTCATGCCATCGCTCCTCTTTTTCACTCCGACCTCCCTCATGGTGGGCGTGACTGGTGCTGTTCCGCATCAGTGCACCCTCCCTACTCCTTGTCAACAGGTTGATCCTTCATAACCTGTGGCTCCCGCCCTTCTGTCATTTCCTCACCCCCCTCCCCTTTCTTGCCACCTCATATCTGACAGCCTCTCAGTCCTCCTACCTCATCATTTATGGACTGCAAGTGCTGCTGTTCTTCCTCCTGACATCCTCCCTCCTCTTTTTCTCCTGTATCATTTTCATTAGCCTATCAGTGCTGTTTCATTGCCTTGCACCCTCCCTCCTCTTTATCTCCAGAGTCATCCTGGATGTGTTGCCATTATCCATTGTTCTGGGCACTGTTTCAGCAACCAAAGCCTCTTGTGTGGGGTAGTCAGGGACACAACGAGCAAGAAAGCAAAGAGCTCTTCTCTCTTCTCCCTGCACTTTGCTCTCCAAATGTAGGCCTGGTCTCTTCTTTCTTATTAGACCCCCTGTTCTCTGATTTCTCTTCCTCTGCTGTCTTTTTTCTCCTGTCTCATCCCCCTCCCTCATCCTGACATCCTCATCGACTTCCCGACGGTGCTCATCTCCTCTCCTGTCTCTCTGGCTAGTGGAGTGCTGGATCACTGGTGCATTAATGGTCATTGGTGCGCAGGTGCGTGTGGTTCTGCTGTGTTAAACTGGCTGTATGACCATCCCCTTGAACCTTTTCCTAATAGTAACTATGGCTTTCCTCTCTGCCTCTCACTCTCACTCCTACTCACTCTTTTTTTGTGGGGATTGTGGTGAATTTTGGATTCTGATGATCTCCCCCTGACTCATATTCTTAAAAATGCTCCTTTGGGAGATCAGTTACTCAGAGTTGATCCCGATGAAGGGACAGGTGGCAGTCTGACTTCACCACATAACGAGCCATAACAGCTCTGTCATGCCCCCACACTCTATTCATAACCATGACTAAAGAGATTTAATCCTTCAGCTCAGAAAAGCATCAACATCTATCTTATTAAAACGGAGAGAAGACAAATATTATTGGTTAGGAGGTAATCGTGAAATGAATAATCGTAATACATAAATAGAATTTATACATACACATCGTAGAAAAGTCATTACGGAATTACACGGAATATTCGTATGGGAATTACATAATGTGCCTATTCTGAACCGTCTCATTCCTCCAAAGTTACATAAACGGCAAATAAATCGCATCGTTTCAGGCGCCCACTCATTTTTAACCCAAAAATTGCCTCTAAGTGTTACCGATTCTCCATTATTACAGATTATACGTATGTTCCATGTTCCATAAATCTTCATGTCGGATGAAACTTGAAAATCATGGATGCAAAATGTTTTCACTCCAAACAACTAGGCACACCTGAAAGAGCGAAGATGAACTGTATCCAAGTGCTAGCAGGGGCCGAAATGGCCAGAAGGGGGCACACTTCGACCATTCTAAGATGGGTACTCACGTTCTGGGTAAGTTAAACTAAACTCTTACTCATCCTAACTCCATCAAGACAACTATTTTGCAACGTGTAATCTGATAACGCATCTTATCTTGTAGGTAGCAAGGACATCACAAAGACCATCTCAATTACATCTGTCAAACCGATTGATCAATATTAAAAATGTACATAGTTATTACAACTATCATCGTAATCTCACCAAATAAACATCAGAGTGATGAAACTGTCCTAATTCGGTTAATTTCAATTCAATGGCATTTTCGTGCAGGACAATCAAAAGTAAATTACAGTAACGTTGAGCATCAACCAGCCACTCCGCACTGACAGTTGACTACAAGCGGAAACAGGAAGCTCGTCTCTCAGATGCCTTGCGTCTGATGCCGTTGCGTCAAACCCTAGTGGACGTCATCACCTTGAGTTGGAGAGATGTTACTGTAGCTGGCCGCCCTTTGAATTGGACCTTATGCATTTTAGAAATAGGAGGAACGGTTAAAATACGCTGTAATGCAACATCTAGCTCGGTAACTATCAGTCTGTATCTTTAGTTTCACAGTGTGTACCCGGCTAACGTTTGCTGGCTAGCCAAATAAAAAGTGCAAACGGATGCTTGTTTGGGTGTCGTGGGTTGTCTGTTGAACAGCGCAGACGAGATCTGTGATTAACTCTCATTGCGGTAGTTGTAAGCAGTTAATTTTAAAATATCTGTAAACACCCGTGCAACGGCAGGATAAGTGCAGTGTGACTCGCCGACCATGCAGCAGCCGGAAAAAGGTGAAGAGGAGGAGGCCCCAGTCGATGTCCACTTCACCGACCTGCCAAACGCGCTCATCGCCTGCAAAGTAGCTGAGGATGTATTC
This sequence comes from Megalops cyprinoides, assembly GCF_013368585.1. Classification (NCBI taxonomy): domain Eukaryota; kingdom Metazoa; phylum Chordata; class Actinopteri; order Elopiformes; family Megalopidae; genus Megalops; species Megalops cyprinoides. Next base: position 11,655,439 of record NC_050596.1, read on the forward strand.
ACCGATCACCAGTTAAAGGTAAGGATTTCTGGATATCTGGGTCATTTTGCCGGTTAGCTGTGTATTGAGTGGGCTGTTCGTATCGATTGCAAAACGGACAGCACATTAGCGTTGGCTAGTTTTCTTGCACGCTTGGTAAGCAGCGTCATGTCTTTATGTCAAGCGAACTAGCTAAATAGCTAGCTGTAATTTGATTACTGCCATGTAATCCTAGCTCTTCACCAAGATAACTGTCTACCGTGTTGGCTAGCGTGCTTGTTTCGCTGTCTCTTTCACTTTTTACGGCCATCTTTGAGTACGAATATGTTTCCAATGGCAGTGCAGTTTTCACTGAGTCGAGTTTGATCTGTTAATAAAACATGGCCAGCTGCTTGAAACATTCATTCCCCTGACGTCCCCCCCCCCCCCCCAAAACAGCGGAACGAATACAAGTCTCCTCCCCTCGGCCCTTCTTTTAATGTATTAGTAATTCACTAAAAAGTATATGCACATCCGATGGTCTGTGCGAAGCTTAGTTGGGTAATATCCGTCAGATTGGTGGTTTGTTGTGTTTTTCCACCAGTGAAAATCTGGGTATTGCTAATTTAGCAGGGTGCCAAGGTGATTTCAAAACGTCAAGACAATGTGACGTCATCTACCAGCTAAAGAAACGCACTTCATGACGTTTAAGGCGCAAAAAATATACACATATAACTTATGTGTAGTCCATGATGCTATTTCAACTCAAACCGTGTTTTTTTAAGATGTGGATTTTGTTAGTAAAAGACAATATTCCAGCTGGTTTCTCAATGCCCACAAGTCAGTATGACATCAGTGACCAGCCTGGAAGAACTAATTATCACATTTAAAACACGAGTCATGGAATGCATGCAAATCAATAGTGTCACTAAATTGATTCAAACAATATTTAATAAACATTAGTAACTGGTGAGCCACCAGTGTCATGCACATACTATGTGGATGTTTACAAAAATCCCTGACTCTTAAGAGTTGCACGTCTGCCAAACAGCTGACCTGTGGAAAAATTCCCCTCTTCCACTTGGTGGTTGTTTCACTCTTTAGGTATTTCTGTGTATGTGTCACATAATGCAGTTCCGGGGCCGGCATGGAACGTTCGCAGCCGTGGTTCTTGTCCTGAATTCCGCTGGTTTTCCACCAGTGCCGCCGCCGCGCCCGCACGTCACGCACTGACTGTTCCGTTCCATCTTCCATGCGGGGCCGGAACGCCGCCCGCAAGCGGATGGGAGCGAAGTCTTTCCTTGCAGAAATAAGAAACAGGAAGCCTGGAAAAATGTGGCCGTCCGTGCAGCAGAACAATAACAGGGCCCTTCTTTTTTACGTGTCTGGCGCTGTCAGATTTCCATATGGTAATGTGCTACAGAGAGAATTTAACCCTTAAACTGTGTGGTCAGGGCACTTTAAACCAGGGGGCTGTGGGTTCAAATCCCACGTGGTTCCCTTCTGGTGCCCTTCAAGAACTTGAGGACTGCCCGCTTTCAGGGAGCTGTGACCATTCTGAGCGCTCTCTCAACAGGGTTTTGGGAATAGTAACGGGACCGCCTCAGTGGTCCTGGCAGTAATCTCGCTGTGAGAAACCCAGCAGAAAAGACCGTTGCGGACCGGCCACATCGTCATGTGCTCACACAGCGTAGGTGTGCTCACAGCAATAGGGATCTCATCGCTGCACCATTCCGATTATAGGTGCAAATGTGCACGCACCCTTGAGATGAGTGCATTTGTGGGTTGAAGTGTTTTTTTTTTTTAATTTTGCCTTTATTTAGCCTGGTTACTCTGTATTTTTCCAGGTGCTCCGACTTCTGTAAAAATTCTCTTTGGCAAGGGATATGGTCAGGAGAGCTACTTAAAACAGGTTTTCACTCGGTGTAAAACGAATAGCATATAATTACAATCAGAATAACATCATTAGCATTTATAGCAGAAGAGCTGAATGTTTTGCAGTCACACCGGGGTGAGGACATTCCTGTAGTTAGTTGAACCGTTTTGACAATATCTGCCCTTCCCTTTTCTCTGGCAAGATGACTGTGTAAGGTCACTGAGCATGTGAAAACATTTTTATAAAGGATAAGTAATTGCTTAAATTCATATAGGCTTGTTATTCTTTCCATTAGAATTTCACTGTTGTGAAATTTTCTGACCCAAGAGAATCGCCCTAACGCTATTTGGATCATACTATTCTACGTAATGTGGCCGCTATTGGCAAGATTATTTTGTTGGCAGTTATGACATAACTCAATCTCTGTTGCACAGCAGCAGCAGGATATTGTAGTTTCTGAAGAAATGTGAAAGGTGTCCGCAGGTAAGGATTTTAGGGGTGTCCAAAGACGGTTCTGTATGAACACTCACATGAGCGGGCTTATTGTCCATTGTTTCCTCCTCCTCCCATTGTGGCTGTGGAGTGGTTTTACCCAATCACAGGGAGCGGAAACTCCCAGCCCTTCAGTCCCAGGGTGAATGTGTCACATGAATACCAAGGAAAACTGGGCAGTGTGGAGTTTTTTTGTTTACTGCATGTGTGCATAATTCCACTGTGTGCAGTCATGCCTTCTGTTTGTTTTTCCGTAAGGCCGGCACATTCCGGGCGTGGCAGAACGGCGTCTCTGCTGGTCCCTGCTTGGAGATAGCTGGGCTAAGGAGCATGCAGTTACCCAGTGTGTACAACAGCCTGGTACGGAGTTACCTAAAGTCCCAGCTGGTCTGTGTGTAACATCCACAGAATCACAGAAAAGCCCAGCTGGTCTGTGTGTAACATCCGCAGAGTCACAGAAAGCCCCAGCTGGGCTGTGTGTAACATCCGCAGAGTCACAGAAAGCCCCAGCTGGGCTGTGTGTAACATCCGCAGAGTCACAGAAAAGCCCAGCTGGGCTGTGTGTAACATCCGCAGAGTCACAGAAAGCCCCAGCTGGTCTGTGTGTAACATCCACAGAGTCACAGAAAAGCCCAGGTAGAATCAGAATCAGACTTTATTGGCCAAGTATGGTTTTACATATACAAGGAATTTGACTCCTGTTCCAATGTGTCTCATAGTGCGTCCATACAGTGATTTTCAAGATGACAACAGCAATAACTGTTGAGTGTGTAATATCCATAGAGTTACAGGAAGCCCCGGTACAGTTGGAAACAGTAAATGTGGCAGCTGCTGGGAAGAGTGATACACACCATGTGATACACATCACAGCTTTCCTGTGGGGTCTCTCCAGTTCCCCTGAAAGCAGGAACTGGCCTCAGTGTAGGAGTGAGGTTGATTCGGTAGAGTCTTGTACTTTGTTCCTGTACAGCCTGGATTTTAGCCTGGGATGTTACAGTTTTGTGTGATATTTGTGATATTACTGCAGGGTGTTAAAACGGGGTGTTACCAGTGCACCAGTGCTACAGCAGGCATGGTGCTGTACCGCAGAGATGCCAGGAGTGGGGTGTTACAGCAGGAATGTTATGTTGGGGGTAGTAGTGTGGGAAAGGCAGTCCCTGTGTCAGCACCAAGGAGACGTAGATCTCCGATTGCAGACCTCCCTACAGACCCAAACAGTGTTTTGGTTACATCGACAGAACGTCTGCCAAAAAGCGAACGGTTTAATGATTCAATATTTGACGGAGGTGGTTAAAAAATGGGGCCAGAAAAAAAAAGAGGTGAACTTTGATTAAAAAAAAAAAAAACCACGGCGGTTCTTTCTACTGTTCAGCCAGAACTCTGAAAAGTAGGCTGGGTCGGCCGAACAGGTCTGGTGACGGAAAATTCCGCTGCGCACGGTGTCTCGGTGGAAACCGCCGTGCGTCTTGGTGGAGCTTGGGCCCTGTCACCCAGGCGAGAGAGAGAGGACACTTTGAACGACGTGGCGAGGTTCCGAATGGCTCGCCGCTGATCTGCGGGGCCGCGGCGGCCAGCTGTGAGGAGCCGCGATGCCACCGAGCCTTGTAACCGAGGACTGCGCCCAGGGTGCCTCCGCTGAACCCGTGAGCGAGGCTCTTAGTCAGAATTGCTCAGTGGATATCCTGATGCGGAAATGGGTATTATGTAAGATTTAAACCATGTAAGACAAACCGGGATAAAAGCCCTGGAAGGTTGAAATAAAAGATGGTAAAGTAATGTTTAACAGAAGAACTGGGCTCTGGGAAAGCACCTAAAGTTCTGGTCAAGGAAACCCCCCAGGAGGATGGAGAGGAGCTGTGTCACATTCGTCCTCACTGCACTTAGAAGGGCACACCCCACGTAGCACTTGTCTAGGTTGCAGCCTAACACGGATATACCTGGCTCATGTTCCCTCATGCCATTATTCTAACATGGAAGGTGTTATCACTTTCCCAGCGTTGAAAGTCAGGGTTAAAGTCTGTATCTGATTAAATTAGCAAAAAGAGGAATAGCAACACTACACAAAGAACTAGGCCTCATGGAAAGTAACATCCTGGTCCTTCTCAAATAACGCAACATTTCCTGAAACCTTTCCTTCCACATTGTGTCCTTCCAGTCATGAAACAACATGGTTTACCTCATTGGTGAGGCAATGTGAAGGTATTTGTTCATTTCTTTATTGTCTTCTGTAAAGATAATTGCATTTCTGGACAGTTGATCATATTCCTCTGGTCAGTCCTCTGACAGTATTATATTTTGGAGTTGTATACAAGTGAAGGTGAATTGTAAGAACAACTGTTGATAAGGTGAAAATTCAGAGGAAATTTAAAAGACTACAGTGTGGTTTTCCACATGCTCTAGACCGTAGATATATTATGTTATTAAATGTTTTATTAAACAAAATATACATATATGAGATTATTAAATTATGTCTGTCTATATCCTAGAGACAGATCTGTTATAGGAAATCCCTTATTTCTGTGATGTCACTTGAGGAATACATCTAGAATGTGTTATGCTGTACTGTGGATTATTTCCTAGCTGCTACTTAAATTATGGATGCGTTGGAAAAGTTTCTGCATTGGTAATTTTCAGGAATTGTTACAGATATTTTCCTAACAGTCATCTTTACGCGGGATATGTGCAGCGAGCTGTTGACCGTAGTGCATGGAGACAGGATTCATGATGCACCCCGAATGCCAGGGCCACACCCTTTCACCATTTGCATTTTCCGGAGCGGCTTCTCTCAGCTGATATTCCAAGGGATTTCAAATCGCGGCTGAACGGCATTCCTTTTACCAGTGTAAAATCTTACTCCATTTTGAACGTGCTGCATAATTTCAGGTCAGACTGGATTGGCCTGCACTGTGGTATGATGGGCAGGGTTTGTGACTAGAAGGTTGTCTGATCGATTCCCAAGTTGGGTGCTGCTGTTGTACCCTTCAAAAAGGGCAGTAAACCTGAAAAACTTCAGGTAGTATCCGTATGTAATAATATGCACCTGTTCTGGGGATTGACACGAGACCCGCTCCCAGCCCCTGTCTGGCCTGCAGTTGTGTCCTCTCCGGGTAGCTGTCATGCAGAAACCTGGATGGGTGCTGCATCCACACCCGTGATTTTTGGCGAGCCCCTCTCAGCCCGGACGGCAGGGAGGGCCAGGTGGACTCTGAGCGCAGGCTGTTGTACAGAGCGTGGGAAATTCCCCCTCCCCCAGGGCTATGAGACAGGCCTCACCACACCCGGCCCTCAGACCAGCCAGGAGCCTGACCCATATTTTCCTTTCATAGTGCTGACTTACTTGTTTGTGTCAGAGAGAGAGAGATAGAGAGAGAAAGAAAAAAATACAGGTAAATGCATGGTTCACTGCAAGTCAGGACACTGGCGGTTCCATTTCTTTGTGGAAAATATTGACTGTGGTGACTCATAGAAGTGTTTGCAACAGCATTTCTCCAGGACCCAGTGACACACGCTGACACACACACCACTGACACGAGAAAGGGGAAAAAAAAAACACAAAGTGACACAAGACATGAGCAGTTTCTCAGTGCTTGACCTGGAAACCCTTTGGGTCAAACACTTTAGAGTTAAACATTTGATGCTCATCCTACTATCTGAATAAGGGCTCCTGGCCTTCATGAAGGAATGCTGTGTGGAAATGCATCTAGAAAAATACACACACAGTTTTCCTTTGTCTTGGTTGTGCGACCTAGTGAATTACACTGTTAGGTCTGTGATGAAATGGCTCTGTAAGAAAGTGGTGTTTTTTTTTTTTTTTTTTTTTTTTTGAGGACTGACACTCTTTTCTTCTTCCTTCCTTTCTTTTGCGTGGCTGGCTCACTGCGCTTGTACAATGGGCTTATTCTTTGATGGGATAATGACCCTGCCCTATCCGAAAGCCTTCTCTGTCTTTTTGTTTTCCCCCCCTCGCTTTTTTCCATTTGGATCTATATTTCCATTTTTCCACTCTCACGTGAGCTTGTCTGTGAGAGTATGTCAGACAATACACACGTGTTTAGCAGCTGTTTGGCGGGTGCTCAGCAGACAGCTTAACACATTCAGCAGCCTGTTTATACTGATGAATTTTTACAGGGGAAGAATTGGGCTAGTAACAACCTTGTTCACAGGTAATCAAACCCATGACTGTCAGGTGCAGAATCCAGCAGTCTTTGTACTGCTCTGCACTGCTCTTTTTAGATGAGGGAGTCTAGAATATGTCCATGGATCCTAACCCCACTTTAATGTTCAAATTGTCTCAACTTGGTCAGCAGGAGTAGGTTCAGCTTCTCCATCCCTGTTTCTGAGTGTAACATAGTGACTGTGACCATGGCCACGGAGTTGCTTTGCCGCTGTGCTTGCGTCTCGGCCAGGTTGAGGCAAGCAAGCAGGCCAGCTCTCGCACTGTGGGTACTGTATGCCAGCGATCAGGCCACCTGCTGTCAAGAATGTAGTCCTCATAGCCTAACACACACACACCCACACACTCGCATACTGGCATGCAAAAACTCTGTGCAACACACACTCACTCTTTCTCAATCTCATTCATGCACACATCCAGTCACACACACAGTTACATGTACAGACACGTACCCCGTTACACACTTACACACGCACCTCTCACGCAGTTACACACACACACGCAAACACATTCAGTCACGCAGACACACCCAGTGCCACACACAGATATTTACCCTGTTACACGCTCATACGCACACCTCACACTCCATTACACACGCACACCCAATCGCACATACACACCCAGCGACATGTACAGACGCATACCCCATTACACACACACACACACACACACACATGTACAGACACGTACCCCATTATACACACACACACACACACACACACAGATTTCTCCAGAATTTCTTCTAGAATGCTCTTTTCTCAGTCATTCTGCCTCCCTCCTGGTATGCAGCAGCAGCAGGCACTGGGGTGCGTCTTGTGCGGTTCCTACGGCAAACGCCGCAGCCGGGAGCAGGGACCGAAAGAGAACAGGAGAGGCGCTCTACCTGCCCCGCCCGCCCCCCCCCCCCCCCCCCCCCCGGCTCTGACGAGAGCCGAGAGTCGCTGGCAGGACGTGGAAAAAAGACGTCAGCCCCGGGGTGAAAATAATCCCTCTGACATATCTGTACCGGCGGAGATTAGTCTGAAATAGCCTCGGCCACACAATGCGCTGCGTGCACAGGGCCCACCGTCTCAGAGCGGGGCAGAGAGAGAGAGAGAGAGAGAGGGGACGGAGAGTATGCAGAGAAAAGAGAGCGGTGGATTTAGCACTGATGGAAAGTATGCTGGCAGGGCGGCCGGGTTACACAGCTGTCTCTCTGCTCAGCTGTGCTGAGTAAGAGTTTCCATCTACCACCGCACACGCACACACAGAGAAAGAGAGAGTGGAGAGAGGGAGAGAGAGGGGGGGAGAGAGGGAGAGGGAGAGGGAGAGGGAGAGGGAAAGATTAGCAGGCAGTGAAGAGGGCTTCAGAAAGGGTGATGTCACAATTTTCCACTCCTGTTTCCCTGTCTTTCTCGCTCTCTCCCTCATGGGCAGCCTGTCAGGGAGGGCAGTGGACGGTTTGTGTGTCACAGAGCGAAGTCCTGCCCATTAAAGGGCGGAGCCCTAATGTCCCAGTGGGAAAGAGGCGTGTCTGTCTGTGGCTTATATAAGAAGCAGGGAGTCGAGCGTTTGGGACTGTGTTGAACTGCCGGTCTGCCCAAGCAGCAAGGAAGGAGTGCTTGTTTTTTTTTTTTCCTCTTTCTCCTCTGGAATTTGTTTTTTCCTGCTCCTGAGCATTTTATTGACAGAGAAGAACGTGAAGCTGATCACAAATTGCAAGTCTGCATTATTTTCTGATACTTGGGAGGTTTCACTTTGGCTCAGACCTGTTTCTTGCACTGGTACAGGAAGTTCTGTCACTAACTGTGTAAGCCGCAGCTCCAAGTCTGTGAGAGAGAGAGACAGACGAGGAGGAAACGAAAGAGAAGAATAGGGACTGTTTCCAAGACAACGGGTTCTGTCTGATTGTTCACGCTGGGGAAAGAAAAATCTGCGTGCCGATCCTTCCCCTCACAACCTCTGACCCCAAACGCACGCCGGTGGAGAGGCCAGTGCTGCATCAGAGCTCCCATAATGCACCTGAAGACCATGAAGTGCGACCGCTTCTGTCTGATTGCCTCACTGGAGAGCCAGGAAGTGTTCAGCAAGCCTGAAGCTCGGGTAAGACAGCAGCACACTGCCCTGTGCAGTGCACGACAGTGGCAGAATAGTATAGGGCCAGGGGGGTTTTCATAAACTGTGAAAATGGGACCCTGAATTATTCTGGGGATGACATGGAGGACTAGTTTACCTAGTCTGGGTGTAGTTAATGTCCGCTGTTGGGTGACCTGTTTTGGTTGCGGTTCAGATCCACCCTTGGGTAAATTGGTTTGGTTTTGGTTGATGTCCATGGTTGGGTGACCTGGTTTGGTTGTGGTTGATGTCCATGGTTGGGTGACCTGGTTTGGTTGTGGTTGATGTCCATGGTTGGGTGACCTGGTTTGGTTGTGGTTGATGTCCAGTGTTGGGTGGCCTTTGTGTGGCTGTGTTTAAGGTGCAATGTAGAGCTTCCTTGGCACAGCTCTGGTTTTGAGCTTCACACTGGATTCTGTGTCATGTGTATAAACACTGTACTGTGTGAACATGTCTACATGCTCATTACAGCACTCTCTGGCATTACGCTGTAAAGGGCATCATAGACATAACATTACATAAAGGCAGAATTTATTTGCATAGCAGAGTGTCTCATCCGAAGCGACTTAGAGCTTACATTTCACGTATTGTCCATTCATATATTTCAGTACTAGGGGGTTTAATCAAATATCTTACTGAAGGTTTCACCAACAGCAGTGAAACACTCTGGTTAAAGGTTCAGTTACCTAACCCACTCAGTGCATTGCAGAGCAGAGTCCTTTGACAGGCTGATTAATTGATGAGTTGATTGACTGGCGACCGCCATGCCTGTCTCCACAGGCCAGCTTCGAGGCGCTGTTCCGCGCTTTCGACAGCAGCGCCACCTTCCAGTTCTTCAAGAGCTTCCGTCGCGTGCGCATCAACTTCACCGACGCCCTGGCTGCCGCCGAGGCCCGGGTGCGGCTGCACAAGAGCGACTTCAACGGCAAGGAGATGCGGCTGTACTTCGCCCAGGTACGACAGGGGCCCCGCTCTCTCTCTCTCTCTCTCTCTCTCTCTGCTGTCTGACAAAGTCCTCCTCAAAGTCTTCAGTAGAGGAATGAGAAGAGAGAGCTTTAAGTAATGTGTCTCTCTCCACCGCCTCTCTCTCTCTCCCTCCTTCTCTCTCCAGTCGGTACACATCGGAAGCCCTCGTCTGGAGCCGCCCAAGCCTGACAAGCAGTTCCTGATCTCGCCCCCCGCCTCCCCTCCTGTGGGCTGGGAGCAGGCGCAGGACGCCACGCCTGTCATCAACTATGACCTGCTGTGTGCCATCTCCAAGCTGGGGCCAGGTATACATACACACACACACTCACACACACACACTTGAAATCCCATCTCCATGCCGAGCCAGGTATACACGCACACACGACACACACATACACCAGAAATTCCACCTCCAAGCTGAGCCAGGTACACACACACACACGCAAACCTATATGCACACACACACACGTATAAAAATAGATTTCAGCAGTGCATTCTCTGCCCTATATCCATAAGTCTCTTTCATTCATGGTTAAAATTTATCAAGAAATCCCAGTGTTGCCCCGTGCAGTGTTTCACCCCTCCTCCTCTGTCTGTCCCAGGGGAGAAGTACGAGCTCCACACGGGCACCACCACCACCCCCAGCGTGGTCGTGCACGTGTGCGAGAGCGACCAGGAGAGCTCCGGCGGCGAGGAGGAGGAGGGGGGCAAGCGGCCCCGCCCCAAAATCATCCAGACGCGCCGCCCGGAGTTCACCCCCGCGGTCCTGCAGTGAGCCGCCGCCCAGCCCCCCGCGGCGCTTCTCTTCGTCACCGCAACGGCGTTGGCCCCACCAGGACACGCGGTCTGTCATCCTCGCCCACCAGGGGGAGCCCTGGAGCCCTGAGTTCAGCCAGGAACGGGGCCGGCTCTCCTCACCTCCAGTGTCTCCCTCGGGCTCTTAGTTTTCCTTTTGTGTTTCAGCGACGGGAGCGGAGATCGCGGCAGCGAGAGGAAGGCTCCTCACTTTGAAATCTTGACTGTCTGCTTTTGCTCACGCTTTTTTTTTTTGTTTCTCGCATGAACACTGTGGTTGGGGGCTGAGGAACTGACACAGAGGAGGGCAGTGAGCTGTGGTGTGTGTGTGTGTGTGCGTGTGTGTGTGCGTGCGTGTGTGTGTGTGTGTGTGTGCGTGCGTGTGTGTGCGTGTGTGTGCGTGTGTATGCGTGTGTATGTGTGTGTGTGTGTGCGCGTGTGTGCGCGTGCGTGCGTGTGTGTGTGTGCGTGTGTGCGTGCGTGTGTGTGTGTGCGTGCGTGCGTGCGTGTGTGTGTGTGTGTGTGTGTGTGTGTGTGTGTGTGTGCGTGTGTGTGTGTGTGTGTGTGTGTGGGGGTGGGTGCGTGTTTGTCCTCGTCAGTTTGTCATACAACATTTTTGCTAGAGGGCTCGGGGAGGGGGGAAAGTCCAGTGTGGTTTTTTTGTTTTGTTGTGTATGCTGGAGATGGCTCCTGACAGTGTTGTTTATTCATCCTCATTACGTCATGGTTTCCGTTGCTGCAGAACTCCCTCATCTCGCCCCCCCCCCTGACTGATTGGATGTTTCCATGGAAGCCATGGTAGCCCTTTAAGTGGATGGACATTTCTGGCCGGGGAGGGATTTATGTGAACGCTGTCTAGACTCTTACTCCCTCATGTGTAGCTGTGTATGTGAGATCTTGGTGTGACAGGGGACTCAGCTTAATAGTGTCATGCAAACAGCAGAGGGCATCGAAGTTTTACACACACACACACACACACACACACACAGCCAGCGTTCACATACGGTAAAGTTACCACTAAAACTCTTTTAATACAGTGAAGACTCCATTTTGTGACTCCGACTGTCATCCAAAGGCTACATGACTGTAGTATAAATATGTAGTTAATAAGTGCATATGCATGAGCTCAGATGTAGCGTAATATTCACATGCTCTACAAGCAGTATAGAGGTTTGGGGAAGACCAGGACCACACAGTAACTGATGCTGTTTTACTCATCTTTAGCCTACATTCACTTCAAAGGACTCTCTCACGGTCATCCAACACATTGTTATACACTCACTGAACCAGAGCACAGTCACAAAGGATCGCAAATGCACTGGCTGTCTGGGGGGGATTTTTGTTTGTTTTGTTTAATTTAAAAGTAGAGATTCTACGTGTAAAGTTTAAGCTCGCAAAGAAATATTGCTTGGCTTGTTTCCCCGTTGATTTGCTTGACTGTCTGGTTGTGCCACATGGTCAGTTGCATTAAGTCGCCAGTCATTTGACATCCATTACAGAGGTGTGAAGCACAATTTTTTCCTCATAAACTATGTGCTTACCCTGGCTAATATGATCAAAAACAGTGAAGCCTGTCTGTATGAAGATATGAAAGTACTTTCCCTAAAAAACTGTCAAAAGTTACTAAATATTACCTCAGAAGTACACCTGTTGCCCTAGTCCTGAGGTTCCCTAGCATTTATTTTACATAATATAATTTCCAGAGTTGATTCTGGGAAGAGACAAACTCCTACATGACAGGGGCTGTGTTCTGGTGGGTTGAGGTCGTGTTATAGGATGCCATACTGCCCGGTGTTTGTACACATTCACTCATCTTTGTGGCAGGTGGAGCGCCCGCTTTGCTACAGTGAATGGGATGAATTTATCCCGGCAATTGATAAGTTAGTCTGTGTCGTCTACCCAGAATGGCCTGCTAAAATGCGACATGCCTCATTGCTAACACTGTGTCTGCAAAGATTCTTTAGCTGTTCACCTGCTGGCTGATACGTGGTGTGATTGGCTATTTCTGAAGTCCTCGCCTTTGAAACATTGTAAGTCCCAAAGTTCTGCTCTCAGCTGAATGCATGCCGCTTCCTTGTGCTGTAGACCTGTACGGTGTATGACATTGACTGTTTGCATACTGTATGCTTCTTCCCTGTACTGTAGATATGTATATGACATGGACTGTTTACATACTGTACTTCCCTGTACTGTAGATATGTATATGACATGGACTGTTGGCATACTGTACTCTGCTTCCCTGTACTGTAGATATGTATATGACATGGGACTGTTCTCCAGCACAGGAACAACCAGATCATTGTGACCATATCACTCCATTGCAGCATACAATGTTCTGTACGTACAGTAAGTCTGTGTTTTATCCTGAATTCTTCTGAATGATGTATTAAAGCAACACAAGTTTCAGTAAACCAGACTTGTATTTCGGGTTCATTTTATGTCCATGCCTGTTTGTGTTAAACGCTGACTGTATGACATTGGATCGGGGGGGGGGGGGGGGGGGGGGGGGGAGCTTGTTTGAAAGACTTCTGAAGGTGAATTCAGAAATACAATCTACCTATCTGCGTCTCAGATCTCCCTGCTCCGACTACATTAATAACTCCATCAGTGACACCATTGTTACCTGCCCATAGGCAGACCTGATCATGCAGTGATAAAGTAAACCGCATTCTTCATAGGATCCGGGAAACAAAGAACCTTTGAGTAAAATCCATTTTAAGTGTGTTGTTTTTTTTTGGGGGGGGGGGGGAGGGGGGTGATAGTGGTGACTCAACTGGATCAGCGCTTGTCCTGTGTGAAACCTATTATGTCATGCGGCGTTTGCCAAGAGTGGCAGAATCTGCCGCCATTAAGTCATCACGATTTAATGCATGTCACATGCGTGTCATGATATTGCACAAAACTGCACCCATAAACCCCCACCTCTCTTGTCGTCTCCACAGCCTGGATGTACACTTCTCTCTCTTACTTATGAATGATGAATTATCTTGGCAAGAAATCCTTAAGCAACAAAAACATGCATCACACAGACACAGGTGTGACATGACCATAACTAATCATACACATTTTCTTTTTTTTAAACTAAGATTTAGCGATTATTCAGTGATTCAGAGGTGATACCGTGGTGACATAAAGAACAATGTAAAGTCCATACAGCTGGTTTGGCCTGGTCTACATCCCTACTGTGATCTCTGTTCCCCCAGATATGCTGAATGAAATTAGCAGGAGAAAATTCAACAGGACCAACCAGTCAGAGGGGACACCGGGTATGACTAAAACTTTAAAAAGCTGAGCTTGAAGCCGGAAGGTTGCAGGTTTCATTCCTGCATGTGTCACTGACGTACCCTTGATGGCGCTTCAGATGAATTTCTTCAGTTGCATATCCCACAGCTAAATGGATAACACGATAAAGTGAACTGAGCTAACAGTTGCTATACTAGAGACGGCCAGGTGACCTTGGCTTGTCATCTCAGACTCATTAAAGGTGATGATTTGATGAGTTCAGTTCCCAATCCTGACATTGGGCTGGGGGAGGGGGGTCTATCTCCCCCTAAGAGGACTTTCATATTGGTGAGTTTGTGGGGGCGTGTCTTACCACACTGAGGAGTCTCTACCTGCCCAGGGCTCGGCAGCTCAGAAATCTCCAATCACGGGCACTGCACAGACAACCTGCAAATAATATTCCTCATCATCTTCAGCATTATTCATCAGTGGCCGTTTGATTCCTCTGAAGACCTCTCTTTCTCCCCGGGTGTTCCTCTTCCAGGTATTGACAATAGCTGTCCAATTGTCTTTTTCAATCTGCTGATTGACTAGAGAATACATTAAATCTAGCACCGGTGGATTATTTCAGAGTAATTAGAAGTGGTGCTCTTCAGCAAAATGATATGCTCTGCGCAACAAAATATTCAACTTTCAAAGATAATTGCCCATGGTTCAAAAAATCAAGCGTGACTCCTCTTTACAGAGAGATAATGGTTTAAATCATTGTTGTTTTCAGGTTAACAGGAGATAACACTACTGTGAGAATGGCTAAGTGTTTAGAACAGCATTAAAGACAGGTGCACAAGTGTTGTGTGTGGGTTTGGGTGCACACGTGGGAGCAGTCAACGTTAGGAACCGCACTCCTCCGCTTGTCCAGCAGAGGCCAGCATGCCACAGAGGAATAACACAGACCTGCAGTACCTGCTGGCCTCCTGGCTGCAGCAGTATCTGAATGGGACATGGAGTTCACCAGGGCCTCTGGCTACCAGCACCCACCTGTCGTCCCACCCCCTTCAGCACCAAAGCCATGCTCAGCGCCCGGATCAGGGCGAGGGTCAGGGCGTGGTCTACATCCTGCTCATGGTCGGCCTCTTCAGCTTCTTCACCTTCGGCATCATGCTCAGCTACATCCGCTCCCGGAAGATGGAGAGCTCCCAGGATCCCTTTCACCAGTACATTGCCCGAGACTGGTCCCGGGCGATGGTCCCCCCATCTGCTTCACAGGCACTGGCCCGGGTGACCCCCAGCCACGCCTACATCAAGAGGGACCCCCTCGTCATCGGCAACCCCTCCGCGCTGGTGCAACTACCAGGCTGAGGAGTTCTTGAGGATCTTGAGTGATGGAATGTGACAGATCTGTGGTCACTATGCAGATCTGTGACTGTGTGCACATGCTACCATTTAGTGTTAGAGAGGGTGAGTGATGCTTCATAAACCCCAGAGATGGGTTAAGAGGGTTAAATGCGTCATTGGAGCACAAACAAACTGTTTATCTATGGAGATTCATATAAGTGATTGACAGCATATGGGAGCTCAGACAAATACAGTGCCAGTCAAGTTTGGACACAACTTTTATTCTTTATTTTTATGATTTTCCACATTTTGTAATAATAGTAAAGACATCAAAACTATGAAGTCACACAAATGGAATTATGCAGTGGCCAAAAAAAGTGTTATAAACGAATCAAAACGAACAAAATCTTATATTTTAGATTATTCAAAGTAGCCAAAAATATTTTTTAAAAATAATATTTTTTGGGAAAGAAATTCATACATAGGCATCAACTTCACTAGTTATAATTGTCTAATAAACATATTTGAAGCGTTTAAGCATGAGTCTTCAGATGTCTTTGAATGCATGTTGTTTTCCCATTATCTGGTACTGTAGGTGGCTTGCTTCCATCTCTACCGCTGACACCACTGGAGTGCAGCAACAGCCAGTAGATAGAGAAGGCTGAGAACTTACAAACATCCTGTTTTTAATTATTTTACATGGTGGAAAACCTGCCAATTGAAATAACCTATTAGCAGCTGACTTCCTTTAATACCTTGTTTTCATCCGATAGCCTTACATTGATAACATTTTAATTTTTCAAAAAATAATGACACAGAAAACGAAATTACAATGCACTCATGAACCCACAAGGATGGATGTTAGGTAATGCAAAATATTTGTATGCTTCTATATGTCTATAATTCTATATTGAAATTATGCATCACATGATTCACAAAATAAAAGCAAGTTTCACACTGGTTCTGTTGAATAAAAAAGCCTATTCTTCATCCAGCTTTATTAATGTATAAATTGGGATTTTGAGACTCTGGGTCCTTTAAAGGCAGAACATTATTTGGGATGAATTCAATCCATGGAACCAGCAAATGAGAACCCGAGATGGATATCGCAGGCTCTTTTCACCATTATTTTTACTTACAGAGTTGTTTTATTTTTAATTCAAAATTTGTTTTCAATTTACTTCCATAATTATAATTTGGAGAACAGAGGCTCATTTGTGTATCTGCCATGGCATGTATTTTTGGATCTAGAAATAAAAGAGCTGACACCAGGTAGCAGTATATAATACTTAAATCAGTATTATATACTGCCACCTGGTGTCAGCTCTTTTATTTCTAGATCCAAAAATTCTATGTATTACTCATCCCTTTGCTTTATCAGAAGTCATATCCATTTTATGCAAGTCACATTCAAAAATATATTTCCTGATTAATAAATTAAAAGGGATAAAATATCACAGTACATTGAATGTCATTATCTCTGCATTATGCTCTTTCACGTTCACTTCTGTACAACAAAGAAAGTCCCACGAGACCAATATCACATGGTGTGATAGGTAGAACAGATGATATTAAGGAATTATGTATCAAAATGTATGTATGTACTAATTTCTCCCAGCTAACTACTAACTGAAATCTGATTTAAAAAGGGTGCAGTAACCTTTGGTACAAAGCTCTCCCCGGTAGACTCCCTGTGTCTTTGTGAAGGAGGGTCATTTCTCAGGGACTGCATCTGAAGTAGTCCTTTGTGAGAAAACTGTTTTTTACATAAAAAAAACTCACTATTTACACAACACTGTGCCTTTGTACAATTAAAACATTGTGTATTAATATAAACATGTAGTTTGTTAAGCAGTTTCAGTGGTTCATAACAAGTTGATCATTTGGATCAGCTGTGTTGGAGCAGGGAGAGATCTAAAAACATACAGGACAAGGGGTCCTCCAGGAGAGGTTTGGGAAACGCTGTCCTAGAGGCTACTCCACCATCAACGTACGCCATCTGGCAGACAGTTTCCTTCGGGATGGTTCTAGCTACGTAAATTGTACTGTAAGGTTATATAATAATCACTGCTACTTATGTACCTAAATTCTTTTTAATAAGAACAATAATTAAACACAGAAAGTAAATGTATGAATTAAAATTAGTCA
This sequence comes from Megalops cyprinoides, assembly GCF_013368585.1. NCBI lineage: Eukaryota > Metazoa > Chordata > Actinopteri > Elopiformes > Megalopidae > Megalops > Megalops cyprinoides. The sequence continues at coordinate 11,672,499 of NC_050596.1, forward strand.
CTATTTGTAAAGTGTAGGTCCATGTGTCATCTAAGCCTGTTTAATAAAAATGCATCGTTGTTACTCCTTTACGTACTGGTTCTGCTGCATTGTTATCTCTCCTCAGTTTTGTGACACCCAAGTTCTCTTTGCAGCAACGTCAGTGATAATGATTTACTGCCCATTCCCAACCTTATCAAGACGAATTCTGCCATTTTTGGGGTTACACATATTACTAATATTCTGCTTACCTTCACAAAGATACGTTGTGACACACATTCATTTGAGAATGCATCAATGTGTGGCCCAGATTTTATGAATGTAATTCTGCTGTGCTTTGGCACCTCCCTTTTGTGAACTGTACATTAGATGTACATTTAAATTTTAGAAATTGTCCCATAGCAGGCGCTGTTATCCAGAATGACATGAAGATGAGTATCTGATTAAAAATGTACCCTGGAAACATTACAACAATGTTTTCTTACAGTGTAAAAACTCCAATTTAAACACCAATACAGTGTAGCATGGTCACATTTCTAATGGAGAAATATTCCAGTATTTGCACGTTTTGTACAATTTGACTAAATCAGTTTATTGTGGGTGTGTCAGTGGATGAGTATGGTTTCTGCTGACTTACAATAGACAAGGAGACCATATAGAACAGGGAGTGACCATCAGACACAGAGCACACAGAAGAAGGAGAATCCATGCATGAACAGCACATAAAACAAGGAAAAACTTCCAGACATGGAAAGCACATAGACCAAGGAGAAGCCAACAGACATGAAGAGCATCCCATCAAAGAAGAAAATGAACACGGAGAGTACAGAACAAAGAAAAACCTACAGGTAGCCCCTGTCTGTCACATTTCCTTTAATCTTTTGTACAGACTGTGGAACCTGGAAAACAATGTAGTATCATGCATGCCTGAGACAATTATCATATTGGACAGTAATTATTCACTGTTGCTGGGTGTTAATTCGTCAGATACAAATATATTCATTTCAGGATTCAGAATTTTAATATCATGCATTATAAAAAATTAAAGTCAGTTTAATAAACAGCTTTGATAAAATAAATATTAAGAAGCACGTGAGAATACAATAGGGATCATCTGCAGTATTATGAAGAGGGGTTTGGGGGTTCTGACAGTCTGGTTGGCAGTATGGGATGCTGAGTCAGGACATAGAGGCAAGGATTCACAGTTCTCTTATTTATTAAGAGGCCAGCACAGATGGTACATAGATACAGTAATACATTCGTAATGTACATTACTGTAATTGTGTATGGGTGAACTTGGTGAACATTATGCAACTGTCTTTGCTGTGTGTGCATGTGTGGTTGTGTAAGCTGAGAAATACATTCTCACCAATGTGACTAGCAGAGGTCATTTACAACAAGTCTGTAACTGCCGCATACTTTTTGCATATATTATTCTCAATGGGTGTCATTCATGATAATCAAACAGTCTGCAAAAAAAATAGACTGGAATTAGGCATAAAAGTAGGATTGACTGAGCATATGAGTATTATTAACTGCATTTAACAACAATAGAATCTAGTTATTTGATGCCTCTTTGCAGGTTAGAAACGTATAAAATGCTGAATTTGCTGAATGTGAATTTGTACAATAAATATTCATAACACAGAACAGAATGAGTGTGAGACGTACTGTAATTAAAAAGGAAAATATAATTCATTATGAGCTTTGTCTTTGCTGTAGGTTTGCGCATGAGTAAACATATAAGTTGAATAATGTCATTGTTGTTAACGGATTGTAAATCAAGCAAAGAAAATTAACCAATGACTGGCTCTTTGACACAGACAATAAGACAATTGTCCTGTCTAAAATGCATTTGATTGAAATCAGCTCAAATATTGATAACGTTTAAAACTGGAGAGACAAAAATCGTTACACATTTAAACAATTGCACAATTATGACAACATTGGCGATTACTCTTTGGCTTGACATCCGTGAGGCAAAATACCATAAAGACAATCTTCTCATAATAATTTTTCTCTCCACATTCCATGAGACAGGCAAATTGTTCCGTGCCCTCATGGTGGGTCAGGTCAGAATAGGCACTTGGTCCATGGTAGATGATCCAGGGTTCCTCCCACCTTGATGCGTCTGGAGGAGACTTGTTCAGGTACACCCCCATGTCTCCCCTCTTTCTGGTGGGGTGGGAATACAGCAGCCATCTTGCTGCGCTCTGGCCGTCCTTCTGAACACCATCTTCATCCTCTGAGAAGGGCTTGGGGAAGCTTATCACACTACCTTGGCAGCCATTTCTCTCTTCCGCAAGCTTTGGGACTAAGTTTGCTTTCTCAAAGCTGGCTCCTTCATTCTTGCTCAGAGCCTCCACTCTTTGTAACTGGCAGCAATTGGTATTACGGGCATTGCAGTACAACTGTGAAATGCCTTCATGGTCGATAATCTCAGCCATTTGACACTCACAACTTTCCTTATCAATCTGATCCCCAACAAGCCACGTTTCACCCTGGTCATCACTGTAGAAGGCGAAGGCATGAGGCTTAACACAGCAGCAACAGCAGCAGCAGAAGCTGCAGCAGCAGTAGGTAGGTATCTTGTAGGCATAGGCTGGAACGATGAGCCTCCCGCTCTTCATCTGAATACCATGTCCGGGTCCGACAGCAAAAGTGGCCCAATCTTTAACATGTTCACCAATTGGAATCTCTATCGGGCCTTCTTTCTGGTTCCAGCTCTGGCCTTTGTCATTGGAGGAGATGTAACACAACCGGGCTGCATTCTTACGCTTTTGTATCTGCTGTTTCTCTGTTACGCCGTCTTTAACACAGATGAAGAAGAGGAACAGCGTGTTGGAATTCCTCTCGTAGACTGGACAGGGGTTCATGGTGCGGTGGCCAGGAAGACTAGCACTTTGCAGCTCTTCTAATGGTGACCACTGTAGTAGATTCAAAAGTGTTAAGATGAATTTTTATTGGTTAACTGAATAAAAACAATGATAGACTTATTGAAAAAAACCTGAATATTGCATGTAACAAACATGCAACAAAACATGCAATAATAACTGCAAAACCTTTAACACAGTTGTCAATTGATGCAAATTAATAATTAATAGTAGTTTGTGAGAAACAGGGTAAAGGTCTACTTTTCATTACGCAACAACCAGTTGAACATATGAACCTTGATGTATAATCAGACGAACATACAAATGTCAATACACAAATACCTCAATGTTTTCATTTTTGCGAATTCCCCTCCGCATCACCAAGAGTTTGGCATCCCCATCCTTTGGAGTAGTGCGCTTTTCTGCAAAGGCTAAATATGTCTCTTGCCCAGATGTCTCCTCTCTGAAGGAGATGAGAGCTGGGATTCTGTATGTTTCACCATTTTCTTTCTGCTGGAACAAGGTTGTCTTTATAGGTGTAAATGGAATTTTGTCTAATTTTGTCATGGCCATTGCTGAGTGATGAACCTGCAAACAATCAATATTAATGAAAACCTACATTTAACACATTGAATATGCATTCCATTTAAATGCTGCTTACATGGAGTTTCTAAATGCAGGCCTTTGTAAACGAGGTAGCAACTTCAAAAAAAAAATTAGCTTTCTACTTAAATATTACCTTGATAACAAATAATAATAATTTAATAATTTGATACTCATTCACATACCTGTCCTTAGTCACATATAGTTGAAAAACATAAATCATCCACTCGGTTACAAAATGTAGGCTTACAATGTAATTTGATGAAAGCTTTCATTACCAGGGAAACAGTTCAGAACAGAGTTCTCTCACCTTATTCACCAGAGAGTGTGACAACGATCAGTATGGTAAGAGAAGTAAAAGTTGCCAAATGACAGTAGGCACAGAAGCCTTCTCTGTACCTGTGTATCTGTGTATTTTATACTACTGTTTATAGTATCTGTAGGGTGGAGTCACAGGATGTGTGTGTGTTTTTTTTCTTTTCACAAGCTTCATTAGGTCTTCAATGAAACTTCTAAGAATGTTCGAATTGGGAGATTTCCTCGGTAGCCAGCCAAATTTTTGTTTATGATCAACAAGGCAGAAAACAGACCATTGTGATCAGAGACTCTCTTGCAAATGCAGTCGGATTGTTTCCTACATGTGCAGTAACTCATTGTACCAGTCCAATATGCATATACATGTATACAATATAGATACATACGTCGCTAACCAACCTCCAAAGCTTAGCACACTGATCTCTGGGGAAATCATGTTGTGCTCAGATTTTAAAAAGATGTTTTTTTCAAAATAATTTGCTTCAAGTTAGAGTAATGCTACTAGGAACTGCAGTTGCTGCTAATTATAGTGGTAGACCGTTTTTGCAAATGAGTCTGATCACAACAGCGGAGCAGATGCGCTTATCCAGAGATACTCGTACAGTTATTATATAATTCTTTTACATGTCTCCATATAGGAGCAAGTAAAATAAGTGGTCAGTGGAGCCAAAATGAGCAAAGCAATAGGAATAAAGGACCTACAGAATGCTACATGTACCTACATGGACCTACAACTGCTAAATGTTATGTACAGCAGGCATGTTTTGACAGAAGTGTTATCGCTCCTTATGATTCTAAAGTCCTTCAAAAATTACCCTAGAGTTCCACTGGAGCATAATATAGTGCTGTTAACCGCTGAGATAGATGGAAAATTTCTTAAGGTGATTGAAGCACTATAGGCTATTATGCTCCTTTTGAATGTGTGTAGTCAGTAATTTTAAAACTGGATAGTTTCCAAACCCGTCTGGTATAAAAGAGGGGGATGTGCTCTCACCTACACTGATCGCCTTACATGTTAATGATTTAGCTGTCAAAATTAAATGTGAGACCCCGGTAGTAAAGGCAGCAGATACGATCTTAGGTAAATTACTCTGTACTTATGACAGTATTCTTTTAGCTGAGACAGAAAGTGACCTACAGAATATGCGGGAGAAAGTATTGTGAGTACAGTATGGTGCTGTCAGTGGAGACTCAAGAAAAAAAAAAACAATTATGCACTTTAGGAAGAGTTATAGCATGCTTTAGTGACTTTTTCTTTGACCCAACACACCCATCATGTACTGAGATTTATAAATGTCTTGGCTTCATTTAGATGAAGATATGGCCCTTATGGCATTAGGTTGCTTCGAGACTCGTCAAGCAGAGTCTGGGGATCAGCCCTTAACATAAAGTAAGCACTGCAAAGAACGCGGTTACAATATTTACTCTCAGCTGTATCAATCGCATGTACTGTATACCCAGTGTTAGATTAGGTGGCAGGTATATGGGCTTCATTCATGATAACCAAACAGTCTTCAAAAGAAATAGACATAAAGGTAGGGTTAACTGAGAATAGGAATATTATGAACTGCACTTAACAGCAATAGAATCTGGTTATCTGATGTCTCTTTGCAGCAAGGGTGTAGGTTTGGTCCTAACATTGGTAGGGACACAACAGTCAACATCAACACTTTTATATTCAGTTGGCCTACCAGTTTCAGTATATTACCTCATTTTCTATTCTGTAGTATTCCTTGTTTTCTGTGTTTTTCTCATGATGGTCCTTGCTGTCTATTTAAACAATCCAAACACATGCCTACGTCGGTCATTCACAGATACAAACTGTTGGCAAATATCTTTAAGATCTACTTGGTCAAGGGCCTCTTGATGTACATGGCATACAGCTACATTATTAAGGCGCTGCTGAGACATGGCAGATGTTAACCAAGTTTCAGTCTTTTGAGTGCACTAAAGCTTCACTCAGCTTCAGCTGAGGTCACAGGGGCCTGAACCTTCAAACTATCTCTGTTTATCTCTAGATACTGTCCAATGACATCATCCATTTGCCCAGTAAGGAGAACATTCTATTTTAACATTACCATTCTATTCATTATAACTGAAAACTGAACTACTGGTAAGGACCTGATTGTTGCTGCAATGCCTCTGACAGTTGTGCCACCAAGCAAAGTTAAGTATTCATTTTGGCACGGTGGACTGACATAATCATGGCAACAGCTGAGCCAAGAGGAAAGAACAGGGTCATCATTTGAAAGTAACTTCACAAGGTGGTACAAATTCCCTTCATTTGCCTCATGTCCTCGAAATGCTACTCCCTGCCTAGCAAGATACCTTACAGCACCCATTGTTTTCTCCAGACAATGCCTTCCCTCTTCCTGTGTTTTAGCCCATGCACTTGATATTTGTGTGTGAACTGGAGTTTGGTGCTGTGCATTGATTATAACTGCATAATGGTGTGCTTTGCTGGCTTGGTGGCGACTAAAGCTACCGGTGGCATTCTTCCAATTATTCAAACCCTTTGTGCAGAAGGCGGGGTCATTCTTTTTTCCTAAAGTGGTCTTTTTTATGGTGTATGCCTTGACACACTCAAAACGCAGTGTTGAACTATAGTGAGGCCATGGACACTGACTGTATCAGTTCGCCTGAAACCGCAACATCTTGTTTGGAAATTGCTGTACTTCTATGAATTTTGGATCAGGCTGGTATGGCTCACTCCCCATGTCCATGACACTACTACAATGACTTGCTTCAGGATCATACTCACTCACACTGACTGTTTCCTAAAGAGAAAACAAAACTTAACCTGGTCTATATCAACATTAGCCAATTATTCTTTTGCATCCTGTGTTTTGATGTTAACTTACAACTAAGTTAACATCAAAATAGGCAGACCTTGGTTACATTACATGTAAATTGGTAATTTACAATTAATCCATAATAGCATGTTTAATCACAGTATCATTTTATTTTTGAGGGCAATTTTAAATATTGAGTGAATAGGATCTTATGAAACCAACTTGTTCTGATGTAAGTGTAGTCTTTACTTAAGTACTAGCTCCTGCCTATAGGAATGAGACTTAATGCAACATCCATGAGCACTTGAAAGTTTTATTTCATTGGGCTGCGGCTTATTGAGTTTCTCATTGATTTATCATGAATGACTGTATCAATGAAGAGAGAGAGAGAAAAAAAATAAATATATATAAACACCCAGAAAGGAAACTTGAAGACTCTACATTTATGTTACAATCTTAAATTCCCTCTACAATTATGACTGCTTAGAATGGTGTACACCTGCTACTGATCATTTGTATTGGGCCCATATAATTATTGTGCACAGTCGGGTAGAAGTCAAGAGGTACCTCTTAAGTGGAAAAGAAAAAAAAATACATATATATATAAAAACACAACCGCTGAATGTACTCCAGGTGTTGTCCTTGTCACTCGTCCAGTAAGACACACAGTCCGATTGGAGTGTCTCACTTGAATAGTTGAAAACAATGCTGCCCAATGAGTTTACTTTAAGAGACGTAAACGAAGCTGTCCATGCACTTACTTGAACAGATGAATCCCATGGCAAGGCGCGGTGTGGGTTTGGAATGCAGCAAAACAGTAACAATGAAAAAAAAAAATTAATTAAAAACAGTTTCTCAGGAAATGTCTCCCTCCAGTGGCCACAACGCCAACAAGGCCATGGCCGTTCTGCCTGGAACTCTTTAACGCTACTGGTGGCAGTGGCAATTATATTTATCTCTGCAAACGTAGATGTTATGCACCACATGTAGCACATGCATAATGCTGAGCAAGGAATAGAATGCAAATGGCTTGCAACTGCAACGTCATATTACAAACAGAGAAATAGAATAGAAAATAAAAGTCTCAGTGTCCATATCATCATACACTGACTGGTTATATATATACATACATTTCGCACACATTATTGTATGAGCCCAAAGACTCATATCGCTACGTTTAATATCCAAAAGTATGTGTTAGCTAAAGGCTAGATGGACAAGGGTACAGTAACATTTGGGACAAAGCTCTCCCCAGCAACTTCCCTTTCTGTGTCTTGGTGAAGGAGGGTAATTTCTTAGGGACTGCATCGGAAGTGGTCTTGTGTGAGAAAACTCATTTTTTATCGAACACTGTGCCTTTGTGCAATTAAAATATTAATCACTAGAAAAACTACATGTAGCCCTCAACATAGTACAGTAATCATGATTTGGTTTGAATGGTCCTGAAGAGCTTAGAAAGAGCTAGCAACCCCAAAATGTGGGCAGGTCTTTTGCTATTGTGGATAGTCATTATTTAGCAAAACTGCATGGATTTTCATAAGATGTTTCCAGCTCTGCCTTTGGCAAACATACAATAATGTTAGACTGAATTTTAGCTTATCAAGATCTCATGCCCGTGTATGGAAGCTAAGAGGACTTTGGCAGTTAGAACCTATTAAGATGTATTCGGGAAACTGCATAGCTCAAGTCGAGAATATCACAGAAATAAAATATTACCCTCTTCTCCATCTCCCTGAAACACAGGGAAATACCAACAGGGACAGGAAAGCCTCAGATTGTACAAAAGCAGCCTTTATTTACAAAAAAGCGAGAATAAATTAAAAGCTGGTATATTTTTTTTTAAAAATCTCAGTCCATCCATCTTTTGACTCCTGGCACACGTGATCCTGGCCAGAGATGTCCATCAGGGGAATATCCTCCGGGGCTAGCCAATCACGTTTTCACCATCCGCAGAGAGGACACGCCTCCTCTTATGCAATTGATTGCCACTCCTATGAGACAGAGATACACAGCACATTGCAGTCACGTCACGCTAGCATGCAAGCATAGAGGGTGCTGTGGAGAGGCGAGCCTAAGGTATTAGAAATGGAGATTCCAAAAGGGTGAAAAACACACATAAGTAAGCCCTTGCGCACACTTACATGGAAGCACCATTGAAAATGCTCTCACACCATTTTGCTCCTGTTCTGTCCACACTCTCACACTCTCTCAGTTTATACTCACCAACACATATATTGAACCCTACATTGATACACACTGTATTGATACAGTGTTGGAAGTCTCTACAGGAAAGTGTTTTGACTCCGCAGCATTTACGTAGCAGTGAGTCAGAAAAATTGTGCACAGACTCAAGTCATTGTGTAAAATCAAATGTCTGAGCAATGCTCGACAAGCCAAGCTTTTAATTTTTCTTTTACATTAGTTTAATTGTTTCTGCTCTTGTGTTGATTTCCTCAGGCAAAGCTAGAAAATCAGGAAGCGCAGAATCCACAATTCTGTTTACAACCTCTACCGGATGACAGGGGCATGCAAACACTTATGACCGTTCTGCCTTAGCAGATGCTCTTATCCAGAGCAATGGGTTACAGTTTTATCCATTTATACAGCTCGATGTTCACTGAGGAAAGTGCGAGGTAATGTAGCTTTCCCCAGGGTACAACAGCAGTGCCCCCGCGGGGAATCAAACCAGCAGCCTTTCTGTTATAAGCCCCGCTCCTTAACCACTGTGCCACACAGAGTCACATGACCCTCTGGTTCAGACACACTCCCTGACGCACCTGTCCCCCCCGGCGGCTCAGTCCTCCTTCTTGCCATCTATGAGCTGCTGGGTCTGCTGAGCGAGCCGCCTCTTCATCTCCATCTGCCTCTTCAGCGCCTCCTCGGCCTTCTTGCTCTGGTACATCTTCACAGCGGCGAATCCCAGGCACAGCAGCAGGGTCTTGGCTGCCAGGATGTAGAAGAGCAGCGGCACGTTGTCTAGGGCCTGGGGAAGGGGGGGGGTTTAAATCCGTGGAGGCTTTGGTTGTGAATATAACACGCACCAGGTTTAAGCAACAGTCAGCCCACATGCACCACCCAGTTCTGTGTCAGAGGCACTGGTTTTATGTACCCTTTCCAAATTTAAGACAAACAGGTTTAATGCGTTTTTAACTTCCCAACTTCAGGACATAACTGAAGAGTCCGGCCGCCAAAGGTAAACTTTGGAACAGAACACTCAAAGCACTCAGTCCCAGTAAAGAAAGCCATCTGTTTACACAGCAAGTGCTGCACAAACCCACTAGTCATGAAATTACACCATAACTTTAATCTAGTCATGTGTCCACTATCACGCCATACACATAACAATGTCAATGGGTCCATCTGTGCAACGCTTGGTCCTAACCAAAGTCTGTAAACATGCAGACAATCTAAATTAGGGTATGATCAGCGACAAACCCTGGTGCAGTGCAATCTGACTTCAAAGAGGACTAAATGACATGCTATGAAACACAGTTATAACCGGGATACAGGCTACAATTCGCCTTTGCCTCATTCCCCTGGACACAGACATGGACACACACACATGTAGGGAGGCGGGGGAAGGAGACTGGCTGAGCAGCTGCAGGGTCAGGGGGAAAAGGAGGAGCTGAGAGGTGAAGAGGTGAAGGCTGGGGGGGGGGGGGGTGCTACAACTGAAACCCCTGACACTGTTGCTGTCAGTCAGAAACACCCATTCCATAGCACACTACTGTCGACCACCATGCCTGCGCCGGCTTGCGAGACCATGTGACTCCTAAACGCTGCGGGCTAGCTGCTAAATCAATGCCCGTTTGGTAACTAGCTAACGCTACACTTTGAATGTTAACAATCAGCAACTTGAGATGGCTCATTTAACAAGCTTATTAGTACAATGTGTAAATCTGACAAACTTAACTTCTATCGGGTCATTTCCTGCATCGTTGCTGAGTGACAGAGTGGTCACTTTCACAGATTTCAGCCCGGTTTAGCTAGGTACCATTAGCCGCACGAGTTAAAATTGTATAAAGTGGAATAGTAAGTATGTCAAAATATACGACCGTAGAGAGTGCAAGGACCTTTCACATGCATACGCCAATATGTTCAGGAATTAATAAGCGCCTGTGACGCACAGTGACAGATAACTAGCAAAACTACGTTTCTTTCGTAGACACTGCAAGCAATATAGCTACTAAAAGAGGTTAGCTCGCTAGGGTTCCCCAGGCAACTCTATCGCTTCAGTGCACTGCAAAGCACACTTTCAAACAAAACTATCGATTATTCAGAATAACACTAGCTCCAAATTACATGAATCGAAACATTTCAGCTACAGTCCCACCTTCCAGTTGATCATTTTGATTCCGGCTTGACGTCAGTCGTTCACCAAAGACGCAATTTCTTCCCGGGAGGGGGAGGAGGAACGTTTAACTGCTTTGTGGGCGTGAATAATGTAAATCTCACCAATGATAAAGGAATACACATGTGACTAACATATCAAGAGACCAATAGAAAGTCGCTTAATGTTCCTGAAGGTTCTAGAGGCCAGAGCCATGTAGAGAGACACATGGCTCTGCCAGAGACCAACGTAGACTGGCAAATCAGAGGCACGTTGATGAGATAGGGCTCGTTTATTTGCGAAGCGCGAAGAGGAGAATCAACAGGGTAACATAAGTACTTGTCATAGTGTAACAGTATACTATACCCCTACTATATTTAGTATAGCATATAGTGTAATATACATATTACATATTTGTTATACGGATATAGGCATCAGTGTCGAGCCAATGCAGCTTAAATTATGCTAAATGGATGGATCTCTGTAATGAACAGTGCTCTTTATTAATCTGTCTAGGAGAGTGAAGAGGAGTGAATCTACGGAGTGCTTACTTTGGACATATGGTGGTCACGAGGAAAAAGACTGCATATGATGTTTTTCATAAAACAGATTAACCTATACGGTTCGCAAGTATTTATGGGGAAAAGGAGTAGTTTGCCTTCAATATGGTGGTACCCGAAGGTAAATAGTTACTGCTGCTACTGGGCTTGGTGTTCTTGGTTCTTTTGCCTCCTTGTAAACAGTAAACCCTTTTCTTTCTTTTTTTTTTATGTCACCAGCTCCTGAAAAGGTGACATTTTATAAACTGGAACCGCTTCCTTCTTGCTTAACGTGTGGTAGCACAATACTTTGCAAACACTAGCGGTGCGGTTCATGAACTGTTCACTGAGCAAAGGCAGGAAAGTTTTCTCAGGCTACGTACAAGTTCTACAAACTCCTAGAAGGTACTCAACCGTCAACGTGCCATATGGCGGACAGTTTCCTTCGGGAAGTTTCTAGGTACGTAAATTGTACTGTAAGGTTACATAATAATCACTGTTATTTATGTATCTAAATTCTCTTTAATAAGAGCAGTAATTAAATACAGAAAGCAATGTATAAATTAAAATTAGTCACTATTTGTAAAGTGTAGGTTTATGAATCCATGTGTCATCTAAGCCTGTTTAATAAAAATGCATCGTTGTTACTCCTTTACGTACTGGTTCTGCTGCATTGTTATCTCTCCTCAGTTTTGTGACACCCAAGTTCTCTTTGCAGCAACGTCAGTGATAATGATTTACTGCCCATTCCCAACCTTATCAAGACGAATTCTGCCATTTTTGGGGTTACACATATTACTAATATTCTGCTTACCTTCACAAAGATACGTTGTGACACACATTCATTTGAGAATGCATCAATGTGTGGCCCAGATTTTATGAATGTAATTCTGCTGTGCTTTGGCACCTCCCTTTTGTGAACTGTACATTAGATTTACATTTAAATTTTAGAAATTGTCCCATAGCAGGCGCTGTTATCCAGAATGACATGAAGATGAGTATCTGATTAAAAATGTACCCTGGAAACATTACAACAATGTTTTCTTACAGTGTAAAAACTCCAATTTAAACACCAATACAGTGTAGCATGGTCACATTTCTGATGGAGAAATATTCCAGTATTTGCACGTTTTGTACAATTTGACTAAATCAGTTTATTGTGGGTGTGTCAGTGGATGAGTATGGTTTCTGCTGACTTACAATAGACAAGGAGACCATATAGAACAGGGAGTGACCATCAGACACAGAGCACACAGAAGAAGGAGAATCCATGCATGAACAGCACATAAAACAAGGAAAAACTTCCATACATGGAAAGCACATAGACCAAGGAGAAGCCAACAGACATGAAGAGCATCCCATCAAAGAAGAAAATGGACACGGAGAGTATAGATCAAACAGGTAGCCCCTGTCTGTGACATTTCCTTTAATCTTTCATACAGACTGTGGAACCTGGAAAACAATGTAGTATCATGCATGTCTTAGACAATTATCATATTGGACATTCATTATTCACTGTTGCTGGGTGTTAATTCGTCAGATACAAATATATTCATTGCAGAATTTTAATAATATCATGCATTATAAAAAATTAAAGTCAGTTTAATAAACAGCTTTGATAAAATAAATATTCAGGAGCACGTGAGAATACAATAGGGATCATCTGCAGTATTATGAAGAGGGGTTTGCAGGTTCTGACAGTCTGGTTGGCAGTATGGGATGCTGAGTCAGGACACGGAGGCAAGGATTCACAGTTCTCTTATTAAGAGGCCAACACAGATGGTACATGGGTACAGTAATACATTCGTAATGTACATTAATGTAATTATGTATGGGTGAACCTGGTGAACATTATGCAACTGTTTTTGCTGTGTGTGCATGTGTGGTTGTGTAAGCTGAGAAATACATTCTCACCAATGTGACTAGCAGAGGTCATTTACAACAAGTCTGTAACTGCTGCATACTTTTTGCATATATTATCCTCGATGGGTGTCATTCATGATAATCAAACAGTCTGCAAAAGAAATAGACTGGAATTAAGCATAAAAGTAGGGTTAACTGAGCGTACAAGTAGTATTAACTGCACTTAAAAGCAATAGAATCTGGTTATTTGATGTCTCTTTGCAGGTTAGAAATGTATAAAATGCTGAATTTGCTGAATGTGAATTTGCACAATAAATATTCACAATACACAGAACAGAGTATAAGACGTACTATAATTATAATGGAAAATATAATTATGAGCTTTGTCTTTGCTGTAGGTTTGCACATAAGTAAATATATTAGTTGAATAATGGCATTGTTGTTAATGGGTCTTAAATTAAGCTGGTGCAGCTCATTAACAAATGACTGGCTGTTTGACACAGGCAATGACTATTGTAATTAAACAGACAATTAACAATGAGACAATTAGCCTGTCTAAAATGCATTTGATTGAAATTAGCTGAAATATTGATAACGTTTAAAACTGGAGAGACAAAAGTCGTTACACACTTAAACAACTGCACAATTATGACAACATTGGCGATTACTATTGCTTGACATCCGTGAGGCAAAATACCATAAAGACAATCTTCTCATAATAGTTTTCATCTCCACATTCCATGAGACAGGCAAATTGCTCCGTGCCCTCATGGTGGGTCAGGTCAGAATAGCCACTTGGTCCATGGTAGATGATCCAGGGTTCTTCCCATTCTGATGGGTCTAGAGGAGACTTGTTCAGGTACACCCCCATGTCTGCCCTGTTGTTGGTGGGGTGGGAATACAGCAGCCATCTTGCTGAGCTCTGGCCATCCTTCTGAACACCATCTTCATCCTCTGAGAGGGGCTTGGGGAAGCTTATCACACTACCTTGGCAGCCATTTCTGTCTTCCACAAGCTTTGGGACTAAGTTTGCTTTCTCAAAGCTGGCTCCTTCATTCTTGCTCAGAGCCTCCACTCGATAGTCTTTGGTATTACGGGCATTGCAGTACAACTGTGAAATGCCTTCATGGTTGACAATCTCAGCCATTTGACACTCGCAAGTTTCCTTATCGATCAGCTCCCCAACATGCCACGTTTCACCCTGGTCATCACTGTAGAAGGAGAAGGCATAAGGCTTAACACAGCAGCAACAGCAGCAGCAGAAGCTGCAGCAGCAGTAGGTAGGTATCTTGTAGGCATAAGCTGGAATGATGAGCCTCCCGCTCTTCATCTGAATACCATGTCCGGGTCCGACAGCAAAAGTGGCCCAATCTTTTTTCATCTTTTCATCAATTTCTTTAAACTTTTCACCAATGTCTATGGGGCCTTCTTTCTGGTTCCAGCTCTGGCCTTTGTCATTGGAGGAGATGTAACACAACCGGGCTGCATTCTTACAGTTTTTTATCTGCTGTTGCTCTGTTACCCCGTCTTTAACACAGATGAAGAAGAGGAACAGCGTGTTGGAATAACTCTCATAGACTGGGCAGGGGTTCATGGTGCGGTGGCCAGGAAGACTCGCACGTTCCAGTTCTTCCAATGGTGACCACTGTAGTAGATTCAAAAGTGTTAAGATGAGTTTTTATTGGTTAACTGAATAAAAACAATGATAGACTTATTGAAAAAAACCTGAATATTGCGTGTAACAAAACATGCAATAATAACTGCAAAACCTTTAACACAGTTGTCAATTGATGCAAATTAATAATTAATAGTAGTTTGTGAGAAACATAATAGGATTTTATTGGTTAATTGAATAAAAACAATGACAGACTTGAAAAACCTGAATACGGCCATGTAAGAATACATGCAATAATAACTGAAATTACTTTTACACAGTGGTCAATCAATGCAAATAAATACTTAATAGTATAGTACAACAGTGGTAAAGGTCTACTTTTCATTATGTGACAATGGAGTATAACCAGACGAACATACACACGTCAATATACCAATACCTCAATGTTTTCATTTTTGCAAATTCCCCTCCGCATCACCAGGAGTTTGGCATCCTCATCCTTTGAAGCAGTGCGCTTTTCTGCAAAGGCTAAATATGTCTCTAGCCCACATGTCTCCTCTCTGAAGGAGATGAGAGCTGGGATTCTGTATGTTTCACCATTTTCTTTCTGCTGGAACAAGGTTGTCTTTATAGGTGTAAATGGAATTTCATCTAATTTTGTCATGGCCATTGCTGAGTGATGAACCTGAAAACAATCAATATTAATGAAAACCTACATTTAACACATCGAATATGCATTCCATTTAAATGGTCCTTACATGGTGTTTCTAAATTTATATAAGGTAGCAACTTAAAAAGCTTGGCTTTCTACTTAAATGTTACCTTGATAACAAATAATAATTTTGTAATTTGATACTCATTCACATACCTGTTCTTAGTCACTTATAGATAAAACACATAATTCTTCCACTTGGTTACAAAATGTAGGCTTACAATGTAATGTAATGAAAGTTCTCATTACCAGGGAAACAGTTTCAGAGTTCTCTCACCTTATTCTTCAGAGAATGTGACCACGATGTATCGTAAGAGAAGTAAATGTTGCCAAATGACAGCAAGCAAAGAAACCTTCTGTTTCTATGTATGTATGTATTTTATTACCTTTTATAGTGTGTGTAGGGTGGAGTCACATTTTTAAGATTCAGTAGTTCTTCAATGAAACTTCCAAGAATTTTCGAAATTGGGGATTTCCTCTGCAGTCAGGCCGACCGCTGTTTTTGCCTTTTAGGGAAGTTGTCGATTGTCAAAATGTGTCAATAAAACACAAATAAAATAAAATAAAATGAGTCTTCCCAGACCAACTGTCTGGTATTCAGGAACATTTTGGCAATGTCACAACGCTGGAAGAGAAATTATTTAATTGGTAAATACTTCTTTTTTCACATGTAACCAATTTGAGAATTTTCAATCGCTTGTAAAAACCTTACACTCCATTCCACAAGTCCTTACACTCCACAAACTGAAAAATGGCCAGAGATGTTCTTGACTTTCTGAAAATGTTTGTTTATGATCAACAAGGCAGAAAACAGACCATTGTGATCAGAGACACGGCCTCTTCCAAATACAATCGGATTGTTTCCTAAATATGCAGTAACTCATTGTACCAGACCAATAGACATATACATGTATACAATATACATACATATGCTGCTATGCAACTTCCTAATTCAGACCGTTTTTTTTCAAATGAGTATGATCACAACAGTGGAGCAGATGCGGTTATCCAGAGATAAGTGCACCTGCACAAGTATACCTCTATTTTGACAATTTATGAATGTAGAGCCAGCATTTGCGGAGATACAGCAGTTAATAAAAAACATATTTTCAAACATGGAAGTGAAATCCTCTTGCTGTTCTCTTGCCCAGAGATTTGAATGGGGGTAAAATTACAGTGTTTTTTTAAACCGTCATCACATCACTGAACAGAAGACATTGTGAGAATCTGCACATGTGTACCCCTATTTTCATGTATAGCTTATGCTTCTAGAGCCAGACTTCAAGTTGACATGACTGTGTAAAAATGTACTGTTCAGAGCCGGGAGTAAAATCTCTTTTCCATTCTTTCTGTTTGCAGCTATGCACAGCTGTACCTGTTGGTTGCTTAGCAACATTCTAAAACAAACTGCCATTTGACACCAGCTGTCTCTGTTTGGCTCCATTGCAGCAATTTAAATGTTAACTGTCAAATCTGGTTAGAGTGACGGGATACCAAAGTCTGAACAAAGGCTCATATCTCAAAAACCATACATCACAGCTCTTAGATGAAGACATTATGAGAATCTACCCAAATTGTCCTCCCATTTGATGTATAAATTATGCCTATAGTCCCAGAAATGAGGGAGAGTTTGCAGTTTGAAAAGTTTGCAAAAGAGGAGTTGCTGTCTGTCTTATAATACAACTCCGCACAAGAACCAAGAATATTTGGAATGTTGCCAAGCAACCAAAATTCAAAACCAGCTGTCATTTGACACCAGCTTTCACTGACTGGCTCAGCTGCAGCAATTTAAATGTAAACTGTCAAATCTGGTCAGAGTGGGTATTCATTATTCACTATTGCTTGGTATTAATTTTTCAGATACAAACATATGCATGTCAGGATTTAGAATTTTAATTATATTACGTGTTCTACACAATTAAAGTTAGTTTAATAAACAGTTTTGATAAAATAAATATTCAGGAGCACGTGAGAATACAATAGGGATCATCTGCAGTATTATGAAGAGGGGTTTGGGGGTTCTGACAGTCTGGTTGGCAGTATGGGATGCTGAGTCAGGACACGGAGGCAAGGATTCACACTTGTCTTGTTTATTGAAATCACAACACAGAAGGTACATAGGTACAGTAATATATTTGTAATGTGCATTACTGTAATTGTGTATGGGTGAACTTGGTGGACATCGATATGTAACTGCCTTTACTGTGTGTGCATGCGTGGTTGTGTAAGCTGAGAAATGCATTCTCACCAATGTGACTAGCAAAAGTCACTTTCAACAACTATATAACTGATGCATATTTTAGCATGTATTATCCTAGATAGATTTCTTTGTCGATAATCAAACAGCCTGCAAAAGAAACACGCTGTGGTGCATTAGGCATAAAAGTAGGGTTAACTGAGCACATGAGCATTACTAACCACACTTAACAGCGATAGAATCTGGTTATATCACGTCTCTTTGCAACTTACAAATGTACAAAGTGAGTATGTCATGTAATATTAAGTGACATTATACACTAAATATTCACAATACATGGAATAGAGTGAGTAAATTAAGTACTGTAATTGAAATTGAAGATACAATTTATTATGAGCTTTGGCTTCACTGTGTGTCTGCATGAACGTAAGTAAACATATTAGTTCAACAAAAGCATTGCTGTTAATAGGCCTTAACTGAAGCAGGTGCAGCTCATTAACCAATACCTGGCTCTTAGACACAGATAATGAGTATCACAATAAATAAATAAAAAACAATTAACAATGAAACAATTAGCCTGCTTGAAATGCACTTGATTGAAATGAGATCAGGTATTGATAAGATGAAAAGTGGAGAGACAAGGATCCTTACAAATTTAAAAAATCGCACAATTATGAAAACATCCAAAATCACAACATTTCATTATGTCCTTGAGGGAGAATTCCACAAAGACAATCTTCTCATCATAATTTTCATCTCCACATTCCATGAGACAGGCAAATCGCTCCGTTCCCTCATGGTGGGTCAGGTCAGAATAGCCACTTGGTCCATGGTAGATGATCCAGGGTTCTTCCCACCCTGGTGCGCCTAGAGGAGACTTGTTCAGGTACACCCCCACGTGTTTCCTCTTTTTGGTGGGGTGGGAATACAGCAGCCATCTTGCTGAGCTCTGGCCGTCCTTCTGAACACCATCTTCATCCTCTGAGAGGGGCTTGGGGAAGCTTATCACACTACCTTGGCAGCCATCTTTCTCTTCCACAAGCTTTTGGACTAAGTTTGCTTTCTCAAAGCTGGCTCCTTCATTCTTGCTCAGAGCCTCCACTCGATAGTCTTTGGTATTGCGGGCATTGCAGTACAATTGTGAAATGCCATTATGGTTGACAATCTCAGCCATTTGACACTCACCAGACTCCCTATCAATAAGCTTCCCAACAAGCCACGTTTCACCCTGGTCATCGCTGTAAAAGGAGAAGGCATGAGACTTAACATTGTGTGGGATACTGTAGGCATAAGCTGGAATGATGAGCCTCCCGCTCTTCATCTGAATACCATGTCCGGGTCCGACAGCAAAAGTGGCCCAATCGTTTTTCATCTTTTCATCAATTTCTTTAAACTTTTCACCAATGTCTATGGGGCCTTCTTTCTGGTTCCAGCTCTGGCCTTTGTCATTGGAGGAGATGTAACACAACCGGGCTGCATTCTTACGCTTTTTTATCTGCTGTTGCTCTGTTACCCCGTCTTTAACACAGATGAAGAAGAGGAACAGCGTGTTGGAATAACTCTCATAGACTGGGCAGGGGTTCATGGTGCGGTGGCCAGGAAGACTAGCACTTTGCAGCTCTTCCAATGGTGACCACTGTAGTAGATTCCAAAGTGTTAAAATAGGATTGTATTGGTTAATTGAATAAAAACAATGGTAGACTTGAAAAACCTGAATACGACCATGTAATAATAACTGCAATACCTTTTACACAGTTGGTAATCAATGCAAATTAATACTTAATAGTACAGTAGAATAGTAGTTAAGGTTTGCTCTTAATTACATGACAATGGAGTATAACCAGATGAACACACAAATGTGAATTTACAAATACCTTAATATTTTGATTTTTGCGAATTCCCCTCCGCATCACCAAGAGTTTGGCATCCTCATCCTTTGAAGCAGTGCGCTTTTCTGCAAAGGCTAAATATGTCTCTTGCCCAGATGTCTCCTCTCTGAAGGAGATGAGAGCTGGGATTCTGAAAGTTTCGCCATTTTTTTTCCGCTGGAACAAGGTTGTCTTTATAGGTGTAAATGGAATTTTACCCGATTTTTTCATGGCCATTATTGAATGATGAACCTGGAAACAATCATCATTAATGGAAACCTACACTTAACACATCAAATATGTATTTAACTTGAAAGCTGGTCATATGGAGTTTCTAAATTTATATAAATAAGGTAGCAACTTACAAAAACCTGGCTTTCTAATTTGTTACCTTGATAACAAATAATAATAATTTCATAATTTGATGCTCATTCACATACCTGTCCTTAGCCATGTATAGTTGACACATATAATTCACCCACTCTATTTCAAAATGTAGGCACACAGTGTAATGTAATGAAAGTTCTCATCATCAGGCAAACAGTCTAGAAAACATAGTTCTCTCACCTATTCTCCAGAGTCTGTGACAGTGATCAGTATCGTAAGAGAAGTAACAAGTTGTCAAATGACAGCTAGCAAAGAAGCCTTCTCTTTCTACACATCTATGTATTTTACCCGCCTTTTTATACTTTGTGTAGGGTGGAGTCACAAGACATTAAAAGCTTCAGTAGTTCTTTAATGAAACCTCCAATTACATGCGAATTGGGGGATTTCATTGAGACGACCATTGGTTTTGCCTTTTAGCCAGGTTGTCGACTGTCAAAATGCGTCAATAAAGTACAAATAAAATAAAATAAAATTAGTATTCCAGTACCAACTGTTTAGTATTCAGGGACGTGTAGGCAATATCACAATGTTGGTGAATAAATTGTTCAATTGGTAAATACTTCTCTTTCACATGTAAGCCTTTTGAGAAATTTCAATAGCTTCTAAAAACCTTACACTACATTCCACAGATCTTGTCCTTGATTTTCTGAAAACATTTGTTTCTGATCAACAAGGCAGACAACAGACCATTATGTTCAGAGACATTGCCTCTTCAAAATGTATATATCCTATTTAGAGCCATCAGATTGTTTATTTAATTAAAAGTAACTTATTGTACCAGGTCACCATACATTGTATTTTTCAGAGACATCTACGATCAGTAAGCTCTTTGTAATTGCTGATTGATTAAACATCGAATTTATGTTAATAATTCAGGACCAGAAAAAAATAGGTGCTTTACAACTTAAAAATCATTAGCATGTAAAGACATAAGGAATGTTCAATCGTCATGAAAATTCAGCTCAGTAAAAAAAGAATACTTCAAGGGCATGTATATGCTACTATGAGAACATGCCCAAAAGAAAAAAAACATGCACAATACTAAATCACATATCTACAGCATTCTGCTGTGTTTATGATGTTCAAATGATAACTAGTTCTCAAACCCGCATGATATAAAACAGGGGGATGTGCTGTCACCTACAATGTTTGCCTTGTATGTTAATGATTTAGCTGTTGAAATTAAACATGAAAACTTGGGAGTAAAGGTAGCAGATACGATGGTAGGTAAAACACTCTGTGCTTATGACAGTATTCTTTTAGCTGAGACAGAAAGTGACCCACATAATATCCGGGAGAAAGTATTGTGAGTATTGTGAATGTATGGTGCTGTTAGTGGAGACTCAAGAAAAAAAAAAAACAAAAACAATTTATTCACTTTAGGAAGTGGCAAAAGATGGTTAAGTGACTTTATCTGTTGCAACATGGCCATCATGTACTGAGACATAAAAGTCTTGGCTTCATTTAGATGAACGTTTGACTCTTGAGGCATTACATTGCTTCCAAACTCGGCAGACAGGGTCTTGTGATCAGTCCTTAATAAAAGTAAGCACTACACAGAGTGTGGTTACAATACTTACTCTCAACTATATCAATCATGTGTATGCATGAGTATTATTAACCACACTTAACAGCAAAAGAATCTGATTATATGATGTCTCTTTACAGCTTACCAGTGTACAAAATCCTTATGCCATGCAATGTTAAGTGCCATTACACACTAAATGTTCACAATACACAGAACAGAGTGAGTATATTAAGTACTATGATTCAATAGCAGGTACAGCTCATTAACCAAGACCTGGCTCTTAGACACAGACAATGGCTACCACAATTAGACAGTTAACAATGAAACAATTAGCCTGGTTGAAATGCATTTGATTGAAATTAGCTCATTTTTTAATAATGTTGAAAAGTGGAAAGACAAGGATCCTTACACACATTTAAACAATTGCACAATGGTGCTCAGTTACAACATGGTGATCAGATCAAGGTTCTCTTCCACAAGCTTTAATGACATCCTTGAGGGAGAATTCCACAAAGACAATCTTCTCACATTGACTTTTTTCTCCACATTCCATGAGACAGGCAAACTGCTCCATTCCCTCATGGTGGGTCAGGTCAGAATAGCCACTTGGGCCGTGGTGGATTATCCAGGGTTCTTCCCATCCTGATGCATCTAGAGGAGACTTGTTCAGGTACACCCCCATGTCTCCCCTCTTTTTGGTGGGGTGTGAATACAGCAGCCACCTTGCTGAGCTCTGGCTATTCTTCTGAACACCATCGTCATCCTCTGAGAGGGATTTGGGGAAGCATATCACACTACCTTGGCAGCCATCTTTCTCTTCCACAAGCTTTTGGGCTAAGTGGGTATCCTCAAAGCTGGCTCCTTCATTCTTGCTCAGAGCTCCGACTCTACAAACGCTGGTATTACGGGCATTGCAGTACAAATGTGAAATGCCTTCATGGTCGATAATCTCAGCCATTTGACACTCACAAGACATCTCCTGAATCAGCTCCCCAACATGCCATGTTTCACCGTGGTCATCACTGTATAATGAGAAGGCATGAGACTTAACGCCGTGCGGGATACTGTAGGCATAGGCTGGAACGATGAGCCTCCCGCTCTTCATCTGAATACCATGTCCGGGTCCAACAGCAAAAGTGGCCCACTCTTTAACATGTTCACCAATTGGGATCTCTATCGGGCCTTCTTTCTGGTTCCAGCTCTGGCCTTTGTCATTGGAGGAGATGTAACACAACCGGGCTGCATTCTTACGCTGTTTTATCTGCTGTTGCTCTGTTACCCCGTCTTTAACACAGATGAAGAAGAGGAACAGTGTGTTGGAATAACTCTCATAGACTGGGCAGGGGTTCATGGTGCGGTGGCCAGGAAGACTCGCACGTTCCAGCTCTTGTATTGGTGACCACTGTAGTAGATTCCAACATGTTAAAATGGGGTTTTATTGGTTAACTGAATAAAAACAATGATAGACCTATTGAAAAAGAACTGAATATTGCGTGTAACAATAAATGTAATAATAACTGCAAAACCGATTACACCTATTAAATACTTAATACTACATCTCGAGACACAGGTCTGCTTTTCATTGCACAACAATGGGGTATAACCAGGTGAACATACAAATGTCGACATACAAATACCTCAATGTTTTCATTTTTGCGAATTCCCTTCCGCATCACCAAGAGTTTGGCATCCTCATCCTTTGGAGTAGTGCGCTTTTCTGCAAAGGCTAAATATGTCTCTTGCCCACATGACTCCTCTCTGAAGGAGACGAGAGCTGGGATTCTGTATGTTTCGCCATTTTCCCTCTGCTCGAATAAGGGTTCAGGCTTCAATTGAATTTCATCTGATTTTGTATCGGCCATTATTGAATGACGAACCTGGAAACAATCAATATGAAAACCTACATTTACATCAGATAATATGTATTCATTTTAAATGCTGTTTGTATGGGGTTTCTACATTTATATAAATAAGGTAGCAACTTAAAAATTGTCTTTCTACTTATTGTTACCTTGATAACAAATAATAATTTCATCATCTAATACACATTCACATACTTGTCCTTAGTCATGTACAGTTGAAACACATAATTCATCCACTCGGTTACAACATGTAGGCACGCAATGTAATGTAATGAAAGGTCGCATACTGTGTATAGGGTGGAGTCACAAGATATTTGTTTTTATAAGCTTCAGTAGCTTTTAAGGAAAGTTTTAATGAAACCTCTAAGAATGTCCGAATTGTGGAATTTCATCGAGAGCCAGGACGACCATTGTTTTGCCTTTTAGCCAGTCTGGTATTCTGGGACTTGTGGGACTTGTGGGCGATAGTAAATTAATTGTTTAGTTGGTAAATATTTGTTTGCTTCCTCATGTAACACTTTTGAGAAAATTCAATATCTTCTAAAAACCTTACGTCCCTTTCCACAAGTCCTTACACTCTACAGACAAACTGCGATGACTCAAGAAATGTTCTTTATTTTCTGAAAACGCCTGTTTCTGATCAACAAGACAGAAAACAGACCGCTATGATTAGAGACAGTCTCTTCAAAACGTACAAGTCATATTCAGAGCAATCAGATTGTTTCCTGAATGTGCAGTAACTCATTCTACCAGACCAATATAATTTAATCTATACTTTAATACAATATAATCTGAGACGTCTACGGTCAGAGACCTGTTTGTAATTGCTGACTGATAAATGTCGAATGCATGTTAATAATTACGGACCTGGAAAAAAACAGCTGCTTTACAACGTAAAAATAAACAGGGCGTAATAGGATACATAAGGAACAATTGTGGGAAGAGATAAGGAAAGTTTAGTCATCATGAAAATTCAGCTCAGTAAAAAAAAGACTCGTGAAGGGCACGTGTAGACAACCATGAGAACATGGCCGAAAGTAAATAAAAAAAATAAACAAAATAAAAAAATAAACACGCACAACACGCATAACGCTAAATTACAAATCTATATCATTCTGCTGTATTTGTGATGGTATTTTCAAGATACAATCCACAAGTCTGAGGCTGGCTTCTTATTCGCGAGGTTTTAGTTGCTTGCTTTTCCGCATTTTCTTTCGGCCATTCCGTCGAAGTTTTCTTCTACGCAGCCGGTTTAGATGCGTTCCTCTGGTTACAGCGCCTAATTGCAGCATGGTGTAGCGTCACGTTTTATTTCATTTTCAGCTTTGTTTTTCTGAGATACAAATACAAATCAAAACTGATTGTTGTTGTGATGACCCTGAGGATACTTTCTTCGTCTCACCCACCTCAAATTCTTTCGATTTTTCTAGTATCTTTCACCATATATGCTTTTGACACCGCGGTCGGAGAGAGGAGCCTAAAATTTGTGACAGTGGTAAGTCATTTTGGTATGATAGACAGTTCGCTAACTGCACTGCCACCGAGACACTCTCACTTGACATGAAAAACGCTTAAAAAGCTGTTTAACTGATACGGACATTTTCTGCAAGTGTTGCTTTAACAAGATTATAACTGTAACTGTTAATTTTTTGACGTTCCATAGTGCAAAATGATTTTCTTTAAATTAGAGTCACATTAATAAGAATTTTAGCGGCAGACCGATTTTTTTTTGGGATATGTCTAACACAAAACCTACACAAGTCGTAAATTGTATGGAATTAATGCTTGCAGTTACATAATAGCCACACCAGGATTTCACAGAATGTGTGGGCAGTGGAAGGGAAGGAAGGGACGCGGCGGGGGCTGGGGGCGGGGGGAGGGAGGCTAGGAAGCATTGTGGCGTTCTGGGCTTTAGCCCAGAATCTTTTTTTGAAGAGCCCCTAATCTTTGGATACATGAATTAGGACCTTGAGCATGAAAAGGGAGCTGTTCTGGAGAGATGGGAACGAGACTTTGTTATTTATTCTCTGCTTCACGCGCCTTAAATAAGGGTTTAAACACCAGATTCACTTATGAGGAAGTAAAGAAAGTGGTTAGTAAAATCTCCCAAACTGCTAAACATTATGTATAGGTTTTGTCAGGCATGTTTTAACAGGGGGAATGGTTTGTTTGCGGAGTAGACTTGTTAAAATGTCAGGTGACACACTAACCAAAAAGATTTTTAATTGGGACATCAGTCACCACTACTCAAGTTTAGGTCACGGGATGTATTTGAAGTATTTAAGGTGACAGACTGGCAATAGATCTACATAAACAAATTACACTGTGGAGTATAAAAGACCACAAATTGTTTTTTAAAAAGGAGAAATGAGCTTATCATATGGCTCAAAATGAAACTCACAACTCAAAATACACTAGTTAAATATACCTACACCCCAGAACCATATGTAACTCGACATCACCAGAAGTCAAAGGTCATTATGTGCTCACCTAAGATTGGGTACTCTGCCTCTGGCTGTTGGCCAATTCGATAACACTCCAGAAGAAGAAAGGTTTTGTTTATAATGCGATCTGAAAGAAATTAAAAAATATATATATTTTATGTTTTACACAGATTTGGCTGCATGATGACATCAGGTTTGAGTGGTGTTTCAGGAAGGGGGTCTTTGAGACTGACCAATATATCCAGAACATAGGGGACAGATGTAAAAGCATGTTGTGTCTGTAACTTGTGATGATTACTTGAATATGTGTGCATGTGTATGTATGTGTATATATGTGTTATATCTATGTAAATACTTACAGTAATTGTGAAAGTCCTAATGAATGTACTCCTGTTTAATAGTGTCCTATAAGCCCTTATGGGCACAATAGTGTGCATGACACATGACAGATAATGTAATAAAACTCATGTCATGTTAACTAATGTGATAAACTGTCTGTTAATGTAACATAAAAATAACATAATAACCTCTTACTGACAAAGTAATAACTTCTGTTATCTGGTAGTTATGTTATCGAGTAAGCAACACAGCAGCAACGTTTTATTACATTATTAGTGAAAGCTCATTATGTTATGATAAGGTATTATGTTATCCAAGGGTTATTACATTGCAACAATGCTTATTGTTAACAGTTGTCCTTTGCATGAAAAATAATTGTAATAGCTTTGAAGGATAACCGGGTGACCTCTAGTAGGGGATGTTAAGCACCAGAAGTAACTTGGTAATGTAATCACTCCCTGTCATGCATCCAGGTTTATCGTCATGGAGATCGGTCTCCTGTCAAAGGGTACCCCAAAGATCCTCACCAGGAGAGTGCATGGCCTCAGGGCTTTGGCCAGCTTACTCAGGTACTGCCTTCATCTGAAGGATTCTATGACACCATAGGTGGCCGCTAATCTAACTGTAAAAAAGTGGTGCACGCTGGATAAAAATGACAAAAGTTGTTAACGCGCGACAGGAAATGCATGCGAGCACGCAGCATGCTCCTGTTTATGTCAGTGCTTGGTGTAAACAAGCAACCTTCATATTTTGTTAAGGCTTTAATTAGTAAAGTATAATTCCAGGTACAGTAGCTAATAATATGCTCTGACATGAAGATCAGAGGGCATAAACAACACTGGCTTGTGTACATAAACTCAGCAAGCTGAGCTGCCAGACATTACAGCCTGCAGTGTTCTTCAGGCCTTCACACACCACGTACATCACGGCAGCTTGTCTGCAGCTCTTCACACCTATTTCCAGCTGTTGCAGCCAAACACCATACTCTACTTTTTAATTTACTAGTTAAAATCTTTTCTAATTAAAACCTCACTGTACTATCAAGGCTGCTCTCTTTGATTTTTTTTTTTTTTCATATTAATTTGTCACAGTTAATGGTACCTTGTGTTCTTCCTTTCCGGTCCTTTCACTACCTGGTCTAAAATCTTCCATCTCCTACATTTTGTGTGGATCTTATCTTGCCTTATACTCTCCCAAGTTGTCAGAGAGATTGTTGCGGTGCTTTTATTCCAGTCCTGGGTATTTCTCATGTGTCCAGGTTGGGATGAGACAGCACTATGAGCTGGGGCAGGTGCTCAAACAACGTTATGAAGGATTCCTCAGCAAAAACTACAACCGTTCTGAGGTACATTCTGAGTAATACAAATCAGGACCATTGTTATTGGAAACCAGAAACATTAGATGATTAGATTCATTAGATGATTCATCATGAAATTATTCAAAATTTGGATCGCAACAGCAACAGTCTCATTCATATATTTTACAATTTGCAGTAACAGGTGTGGGAATATTTGAAGTAAGATGTGTTTTAGCTCCAGCTGTTTACTGTTGCAGGTTCACTTACATCACATTTGATGTAGTAGCATTAAGGAATAACTCACTCACGTAACAACTAATGTGGGTCGGAATACATTCATCATTACATGCTCCACGCTCTGTGCTCTGTAGATTGTGGTGCGGAGTACAGACACTGACCGGACACTGATGAGTGCACAGGCAAACCTGGCTGGTATGTACCCACCTAGTGGGTCACAGGTCTTCAACCGCAATCTCACATGGCAGCCCATTCCTGTCCACACAGTACCCCGGGAACAAGACAGGGTAAATATCGCACTGTGAGGGTTCAGTTGGCGGACTCACCGGAAGGTTGTGGGTTGAGACCCTGGGTGGCATACCACCTCATCTCATTAATAACCCATGTTTATAAATGTATTTGTGGAAGTAAAATGTGTGTACAATAAGCAAAGGTGTGATATGTTATTGGACAGGGAAGCATTGGCATTGCCAGCATTGCGATTGGAAAAAAAGAACTCACTTATGTTTTATTCCATATTTCAGCTTCTTCCGTTCCCCTTGTCTGGCTGCCCTCGCTATGTTACACTCATGAGCGAAACCAGGAACAGTGCAGAATACCGCAACGTAACTGTCTTCTACAAAGTAGGTGCCGTAAAGCCCTCAACTCCAAAATGAAACCTCACTAGTGGTTATCTAGAAACCGTGACAGAATGTTTAGCTGTTACTCACTTCTTCCCCACAGGATTTTATGGACATGCTGCAAAACAACACTGGCCTGAATGTCACCATGGACTCAGTGTGGAAGATCTATGACACCTTGTTTGTTGAGGCAAGCAGCGAATTAACACACACGTCCAGCCCCTTAACCAAGGTCCTAGAGGCCTGTAGTGTCTGGAGATTGTTTATTTGTTTTAGGAGTTCTCCATCAGAGGCATTCATCTAGATCTCACGTTGATTGAACTAATCTGAGGTCTCCCCTCCTTTGAGGAAAAATAGGCTAGATTTTCTGGTCTAGGTGGGTTTGAGATCAAAACATCAAACCGCCCATTATCTACTCACTGCTGTTTCCAGACCTGTTTCTGTTTTGTCTGTCTTTGGTTGTAAATTTACAAAAGAAGAGTTAATATCACAAAAAACACTGTTTTACATCTCTAACAGTAGTTCATGCAGTCAGAGGTGATTGATTGATTTAATGTTGCCATAACACAGTTTATGTGCTGTTTTACTAAGGTAGTTGTCATGATTTCTATGCCTCTCTGGCTTCCAACCTGCTGGCTGTCTGTCTCTTCAGAAATTGCATAATAAGTCCCTTCCCATGTGGGTGACAGAAGAGGTCATGGAGAAGCTGAAAGACCTCAACGACTTCAGCTACCAGATCTTGTTTGGGTTATACAAGTGGAAGGAGAAGGCTCGACTCCAGGGAGGTGAGATCACGTAGACAACATTGGATCTTTTCTGCTACAGAGAGCAGTTGATATTACAGTGCATTCTGGCATCAGGTTCACATCAGCATATGCATGGCTCCATAACAACATTTTGGCTCACACCTTATCTATTTCAGTGTGTGCTGCTCAAAAATTCCATCATTGTCCCGGAGGACCATAGCAACTGCAGACTCCAACCAGCAACCTACTTCAAGTAAACATCATTTCATTGAATCTGTTTTCATATCTTTCCTCCTAATTTGGCACAAGCAGGTCTTCTAACAAAAAGGTAAAAAGGTTGCTGGTTCAGTTCCCCACTGGGGCACTGCTGCTCTACATGGTACATAATCCAGAATTGCCTCAGTAAATAGTCAGCTGTATAAATGGACAGTATGTAAAAAGTGTAATCTATGTAAGTTGCTCTGGATGAGAGTGTCTGTTAAATGACAATACTGTAATATACAGTAATGTGGCCAGATAGTAATTCCCGGTGTTTGTCCCACAACAAAGCTGTGAGGGGTCAGAGAAATAAGGTGCTACAGGGTGAAAAAAGGAGAAATATGCTATTCAATAGAAACTCTCTGTTCAAATACAAATACTACAATAACTCCACTGTATGAAAACAGAAGGGCCCTTTTTCTTGAATTACATTATGGTTCATGTTGGCTGTTCATTGTTGTACCATTTAAAGATTAAAGCCACTATATTGTCCAACACTGTTCATCATTCATATATTAGCCTGCTTGTCATAACAACAGAGAACGAGTGTCTGATGTGTCTGACTGCATGAAGGTGAGGTGAAGCCTGAGTCCATGATCAAGACTGCAATGGTGACTAAGAACAACAGCAAAGCCATGTAATTCTGGAAAAGTCTGAAGAAACTGCCTTTCCCTCATGCAGGGAAGCACATGCAGCTACTGTGGTCTGCTGTGTGTGCAGCATTTTTACGTTGTTGTTTCTTTGTTAGGTGTCCTTCTCAGTGAAATTGTGACAAATATCTCTAGCTATGCCAGTGACTCCCAGAAGCCCCTGAAGATGAAGGTGTACTCAGGGGTAAGACCAGCATGACTGATAAGATAAAGGAATTCTATGGTACAAATGCGCATAAATACATATACCTGTCAAAAATTTGGACACAACTTCCTCCTCATACAGTATGTGTGGTTACAAGTTTATCTTTGTCTACTGTGATTACAAGATTTTCTTTGGCTGCCTATAACTAGCAGTGTCTCTCTCTCGTTATTCATATTTCTTATCTATGACCAGGCATGATTCTGCAAGTAGTGGATGATTAATGTGCCATTGTTTACAGCATGACACTACGATAATGGCACTGCAGACAGCCTTGAATGTGTACAACAGGATACTGCCCCCCTACGCTTCCTGCCATATATTTGAACTGCACCAGGAGGACGACAAGTAGGCCAAGCTCTGTGACAGTGACACTTACATTGCATTTTGGGTAGTAGTAGAGAGTAGTTGGCATGAGATGATAAATTCAGCTCATGATACGAAACTATACATTTCGGAAAATTAGCGATAGGAAATTATGACAAAACAAAACAATATTCCTCAAGAAACAGTACTGATAAGAAAACAAAACAAAATCTAACATCATTGGTCAATGTTTCTTTTCTTTTACGTTCCTTTCTTCAGAATTCAAACCCCCTAGGCATGCCAGTATTCACGATATACCTTTATCCGTGGTATATCAGTGAATATTTTCACACCTGGAATGCAAACTGACCAACAGGAACAATTGATCGGAACTAATTGTTATATAAAGGTACCTTTTGGCACTACTGAGGAATAATAATGGACATAATGAGTAAAGAAGGTAAACCTTCTACTGACATTGTATTTTTGGAAAAGAAAGTGACATTCTAAGCAGTTATAATCTAAGTGGCAATGTGATTTTCAGACGTTTTCTCAGGGCCAGGAAACATTTTGTGATTTACTGAATTTGCATAATGTTTTGTGTCATGCCTAGCAATTAAAGACATGGCTTTATAACCAAAATGTTGTGGGAATGAAAGTCAGGTGAGACACCTCAATGTCTGATGTAATGGAAGTTGTTTCACTGCTGGGGGTGTGCTTAGGTCCTTCTCTGTGGCAATGTACTATCGGAACGACAGCACCAAGGAACCCTACCCCCTAGTGCTGCCAGGCTGTACCCAGTTCTGCCCCCTGACAGAGTTTGAGAATCTTATTGAGCCTGTCATCCCCAAGAACTGGAAGGAAGAGTGCCAGGTGAAAGAAGCAGGTAAGATCTAGAAAGGTACAAAGGCTTTCTTTGGAATCATGCTTAGCTTTCTTTTCAGGACATTTTTACTCCCTGTTGTAGCAGCTGGTCTCCCTGAAAGAGTCTGAAATACTAAAGCCACTAACAGTGTACCTAGCAACATGACACAGAAACACCTTATTCTATAAATTAAAGCATTTTTAGCATGTATAGAGATGAAGCTAAGTCCCATGTCAGGGTGAAAAAGAGAAGTGATTTGTACGAAAATAAAATGGTCATTTGACTTGGATGTTTGATCTGTCTCTGAGGAGAGAGAAGGCCAAGACATTAGCCTGAAACGACGAGCAAATGAAGCTTTCGTCACAAGAGTAAGAGTGCTAAAATCAATGGGAGGTGAGACAGTAGGAAGTATTTACTATTATTCAGCAAGCTAAGACCATAGCTAACATAACTGCTATGGGTGCTCTATTGAAGCAGGTAGAACACATGTTAGAACTGCTTAATCTCAGGGTTAGTCACAGATGAATGCTATAGACTTTAGTAGTAGAGTAGACAATTACCTTCAGATTTTTAAATGGGGTGCTCCTCTCCATTTGGCTCAACTTTAATCACACACATGCTGCCTGTAGGTTGTATATAGTCCACTGGTATGATGGCCCTGCCCTGACCGTGGTCTTCCAATTTAGCCTATTTAGCTAGCCTGATATCGAAATTCAAGCTACAAGGAATGTGAAAGATGATTCTGGATCATTTTAGCTGTATGCTTGTTCAGAATCACAGTGGTTAAAAGAAGGGAAGCGCTCACACTCATCATGGGCCAGTACTGCTGACTGGCCAAAGTACGTAAGAAATGCAGCAGGTCCAAAAATAAACCAATGAGTGTCTCTCCTGGCTTGGCTCACTAAATCTGCAAGACTTTTTTGGTCCCATGGATTACAAAAGCAAATCAGAAGACTGGAGTCATCTACTGAGCACCTTCTTCAAAAATGGGTTTAAGTGGACAAGAGACTACACTTAATGTAAGTTAAAAGGATGAAATAAAAAAAAACTCTAAGAGCAGAAGTCAGCACAGATGCTGTAATGATAAAGGATTTCATACTCTAAAATCAACACCTTCCCATCTCAGCATTAACCCAATGGAAATATAAATAATTACAATTGAACCATTAATATGCAAAGTAAAAAATATTATCAGCAAACTAAAAAAAAAAACCAATACACTTGACCCTCCCACATCACGGAGGTTAGGGGCTCAGCCCCCCGCGATGTGGAAAAACTGCGTAAAATTTTCTGCCCCCCAGGTGAGCAAAGTGAGCGTCTCCAGCTGGGGGGTTTGGGGAGAAAAGTTTTGAGATTTGACTAGTTTTAGGATGTTTTTATGGCTATTTGGGATGGGTATTTGGTCATATATTAAGGTCAGTGTTAAGTAAAAACTATGAGAAAAAAATGAAAAAAATATAAGAAAGGATTTCACAACAAACATTAAAAATACAATTTATGTCAGAGTACCTGTAACCGACAATACTGTACTTTACCTATCCTAGCCTACATTTAATCGAGACATACCTAATATCATACCTAAAATCATAGCCTACCATAATAATGATAAAAAATTGTTGTATGGGTACTCACCATTAACGTACACGGTTGAAATAACTCTATTGAAGACTTTTCTGTACAGTAATTCCAGTTACGTTTTCTTTACTTTTCGTCTGCTACGCGTGTCGTCTGCAGTGCTAAAATCGAAGCCGCGATGTGGAAAGCCGCAATGTGGGAGAGTCAACTGTAATTCTAATATGACTTAGAGTGACACTTAGAGGACCACATCATTGTCCCAGAACTTGCACAAAGGTTAATCTTTTAACAATATTGTGTTTTTATCCACTTCACTTTGAAGACATATTAATGTGCATCAGTTTTCAGTAACATGGCTGAGTAATTTATTGTGACTCTTCAAAAGGCTTTTAAAAGATGGAGTGTACACTATTGTACATTTTTAAGCATGTTAACCATATGTACAAACATTGAATTGCCCTGTATATTAAATGACAATAATGTAATGTAATTAAATTTCACCTTCTGTTTTAGGTTCATGGTACTTCACAGGGTTCATTGTGGCCTGTGTTTTAGCCACGATATTTGCACTCACAACAATTGTCGCTTGTTTCCTCCACTGTCGGAGAACGGGTAAGCATCAGAATGCTTTAATCTGTAACATTTTTTCCATTGTGACTCAGCTGTTTATAAAACCCCCAGCCTTTATGGCAAACACTGTCTCATAATGGAAACTAACATTCATGGATTCTTCTTATGAACATTCAACAGACCCTTAAGTCATGCAGCTGTATAGTAGCATTTTTACTCATAACCTGACCTGATCTTTCAGTTTACCATAAATGACAGACACTAACTGAAAACGTAAGGTTACTGAACAGCATATTTTGAAGTAGGTTTTTCAGAAATTATTAATATAGTGCAATCATCAATCACTCTCTTGCACTTATGTAGACAGGATGGGTGTGTATTAACCAACACAAAAAACGGCAAGTTATTACCACACACTAATTACATATTCTCAAGTCAGTAAAAACACAAAAGAATGCGCACCATTAAAATGATTGATATCAAAATGAAGCCACGTTACACAAAATCTCGGCCAGAAAAGTTTTGGAGGAACCAGGAGCCCTTATGGTTTTTATGTATACATAATTACATATGACTACAACTGACAACAATGTCCTTTACATTGTAATGCAGTGTTTGGTCTGTTCTTTGCACTGAGCTAATATTGCAGTCTGTCTGATACAGGTTATATGGAAACGCAACAGCACAGCTAAGGTGAGTGCTCTCTCAGTCTCTCTCTCTCTGTAAAAATTATAGCATTAATAGTGGGTTGGGCAGGATGAACCAATCATGTAAGTAAACATAATAAATGGCACCGGTTTGTATTCTTTCCCTGTGCGGTAGAGGTGAGACTTTCTGTTTGTTTGACTTTTGCACCAAGAATGCAGATATAATAGTTTCTGTCTGTCTGTGAAACTGCAAGATTAAACTGAGCAGATCTGAATTTACTTTATGCAGCTCAGTTGACAAATATATAGTGTCCTAGAGAAAAAGTATTAATGCCCTTATTTAGTAGTTCATCAATGACAAATATAGCTAATAATAGCTAAAATATATAGTATCCTAGAGAAAAAGTATTACTGCCCTTATTTAGTAGTTCATCAATGACAAATATAGCTAATAATAGCTAAAATATATAGTGTCCTAGAGAAAAAGTATTACTGCCCTTATTTAGTAGTTCATCAATGACAAATATAGCTAATATTGCCTGCTAGCTAGGACAATGCATAGGTCAGTAGGTACACAGATAGTGAGCTGGCTAGCTGCAAAATTGATGTGTAAAATTCTGTATTCTATATTTGATACTGGGCATATTTGATACAATTGTGTTTTAATAATGCATGACAGACAAAGGCAAAATGCTACAAAAAAGCAAATAAAAAAATAAAACAGTGCCAGCTACTACAGGCATGTAGCTTACTCACTGATGCTGCTCTCATTGCCCCTAACAACTTACATCAGTGGGAGTTGAGTCCAGTGGCTCATACTCAGTACTCTGCTCCAAAGTACTCTACAAATAAAATTACAATAATAATGTCTACAACTGCCATATTGCCCTGAATATTTTTTCAAAGAAGACAAATAAAAACAACATTCAAGTGCTCTTTGGCCCCAGTGGTCTTGGTTCTCCTTACCAGTGGAGATTGCTTTAAGTCCTGATTCAAGCTCATAAGCATGATCTCCCTGTACAAAAGCCATGTTGACTATGACACTGTTTTTTCCAGGAATAATTCACTCTTATCTTATATAGATTCATAAATCTTATGTGAAATACAAGTTAAATCAACCAGCCTGTAGTCTCCACAGATCAGTACCATCCTCTTTCCTATCCTGTCTCTATTACAGTGCCTTGTTCGCAATCGTGAGGAATTTCCTGTTGGATAGTTGCACATCCTCCACTCCAGTTGTTGTCACGGGAAAGAGGTCTGGCTGATTCACTGTTCTGGGAAAACATTGTGTTCTTCCCTAGAAACCCCCAAAAGAAAGTGTGCCTTCTGGCCTGCCCTCCAACCGCCAGAGATGACCTCAAAAACAGGCATTTATCACTGAATCAAGACTAAAGGGTTTTCTTTTTTGCTGTACATTGACCTCTCAATTTACCATAAATGATAGATACTAACTGACAGCAAACTAGTAAACTGCACTCACTAAACTGAGATATTTTGTAATAATCTAATGCAATGTAATGTACTTTAATAATGATCACTCTCTTTCACTTACAGTACCAGTCAAAAGTTTGGACACATCTAATTAAGATAATGGGAAGCATGCAGTCAAAAACATTTTGGTGTAAAGGCTTATGCTTAAATCTTTGAAATTTGTTTCTTAGGCATCAGCTTCATGATTTATATTTGTCCATGTATGAATTTTCTTTCATGAAATTTTAAAGTATGTTTTGGCTATTTTGAAGAATCTAAAATATAAGATCATTTTGATTTGTTTCTAACACTTTTTTGGTCACTGCATAATTCTGTTTGTGTTGTTTCATGGTTTTTGTTATTATTCTAAAATGTGAAAATTAGTAAAAAAAAACAATAAAGAAAACTGTATCCAAACTTTTGATGGGTACTGTATGTAAACAGGATGGGTGTATGTCAACCAGCACAAAAAATGGTCAAAGAAGTTATTAGCATGCTAGCATCTTTTAGCATGCTAGCAGTGCTAACAATTTATTTGTTTATTTTCTAAGAATTCATGTTTTTTCACACTATGTACACAAGAGTAACAGATGTCCCCACCCTATCTGATATCACTATGCAAGGGTGACAGATAGTGTTCAATTTCTTGTTATTTCTAGCCCCTAAAGGATGTGCAGTTAATAAGTCGGCTCTGAATTTTCCACTGAACAGCAAAAATTCTATATGTTTAATGAAAAATTCATGTGAAAAATGCTCAAGCAGAGGGATGATACATTAACTATGTGCTTACATTTCAATAGAAATGCTTTGATTTTGTATATAAAATGATCTAGTTTTATAAAAATGTATGTTGCATAAATGAACTATAGTCATTTCTTAATAAACTTCCTTACAGTAATGCTGTTTCTCAGATGAAATGACAAACGATGGCTACATAATTAAAAATTCAGAGCATGTCCATTTGTGTGTTTGTGTGTGTGTGCGTGCATTTCTTAAGAGACAAGCATAATAATGATAATGAAAGCTAGAAGAAAGCCCTTGCATCACTGGCTCTTGACCCTCTAAAACCAGCAGTCTTTTGACATACTGTAACAGCATACAGTAAACACCAGCTTCCCCTGTCTATTACTAAACATTTGACCTCTGAGAATTACAGTAAAGTCAGCCTCATGCTCCACACCGACCAATTTCAGATTAATTGTGTGATGAATAACCTCTGAATTCTACAATGAACTGCCAAAAATAATACATTAGGGAAAGCAAACTTTCAATTTTACTTTTTCAAGAAGTTCTGATTCTGCTCTTCGGTGCTGAGAGGGTTGGCCAAGAGAGGCGATGAAGCTAACCTACAGACAAAAGGTCAGCAAAGACACCCAGATCAGCCTCCAACTGCAGAACAAGGCCTGCTACTCCAAGGCCGAGGATATAATCAGTAACTTCTCCTGAGGGGAGAAGTTACTGATTACCATAAATGTGTAGAAGGGAACAAAGGTTAAAAGAAACAATAATTTATTTTTAAAACCAAACAACAAAGATGAAGAAAGCAGCCTATACCAACCAAAAGCAAGGACAAGATGAGCCTTCCCTCCTGCTCTCCAGCCACACCTCTTTTTAGTCCACCTTCAATTACTCAGGTGCGACTCGCTAGCCAATACGCTGGTTCCCCAGACAAATTCAGGTGCACACAATTGAGAAATGAGTGACAATTAACAATTAGGTTCAAGGGAGAGGTGGTGAAGGCTGTCTGTCACAGACGCATAGGAACCAAGGAGACTTCACACATGACCAGGATTAATTTTTAGGGGAACACTGTAACATAATGGAAGCTCACAGTCACTGATTCTTCTTTTATTCTTCCTTTATTTGTGAACATTCAAAAGACCCTGAAATCATACAGCTGTGTAGTAGCATTTTTACTCATGAACTGGCCTGTTCTCCACTACTTCTGTGTACTGGCCTCTTAGTTTACCATAACTGACAGACACTGACTGACAACTAAGGTTAATAAACCGACATATTTTGAAGCAGGGTTTTGTCTGGAATTATTTATGTACTTTAATAGTGATCAATCACTCTCTTTCACTTATGTAGACAGGATTGGTGTATATCAGTCAACACAAAAAACTGCAAGCTGCTAGCACACACTAATCACATATTCTCAAGTCAGTAGAAACACTTACAAAAGAATGTGCGCCATTAAAATGATTGATATCAAAATGAAGCCACGTCACACAAAATCTTGGCCAGAAAAGTTTTGGAGGAACCAAGAACCCTTATGGTTTGTCTTTTTTCAAAACACATCTTTTAGATGAATGCAAACCTTAAGTCAAGAACTCTATCTTTTTTTTATTTTAGGTCAATTTTAGTTATGTTACAAGGTGGTTTATTGAGATTGTGCCTTTACTTTATGTCATGTATTTCATACTCTTCTCATTCATTTGTTTCTTTTCTAAGAATTCATATATTTGTCACACTGTGTACACAAGAGTAACAGATGTACCCATGCTATCTAATCTAACACCATGCAGGGGTGACAGATAACGCCCAATTTAATGTTAGTTGTGCCCTTAAAGGATGTGCAGTTAATAATAAATTGACTCTGAATTTTCCACTGTACAGCAAAAACCTAAAAAAAATTGAGAAAGGGAAACTTTTCAACTCTACTTTTTCAAAAACCTTGTAAAAATGAATTTTAGATAAATGTACCATTAGCGCTCAATGCATGTTATTTTTTCCATTCAGTTGTAGTCATGTTACACATCTATGTATTAATCTTGTACCTGTACCTTATATCATTTATATTTGTTCACACTATATTTTTTATATCAGTAATTCAGATGAGCCTGAAAGGAGGAAGAAGTGAGCACTAATGCAGTTGCTTGATACTCTCTCAGCAGCATGGTCACTAAAGATAATTTTTTATCATTGTTAGCATACATTATGAGCAAATGTTGCACCAATACTTGAATTTCCAATGGACTGCAAAAAAAAAAATTAGGGAAGGGAAACTTTCGATTTTACATTTTCAAAGAGTGCTGATTCTGCTCTTTAGTGCAGTGAGAATTGACTAAGTTGCTGGGCAGTGAGGTTTTGAAGCTGACCTACAAACGCAAAGTCAGCAAGGACACCCAGATCAGGAGGATGGAACTGCAGAACAATAAGGCCCACTTCTCCAAGGCCCAGGACATACCCAGTAAATGTCTGACTTCTTGGAATTACAGACAAGTCGGCCTCACCCTGCATACTCCCCAATTTCAGATTAACTGGTGATCAATCATTTCTGAATGTTCCACTGAACTGCCAAAAAAACCCCTAAATTAGGGAAGGTAAACTTTCAATTTTGCTTTTTCAAAAAGTGAGAACATTCAGTCTCATATTCGTGGTTGTACTCACTGACGCTGTTCGCTACAAAATTGTCTCTGCCTCTCCCTTTCACTTATGATATCATAAGCTGATTCAATTCAACACAGTAGTCAGTAGTAGTTTTCTCAAAGAAGGACAGAAGAATTTTACCTCACTGCCCCGCATCATATCCGACTCTCACAGCACCGAAGAGCAGAATCAGCACTTTTTGAAAAAGCAAAATCGAAGGTTTCCCTTCTCGACTTTAGTTTTTTAATTTTTTTTGGCAGTCCATTGAAAATTTAAGTATTGGTGCAACATTTGCTCATAATGTATGCTAACAATGATAAAAAATTATCTTCAGTGACCATGCTGCTGAGAGAGTATCAAGCGACTACATTAGTGCTCACTTCTTCCTCCTTTCAGGCTCATCTGAATTCCTGATTTGTTTATAACACTTTTTTGGTCACTGCATAATTCCATTTGTGTTGTTTCATAGTTTTGATGTCTTTGTTATTATTCTAAAATGTGAAAAATAGTAAAAATAAAGAAAAGAGTGTCCAAACTTTTGACTGGTACTGTACGTAAACAGGATGGGTGGATATCAACCAACACAAAAATGGCATGTTATTAGCACACTAGTGTCTTTTTTTAGCATTCATTTGTTTATTTCCTAAGAATTCATATATTTGTCACACTTAGTGCACAAAAGTAACAGATGTACCCACTATCTGATAATATCACGCGGGGTGACAGATAGTGTTTAATTTCTTATTTGTAGCTCCTAAAAGGATGTGCAGCTAATGATGAACTGGCTTTGAATTTTCTACTGAACAGCAAAAAACCTAACATTTTTCGGGGAAGGGAAACTGCAGACCACATGTCCATGCTGATTCTTCAAAAACTGGATCCAGATAACATCGGGGGGAAGCCAGTGATGGAGTTATGCCATGCCTTAGATCAGATTAGTTCTGTCTCGCTACACTGACCTTGTGCTCAGCCTCAGCACTATCTGCATTGTATGACCTGTACACATCTTGCCCTTGTGCCTGTTTGCCCACTATATGCACTTTTGTATGTCGCTTTCGATAAAAGCATCTGATAAATGAATAAATGTAAAAGTAATGTAAATGCCTAATGGCCAATTATTGTGCAGGTTGCACAAGTTCATCCTTATGCAGATGACTCTACACTCTGCTGCCAACTGGTTCCATAGCCATTTGTATATAATAGTAGTATGTATGTAAAGCACTGTCAAATTATGTTGGTTGTATCATTTTATCCATCAGCCTATTCAATGGAAATATGTTGGTTAAGGTGAAAGATTTAATACTTACTGACTTTACAGTCACAAAGGGTCACAAAACCAGCTAAAAATTTAAAATTTAAAATTTACTGAACACATTGCGACACCTGCCAGATCATGCAGATTTGTGCTGTATAACATCAAGAAAATCAGCCCCTACCTATCTGACTATGCTGCGCAGCTCCATGTCTAGGCTCTGGTCATCTCAAGGCAGGACTACTGCAATGCTCTCTTGGTTGGCCTACCTGCATGTACTATCAAGCCTTTGCAGTTGATACAGAAAGCGGCTGCACGTCTGGTTTTCAACCAACCAAAAAGTGCTCACGTTACACCCCTCTTGGTCTCGCTCCACTGGCTCCCAGTAGCTGCCCGCATCATGTTCAAGACCCAAAGCTTGTGTACAGGGCGACCAACAAAACTGCACCTACCTACCTGAACTCACTACTGCAAGCCTATGTTCCTGCTCCGCTCTGCTACCAAACGGCGTCTAGTGGTCCCGTCGCATCGCAGCGAACTTCCACACTTGATCCGTGCTGCCGAGTCCCTCTGTGTCCTCAGGAAACATCTGAAGACACAGCTCTTCTGCTCTCACCTGAGCACCTGACACACTACCCCTAAAGGAATTTCTCATGTCTCACTCGTTAGCTCTACCAGCTAGCTTTGCCTGGCCAACCGTTGAAACCTGGTCATGCAGTGCTTCTAATATTGTTGACAAAAATATTTTTGCTTGTGTTGTGGTCTACCTCACTTGTAAGTTGCTTTCAATAAAAGCGTCTGCCAAATGAATAAATGTAAATGTAAATATAATGGTATTAATAATCCCTTAATCTGATTTATTGTTTTATTCATGTTGTTTATGAATGAAACATTTTATTTAATAATTTGTTGTAAATCTGCTCTTTTGTACAAAGTTACACCCATAGTTACGAATCAAACATTAAAAAAAGAGTTAAAGCAAAATAAGCAAGTAAACTATGATAAATGCAATGTTATATAAATAAATTATATATGTGTTATATGTTATATATGCATTTCTAGCATCAGTGTGTATAAGCCTCCCCAGAATAGACAATATATACAATAAATTTTGCCTGGTTTCATAATTTCCCCCTGTACTGTGGTAAGCAAGTTCTACACTTGCTTAATACACCAGGTGGAATTTGGGCCATTTAATTAGCCTAAACTGTACACGTGTCTGGTATGGAAGGAAGAACTTGCCAAAAATAACTGAAGTTGAAGTACAGGTAGGCCTATTAATATGGTAACAATTTGAAATTCAATTTGAGACCCAGATTCAATTAATACACGCAATAATTGTTGTAAAAAGCGAATTTAATTCTTTTTTGCACTGATATCACTCCACTGATCTGCGTATAATTTTTCGCCGTTTGCATCGTCCAAAAAGGCAAGACTGCGTAGGCGTCTTATCCAACCTTCTTCGCAACCTATACAGGACCCTATATCTTAGAAAAATTCTGGTAGCACCATTTCACAGTGTAGTGTCGATCTTCGGATTTTATTTACAATGGAAACGCCGCAGGGAAACCACTATTCTTGGTTCCCACAATGCACGCTACCCTAGAAGAACTACATGTCCCAGCATTCACTTTTACAAAACAATCGACGTTTTGAAAAAGGTGTTATGTAGCTAGCTGGCTAACGCTGCATGAATATGGATTGACCTTCTAAAGCGGAGTTTCCGCTGGATTCAAGTGTATGGCGTTCTATTTGTACGGTAACCTGTCCACAGAGGTTATGCTGAAATATATGTTTTCCAACTGATTACTCTTTGCTACATAGCTAGCAAGCTTGCATCTAGCGTCCTCCGTTAATGACAAGCTAGCAGTTGGCTTATTGAAGCAGAGGCTAACTAGCTAGCTAGGTCATATTGCCGTAGCTACTTGAATCAGCTAGCTGCCTTGCGAACTTGTTTATCAAGCTACTTAAATTTGAAACCACGCTAACGTGCCATGATATGTGTGCATGACTGTGTTAGTTAGCTGGTATAGGTAGTTAGTTACACCAGTCCTTGCGCTGGCCTATTACAGTTTCTGAAGCCGACACCTATAAGAAATGTCAAGCAAGTTAACTGTCAAGATGTAAAGGTCAATATTCTCTTTAACAGGTTTGTCAAGTCTCGGTTATTGAGTCGGAACGAAAACTAGTGGGTTACCACGATGAAGAAATTCTCAGTGTATCGTTATGCAAATTAAATAAAGTAGTTTGTTACAACAGAGCTTGTAATTCAAGCTTCTGTCGATATAATTTTTGCATCAATATTCATCTTGTATTGGTATCTTGCACATTATACAAATACATTATAGCCAGCTTGGTTTTGGGCATCCTGTATGACACACGGCCAACTATGACATGACAATCATGTTTTCTTTTTAAAGTGTGCACACAGATATTGGTAATGTGGAAATTCCAACATGAGGATTCCATCAAAAATTCCTATGTCATATTCAAGTATCAAAATCAAGTAGCCCTTCTTGCCCTTTTTGTGCCTACCCAGGTATCTTTTAATATAGAGCAAGCTATACTTGAGTCTTTGATCCTATGCAATAATGCGTATTACTGCTTTATCCCAAGCTGTTGAGTGTAGCCATTGTATTTTTATTCTTAGCTTCTTGGGTAGCAAAAGTGTAGCAGAGTGTAACATATACAGATTCCATGGATGATACAGTTTTTGTGCTGGGTGGTGTGCTCAGCAGTGCTGGCTCCTTCCCTGTGCAGGGCCGCTGTCGACGTGCTGCTCCATGCTGCTGTGGCTGCACCGCGGGAAGCTCTACGGAGCCCTGCTGCCCCTGTGGCACCTCTCTCTCCGCCAGCTCAGCCACAGCTACAGGAGGAGTCGCAGCCTGAGGGAGAGCTACCGCCTGCTGCAGCTGCCGGAGGACAAGGACAGCAGCCAGGCCGAAGTGAAGGAGGCCTACCTGCGAATGGCTAAGCTCTACCACCCCGACTCCGGCGCGCCCACGGCCGACCCCACCCTCTTCTCCCAGATCGAGGAGGCCTACCGGGCCGTGCTGGCCCACCTGGCGAGGCAGCGGGCGGCCCAGCAGCAGGCGCGGAGCGGAGCGGAAGAGGAGGAGGAGGAGGCCAAGGCGAAGGGCCAGGCCCCCCAACACAGGCACTACCTCAGCTATGAGGGTGTGGGCGCGGGCACACCCAGTCAGCGCGAGCGGCAGTACCGGCAGTTCCGTGTCGACCGGGCCACGGAGCAGGTGCTGGAGTACCGGAGGCGGGAGCTGGAGCGGTCCTCGCTGGCGGAAGAGGGGGCATTGTCGGCGCGCGACGTGCGTCTGCGAAGCCGCAAAATCAAGATCACTCAGGCCGTGGAGCGGCTGGTGGAAGACCTCATCCAAGAGTCCATGGCCCGGGGTGACTTCCACAACCTGAGCGGCTCAGGGAAGCCCCTCAGGAAGTTTGACCACAACCCGTACGTGGACCCCATGACGCACAACCTCAACCGCATCCTC
Source organism: Megalops cyprinoides (assembly GCF_013368585.1). Classification (NCBI taxonomy): domain Eukaryota; kingdom Metazoa; phylum Chordata; class Actinopteri; order Elopiformes; family Megalopidae; genus Megalops; species Megalops cyprinoides. The sequence goes on from NC_050596.1 coordinate 11,716,318, forward strand.
ATCGACAACGGATACCAGCCGCAGTGGATCGTGGCCCAAAAGGAGATAAGGGAGACGGTGGACAAGCTGCGGGCTGGGCTGCTGGGATACCGGGCGAAGCTGGGGGACCCCCTGACCCCGGCGGAGCAGGCCCAGTGGCAGCAGCACTGCCAGTCCTTCAGCGACGACCTGGTTCGGCTCAACAAAAAGGTGGACAACTTCAACCTGATCGTCCCTCTGCTCAGCAAGCAGATGGTTCACTTTAGCCTGCAGCGTGAGCTGGACCGAGCTCTGCAAGCCGACCGAGAGAGGAGGCTGGAGAAACGGAGACAGAGGGAGGCAAATGAGGAGAGGGACAGGGCAAACACAAACGAACACACCAGGCAAGGACTCCTCTCATGGGTGCAAAATCTGCTGAAGTAACCTGATGCTCTGGTCAGTTGGTGCACAGGACACACCTGTAGGATCTGCTCATATTGAAGCCATGGTGTGTGGCCAAACATTTGCATTGCAGTGCATAGTTATGAGGTGTCTCGAGCATTAATTGTTGAAATGACTGAAAATACAGGGAAATGATAATACTGTAATTGTGTCTTGTGTGTCTGAAGCACAAGATGTCCTTGAATGCATGATTGCTCTTCTCCACATCCCAGACACGACTCATGTAATATTGGTTTTCATTTTCTCCACTGTAAAAAAATAGGAAATTTCACTTAAATAATATATACATTCAAATTATAATAAAATGGTTATATCTGTGCATAGTGTGATGCCTGTATGGATTAGATGAATGGGTTCATCTCTCTTCACACCGCACTTTAAATCATGAAGATGGTCAGTGCATGTGTCTGCTGATTAGATGAAGGAAGTCATGGTAACCTTCCCTGTGGTAAAACAGTGACTACGGTAAAGGCCCCTGAGATTGAGAATATTAATGAGATATTAATGAGCATTTGGATGAGTTAAGTTCTGTAGTTTTGCCTCTGGTGTCCATAAAAATAGAGAGGCAAAGCAGACAAAGTATGAAGCCTTTGTCTTTCCGTGATCAGTCAGGTACAGAAAAAATACACATTGTCCATTCTAGAATCTTAACAATCTATTTTTCTTTATGTTAAGCTACATGCAAATATTGGTTCAAGAGTATATACTTTGAACAATGTTTTCTTAGTATATTGAACAACGGTATGCTTTCCCTTATCCAAGGTAACTTATATTTTACTTATATGCATTTAGATTTGCCCTTATAGGTAACATCGTAATTTTATCATTTAAAAACGTGAGGTAAACGTTTAACTTTCTGCCATTTGGTTTGAAGGAGGATCTTCCAAATCTGTGTTTCTGCAAACATCTAGTGTCGCCACACCGTCTCACTCCGGTGCAGTAGGTGGCAGTATAACACGTTTCCTTCAGTTTCGGCCGTCACAGAACAAATGAAGACGAAGGCAGAGAACTTGTGTGTTGAAAACAAAGCAACATCGTTCGTGAAAAGATGTCAGATACCTAATTTTGGCCACTCTGCTTGCTAAAAGCGAGAAATCAGACACTGAAAAATAAAAACAGAACAGACTATTAGTATGACAGCTAGTATGTTGCTGAAATTCGTCAAGCTAGTAGTAGTCTAGGAGGTAGTAGCAACTGCACGCTCAGTAGCTACCAGCTAACGTTAGCTGTAACTGTCTTTACCTAATTCCACTATACATTTCATATCAGAAAGTTGACGTGGGTCGGAAATCAGCTTTATTCAATTAAAATGGTAAAAAAAACAATAATATGAATATTCACAGATAGCTTGCTTACTAAAGTTAAAAGAAAGTTGACGTTAATTACCTTAAAAACCAATGCTAGTTACCTACATTGCTACACATCTTCCAGAGCCCTACAGTTGACAAATTTAGCTTGCTAATGATGTGATTCTAACCATTGTCTGTGTGTTATTCAGCACGGAACCAGACAAATGGGAGTTAAGTATGCAACAGTGGGGTCATTTGACAACCGGAACCCGAGCGTGTTAAACCAGGAATCCACACAGTGGCCAGTGATACAACAGGTTTAATTTAGCTGTATACCAGTTAGCTATGGATCTGTGTGTAAAAACGGAACCTCACGAGGACAGCGTGTCAGAGATGGCCACTGGCGCTTGTTCGGACTCCAGTCAAGCTAAAAATGTGACCTTTGATCCGCAATGTCTCAAAACCAAACAGTTTGATTCTGTGGCCTTCCCTAACTCTGAAAAAGCCGAAACTGAAGGCGATAGGTTGGGTGACATCAAAGATGAAGTGTGCATGGATTTACAGTATATAGATAACGAGCAGACGGGACTGGATCCGACAAAAGGCGAATACAGTTATATGACCGACATAAGTGAGTCTGGATCCACAGCCGAGATGAGATCTCGGGATTGTGCTGGGGAACGTAAAGAACCCCAGGACAGCACGGTGAAACGCAACGAAATTAACAAACCGAGTCATCGTTACAACTGTATGAACTGCGGTAAGAATTTCCTTGGAAATTGGCTGGATTGGGAAACGCGAGAACTTCTCCAGATACGCGCCGAAGAGGAGATCCATGCGCGAATGTCCGGCACTGTCCGAGACGCTGCAGTGTACGCGACAATTGCGGAGATGCTGGCAGAGAGGGGCATCGTGAGGAGTAAGAAGCAGGTGCAAAGCAAGCTGAAGTGGATGAAAATCCAATACAAAAAAATAACGCACCACAGCAACAAAAATGGTCGAGATGGAAAAGAGTGGCCATTTCTGCACCTATGCAATGCCATTTGGGGCAATCGGCCACCCACAAATCCTTCATCCACCCAGAATAGCATGCAAACATCGAATCAGTACCCGGGGACACTGACACCACCATCTCCAGAAAGCCCAGCAGATCATGTACCTGTGGATGAAGAGATACGGATCCACTCGCTGCCTGAAGTGGATGGTAGAGGAAGTGAAGGGGCAAGGCCTCGTGAGAACTGGCCATTAATGTCATCATCTGGATCGAAACTAAGAACTTTTGCTTCTGCCGACCCGCCGGAGTTCAGTCCAGCCCCTGATCTTCGTGAAGTCCATGATGAAGGAGACTGTCCTGCAACTGCGACACATGGCCCAGCCTCCGAGGAAAGACGTGGTAGGTGGTAACACACATATCCATTAGTAAATTGATTAGTATTTCAAAATGGATACAGCTTGAGAATATTTGGAATTAGGAAAGATGAAATGAAGCATTTTGAGAAAAATATAACTAAAATATATATTTCATTAACAAACAAATATTGTGTAGCATTTTTGCCTATGCTGTTTGTGACATTTATGCATGTTTTCATTGTACAGGAGCTGCATATTCCTTACACATATTTTTCGACATTCATAAGAGGTAACTTGACTAGGCCTTTAAAGCCCCAACACTTGAATGTTTCATCTTTCCCTTTTACATTTTAGGTGTTGGCGGCCGTCCGCCGAGGAGGAGGGTGAAGAAGACGAAGATGGAGCAGGCCGCGGGCGTCATGTGCGGGGTCCTCATGGACCGGCTGGAGGCCCTGGAGGAGAAGCGGGAGGAGAGGGAAGAGAGGCGCCTTCGCGAGGAGAGAGACTTCCAGCTGCGCTTACACCAGGAGGCGCTGGACATGCAGCTGCACGTACTGCGGGAGATGAAGTCAGCCCAGGCCCACTTTCTGCAGCAGCTGCAGCAGCTGCTCGGCAGGTTCTCTCAGCCTCAGCCTCAGACTCAGCAGCAGCCCCAGTAGCTGCGGGTCAAGCCTCTTTGCATTAAAGCAGTCTGGTGCACCTCGCTGCAGCAGAACGACAAACCCCGGCGCGCAGGACGGCCTCAATCACACAGCTGCAGATGGGCCCGTCTCCAGAAGCCAGAAATGGAACAGCCAAAGCTGTTATGTTAATCAAATATATGAATAATGCTCTTGTTGAAATAAAGTTGAAGTACTCTTTTCATATCAAAGCAGGATCTTAGGATTGTTTCAATGGAGTTGTGATCTTTTTTATACACCTGTAAAGTACACCAATAGGGAGCTTTAGATAAAGCAAATGCTGGTGTGCCTTATTGGTTTACATACATAAAGTACATTTTTCATGTATGCTGAACCAAATCTTAGATGATTACAGACCCCTTTTGGCCAGTACATTTAGGATTTATTCACATGCTGGTGATGCAATTTGCCCATGATTATTTGCTGATAAAGGGTTTGTAGTACTAACAGTCTGCCATTATTGTATTAAAGTTAATGTAGAATTAGAGCTCATTTAATTTTGGGAACTGCAGGTTAGCAATTGACAAGTTTTACTGTTCAAACTCATTGAATTTATATTCAATAGTAAATCAGCATTAATTTAACAGTAATTCTGTACCTAAGATTAAGTGAAACTGAACTTAAAAACCAAACTGCTAATGCAGAATTATGTGGAGTCTTACAGGTTTGCCATAACCACCACTGTACTGTGTGCCTGTGCAACATTACTTTGAATCAGGCAAAAAGGAGAACACCTAAGTGCATGGCTATAAAAGGTCTAACACCACATTAAATACCAAGTTGATTACTGCTTTTAAAACTAGTAATCTTCTGAAGGGTACAAAGGCCCCACATACTGCATTTTGGGGTAGAGTGCCATCATTAGAATTATGCATGTCACGAGTGCTGAAGCGAGTAAGAACAAGTTTGTATACAATGTCAGTATTTAACCAGTTAAGACCAAGTTCTTGATCGAGTTCCATAAGTGTACCTTTCACACTTGACTTGCCATGAAAGCAGTTCCACAAGACAGGAGTAGAAAGGTTGGGGGGGGGGGGGGGGGTGGTAGTGAAGACTATACATCCAATTAGCTTATCAAGTTTATTCAAAATCCAGCAATCACAATTTCATGGTCTCCAGCTGAGGTCTTGTTCTCCACACGACAGCTAGCACCAGGGCAAAGACCGAAAGCACAACCGAGGCAGCCACTCCCAGCAGGGCATAGTTGAGGAGCTGGGGCACTGTCAGGGGGGGAAAGGAGGGACAGTCATGATTACAGGGTTCCTCAACACCTGCACAGCAAAGGAGTTACAGCAGCATCACCCTCACCTTCAGAAACCCTCATGTCAGAAACCGAGCGCTCCGAGTCGGTCAGGATCAGCTCACCACTGGAAACCATAACCGTGTCCTTGGAGTCCCGTGCATCAGGAGCAGCTCTCCCTGAGGAAAAGGCAGCGGTCAGACAGGAACATCCACACGGATTCAGCGAATCACAGGGTGCGCCACTCACTTTGCCTGCCGCAGCTCTGCTGACAGCTGTCGGTAGCGGATGGGTAGCACACAGCTGTACTGCAGTGGATGAACACCTGGGAAGGCGGCAGAGGGAGGGTCAGAAGCCAGCCCCTTTTCCGTATGGATGAGCACAGTAGTGATGGGACTGAGGCTTCACAAGCCACAACAGGTGTAGCCAACAAGTCTGACTCACCATGCAGAACAATTAGCTGGAGCAGTCATATGCTTAAGCGATAGGACAGTGCATCACATTATAGGGGAAGGGAGGGTGTCAAGCCAGCCTCCACAGCAGTGACTGCAACCTTACCCTCTCCATCAGGGGGGCCAGGGAAGCGGCATCCACAAAAGTGAACATCTTGACGACAAACCGCTTGTAGTGGGTGGGGTTCGGAAGGCCAGAGGAGCTGTCCACAGGGACCAAGGTGGTTAGGTAGCGGTCGTCTTGGTAGGGACACCTGGGGAGATTCCAAATGAGCATGTAAAGGGGAGGGGCCCCACCTACAAATTACACAGGGCAAGGACAGCTTGAATTACCCATTAACCAGAAGGCTCCACTGGGGCAGGCTGAGGGGGCTGGGGCTGGAAGTTGCCCAGCAGTGTTCCAGCATCAGGACGATGTTGGGATCGGTCCTCTCCAAGATACGCACTTCCACATACACAGGCTGCCGCAAGACCTTGGTCACAGGGTAGTCAGCCTCACCGTAGTAGGACTCGTACGCATTTGCTAATGAGATCAGGGGAAAAAAAAGGGGGGTGCGCGCATTAGTGTTCCATGTGGGGGTGGTGATATTAGACCATTTAGAAGACCTCCGTTACCGTCACTGCATCCCTTTGTGGCGCATTGTCCACTAGCCAGTCTGAGCTCCACTCGGAGGGGTCCTTCATCATCTACTGGGGAGGGCGGGGCAAGCGTGTTCACATCAGCCACCAGGGAAACCACATCGCTGCCCAGATACCGGCACTGGAAGAACAGTCTGCCAGGACAGAGGTCAGTCAGGACCACATAGCGGTGCAGCGGTATGCCCGAGACCCAGATCCCCTGCAACACTCCACTCACTCATAGTGACTGTCCCTTGTGATGGAGCCAAAGGGTCCGACCCCAACCTCATAGGACGACACCATCTTGTTCCCATACACCACGTAGCCACCTTCCTCCTGCAAGGCGGCCATTCATGTACCCAAATTAGAGGTGGTTTATCCTTGAAAGCTGGAATGCATGTACATCTCTACTGTAGTGGAGATTCAGGTATCAGGAGCAGGCTTTCCCCTAATCAAACCAGGCCTAGAGTACAGCCATTTAGACTATGCAGGGATTGGAAATTGCCTGCCAGAAATCATGCTTTATGCAACACTGCACCAGAGCAGTCAGTCAAAGTGCAACATATTTCAGAGCACTTCAGTGAGGGCATTGAACTGGTTTATACCAAACACATGCCAACTGATACCTCAAGCACAACATGATTCAAATAGGAATTCCAGCTGGCAGAATTAATACAAGCTCAACCATTACATGCATTTAGCAGACACCCTTATCCAGGGCAACTTCCATCACAATAGAACATGTGTATCCATTCAAAATTTAAACAAGCAACAGTGTCAGACCAGGCTAACACTCCCAGACCAGTGAGTGCGAGCTTAACACTATTCAGGCCCCTACCACAAGTTAGTTGGTGCAGTCTGATGGAAGCCGAGCATACTATGATAAACATGACAGATCTTTAGCACGCTGGCTTTTGCATTCCAGGAAGTTAACCCATGTCTAGATGTAGAGCAGTTTAACACGAATTAGTAGCTTAAGGTACAACCAAACCCACGTTCACTGTAGTCCCGCAAGCAGTGACCGGGAACTGGAAGACTGCGAAGGCTGCCGTGATGCCAACAGGAGCACAGGCTGGCACATTGTCTCCTTCCAGCAGGCTGACGGAGTCGAGACTCAGCGGAGGCAAAGTGGAATCCCGGGCCACCACGACCACGAACTGACCGTCCCTCGTGCAGTGGACCGTCACTAATAAACGAAAGCAGCGGATTTAGAGCAAGGGTCATTTCAGATAAAGACAAGTCACCGAGTATCACAGGCCATACCGTCCATTCCGTAGTAGCACTGCTGCCCGTCAAAGCAGCAATCCATGGCAGCACACTCAGCGTCGTCAATGTTCGGTTCACCGCAAGCGATCCGGTCAGGAGCTTCAACTAGGCATCTCTGAGATTCAGACAAGACATAACTCTGTCCGTCCTTCTGCGCAACAGCTACCGCTACAGCAAGAAGCGCGACGAGCCCGCTAACAAGCCACTCTCTGCCCAACTCAAACTGTGCCATGCTGAAGCGAGACCGTGAAGTACTGAGGGCTTGCCCTCAGTCGTTTAAATAGCCTCCTGGGCGATCTGATTGTATCCACTGGGTAGGCTAATTGAACAAAGTCATCATGCAGGAAGGTGCGATCCATTTCGCTGATTAGCCGGCTGCACGCCCACGGAAGGCTAATCGTGTCACAGCAAACGGTTAAAGATAAATTCGTAAATCTTCGAAACCAGTCAGAAGCGTTAAATTTACGAGCACTAGATTAGATTTAGATTTAAATAGATCATGTTTTTACTTGCCAGGTATAGGCTACAACGTTTATTGCTGTTCTTGAACTGTAGCTACTGGTAGCCAATGTTGTTGTGTGCGCCATTCATGAGCATGCTGTGTTAAGATTGTGGTCGGTTTAAAACTGCATGCCTTCTGTGATAGCGAAGTTTTCTTGTGAGCAAAGTTTTGACAAAATGCCAGGCCATAGGCCAAATGACAATAATTTAATGCAATGCACTGAAAAAACTGCTCAAAAATGTCATAAGAAAAAAGTTAACAGAAAAAAAACGTAACAAATTTTTTAGGCATCTAGATTAGACCTCACCGAAATTTCACTAAAATTAATTCCAGCCATTAGGACAACCACATTTTCAGTTTAAACAGCCACCGTAAAACAGAAGAAAACTTAACGGTAATTATCTTACTGTGAACTAAGAGGGAAGAAATGACGGTTATGCTCTGATTTAATTTGATTTTAAACATTGCATAGACAATCAAATTGCATTACAAACAATAATTTTAAACATACGAAATTAATATAACATAGAAATATAGCACTTGGACAGTATAATCCATGTGCCTGAGAATGGCTGTTGTACCTATTCAGTTACTGAACACTTTCTCCTAGTGTACTACAGACAGATATGTTGGAATTGGCTTTGGCTACAGAGGATGGTATTGGGATTAATTGGTTTATAGGACAATGTGGAGGGGGCACTTTTTCATCTCAGGTAACATGTCCTTCCTTGAGGTAGCCTACTGTTTTTCTTTTCTTTTCCAGAATGCCTCCTGAAGTTTTTTCCATCCTTTGAGGAAGATGCAGATGAGTGATGGTCAGAAGGTTCCCCCACTGAGGATGCATCATCAGCAAATTCTAAAGATTCCCTGGGAGAACATGGCTGGGATGTATTAGCCAACTCTTCTGCTATGAATGGAATTAAAAAAGACAAACATGGTTCATAATATACAATAAATCTCCATGAACTAGCATTAAGTAGTCTCATCTATGATGAAAAAGTAATTTAGTAGTGTATTCACAAATCATCAATTTGCCTTATGGTCATATTAATAAACTATGTAATTCAAGTTATTATAAATCTCAAGTTTAGTTATTGGGGATTCACTGAAAATATAAAACATAAGGGACAAACATGCCTTTTGATGAGGGTAAAGAGCTCAGTTTTTTTTCTGACATAATTTGATATAACTTTAATAATATGCTTTAACTGTATCAGAGCAAAATGTGTAGACCTTCACACCAGTGCTACCAAGCACCATTTCATCCATCATCTTCACCTCATCATCTGGAGAAAAAAAAAATCTGATAACGGATACACTAATGTCGCTCAAAACCATTGTCGCATGGGCAAAATGTGTACATTTGCTGGTAGAAATTTAGACTACCAAACAGTGCTGTTTCTTAAGACTGTGTACATAAACTCAGTCGGATGGAAACAAGGTGATTGTCTCATGATTTATGCGTTTTTTTTTTTTTACTTCTTGTGATGTATGCTGAATTCAGTGCGTTGTGTGACCGATCACTACAATTTGTCCACATCGGTAAAGCTCTTCTTCCTTATCCAATAGCTATACAGTAGCATGTCGAGATCCTTCTCTGATATGTCATCGCTCACACATTGCAGTTGATTTCCTCCTCATTTGTCCTCACTTACAGCTCTCAGACAACCTTCTACTCAGGCAGAAAGTGATGTAGGCTATAGCATTTTCAACGGTTATTCACTTGTTCCAATCTCATCATCGACGGAGCATGATTGTTATAAACAGGCATATTTTATACTTTTCTGTCGCCTACTGGACATATGTGGTAATGACTATTATAGTACGGGACGCAGACGCTCGTATGCGAGTCCTACATTATGATGTGAACCTGAGACTATGTCTGTTGGCTGTGCAAGTTTATGATGAAGAATAACTACTGTAATAAAATTATAAATACAGCAATAAAGCCACGAAACAAGATTATCCTGAAATTGAATTCATGTTATGGAAATAGTCAGCGCAACACGGACAGCACAAACGCTCGACAGATGGCACAATTTGCAACGTCAGAAACTAGTTATAAGTGTACCTGTTTTTTTTCTAGATTTAAATGATCGTATATAAGCACATGGTACCTGGTTAACTACTATCAGACAGGTTCTCAGTAGCAGTTGTCCTATTAAAGCTTCGTAAAATATTATCCGGGGTTCTCATTGGTATTCCCGATATTAAAATCATTATAGGAGGGCTCTTAAATTTAACGCTTCTGACTGGTTTCGAAGATTTACGAATTTATCTTTAACCGTTTGCTGTGACACGATTAGCCTTCCGTGGGCGTGCAGCCGGCTAATCAGCGAAATGGATCGCACCTTCCTGCATGATGACTTTGTTCAATTAGCCTACCCAGTGGATACAATCAGATCGCCCAGGAGGCTATTTAAACGACTGAGGGCAAGCCCTCAGTACTTCACGGTCTCGCTTCAGCATGGCACAGTTTGAGTTGGGCAGAGAGTGGCTTGTTAGCGGGCTCGTCGCGCTTCTTGCTGTAGCGGTAGCTGTTGCGCAGAAGGACGGACAGAGTTATGTCTTGTCTGAATCTCAGAGATGCCTAGTTGAAGCTCCTGACCGGATCGCTTGCGGTGAACCGAACATTGACGACGCTGAGTGTGCTGCCATGGATTGCTGCTTTGACGGGCAGCAGTGCTACTACGGAATGGACGGTATGGCCTGTGATACTCGGTGACTTGTCTTTATCTGAAATGACCCTTGCTCTAAATCCGCTGCTTTCGTTTATTAGTGACGGTCCACTGCACGAGGGACGGTCAGTTCGTGGTCGTGGTGGCCCGGGATTCCACTTTGCCTCCGCTGAGTCTCGACTCCGTCAGCCTGCTGGAAGGAGACAATGTGCCAGCCTGTGCTCCTGTTGGCATCACGGCAGCCTTCGCAGTCTTCCAGTTCCCGGTCACTGCTTGCGGGACTACAGTGAACGTGGGTTTGGTTGTACCTTAAGCTACTAATTCGTGTTAAACTGCTCTACATCTAGACATGGGTTAACTTCCTGGAATGCAAAAGCCAGCGTGCTAAAGATCTGTCATGTTTATCATAGTATGCTCGGCTTCCATCAGACTGCACCAACTAACTTGTGGTAGGGGCCTGAATAGTGTTAAGCTCGCACTCACTGGTCTGGGAGTGTTAGCCTGGTCTGACACTGTTGCTTGTTTAAATTTTGAATGGATACACATGTTCTATTGTGATGGAAGTTGCCCTGGATAAGGGTGTCTGCTAAATGCATGTAATGGTTGAGCTTGTATTAATTCTGCCAGCTGGAATTCCTATTTGAATCATGTTGTGCTTGAGGTATCAGTTGGCATGTGTTTGGTATAAACCAGTTCAATGCCCTCACTGAAGTGCTCTGAAATATGTTGCACTTTGACTGACTGCTCTGGTGCAGTGTTGCATAAAGCATGATTTCTGGCAGGCAATTTCCAATCCCTGCATAGTCTAAATGGCTGTACTCTAGGCCTGGTTTGATTAGGGGAAAGCCTGCTCCTGATACCTGAATCTCCACTACAGTAGAGATGTACATGCATTCCAGCTTTCAAGGATAAACCACCTCTAATTTGGGTACATGAATGGCCGCCTTGCAGGAGGAAGGTGGCTACGTGGTGTATGGGAACAAGATGGTGTCGTCCTATGAGGTTGGGGTCGGACCCTTTGGCTCCATCACAAGGGACAGTCACTATGAGTGAGTGGAGTGTTGCAGGGGATCTGGGTCTCGGGCATACCGCTGCACCGCTATGTGGTCCTGACTGACCTCTGTCCTGGCAGACTGTTCTTCCAGTGCCGGTATCTGGGCAGCGATGTGGTTTCCCTGGTGGCTGATGTGAACACGCTTGCCCCGCCCTCCCCAGTAGATGATGAAGGACCCCTCCGAGTGGAGCTCAGACTGGCTAGTGGACAATGCGCCACAAAGGGATGCAGTGACGGTAACGGAGGTCTTCTAAATGGTCTAATATCACCACCCCCACATGGAACACTAATGCGCGCACCCCCCTTTTTTTTCCCCTGATCTCATTAGCAAATGCGTACGAGTCCTACTACGGTGAGGCTGACTACCCTGTGACCAAGGTCTTGCGGCAGCCTGTGTATGTGGAAGTGCGTATCTTGGAGAGGACCGATCCCAACATCGTCCTGATGCTGGAACACTGCTGGGCAACTTCCAGCCCCAGCCCCCTCAGCCTGCCCCAGTGGAGCCTTCTGGTTAATGGGTAATTCAAGCTGTCCTTGCCCTGTGTAATTTGTAGGTGGGGCCCCTCCCCTTTACATGCTCATTTGGAATCTCCCCAGGTGTCCCTACCAAGACGACCGCTACCTAACCACCTTGGTCCCTGTGGACAGCTCCTCTGGCCTTCCGAACCCCACCCACTACAAGCGGTTTGTCGTCAAGATGTTCACTTTTGTGGATGCCGCTTCCCTGGCCCCCCTGATGTAGAGGGTAAGGTTGCAGTCACTGCTGTGGAGGCTGGCTTGACACCCTCCCTTCCCCTATAATGTGATGCACTGTCCTATCGCTTAAGCATATGACTGCTCCAGCTAATTGTTCTGCATGGTGAGTCAGACTTGTTGGCTACACCTGTTGTGGCTTGTGAAGCCTCAGTCCCATCACTACTGTGCTCATCCATACGGAAAAGGGGCTGGCTTCTGACCCTCCCTCTGCCGCCTTCCCAGGTGTTCATCCACTGCAGTACAGCTGTGTGCTACCCATCCGCTACCGACAGCTGTCAGCAGAGCTGCGGCAGGCAAAGTGAGTGGCGCACCCTGTGATTCGCTGAATCCGTGTGGATGTTCCTGTCTGACCGCTGCCTTTTCCTCAGGGAGAGCTGCTCCTGATGCACGGGACTCCAAGGACACGGTTATGGTTTCCAGTGGTGAGCTGATCCTGACCGACTCGGAGCGCTCGGTTTCTGACATGAGGGTTTCTGAAGGTGAGGGTGATGCTGCTGTAACTCCTTTGCTGTGCAGGTGTTGAGGAACCCTGTAATCATGACTGTCCCTCCTTTCCCCCCCTGACAGTGCCCCAGCTCCTCAACTATGCCCTGCTGGGAGTGGCTGCCTCGGTTGTGCTTTCGGTCTTTGCCCTGGTGCTAGCTGTCGTGTGGAGAACAAGACCTCAGCTGGAGACCATGAAATTGTGATTGCTGGATTTTGAATAAACTTGATAAGCTAATTGGATGTATAGTCTTCACTACCACCCCCCCCCCCCCCCCAACCTTTCTACTCCTGTCTTGTGGAACTGCTTTCATGGCAAGTCAAGTGTGAAAGGTACACTTATGGAACTCGATCAAGAACTTGGTCTTAACTGGTTAAATACTGACATTGTATACAAACTTGTTCTTACTCGCTTCAGCACTCGTGACATGCATAATTCTAATGATGGCACTCTACCCCAAAATGCAGTATGTGGGGCCTTTGTACCCTTCAGAAGATTACTAGTTTTAAAAGCAGTAATCAACTTGGTATTTAATGTGGTGTTAGACCTTTTATAGCCATGCACTTAGGTGTTCTCCTTTTTGCCTGATTCAAAGTAATGTTGCACAGGCACACAGTACAGTGGTGGTTATGGCAAACCTGTAAGACTCCACATAATTCTGCATTAGCAGTTTGGTTTTTAAGTTCAGTTTCACTTAATCTTAGGTACAGAATTACTGTTAAATTAATGCTGATTTACTATTGAATATAAATTCAATGAGTTTGAACAGTAAAACTTGTCAATTGCTAACCTGCAGTTCCCAAAATTAAATGAGCTCTAATTCTACATTAACTTTAATACAATAATGGCAGACTGTTAGTACTACAAACCCTTTATCAGCAAATAATCATGGGCAAATTGCATCACCAGCATGTGAATAAATCCTAAATGTACTGGCCAAAAGGGGTCTGTAATCATCTAAGATTTGGTTCAGCATACATGAAAAATGTACTTTATGTATGTAAACCAATAAGGCACACCAGCATTTGCTTTATCTAAAGCTCCCTATTGGTGTACTTTACAGGTGTATAAAAAAGATCACAACTCCATTGAAACAATCCTAAGATCCTGCTTTGATATGAAAAGAGTACTTCAACTTTATTTCAACAAGAGCATTATTCATATATTTGATTAACATAACAGCTTTGGCTGTTCCATTTCTGGCTTCTGGAGACGGGCCCATCTGCAGCTGTGTGATTGAGGCCGTCCTGCGCGCCGGGGTTTGTCGTTCTGCTGCAGCGAGGTGCACCAGACTGCTTTAATGCAAAGAGGCTTGACCCGCAGCTACTGGGGCTGCTGCTGAGTCTGAGGCTGAGGCTGAGAGAACCTGCCGAGCAGCTGCTGCAGCTGCTGCAGAAAGTGGGCCTGGGCTGACTTCATCTCCCGCAGTACGTGCAGCTGCATGTCCAGCGCCTCCTGGTGTAAGCGCAGCTGGAAGTCTCTCTCCTCGCGAAGGCGCCTCTCTTCCCTCTCCTCCCGCTTCTCCTCCAGGGCCTCCAGCCGGTCCATGAGGACCCCGCACATGACGCCCGCGGCCTGCTCCATCTTCGTCTTCTTCACCCTTCTCCTCGGCGGACGGCCGCCAACACCTAAAATGTAAAAGGGAAAGATGAAACATTCAAGTGTTGGGGCTTTAAAGGCCTAGTCAAGTTACCTCTTATGAATGTCGAAAAATATGTGTAAGGAATATGCAGCTCCTGTACAATGAAGTCCTGTACTAGCTGTCGTGTGGAGAACAAGACCTCAGCTGGAGACCATGAAACTGTGATTACGCTGTCAATAAAACTGTACTATAAGTCTTGTCAACTGGTTCTGTTGGCCCTACCCCTCATCTAGAGGAACTTGAAAAGGTTACAAAAGGCATTTGAACTTGTCTGAAAGGACGTGGGCTCCAGGCGATGGATAGAGGGGCTTATGAGGCTCTGCCTTGCCCCACCTTGGAATGCCCACAGGTAGGATGCCACCAGCTTCACTCTGACAAGCTTGTTGCTGATTTGAATCCCTTAAAGGACTGTCATTTGATAAAATGGCTTGAGTGGAGTCTTGCAGGTTACTCATTTACTTTCACCATATGCTAGAACTGGCTTTGATTGGGAGCACTTAGACAATCCATTTTCCCTATGGTGTTGACTGCTTCCTAATGCCATGTCAATCTTCTGCCACTTTAGAAGCCCTTACTGATCCACTTCAGCAAATGGAATCAAACATTAAAACCTATTTCCCTCAGATGGACAACAGGAGAATTTTGCAATTATACAGCATTTTCACTTTTGCCTTGTAGATAGATGAATGACCAAATTCATCTTATAATTTTGCATTTACTATTAAAGTTTAATCAACTTTCGAATTCAAACGAGAGCAGGATCCTGAATTTAGCAGACCCAGTTCAGTTTTGAGTGGAGGCATTTTCAGTCTCATTTCCGTGTTTAACGCACGTGATTTCTTTTTTTGTGTTCTCAATGTCCGCCTCACAATGCCACAAAACTTTCAGTAAGGTTGACCTTAGTAGTGTTGGCACTTTCGCCCTGTGAAGCTTGAGTCGCTACGTAAATCGGACGGTAACATACTTTCAGGGGCAAAAAAAAAGATTTTAGTGGACTTTAGTGGACTCTAGTGGACGTTTATTTACAACAAATGGTCAAATCTCACTCGTGTGTTTTCCCTTTAACTGACTCCACTTTTTTTTCATTTTCAGTTTATTGACTTAATAAAATGACGTGGCACTGCTTCATCATGCATTAGTGCGGCTTTACACCGCCTACTTATTTTGAGTTGACGGATGAAATCTTACCTGACCGCAGATTTCCGGGAGAAACTCAGGTCTAATCAGGTGATACATTGTGGGTTCGCTACACGCGAGAGCCAGAACAGGGGTCTACATTCCGGACTGACTTTGGCAAGATATCAGAACTCTAGGACAGTTTTTTTTTTATAACCGAAATGGAAGTGGAAGAGGCGTTTACAGTTGTCGGAGAAATGGGAATTTACCAAGTATACCTGTGTTTTCTGCTTGCATTCTTACTGACGGTAAAGTGTATTCGCGAGCTATTGTTTTTTTTAAAAGCCTATATAGAAATAATGGTGCGTGTCGAGAGGACAACTCAACGTCATAAGAGACATTTAATAGGTTTTACCCCTTAGATTGCATGAAGTTTCAGCTCGTAACTTGTGCAACCCGAAATGTTAACGCTTGCAGAGGTTATTAGGTATGTAAGTGTCCATTCTGTGACAAGTTGTTAATGTTGGGAATAACATTTTCGCTTGCTGTTTCAGACTGTCGACATCACAATGTTCCTAAGTGTCTTTAGCGCTTATGAACGATTCACTTTTTAAATGCCGTTTTACTTTGACAGCTGTATATAGCTACAGAAACAGTTCTCATTGCCTTGGTGGGGCTTGAACGGCAGTTTCAGTGGGATCTACCCGGGCAGTTGAACGAGACCCTGGGAAATGACCCGGCGTTTCGACACTGGTTGCAGGAGGCCAGTCAAACAGAGGTGCACAGACACCTGCATTTCAACGGCAGCCATACTTCAATAGCCTCCGAGGTAAGAATAGTTTTATAGACAGGACAACACTTTAAAGTATTTATGACGAATAATGCTAGAGCTGGTAGAAGAATGGGGAAACGAGCCTGTGGTTCATCATTGCATGTCTTTTTCATAGTCCAGACTTTGAAGCAACTTCAGTTATCTGCCCAAACACACATGAATTGGTACAAAGACACACAAGCACGTCTGCTTACACACAGACTTCAGTGGACACAGAAACACCATAAAGGCAGACTTTAGTGGGTCACCCACACATGCTCACACTGTAGCTCTTTGTGTTTCAGTGGCTTTTGGTGGGTGATGCTGCCTATAAGGTTTCCTTGGCAAGTTCTCTTTATTTTGGCGGTGTGCTGATTGGTGCAGTCACCTTCGGTCGGCTGTCGGACCAGTTTGGAAGAAAAAGAATCTACATCACAGGTAAACTGTCAGGCCAGGAATTTCAGCATTAGATTGAATTGCATTCTGTTTTCAACTGAGCTGTCTCCAGGAGTAGACTTGGGTGCTGTTGGTAATAGACTGAGCGGTGGTCATTATAAAACGTGCCTTTAGTCAGTGTTAGATTGAACTGATTTTTGTGATAGTTTAGACTGGTGCTTCAGTGTAGCCAGTAGACATATGTCAGACTGAAAGATTCAATGTGCTATAGTGAGCTGTATTTTGTTTGGGTTGGTGTATTTTCCTATATTTGCAGGATTAACGTTAGATGCGGCCTTTGGCGTGACCAGTGGACTTGCCCCCTCCTACCAGCTCTTTGCTGCCTCACGCTTCTTGGTGGGCATCATGAATGGGGGTGTAGCTTTGGTGGCGTTCGTTCTGCTGAACGAATACGTGGGAAGGCCTTATTGGTCCCTCACAGGTACCCCTGCTGTCATCACTTACATTTTTACTGCAATAATTCTGTCACTACATGTTTTGTTGGTGTGATTTTCTTTTTTCCAGGACTGTCCTCAGTGATGTCTTCAATTACATTTGAGTGTGTGTTTGTGTGTGTTTGTGTGTGTTTGTGTGTGTGTGTGTGTGTGTGTATGTGTGTATGTGTGTATGTGTGTATGTGTGTGTGTGTGTGTGTGTGTGTGTATGTGTGTGTATGTGTGTGTATGTGTGTGTATGTGTGTGTTTGTGTGTGTGTGTGTATGTGTTTGTGTATGTGTGTGTGTGTGTGTGTTTGTGTGTGTGTGTGTTTGTTTGTGTGTGTGTGTGTGTGTGTGTGTGTGTGTGTGTGTGTGTGTGTTTGTGTGTGTTTGTGTGTGTGTATATGTGCGTGTGCGTGCGTGTGTGTGCATACATGCCTGTGTGTTTACTGCATGTGTGTTTGTATCTCGATGTGCGTTCATGTGCTTATACTGCTCTGTGTGTGTTTATGTGTCTATGTGCATGCATTTGTGTCTGTGGTTTCAGGAACTCTGGGAAGTGTCTTCTTTGCCGTGGGGATTGTGTTGTATGCGATTTTGGGGTACTACATTCTCTCCTGGAGATGTCTGGCTCTGGTGGTAAACCTGTTGGCCGGATTCGTGCTGCTCCTTTCTCTGTGAGTCCAAATGTAGCTGTCTGTAGCAGAGACATCCTTTACACAAATGTCCCTTATTAGAAGGTTCCCTTACAGAACTGTTCCTGTATCTCCTGTGATGGGCAGTCCAAGTTCACCACAGGGAGAGTAAACTGCTTTCAAGCTTGATCTGGTACGACCTGACAGGCACAAATGCATAACAGTCAGGTTGCTCCTAGCTTCTCCATTTCAAGCTGTTCTTAATGAACTGGATATCTTGTTGCTCTTCAGAATAATGCTCTTGCATAAAAACGGTACAGTCCTGCTAGTGCTTGTAATTGAAATCTCTTCATCAGTCTTTGGAATTGCTCCCTGTCCTTGAACTTAAAGCTGCGAGCCGCCAATTGTTCTGAAATCCTTAAAAATGCCATGTCAAGAGTAGCTAGCTGGATGACGCTACTTTATGAATCAATGAAAAACAAATTATGTGGAATTTAGCATAGGTTTTTTAGTTTTTCTGTGTGGCTTGTTATAGGCTGTAACAGTATTTTATCCAGAAGTCTATACATACAGCTTCAAGGTCATTCAAACCCCTTTGAATGTATGGCTGTATGGCAGGAGTAAAAGGGCAAAAGAATGTCTTTCAGATTGACTGAACATCACTCCAGTGCTCTTATTCAACAACTTTTCATTCCGTATGAGTCATAAGAGTCTGGATAGGTGTGGTTCAGTGTGATAAAGCTGTGGCGGCAAAATTGTTGGAATTTTTTGTTGAAAGTGAAATGTATGACTGATCACTTTAGGAAAGATGTACTTTGATACTGAGATTTTTTACATTTGCTTTATTTTTAACAATGATTTGGTTTTAAATGTGTTTTTCATTGCATAGTGTCAGTCCCCAATCACAGACCAAGACACATTTTGCAAAAGGATGAGATACATTTTTAATACTTCATATATCATCACTGTTTATGAGGAAGCAAATATTTCGTATAAAGGTCAGTAAGTGCATGTGCAGTCACTGTACTGGAGGTGGCAGCCCTACAAATACAGAGAGTGACACTTGTGCAGAGAATTGCATATGTTGCCAGACCCATTCCATTCATTGCTGCAGCCTCCATTTAGAGGTAACCATCTTTTATTTTCCTAGCAAGCAGTGAGTCATAACCAAATACATCCCATTCTTGTTTGGATTTTTCACATTTAAACTCTGCCTTATTCAGAAGATCCTCATTCACACAAGCTGTTTGTATGGTCTTGTATATTTATGAATAATAACAGAATGTTGAGGCACATATTTGTAAATGTGACCAGCTCTACTCTTTTTTTTTTTTTTTTCCCTCCTCACCTTGGGTCCGCTCCCCTCCAGCTTCATCCCTGAATCCCCTCGCTGGCTGTTCTCGCAGGGCCGGCTGACGGAAGCGGAGGACGTCCTGGCCCTGATCGGCCGGCGGAATGGCATTCTGGGCGAGAAGACCCGGGTGTCCCTGGGGCCGGCGGAGAGGAGGGGAGGCAGGGAGAGGGCAGGGGCGCTGGACCTGTTCCGTCACCCCACGCTGCTGCCGCGCACACTTATAATGATGCACGCCTGGTGTGTTTCCTTCATCCCTTTTCCTTCATCTGATTATTATATGGGTATCTAGGCAGAACACAGTTTAATGGTCAGTATGACCTTACTAAGAAGGTCAGTGAAACCCATTTGTGAGTTCTGTTCCTAAACAAAAGAAGATACTGGCAGTGTGTCTGTGTATTTGCTAAAATATAAGCACCGCACTCAGCTGCCCTCATAAACAGCTTTGCTCACCAAAGGAGCTACCAAAGGAACTAATTTGACAGCTTCTAGAATCCTCCACTGCTACCCATAGCACAGTGCTGATTGCCAGGCTTGCATTTCCTGCTGTCCTCACCTGTCTGAACATGTTCTCTCCTTTCGGTCATTCCTCTCACCTGTCCATCAGGCTGGTGTGCAGTCTGCTGTACTATGGCCTCACGCTGAATGTTGGAAACATGGGCGGAAACCTCTACGTCAACCTGGCTTTATCAGGATTGGCAGAACTCCCCTCATATCCTGTGAGCTTCTACCTGATTGGCCAAAAGTGGTGAGTTATCAGGATGTGTGCTGTACCCAGTTTGTCAGAAATAGTTGATTTTACAAAAATGTGTTAATATGCAACAAGTTTTATTTGTCGTATTTGTAAAGTAATGCAGTAAGGCTGCCATTGAGTTATGTGCACTTTTACAAAGCATCTCTGACATGCCTTGCAATTATGTAGGGAGTCAGGTTGCATAGTTTATAGATTTACATCCTAAACACTCAAACATGTTTGCAAAATTATACTATCCTTGAATTTTTTAAGTATGACAGCAGCTGTTTGTTGAGGCTGGAAATGTATAGTCGAAAACTCATATGCAATTAAAACACTATAATCAAACAATTTAGAGTGTAAAAATATTTTAAGTAACTTGACTGTAACTGGCCAATGACTGAAATTGCTTTAGTTACTATTTACTGAAATATATTTATAGTTTGATATGCTTAATCTTGCTTAATTTTACTAAATAGGACTTTATTATTTTTCATTAATATCTTTAATATCTTACATTTGCAGTGGTGTTTAAGTCCTCCTGTCTTCACTCAAACTAAGGTTCTGTACCAGAAGACTGTATGTGGAGGGGGGGGGGGGGGTGTACATGTATGGACCTGCTGTCAAATATTTTTTCAATCATTAGCATTCCTATGTTTGCGCACCTAACACTTGTGCCTGCAAGTTGGTTTGTAAGGTATTAATTTATAGCAGTATTAGTATGTATGTACGTGTGCACACACACACACACACACACACACACACACACACACACACACACACACACACACACACATACACTCACACACACAACACACACACAACCACTAAAGGAATCCTGTACAGCAGGATTAGAGAATTATGGGACTGAGGTAGCATTTGGGAGGTTTTGATTAGATGGTAAGAAAATGTCTAGGCAGGCTGCTACAGGTCTGGAGTCCAGCACTCTGACCTTCCACTCAATGTACAGTCATGTATAATTTTTCTCTAATTCATAATCTGACTGCCTCTGTCAGTTTTTTTTTTTTTTACCTATTCTGAAGTGTTCAGTGATTGTACATTGTGTCTTTCTGTAGGTCGGGAAGGAGAAGGTCCTTGTCTGGGTTTCTGCTGGTAGGAGGGGTCGCTTGCCTCATCATTGCATTTCTGCCTGATAAACAAGGTGTGTGTGTGTGTGTGTGTGTGTGTGTGTGTTTGAGCCCAATACACAAAGTGAACTAAGTCCTAAGTGTAGGGCCTAATTAAATCAATGCAGTGGGGTCTGGCAGTATTTATGGATGTCCAGTCTTAAGTTTACCACGGTATTTATCTTGATGGAATGTTGGTTTGTTTACTCGCTATACAGCAAATAAAATAAAGTTGTAATGAGAAATGGTTTCTTCAGGGAAGAGGATGCAGGTCTGACACTCTTCCTTTTACAGTCTGATATGTCTAATAGTAATGGCCTTAGTCTGATTAATTGCTACGATGATATGCCATTAAAAGCATGTCTGACAACTAAGCACTCTGTAATGTCAGTTATGTCATCACTTTAGCTGCATGCTTTGAAGATAACCTTCTTAAATTAAGTGCTGTGAAAATGAATGTGAGCTGATGGGGCATGGGTTTGGGGGTGGAACAGAGGAAGTCATGCATCTCATCCTCTTCTCATCTCTTAGAATAAAGGGACAACAAATGCAGACGTTGGGGCAGGTTTTGGGCATGCAGACTTTGTTAGCAAGATGGCTAAAGTGGGCTTTTTTTAAGGAAATTAACCAGGTTTAATATTTGACACATGTCTACCAAACCCTGATTGAGAGTGTTCTAAACTAAAATTTACTGACTTGGTTTGACTATCTCTCTGTCAAAAACAAAACTGTTATTAAAACAAGCATGGTCAATGGAAACCGGCATCTACAACTAATGGACGTTTACCTTCAAGCAATTAGGTGATCATCCCAAATACTCAATAACCCTTCACATCTACGTATTAATCATTCTTTTCAAATTTTTGAAAAGGGTGTTTGTTCAAGTTACCCCTCTTATGCAAGAACTGCTACAACAGATTTTTTTTTTTTTATCCCAGTGACATCCATTTTCAACACACATAGGTGTGGTTGTTTGTTTCATTGACCTCAGTCTTATTTTAATATGGTTATCATTTATTGTAATTATTGTTCGTTGTATTTATTGTCATGTATTGCATATAAACTACTTTTTATCAAGCCAGATAAGACCAAAACACATTTCCAACTTATGCTTACTTAACTTACTTAACAGTTCAAAACTGAACTGAAATGAATTTTATAGCAAGAGTCTGCTGAGTGTTTAAACCCACAGTTTCAGGTAATATATGTTGTGTGTTGCCCTCTGTAGACTCCGGGCTGTTTGTGGTTTTGAACAAACTGACTCTGTCTCTACTGGGGAAGACGGCTGTCAGTGCAGCCTTCAGCATTGTGTTCATCTACACCAGCGAGCTCTACCCCACTGTCCTCAGGTAAAGACCCAACAACCTACTGTACTCCACCAAGCTCTACCCCACTGTCCTCAGGCAAAGCCCTAAATACCTACTGTACACCACCGAGCTCTACCCCACTGTCCTCAGGTAAAGACCCAAAAACCTACTGTACACCACCGAGCTCTACCCCACTGTCCTCAGGTAAAGACCCAAAAACCTACTCCACACCACAGAGCTCTACCCCACTGTCCTCAGGTAAAGACCCAAAAACCTACTGTACACCACCGAGCTCTACCCCACTGTCCTCAGGTAAAGACCCAAAAACCTACTCCACACCACAGAGCTCTACCCCACTGTCCTCAGGTAAAGACCCAAAAATCTACTGTACACCACCAAGCTCTACCCCACTGTCCTCAGGTAAAGACCCAAAAACCTACTGTACACCACCAAGCTCTACCCCACTGTCCTCAGGTAAAGCCCTAAATACCTACTGTACACCACCGAGCTCTACCCTACCATCAAGTAGAGACTCAAAAACCCACTGCACTGCAATGACCCTACTTCCCTACTGCAATGACCTCAGATAAAGGTGTAAACACCTCAGTAAATATCCACGTGCGCATCTTTGATGCTGTGACAGGTGCAGAAGAAAAAACTGCGTGCTACACAGACGCCCCTGAGTGGTTTTATACACGCAAATAAATAATGGCGACAGCATTTTCATGTTTTATTCCCCATGGTCAAAAGGAAGTTGTTTTTTTGTTTTTTGTTCAGTTAGATTTGGTTTGCAAATAAGTTTTGCCTTGTCCCACCTTCATTTGTGATGTGTACTCCAAACAGCCTCTCTGACACTCTGACACCTCTAGAGGGCGACAAGTTACCTATAGATTTCACACAAATGCAAAAATACGGAAGAGTGACATGTGGGATAAAAATTTCAAATTTTTTTGTCCTTAATCATTTTGAGGTGTGGTAAATTGGATGAGTTGTGTAAGGTGATGGCGCAAAATCACTACACCGAAAAAAAAAAGTATGACAGGTGAGAAACAAAACGGTTATGAAAGTGTGTTGGAACCCCCAAGTTAAGATTTGAAAGTTGAATTGCCCTTTAATGTCTTATGTGTCAGTAGTTTGTGTGAAGTTGGTTTTGCCTCTAAAATTCCCTATGCAAGGCTAGCAATCTAATTTGTTTGATGGCATCTTATTTTTCTCCTGTCCAAGTGTGTGTTATGAATGTGACTGATGGAGTAATTGCCTCTCACCTGTGCAATAGAGAGAGTGTGTGTGTGTGTCTGTGTATGTGTGTGTTAAGGGTGAGACTGGTGGTGTGACAACTGTTGTTTTTCCAGGAACACAGGGATGGGCGTGTGCTCGATGACTTCCAGGGTGGGAGGGCTCCTTGCACCATTCATCCCCTTTCTGGTCAGTTACAACTTTCATAAGAATAATTATGCACATTTTAATATTGATATACATATCTTAGAATATGTTGCCATATAAAGTATTCAGCAGTATGACATGCAGCTTGATTGTTTGAGGATTATATTATATGAAGAATAGCAAGGCAGAAATCATGTTGTTTGGACCAACATGTGAAAAGGGCTTTAAGGACAAAGCTCATTATGAAAAGGCTGAATCTGGCTCCAGGAAATGCTGGTCTGCAGCTCTCCTGGGAAAGGATGTACGTGGGCAAAGCCGGGAGCGGGTTCATTCATGCCAGAATCCATTTTTCGAAAGAACAATGACTCAAAAAGGGTGCTTAAACCAGTCTAGTAATTCTATATCTATGGTCTTTTCCTCATGACAGGAGAGGGTCCAGTTGGCCCTACCGTTTGTGGTGCTGGCCGCTGCTGGTATTTCAGCAGGCATACTCAGTCTGTTCCTGCCAGAGACCCTCCACCACACACTGCCGGAGAGCCTATCAGACCTGGAGCAGCCCTCATGGGGTGTGTCCTACCAGAGACTCAAGGGTGGAGCCATGCCAGTGGGCAGTGCCGAGGTGAATATCACAAGACAGTTGCTACAGCTCAGTGAATACACTCACTGAGCTGTACAATACAAGTCCTGCCATTGTCACTAGGGTGAATCGGGTGTTCGGAATCCAATTTTTCCCCCATTTTTCGCAATGTCTCTTTCTTCTGACTGAAGGAAGCAGTACATGATATATACTCTGTGTGGTGGACATGTTAAAACAAATCTGGTGTGTGTGTGTGTGTGTGTGTGTGTGTGGGGGGGGGGGGGGGGGGGGGTCAATATGGGATTACAGTGTGCTCTGACGTGGTGTTGCACAAGCTTTTTCACTCACAGTCCAACAAATTACATGTCCCCAAGAAGTACTACATTTTATATTAATATAAATATAATATCATGTCAGCATTTGTTTTACAATAAATTAACTGTTTCACAGAAGCTTTGTATTCCTTTAATACAGACATATCCAGATCTTTTAGCATAGCTTGCTTAGAATAATTTTGTTTGTTTTTGCAAAAGGGGAAATCTTTGTCTTTTCTCTCTGTTGAACATACATTCCAAATACTGTTCTGTGAGCTTAATTTGCGTAGTTGGTATTTTCACCTGTGTGGATCATTGGATGGGAGCTATACAATGCAGTCCTGAGAAGGTTCTTCATTTCAGCATTTGCATATGTTGACATTAATAGGGCAAACATTGCTTTTAGAATCAAAGTGATAAGAGGTTGACAATATTTGTAGCCAGCTGTTAACAGAAATTAATAAATAATTTTAGCAGGTATTTTTCCACCTCTTCTCCAGAATTACAAACGGTAGGTAACTTAATATTGCTGTCTGTGGACATGGATCAGTAATACACACGTAAACACAAACCAATTTACTCACCACAGTGACAGTGAGTCGCGTGTTTGTTCTGGTTAATGATAGTATCATAATCATAATTAGAACTGTGTTTTCGCCTCTCTGTGACCCCAGTTTGGGTGGAGAGTGCACCAGTTTATGCACCACTCCTCTAGAGTGCTGTGGAAAGCTTTAGTGGCAGCGAGCGTGTGTTTGGGGTTGGGTGTGTCACTGCTGGGTTCAGACTGCGTGTGTGTCACTGTTGGGATGAGGAGCGTGTGTGATTTAACTCTCTCTCCTCTCTGTTGTGTGATCTACTGGAGGACCTTTGTGAATGGAAGCGGGAGTCAGGCGAGGAGGAGGAGGATGAGGAGGAAGAGCTGCTTAGTTCAACTGAACAAATATCGCTGAGGAGGTGAGGGGGGGTTCTGGAACGGGTGACTTTTGGACTCCATGAGCATCATCATCAGAGAGCAAAGCGCCTGCTGGAAAAAAAACAACAGTGGATTCTGGGAAAATTGGGCATTATAGTCAGTCTGCTCTGTGTCATGCACTGAATGCTGGAAGGTGTGTATGTGTGTTAGTGACACTGTTCTCTCACTTATTATTCAGCACCATCTAAGATGGAGGGTACTGCATATATAGAGGACAGTGTGTAGTGGTAGATAAGGAGCAGGGCGCCTTGTAGCCAAGTGGGTGGAGGTTCGATGTCCAGTTGTGGCATTACTTTTGAACCAATGAGTTATGTACTTGCAACCTAAGTGGTCAGGGTAAATGCCAGCTGTATTTATGGACATTATGTATAGTTATAAGTCACTCCTGATAAGAACATCAGGTGAGCAAATAAAACTCTCTTCTCCTCTGCGATACTAGTTCTGTCTGGTGTGTGCTGTTTGACTCTGTTATTGCGATATGTGATATATGTGATATGTATATGTGTGACAGAGGAACCACTTTATCTTTTTATGTGGTTTTATAATTGATGAGTTTTTTTTTTTATTTCATCTTTGTACGGGACCCTCGAAAATGTCAGTCTCGGCATTTTTGCAGCCCATCTGTTAAGTCAGATATAAATACCATCTCTGGCGGTTTCGATTTTCTGAAATGCTTCAGTTGGATGGATGTCTTATCTCATGTGTGCTGCTTATTTTTATACCTGGTACTTGTGATAAAAAATATTGTTCATTTTTTAGATAAGGGAAAGTAAATGTAGACTGTATTTACTGCATCTGCTGTCATATCTTGTGTGCACATGTTCCTCCGTTCGAATAAAAGTTTCTGAAGAGCTTTCGCCCAGCGTTGTGGTCCTGTCTCACAGCTGAGAGCTGAAGAGCACTGCCCCTTCACAAGCTGCTACTCTGACTGAGGAAAAAGGACTGAGCCAAACTGATAGCGGACATGACATTATCCTACCTCCTTATTGCTAATTCAGAATACTGATAATGACATCGCATGTTTAGAGAAATGGCTCGTATGCGAATTTACCGCTGTATAGTGGTTTTAGCCGGGAAATTTGGGCACTTCTGTCGTGCCCATTATCATGTTACTTCACTTCAGTCGCTCTTGAGGAAATCCATCTGTATGAATGACCTATAAAAGGTATGTAATATCAAATCAGAGGCATTACCTACGTATCTCCCATGTTGAGGGTGTCTGGAGAGTGCTTGGATTATTGAGTATATGATATGATAAGTGCAGAACAAGCAGCTCTTGTGGTCAGATA
Source organism: Megalops cyprinoides (assembly GCF_013368585.1). Taxonomy (NCBI): domain Eukaryota; kingdom Metazoa; phylum Chordata; class Actinopteri; order Elopiformes; family Megalopidae; genus Megalops; species Megalops cyprinoides. The sequence goes on from NC_050596.1 coordinate 11,743,237, forward strand.
AGGAAATGCAGAATGCAATGATCAACTATATTGTACTCTAAGCTGAACATGTTCATGGCTCTGAGTTGAAATATGATGGGAAAACCTGGGCTGCACACAGTAAGAGGTTGATTTCATTAACTCTGTGCAGATAAATTACCTTCATCCTGTTGTCCCATTTTCTGTTGTCTTTGTTTCACAAAGTGCAGCTATTTGAGGTCACTGGTATGTGTGTGTGTGATGTGTGTGCACATTGAGAATGGATGCTGTCAGCTGGGTATGTATGGCAATCCCTTTTTTAAGAAAAACTATCCAAAACCATTTGTAGCTTATGGGTAACTGTGAAATCATTACTCTGGTATGCTGCTGTTGATGTTGACTCCAATAAGAATATATGGACAACACACTAAAGTAAGTAAGAGCACTCAGAGCCATCTGGGTAGTGGCTTTCTACTAGAGGGAGAGAGAGGTAAGTGAGGTAGTGAGGTAGGCTGTCTTCTCTCCTGGCTCCAATGCTGCTGTCCTTAAATGCAGCTACTTGTTATGTGGTCTGAAACACCTGTTCAAATGGGGAATTACCAGCAGGTGTTTCTACAGTTCAACACCGGATAGCTCCAGACTGTCCTGTTCATGATGCTGCTTGGGGATGAGAGCAGTCTGCAGGCTCTTTTCTGCTCTTGCCTACCTGCCACAGGGTCATTATTGTCAATGAACTGCTATACTTACTTACTGTGTCAGATAATCTGTTATCATGGTCTGGGTTCTGTCCTGCCTCAGGAGGGGTCGAAGCACTTCTGTCTGAAACACTCATTCTCAGCCTCATCATCTTCACTGCCTATGACCTGATGCTTGCCATCACTTCAACACGGGCAGCAGCTGTTTTTCGCACTGCAAGTCCCATGGTGCACCGTAGGGGGGAAGACACCAGTTGGAGGATGAATGAATCCCATCTGATGTCATCGAGAGACTGCAGGTGCCTCACAAGCCATTAGAGGGCGCTGTAATTGGAGGGACAGTGGAACACTACTGACATACCCACCCCTATGCTTACCAGAATGAACCAATTTCTTCCAACACTGTGGACTCCCCGTCATTGTCAGCTGATGACATAGCTGGGATTGAAGCTGGCCTATAGGGCTCAGCCGTCGCTAGGAGTAAGTAATAATCCCCAATCCGCTTGCCATAAATAATCCAAATTAGTTGATGACCCCCTTTATAATACTAAAATGATTTAATTTAATATGTTATCACAACCACTTCAGACTTATTAAAGTACAGTCAGGCAGCTGTTGATGGACGATCCTCATTAAAAGTATCTGCACTTGCTTCAATCTCCATGTCTCATTTAAAATTTAAAGAATATAGTAACAGACAGCAAAATGGGTAATGTTATTATTAAATTATTTAACACAAAGTCTTATCCAGAGGTACTTTCAAGGCTATCATGGTTAAGAATATCTTGACAAAAAAAACATCAAGAACAATGTAATTGAACATCTAACAATACGCTGAATGAGCAATAAGCTGAAAACCACTGCTAAAACATAAACATACTTAAACTGTATATATGTAGCGCGTAACATTTTTCATTAAATCAAAGTAGCTACAACATATTAATGGTGTCATACTGTCTAACAGTCATTTGTATGAGTGATATTACACTACATCAGATTAAAAGCTAATACTAAATAATCAATGTCAAACATGTACTTGCTTATGTGCATCTCATCAACCACCTTTATAGTCTGTAAGTTCCCAGCCCTGGGTCCCGGCCAGCAGTTTTGGAGCCACTCATTACATTACATTATTGGCATTTAGCAGATGCTCTCATCCACAGCAACTTACATAGGTTACAATTTTTTACATGTTACCCATTTATACAGCTGGATATTTACTGAGGCAGTTCTGGGTTAAGTACCTTTTCCAAGTGTACAACAACAGTGCCCCAGTGGGGAATTGAACCAGCAACCTTTCAGTTTCAGAGTCCTACTACCGCTATGCTACACTGCCGTCCACACTGTGGCTGGATTAAAGGAAAACATTCAGCCTAAATAGCCTGTCGTCATGAAGCTCTCCTGTATTCATTGCTGTTAATTCATATCAAAATCCTGTTTCCACACAGAATGATTTGTTAATGTGCCAGTAGTGTGAATCCTGGGGCCCAGAGGGCCAGGGGAGTTTTTTTTTTAACTGCTAAAATCAATGGTGGAAAATCAATGGCAGTATGTGGGAACGTTTCCTCTGATTCGGGCTGCTCCATACAGAATGCCACAACGCAGAGAACGGGCAAACGGGTGTCCAAGGGGAGAAGATCACTCCAACAACCAGAGAGAAGAAACACTCTGAATGGACAAAAACATATTTCCTCCTGTTCTCAAGAGGAGAGTGAATTCAACGCCACAGTGAAGTGGTTACTGTGCACTGTGGTGTGCACATACACATGCACACAGCCACACTCGCACTTTTAGAGAGAAGTTCTTCATACTGCCGGAACTGTAAGGACAGAAACAGATTTGGGAAGGAAGGAGGTGCAAAGAGAATACAAGTGAAATGATAGACTTCACTGATGAGGACCTCGACCACTATCTGCAAAATAAGGTAAAGAATTACTCTTCTCATACTAATTATGATGATAACCATAGTGTTTGTTATGATTATAGTAATAAAATGTGAATGCAGTGTTCTTCTTCCCTTTATGTGTGTGTATATGAAAATCAGTTTCAGTATTGTGTGCATTCATACTTACATTTTTTCATGTAGCAGATGCCCTCTTCCAGAGGGACTACGAATCAATAAGCACAGAGTGTGTCTAATAAAGTGGCATGAAAGACAGTACATGCAGGACACAACTGATCATCTTCAAATATGAATCAGCCCCTTACACCCTGCTGTATATAAATAATGTGCACATGCTTTGATACTGTAAAACTACTCAAATGCAGAAAGGTAGGTTATTCTTGGGTAGAGGAGCGAAGGTGTAGTCTGAAGCGGTAGGCCTTCAGTCCAGGGTTAGGGTTAGGCTTTTAGGGTTGTTCCTCCACATTGGAGTTCATCCATGTCAGTTTAGGCAGAGGACGTGACCAGAGTGTGCAGCTACAAAATGGAGGGACAGTCAGGTGTCGAGAAGTTGCAGAACAGAGTGATCTGTCCAGTGTGTAGGAACTTCTGATGGAATGAAAATAGGGGGGGGGGGGGGGGCATGTCCCTTGCCAGGTAGACTAACATCAGTACTTTAAAATGGGTGTAAGCCATCTACCAGTAGCCAGTGGAAGGAGATAAGGGGAGGTGAGACATGAGAAAATCTGGGAAGACTGGACCACCTGAGCGGCAGCAATCTGAATGAGCAGTGAGGAACAATTTTCAGTGGTCCAGATGGGGGAGGACCAGGGCCATTACCAGGAGTTGGGTTGAGTAGTTGTTGAAGAAGGGGTGGATTCTTCTGATGTTGTGTAAGAAGAACCTGAAGACCATACTGACCACTGCTACATGGTCCATGGAGGTCAGTCCACTGTCAGGTATCACCCTTGGTATATTGTCAGTTTGGCCGGCTGACATAGTACTGTTTTCGAGGTTGACAGTGAAGGCCTGGCCTGGAGGAGATGTGAGATGACAAGAAACTCAGCCTTTGCCAAATTTAGCCCTAGGTGACGATTGGGCATTCACAATGAGACGTTAACGAGGTAAGCTGTGATGTGTGACAACACCTGAGTGTCAGATGGGTGAAAAGAAGGAAACAGTTTAGTGTCATCCACATAACAATGATATGAGAATCCACGGGTATTAATAATGGAGCCAAGTGATCTGGTGTACTATGAGAGAAGAAGGCGGGCGAGCTCAGAGGCCTGAGGGAGTCATTTTGAAAGGTCACCAGGGGTTGATGCAGACTCTTCTCCTCAGGCCACCTGGTATTAACAGCCAGAGAGGTAGGATGAGATCCAGCTAAGGACAGTGTCCAAGATGCCCATCCCTGCCAGGGTAGACAGAAGGACATGGCTGTTCGCTGAGAGGAGTTAGAGAGATAGAGGCAGCTCTTGCAGAGTGCATCTGTGACAGATAGAAGAGCCGTTTCGGTAGAGTGACCAGCCTTGAAGCCAGACTCACTGGGGGTCTTGCAGGTCACTCTGAATAAGAAAATTGGGACAATTTCTTCAAAACAGCATGTTCAAGGGTTCTGTGGGACTGGTGTGAAATGAATTTGATACATTGCCATTTGGCTCCTCTGGGATAATGTTAGCAGAGTTGAGCCCCCAAAAGAATCAGGGCACATTGTTCGGAAGAGGCAGTGCTCCTGATATCGATGAGCTAAAGGTCGCTATACAGATGTCAGACATGCGGTTTTCAACATCTCATTGTCAGCATCTCGCTGGGTAAACTACACAGGAAACATCATGAAGATTTAGCTTAGACAGCTCTTACAATAACCACATTGGAATTATATACACATTTATATATCAGGCCTATTATAGCTATAATTTTATATATTAGAAAAAATGTAGTTATTTAATTATAATTATAATTAAATAACACTTGAGTAACATTTATTGGTAGATACACTGATTGACTCATCAGGCAGATGAACTCTTTAATATTGACATCCAGCAGGCCAATAGGTAGTCTTTAGAAGGGATCTTTATCTTGATGGTCACATTGACTGTACAGGAAGTGATAAGCCATCATGGAAACTGACCAGATTAGAAGAGCTTCTGTTAGATGTTCATCACTGGCAGCTGCTGCTGCTGCTGTAACTGGGACAACATGCAAATGAAGAGGAAATGTAACACTGTTGTATGACATCATAATGCTCTCTGGATAGAACCTGACCGAGGAAATATTTTGAAAAATCCTATGTAGTACTAAATGGTCTACTTTCAATGTGAATTACACACCAGCAGTGTCGATAAAGGTGACCATTTTTGTGGTCTAAAGAATAAATATAAAGTCTAAAGAATGTAACTTTACATTACAAGACCTGAAAAAATTCTACTTGAAAAAAACTGTGAGGATTCTGAAGGCATTATCTATATATATCATTCTCTCAGTTTTTACACAAGATCTGTAAATCGCACCATATCCAGTTGTGCAAGAGGACAGCTCAGTATTTTGGACACACCTCTCCATCACTGCCTATATTAACGGGGAATGGCACATGAATGATCACGCCCGACTACAAGCTACAAGCTGAGATCATCAGGATGGTTACATAATTCTTAAAGTATTTTGTACGATGATTCAACAAATACAAACTGCATGAGTTTTGTTTCAGGTCATCCTACAAAATTCCAAAATTTTCATAAAAAAATCCTCTGATCACAGACGCATCACAGGACGCTGGCGGTTTATAAACAGTTAAAGTCAGAGCTCCGGACTCAGAACGCATCACCCCATATCAGCTGACCACGGCTGACCCGTTTGCTGAAAGGGCTTTCGGCTCATCCAACCCCTTCCCCCCCGCCCCCTCCATATGGAGTCACTGTTATCGTATCAATTGTTTCCCATCTGTGAAGCTCGGGAGTGTAATTGCATTAAAGCCTTTTCCCTGGAGCCATCTCTCTGGGTGACGTTTCTCTTTCGGTGACCTGGCTTTCTGCTGCTGCTGCTGCAGCTCTATGCATACTGGAGAACTGGCCGCCTTTCATCACCCAAATCTCTCCTTTTACCTGGGCTTACCCTACCTAGTTACCCCACCTCCTTTTGACTTTGTCACTCCTTCTGGCAACTTCTCTCCGCCCAACTCATTTTGATTAGTTTTGACTGGCAAACATCTGAAAGCCCAGCTCTTTTGCAGTCACCTGATCAACTGAAACACTACCACCTAAAGCAATTTCTTCTTAAATTTTGTTTTCCTTAACAAATTAACATCTAACGGTTTAATGCACTCGTATTTCTACCAGCTAACTTGTACCACGTCTGGCCAACTATTGAAACCTGGTCAAACCTGCCTCACTTGTAAGTCGCTCTGGATAAAAGCATCTGCTAAATGAACAAATGTAAATGTAATTGTAAAATTTTAGTTAACCTGGAAAGTGGCTGAAGAAAGTTCCTGAACACACACTCATGCATCAATGAACAGTGCCATCTATATTTCTGTTAGGCTGAGTGTCACCATAGCCTTTTATGTGTGCACATGCCTCAGTGCTTGTCATCAATGCTTTGTTCCTCTCAGTGCTGTCATTGGCTGGGTGGTGGTGCTGATTCGCTCTCCTCCCTTGTTCCCCTGTGCAGGTGGATCTCAGACATCGGCGGGTGTCAAACGCAGTGGAGGAGGTTCAGAAGGTCATCAGGGATCTGACCGCAGAGGTCAGCACCAAGGACGGCCGCTTCCAGTCCATCTCCAACTCCGGCGTCCACAATGACACCATAAAAGTAGGTCTTCTGAACACAAGGTCCTTGCACAAATTTCAATGAGCATGATGAGCATGATGTTAAAAGATGCACACATCTGAGAATTATATGTTTATTTCTTAGAATTATATGTAAGATCCAGAGATGGATATATAATGCTTGTTTTAAAACAATAAAAATTGCCTTAAATCTAAAAGTGAGCCTTGGTCAGTCTGTCATATATACAGTATGTCTGTCAATCCATGCCTCTCTCTCTGTCTGTCTTTCCATCTGTGCGGCTTTCTTTGTGTTCCTCCTCAGGACCAGTCCACCCTAGTGGCTAAGTGGGCCAACCTGCTAAAGGGGAAAAGTGCCTTCAACCCTGCAATCCAGGTGGGTCAGAGCTCTGGTGTGAAGTTTTTAGGAAATGGAATTATGCACCTGAAGTTCCACTACACAGTTCCTCTGTATAAAAATGTTACATCATGTGTACCAGGTGTGATTGTAAGCCAGATGAAGAAAAGATTAGAGTGGGGACACAAGACAGTGACTAATGCCAATAAAAAATTATTGGCATTATTGATTGATTGATTGACAGATTGTGTAACCGACTGCTCCCCCAGGTCCTAACCCCCACCCTGTTCCTGATTTCGGTGCCGTTGCGGGGGCTGGCGGGGTACAAGGAGCGGCGGGCACGGCAGTGGAGGTATTACACGCTGAGTGGGTCGCGTCTGCTCTCGCCGGTCCGAGAGCCGGAGAAGCTGCACCAATGGCTGGAGCTGGAGAGCTTCCTCAGCCCCGCCCAGGAGTGGCACGACGCCTGCGTGGCCATCGAGGGCGACATCGTCCCCGCCAAGGTTGTCAGCGTCTTCAAAGACCTGCTGGAGGCCGCCATCAGGACCTGTGACCTTGAGAGTGAGGCCCTGTGCCCTCTATGAGGGAAAGAAAGCATGTTCACAAATCACCCTTTATAGCACCTTACCATACAGTCATAATGATCAGATGTGAAATAAGACAGATCAGCCGATCATGTCTGTTTGTAGCAGTGGTAATGACAATGCAAATGTGTTTTTGATGCCCCGTGCCTGAGGCACAGTGGCCATGCTGTTTTATTCCAAATGAATGACGATTGATTTAGATTTTATTGAGCCGCTAATTGAATCCTGGCCTATATTTAACATCTCTTACCAATGAGTTCACTATAAGTCCTTTGTTAAAGAAATGTGTTGTTGGAAATGCTTCACCACGAGTGAAAAGATTAGTTAAGAGGTCCGTTCAAAATATTTATGATCATATCTCTCCATTAAACAGATTTGGGCCAGCTGTCTTAATGAACAGTAAGCTGAAAATAGGTTTACTGGTCACTGTTAGCACATACACCCCTGCTATCTGTCAAGTGATGTCAAACCTTGATCAGTGTTCAGTTAACAACTTACACATAACTAATTCAGGTCAGCCAGCAGACACAGCATGCTCCCAAGAACAGACTGATAAACATACAGTAATACAGTACATTTAAAATATCTTTTGGTTTAGTATTACAGACAGTAGAGGGCTATTTTTAAAATAAGTGTCAATAATAGATATTCTATACAACAGCTATAAAATACAATATTTATTGTATGAGGTTATATAATATATATATAGTATGTATAGTAAACAATATATTTTTACTATACATTCTATACATAAACATATATGCATTTATAATACATATGTATATGTACATATATAACCATATTTTCAAAAGAGGTTATAATAATATTTGTGACTTGAATCTGACATTTTGAATATTTAATGCTATGTTAAAGCCACATAACTGCTTTTACTGATGTGTGTGACATTAATAAGCTTCAGCCCATTTTCAGTATAAGCGAAAGGCCCTGTGACCCAGCCAGAGTGTGTAGGAACCGCCGCAGATATTGCTCCGCACGCCTGTGAAAGTCTCGGATTTCCCAGGCCTATTTGTTGTCTGCATGTCACTGTTCAATCAATGACGCTTTGAAAAGCAGATCGATTTGTTTTTGTTTTGTTTTTTTTATGTGTGTGTGTGTGTGTATTTTACAGTATCATCGTGCCGTATACATCCAGCAGCATAGCTGTATGAGATGCTTAATGTGTTTCGTGTGTGTTTGTTGGCCTTAGGGGTGCATGTCTAAGTTTGCCCTTTCAGGGCTCAATAAGTTTTCAGGACCGCTGTGCCTAACGCCACAGCCTTGGGGGCCATTCTGAACAAGGTGCTGTCTGACTAATACTGCTGCAGCGGCTGTGTTGTCCTGATGACAACCTTGGAGGGGCTGGTTGAGGTGTGGTAAGCCCCGCTCTGGCTACTTCATCACTCTGAGATTAATGACATGGATAAAAAAGGCCCTCTAAGCTCACACGCACACACGTGCACACACATGCATGCACACAAAGAGCTCTGTACCGCGGCAGATAAACCTTGCGGCTCCGTTATTTACGGCGCGGTTTAAAAACGCCATGCTAGGTCGTTCCTGTTGAAAGAGGTCATGTGCGATCTGATTAATGCCACTTACGGGCTGTGCGCTGGTTTAATTCAATCACAAACAATTACGCCCTGTGAGGGTAATGGAGTGTGAAATGATGTGCGGTCCTGAGCCAGGACGATGTCACGCGCTGAGTCTCCACCACGCAACGTTTCACACCCAGTTTTATTAGGACGTTTAATCTGTGTCAGACACGCTTTGTGTTTTTTGTTTCAGACGCTTCCTACCACAGTACTGGCCTTCCAAGTGTGTTCAGGCAAAAAGTTTCAATGAGACATTATCCATTCTTCTGTACAGAATCCTTGTATCTTTCTGACTTTGTGCCTGTATGTATGTGTATGTGTATGTGTATGTGTATGTGTGTGTGTGTGTGCGTGTGTGTGTGTGTGTATGTGTATGTGTGTGTGTGTGTGTGCTGTGTGTCAATGTGATGCTAGTGTTAATCAACAAGACAATTTATCAGCTGGTAGTATCAATTATTATTATCAATATTATTATTATATTATTATTATTATATTATTATCAATATTTTTCTCTATTCTTTTTCATTAAATAACATTCTTGTAACAATGTAACAACTTTGATTCTAAACGATATTACTTCTCAGTTTGAATCAACTGAAATCGATACATTTTACATAGTGGCACACCTTTATAGTGGCACATCACACTCAAAACTAGACTCACTTAGGTGAAGGGTCAAGACATGGACTCGATGTAAAGTCATGCAGGTTCATGCCAGTTCGATTATATGTACATAAGAGTGTCAATAAATGACTGTAGAGCTGGGCTGTGAACAGCAAAGGAAGCTTGACACAAAGTGGATGCCTGAGAGAGATCAGGTTTCCACCCTCTAATGATTTGAAAAGTGAATCTGGCAAAGTAAACGTGGCCTGCGGCAGCGATCGGTACGGTCAGTGGACAGGATGAGGGGGATCAAATCTCCCTTTTTCAATCCCTCCCTGTGATATAGGAAGATGTGCGGCTCTGTGTTGTTGGAGGCTGTGCTTCCCTGTTTGCTGCTAAAGGCCGTGTTTCTGTCTACACTGTAGGAAGCAAGCGGTGACTTCCATGTAAAATGGAACTGTGAGCAAGTACAGAGATTCAGGTTGCATGGTAACATAAATGTCTGTGAATTTTACAGAAAAGTTTAGCTTAGTTCGCTAGTGAATTATTGTACATATGTTGAGTTGTTAAGACATAGATGGAAGCAACTTGACCTAGCCTCCAGATACATACCAGACGTCTAGCTAGCAATCTATTTAGCTGAGGGAAGGTTTCACAAGGCACTTTTCAAAATCCACAACTATTTGAGTTTCTAGGGATGAGCTGGGTTGAGAATGCCACAGAAGTAAAAATCACTGTAACTTGACCCTGGTCTTGTGAGTGTAGCCACAATAGCAGGAATGGCAATGTAATATTTTGGGAACAAACAATAAAGAAGGTCATAAATTATTTGAACAGATTATAATGGATCCCCATTATGTCACATGTGCAGTAATGATGGAATACTAATTAATGTATTGGAGGGGACTGTAATGTACTGATATGATCTTGTTTGTGGCCATCACAGTACACAACAGCATGAACCATATTTTAAATAAAAATTATGAGGGATCATAATTTTATTATTGGAGAGATACTGATGGATATGTTTTTATGCTCCCAATTTTGCAAATGATTCTGTTTGCATGAAGTGTATGACGTGTAGAATAACTGAAAAGCAATAATGGGTTATCACTTCCGCTCTTTCCAGGCAGAGTTAGCGTTCTGGAGACGGTGGGGTCAGTGGTCCGAGTTGCCGTGGAGACAGCAGAGGCTCAGATCGAGGTGGAGCTGGTCCCGACGGTGGAGGTGATGAACTACTGGCCCAGAAAGGCCCGTTGGCCCAGGCTGCTGAAACGCTGGCCCTCCACAGAGCGGGTGAGCTGCACCAAGGTGAGAGAGAGCGAGCACACATTGGACTACACTGAACATTTTAATCACAGTGCAGTACAGTGTTAACACTGGCAGGTTATGGTCAGAGAAAGAGCATTATTAGCAGGTTTGAAGAGAAGAAGTCTGGATACAAACTACTAACATACTAACCCAGCACAGTGGATATGCAGAGGAAGGCAGTCAGTATCTCTCTATATTTAGTGTAGCTCCTGCACTGTGAACACTAGGTATGCTAAGCTAAGAAGGGTGCTAAGGGGTTAATTGGCTGTTTTTGCTGCAGTCTTTCGGATTCAACCTCATGGCTACATCCAGCTACCACTGGCTGCTCTCCTTCTCGCGGGCGGAGCAGGTGCTGCTAGGGGGCATCGACGAGGACGGGGGCTGCCGCCGGAAGTGCTACCGGATCGTCCGGCAGCTCAAAGAGGACGTGTGGTGTCAGGGGAGCAAGCCCGTGATCACTACCTACCATCTGCAGGTATGACCTGAACCTATGGCCACCTGTACATGCTACTCTCCCAAAGCATCACCACATGCAACTACTGCTCTCCGACCTGCTCACCATCCCCACCACTTTGAGTATAGCTCAAACTCAGCCAGACACCTGAGTTGATATAAGAATTCTTCTCCACAACAACTTTCCCTCCCCTTGGGATGATCTTAATCAGCTGTATCATGTTGTTTGTTTAGGTAGGAGCATTTTGGGTTACGTTCCTGGAAGTACAAGGGTATACCATCAGCGCAGGACTGAAATCTGCAGACCTGGTTCAATATGAGTAAATTCTCAATTCTCTAACATCTATGCCATAATACTAGCCAACAGGTGCAATGAACGTAAGGCCACAAGCCTTGTTGAATGTCATATCACCATCCATCTTCCATGCCTTTCTTTAAATGCCCTTTAATTAGTGCAACCCCTGTCTGCTCATATCTCCTCCACCCTGACACGGCTATGGATCTAATTAATCTAATCATGTACGTAACTCCTCTGCCCCTCAATGGTAGTGGCACAGACTAATCTCTGAGACCACTCCCCTGCTCCGACCTGACAGAAGCAAAGATTTTCCCCTGACTCATCTCCCCTGTCCCGAGTCAGCTGCGGATTGGCCCGTCCTGCACTCTGAGCACCCTGTGACCCCCCCCCCCCCCCCCCCCTCCCACAGACCCTGCTCTTCTGGACCTGCGAGAAGTACCCCAGGTCCAGGGACTGGAGGAACCTGAGGGAGAGCGTGTTGCGGCTGGCCAAGAAGCTCCACAAGTGCGTCAGCCAGCGCTACCTCCGCCACTACTTCGTCCGCAGCTACAACCTGCTCAAGTACACCAACACCAACGAGCTGGACGTCATGGCCAAGAAAATCTGCGACTTCCTGGACAACCCAGGCATCTACATACACTAAGCTGCCCACCATGCAATAAACCTCCGCTGTCTTCGTACACTGGCACCCCACCCTCCTCAACATCTACATATGCTGACCTGAACTCCCTAGAACATAATCTGACTCTGTATAGCTTAGTTTGTACAAGTTTTTACTGAAACATGAGAAAAACCATGCTCCACCTCGCATTTCAAGTTTGATTTCCAAACCTTTGATTTCCAGCTGAATTTCCTATACAGTATTCTTTTTCAACAGGGGTCAATGTTATGATGCTATGAACTGTAGACCATGTCTCTTCAGTGACACAGTATCATCTATCATTAATCTGATTTTACTTCAGTACGATTCTGTGCGCTAATTAGCGTTACTGTACACGCTCTCCTCTGCATGCACTCTTGTGAGGACAGTGTGCTGTCCGTGTTCAGGGCGTTTGCGCACACAGCTGTACCGCTAAAGCCCCTTTGATGTAATGCCTCCAGATGAAACATCCTTTAATTTGCGCTGCCCTCTCTAAACCCTGCCCTACATACGTTGATTATGCATTCATCTGCGCGCGCGGTCACGTGTGAGCGAGTCTCAGGGGGGTCACACACGCAGCTGCTCCGTTAGAGCCTCACGGCTCCTCCGGGCCCCATCACCGGCTGCGTGTCAGGCCTGCCCTGCATACCTCCGGCGACACCCGCGCGCTCTTCTCAGATTAACGCGCAGGAGTGAACGTTGTTTGCTACCCACTTTCCCCCCAGCGTAAAGAGAAACGCCTACCGCGTGCCGATTGGGCGAGCAAACCAAACGCCGCCTCTGATTGCTCGGCCTGCACGCATACATTATCTTAGTTCGGAGCATGGTAGTTGTCAGGCGTGTTGTCGGGTCTGACGCAGGGCTGGTTAATCAAGGGGAGTCAAATCCACCGCAGTGCGGTGCTTCTCTGTGCCCCGCCATGTGGAGAAAGCAGCATGGGAGTGCGGGACTTTACATTTATGACTGACGTTAGGGACAAGCCTCTAGCTACAGCGGATCCCTAATGAAACACAATAAACACAACTATTTTTTCTTTATTTCATGCTTGTTTTACAAAATAATTCAGGGTGTTACTCAATCAAAAAAAAATTATTTCTTCCTAGTAGTTGATTAATTGGTTCATTAATCAGATCCTTTAAAATGAGTACAATTTGTAAAATTTTAAAAATGATTTTCCTTTGTTTACTATGTTTTGTCAGAATGTACAGTAGTAACTTAACAACTAGCATGACCTCTCTCATTTTTCAGTATTAGTTTAAGGTCCTCTTTGATATATTTGATATATTTGATTTTCTTTTGGAGAGTTGTAGTTAAGCTCTGTATGTTCATATTTAATATTCATTCCTACATTGTAATGTTCCTTGCATGTCACTAAGCAGCTAGGAAACGCTATTCACTGACGAATGACTCTGTTGCCAGGCACAAGGGGCTTAACCAGGATGCCCATGGCTATGCTGGCCCGGTTTGTGCACGTGAGACTTTGGGCTGTCAGGCTGTCCTCATACAGTTCCAGAGACAGCGAGTGTCTGTGACGTGGAGATCTGTACACAGTTTGCCTCTGACAGGGCTGCAAATGTGGCGTTTTTTGAATTCCTCGCACCTTGGTCAGGAATGTGTAAGGCTCTGAAACACAAACAGGCCTTGGTGCGATTGGACAAACACAAAGGTGTCATTCGGGCAGAGTTAAGCCCCCTCTGAATGGTAGAGAGAGTTTGGTTATAGCAGCCAAATGGCAAACGCGGAGCTAAAATCGCTAGTGTTTCAGCAGGAGATGGAATCTGTAATGACAGGCAGCTATAGGTAACTGATGTGTGATGAAACACCCAAATTGTAACAATTCTGTATATAGAAATGCAGCCAAATTGTGACATGAATGAACTATACTTACTAGTGATAGTCATTCTTTTCTACTTACACAAGATACTAGAGAATCAATTTACTCCCTCCCCCTCCTTCTGTTTTCTATAAAAACCTTGTTGTAAGTTTTAATGTATTTTGAAATGGCATGACCCAGGTAGCCAAAAGTGTTTTATTTGCTTCCTGACAGAGTTACATACCTGTAACACATCTGTCTTTGTTTTCATTCTTGTTCAGTGTACGTTTGTAATGTAAAGTGATTTTGATAGACATTTTGGATCACATCTGATAACCTGCATGGATAGAAGTTTTACCTTCTGATTTTTTGTATTCCACATAGACCATATGTACATTTAACTTATAAGTGCACTCCTGTTTTTAATCTATATGTAATGTGTAATTAAATATGTCTAAATGTAGTCACACAACTGAAACAAAATCTGTCAATCAGTACAGAAGTATGTCCCTCAGCAGGTGGCAGCACTGAGACTCAAAATGTGAACAAATCCTAATGGGGGGGGCTGCCTGGACTACCAACGTTGTAGTTGTATGATAGTTTTAAAAGAATATTCACAGAATATTGTGGAGGGGCTTTGCAAGAGCTGGGTAATGGTTATAGTTACTTACTTCTTTCAACACCGTGCACCGTACACCGTATCTGAAGTTTTAATTGGAACTGTTAATGTAGTGGCCTAGATTGGCTGCCACTGGGCATGAGTGTCTGAGAATTCAATGAGGAACATGGCCACTAGGTGCTGCTGTCACACCAGACTGCAGCCATGCTGCAGTGACGTCCAGGCCCTTGTAATCCAGTCGTACTGTACTCCAGTCACAGTGTAATTTAGTCACACTAATCCAATCAGGATGCTGTCCATAATCCAGCCAGGCTGTAATTTCCTAGCATTGTAATCCAGTAGCACTGTAAACCAATCAGGCTGTGATCCGGTTACATGGCAGTGCAGTCACACTATAATCCAATAAGGATTCAGTCCAGTCATGCTATGATCCAGTCACACTTTAGTGTTGTTTTACTGTGATCCAGTAACACTGTAAACTGATCAGGCTGCAATCCAGTAATATTATAACACCATGTAATCCAAACAGGATGTGATCTTGTGATGCTAAATTTAAGTTATGATGTAAAGTAGCCATTGTGTTCCAGTAGAACTATAATCCAGTTTTCTGTCTGCGATGGAAGTGTCAGAACAGTTTTAGAAGAAGAGGTATCACATCTGGTACTGTTATCCTGGTGTGACAGACAGACCCAGTTAACTAGGGTCATTGCTTAGGCCACAGAGAGAGAGCCATTTTATGAACATTGCCGTTAATTCCAGCCGTTAAACAAACCACCCAGTACCATCTGACCACTGCTGAAGGCAGTGATATCAGAGATATGTTATCAAGCCCCATTTGAATTTTGAATTTGCTTTTGCGTGTTGAATCCTAAGATGGATGATCACAGGCACCGTATGTTCTCACGTGGGATCATCTTCATGTTCGCTGTGACAGTGATGAAGAACAGCAGGGACAAGATGCACACTCCATCGTGAAATGTGCATTCAAGATATCCATTCAGGGCTACTGCTTGCAGTTACTGTGATAACTCTGATTACAGTGATAGCTTGGTTTCGACCTCCACAATCTGCTTGGGCTAGTCAAATGTGTTAAAATTCTATACCTTAGATTAAAAATGTATTTACCTTAGACAGCTGCTATTTCATATTTCATAATTGTACACTTGCTTGTATAGTAGTGTCAATTCCCAACATGGGTTTGATATTTTATCTGGTCACTTTTAAGATCCCTGTTTCTTTCGTTTTGATATATGATGCATGCTGCTACCTCCACATGAATTTTTAGCCAGTAATAATCTGTTCAGATCTTTTTTGATGATATTGAGGTGAGTATTGAGTGGTGGAGATCTGGGAAAAAAAAGAATGTTGGAGTCTGATTGACTGGGGAAACTGCTACAGTGTGCGCAGGTGGCAGGAGAAACGGGTACAGTGTGATGGAAATCATTAAAGCCTGCTTTAATCAATGTGTCTGTTAGGACAGGCACAGTTTCCATAGTGTTTCCTGTTGTGCCTTGCTAGCCTTCAACACAGGGAATTTTTTGTATGTAGCAGCTAAAATAAACCTGAGGATAACAGATAAAAGGCACGCACATGGTATAGGTGCTGAACATATTTGAAATATTCATTGAGCTTTATAGATGTGAAGAACATCCAGCCCAGTGACTGCTTCGCTGGAGCTAATGCAGTGTTAAGGGAGTGGAGACAGCAGCGTCCACTGAGTGCACTGTATGTAGATGCTGAGAATCACATCCATGTGTAAATTATTAAAACCCGTGTAGGCCGCCTCCCAAACCTCCCAAAGTCCAACTCAGGCAAAGAACAGGGTTGGTGAGCAGCTAGAAGTCTGATGGGTAGTTACAGTTACCATGAAGTCCTATTTTTGGGTCTGCACAGAACAGGGCTGGTTTACGGGGCTCTGGTGAAGCTGAGAGGGCCAATACCCTTCTCAGTGGACACAGACAGTTACAGACGCATCCCTAAGGCTTTACCAAGAAGCCGGGCCCTGGAGGCCTGGAGCTGAGTTCAGTGGAAGAAACACATGCATGACCTCTGATGCTCAAGGAGAACGTAGATTTCAGTCAGAGGCAATTCTTTCAGTCAGGCTGTAAAAAGGATTATGGCCTCTGAATTTGATTCCACAGGAAACCGAGATACAGGGTGACAATTTCCTCTTTCCTCTCACCTATTGAACAATATGAATTCTGTCAAATGCTTAGATCTGGGGTCCAGACCTCACATCCGCCCACAGAGATTTACGCCCAGCCGTGTGGTCTTAGCCCTAAGATTAATATTATTTAAGTACATTTCCTTATTCCCGTTCTTATATAAGCACTCTTAGCCATGATTTGTGTGAGATAATCTTCCTTGAAGAACATGACAGTATTCATTTGCCAGGCAGACAATCCACAGTTATATTCTGTAGCTCTTTTTATTCAATTGGATATTTGAGGATCTTTATTTCGATTCCTTCTGAAAGGTGACACAAGAAGAGGGTCCCTGCCCGGGATCTGACCCTATGACCCTCTGTTCCAGAGTATAATTCTCAAAGTGCTGTCCCATTCTATTGTGTGAGCATAATTCTGTTTGGATTATTATGAAACATTTATTAGTACATTATTTTCTGGCTGGCACGCTTATGCAGAGCATAATTATTGCATGGCTTAAATTTGCATGTGCATTTCACATACGTTTATACTGCTGTATGTCCGCTGAAGGAATTCAGGTTAAGTGCCCTGCTCAAATTTGCAACAGTTGTGGCCCACCTGGGAATCAAATCCATCTTTGCGGTTGAGTTTACACACTTTAACTATAGAATACAGCTGCATGCTTGTATGTTCTTCTTCCATCATAGTGCTCTAGGTGTTGCTCAGTTGAATGGTTGAGAGGGGTTGGTTAGAGTCCCTCTCACTTTGATATCAATAGTGCAGTGCAGTGTAGCTCAGACATGCGGCGGCAGATCAATGTGCTTGATGTACCAGGATTAGTGTTTAAATTCCAGCCCCACCCGCAGTGCTCTGTTACCCCTTATTATTCAGGCAGAGCTGGAAACACCTATAATGTCCCCTTTTTTTGTGTGTGTAAGTGAAATTAGCTTATGCACATATATACACAACTGTGCCTTCATATTTACATGTGTGTGCATTTGTGTGACAGCGTGCATATGTGGGTACTTCCATGTGTGCTTGTTTTTATGAGTGTGCATTCATGTTTAGGTGTGTGTGTGTGTGTGTGTGTGTGGATGTGTGTGTGTGTGTGTGTGTGTGTGTGTGTGTGGATGTGAATGTGGTGAGTATGTTCCAGTGTTGTGTCTATGCGAATGAATCTGTACATGTGCACACACACTATACAAAGCATGAAGCAGGACCTCAGAAAAGGCAGTGACTTTAGGTTAGAGACAGAGAGAGACAGCGGGTGGAGTTGAAACCGAGGGAGAGGGATGGGCAAGAGAAAAAGAATGAAAGAAGAGGGAGGGATGGAGAAAGAGGGAGACTAGGGCTAAGGATGAAAAAGATACAAACTCCTGAGAGAGGGAGGCAGGGAGAGAGAAAGCGAGAGCAAGAGACAGAGAGATGGGGGGAGGGGGCAGAGTAAAAGAGAGAGGGGGGAGGTAGAGGGGTAGGGACGATACAGAACCATCCCTCTCTCTTAAAGAGAGTGCAGGCTGGCTTGTGCAGCCCCTAGAGGATGCTGACACATGAATTATTGATGGGTACTGGGTTTCCATCTCAATACTAGAGCAGACAAACCCTGGGCGGGGGAGACATTTGTTTCTGCAAAGATGTTCTGAAACACCTCATGAAATAAGACACTATGAATGGACTCCGACAGAACTGGCAATATTTTCCTACATTGATCAGTAGTCACATCTCATAAAATCAGATACGATTCCAGTAATATTTTGCTGTTGCCTTCCAAAAAGATTTAACAGCAAAAAATGAGTGAAAAACGGAAGACAACATAACCTGCATTATATAAATGACACACATATAATACATAAGATTCAAAGATATCTTATGCTCATGGCACACAATTACATTATGGGTCACGTTTGATGGGTAGGACACAGAGATACAGTATGTTGGTATATGCTCAGACACACATTGTGGGTCCTGTGCTGTCCAATACTGTTGTAAAGTGTTGTTGTAAACTTTGATTGCAGCTCACGAACTATGTCACTCCCATCTCCTGATCCTCTTCTTGAATGTAAGAGTTTAATTTAAAGAGCCAGTGTCCTCTTTAAATCTACTTTTCTTTGACAGACATCAGCCTGACCAAGGGCTGAACTATTGTTCCCGCGGTGTTTTGGAAACAGCTCGCTCTGTGGGTTCTAATCAGTGTGACGTTCTTGTCATGGCGCGTTCAGGGCTGGGTGTTTTTAGTGTAGCCTGCACGAGTGAAACTCAAGGCTGACACAAAGTAGAGCTAATCGCAGGCATCAGCCATGCTATGACGCAGGCACAGAGAGTACCTTGAAAGTGTACATTGTTATCTTTGAGGGTTTGGAGCATCTGGAGCGTGGCTCCATCTTTTCATTCCTGTTCTTGGTCTACCTTTTCCTCCACTCCCCCTTCTTCTTCCCCTCTCCCTCTTTTTCCTCCTCTGTTCCCCATCATCCTCTCTCTCATCTCATCTTCACCTCATCCTTTTTTATCATCTCCTCTTTTCCCTCAATCCCTCCCCTTTTCTCTCCACTGTTATATTTTAAATACTAGCTTTACTAGCATGGAAAATACCTAAGTAACACTTAAATAATGCAAACAGCTTATAATTATTAAAAGTGACATGCTCAAAAATACTAATATTATTAACTACAAATAACGAATGTCACTGTCTCACTGTCTCTTATCGTACGGAATCTTGCTTGTTTCATTTTTTCACCATTATGTAATTTCTACAGAAGGTAGCTGTGTGTGACCACTGTGTGAATTGATGATCAATGACCTAGATTTATCTGTCTATATAAAAAGAGTTTAAAAAATTGAAACAGTCTCCTACCACTCTCCCCCTTCTTCTCCTCTCCTCTTTCCTTCTTTATTGCTCTGTATTTCTTAATTAAGTTGAGACTGAGTTGAATTCAATTGAATCCAAGTCAATTAAACTTGCTTTTGTGGCATGGTGAGATTTGCATTTGTTTTGGTACTTACTGTACTTCAGATTGTGGCAAGCAGCCGTATATCATGCCATCAGAGTTTCATACATTTGTAAAGTGGTAAACTACACATAAACCCTGATAGCTTTGTTGTGCCTAACTTCAAACAATGATCAATATTCTGTGATCTGGCATGCTACAGACATTATTCATACTTTACTGTCATATGAAACAATTGGTCAAGTCAAGATTTGATTGATTGAATGTCACGGTACCTCAGAAGATCATTATCCCTGTCACGCTCTCTCTCTCACACTGTCTTTCCTTCGATTCAAATTTAAATGTACTTTATTGGCATGGCCAAAAACTACAGTATTGCCAAAGCTGGCTTAAAATGGATTTATAGATTTCTCTCACTCCCTCTGTTTGCCAAAGTGGTCTGCAAAAGAGTTGTCTACGCAGATGAGTTTTGATTATTTTGTCACCATTATCCTAATCATACCATAGCCAAAGGTACATATTCACTGAAAGCAGTCTTACACTCTGACTTAGGCCTTGCTATAGTCAGTAATATAGAACCACTGAGAGTATTCTTACAAATTGACTTTAGCCTTACTATAGCCGCTAATACAGTCTTCACGAGGTATTTTGGTGGGTAAAGCCAGACTGAAAGAACTGCTCTCGCCGCCTGTCAGTGTTCACTCAAGCAGTGAGAGTCAGCACATCAAGGGGGGCAGTGTGCGTGTGTGTGTCTCTGTGTGTGTGGGTGGTCCAGTATGAGTGTGTGTGTGTGTGTGTGTGTGTGTGTGTGTGCGTGTGTGTGTGTGTGTGTGTGTGTGTGTGTGTGCGTGTGTGTGTGTGTGTGTGTGTGTGTGTGTGTGTGTGTGCGTGTGTGTGTGTGTGTGTGCGTGTGTGTGTCTCTGTGTGTGTGGGTGGTCCAGTATGAGTGTTCCAGTATGAGTGTGTGTGTGTGTGTGTGCGTGTGTGTGTGTGTGTGTGTGCGTGTGTGTGTGTGTGTGTGTGTGTGTGTGTGTGTGCGTGTGTGTGTGTGTGTGTGCGTGTGTGTGTCTCTGTGTGTGTGGGTGGTCCAGTATGAGTGTGTGTGTGTGTGTGTGCGTGTGTGTGCGTGTGTGTGTGTGTGTGTGTGTGTGTGTGTGTGTGTGTGCGTGTGTGTGTGTGTGTGTGTGCGTGTGTGTGTGTGTGTGTGCGTGTGTGTGTCTCTGTGTGTGTGGGTGGTCCAGTATGAGTGTGTGTGTGTGTGTGTGTGTGTGTGTGTGCGTGTGTGTGTGTGTGTGTGTGTGTGTGTGTGCGTGTGTGTGTGTGTGCGTGTGTGTGTGTGTGTGTGTGTGTGTGTGTGTGTGTGTGTGTGTGTGTGCGTGTGTGTGTGTGTGTGTGTGTGTGTGTGTTGGGGGAGTTAAATGAAGCGTGCCATCTTTGACAGAGCACAGGTTGTTGATTTAACAGACTTGGCTGGGTGCAGGTGCTGGAGTGCTTGCATCCTGTGCTCTGCTAATACAAAATCAATGCTTCATCAACAGGAGACCTCCAAGCCCTTGCGAGGCCAGGACTGCATTTTTGTACATATTATCATATAATTGCACTGTATTGATACAGCACACTGCTTCTGCAGTTTCTAGAGTCAGGCAGGTAGATGGCCTGAGAAGTCCTGTGCTTGGAGAGATTGGGGTGTCTCAGAGATTACAGATACCATTCATCCTGCAGAAATTAAACCCAAATATGTCAGTATTCATTGTGCTCAGGTTTTGTTTTTGCAGCCCCCCCCCCCCCCCCCCCCCCCCCCCCTCCCCCCGGTTCCCTCATCACTGTTATGATGCGTCAATGCTGGCAGATAGTGTTTCGTGTCAGTGGAACCCCCGCGCCATTAAGCTAGTGAAGTTAGAATATTTGAATATGTGATTCGGAGCGTCAGGATGGAAATGTCATGTTTCATAAGGACACCCATGCAATGAGAGAGAGAGAGAGAGAGAGAGAGAGAGAGAGAGAGAGGGAGAGAGATATAGGGAGAGAGAGATAGAGTGAGAGAAAGGAGGCAATAGAGAGAGGCAGAGCTAAAAGAGAGAGAGCCTCTGTCTCAGTTTTGCCATTTTTAGAATTTTGACGCCTCTCTGTCAGAATGTGCAGGCTTTTTCAGGAAGAAAACTTGGCAAATGATGTGGTCCAGATGGACAAATATAGAGGTGTCACTCAGACAGTGTCACAAGGGCCAGTGACCCGCAGGAAGTCACTCCTCTGTTGATTTTCATCATTAAATTCTTCGCAAAAATAGACACACAGTGACTACAGGGGACATGCAACCAACACACAGGAAAATAAGTGGTTCTGGCACACGGTGATCATTTACAGGTGTTTCGTTTAAAGGCTAAACACATATGCATGTCTTTTTAAAACACATGACATGAAAGCTGCAAGTCGCATAAAAACATTGTTATTTATTTTATGTGCAAAGTTCTAACAGACCAACATAAATCTTGCATTTAACTATAGCAGAGTGTAAGAGAGGTATGGTCAAGAGTGTGGTTTCTCCTACGATTCTGCTCCTGGTCTTCACCTAGGTGGTACCGCCAGTACACATTCCTGGCCTGGTCTGACACTGGCACAGGGCCTGAGGCGAGGAGAATGACAGCGAGCTCTGAACCAGAGTCCATACCCTTAATTCTGCATTTATTTGAGGGATTTATTAGTGAACTCAGAAGATTCCAGAACACCTTGAGCCAACTGGTGAGCAGACAACATTATGTACTGCCACGGGGTCATGCAGTCGTCCATTTCAAATTGCTCTGATCTGGCCAGCGATGCAGGAGTAATGGGCAGGCAGTTTGTCTAGCTGGAAGGATTCAGGTTCAGATCCTCAGAAGAGCCCTGCTTTTGCGCTTGAGTAATGTACTGCTCCAATCAATATAGTTATGAATAAATGGATAAAATGTAAGCCACAAAAAGTCCTCTGAGCACATGACCAATGAGAAAGGAAGGAGAGGAAAGAGTTGCTCTTTGTGACAGAGAACACATTTTCTGTTTCACTTCCTGATGAGTTTATGCTCCATTTTCCAATATGTGAGGGGTTGGTCTGTGACGGAGGCCTGTTATTTTTCATCCACATACCGCGGACGAGGTTTCTGTAATATTTAGCTTGCTGTCCTCCTTTCACTGCCTTTCTCTCCTCTCTCTCTTCATATGCGGCCCTGTTGTCTGAAGAGGGAGCGGCCAGAACGCTGTCATTATCATCTGCCTTCCATGTTTTTGTGATTTAATTTAAAAGACATTTTCAGCTTGAGCCCTGTGAATTCCTGGCTTTAATCTTTAAAGCGGGGTCTTTGGCACGTGGCTGAGGTTGCCTAGCAACAACAAGTGCGAGAGAGCGGGGCTGGGGGTGGAGGGGGTGGAGATGGGGTGGGGGTGGGGGTGGGGGGGGTGAATGCGGCAATGTCAGGCACCAGAGCACCTCAGCGCACATAGCTTGCTGAGTGGAGCAATCTGGGAGTAATCACTCCCGACATGTTGATATAGGCCCCTGCACGCACACACACACAGACACACACACACACGCATACATGGACATACACTCATACACTCTCTCACCCACACGCACGCGCGCACGTGCACAGTGCCTAACTGCACACACACACACACACACACACACACACACATGCGAGGCTAAACCTCAAATGCTTGACCTGCCATTGGTGACCTGAATCAGAGTGCACGCTGTGATGCGCTTCAGATTATACATCGTTATTCAGTGGAAACGCAAAGGAATTGCTTTTTATGGTGTGTATTAACAAATTGTTAACAACCGCTGCGCAGATTAGGCAGATAGGACCCACATGGAACAGATAGCATTATCTCTGGGTTGGAAACTGGGAAAAGGGTAGTGTCTGACCATCAGGGTGATGTGGTTCAACCCTGCAGACATTAGACAAGCACACAGGGGAGGGGTGGAGATAAGGGGGAAGAGGGATGACAAAAAAACAGCTGATGAGTGAGCCGGTGCAGATATAAGGTGTTTCATATACCTGTGGAAAATAAAGCACTCAGTAACACCTCAGTCATTATAATTTGCTTAGAAAAGACCTGTAGCCATCTAAATTATGCAGCTCACGTTTTATCTGAGTAAATTTAGGCTAAATACCTTCATTGATGGTACCACATTTACGTCTCTCTGGGGATTTGAACCCACAAGCTTGTGGTTACAAGGTCACTGCCTGCCTTACAAAATAACTCCTTAAAATGCAAAAAGCAGGCATCAGTTAAATGCGCTTGCTTTCAGACAGCAACGCAGTTATTCAGCTTGTGAGAGGAAGCAAAAGGTTTACTCCAAGATTCTGTCTAAACAAGGTGAAAACAGAGCTGAGGGTAAATGTCAGATAGAATGAAGCAGGGGTGGGGGGGGGGGGGGGGGGGTGTTGTGGGGGGATGGGGCGATACGAGTCACTGGTTTGCTCTGAAGTTCAAATTACAGAGAAAATTCATTAACTGGATCTTCAACCAAATTGGCCTTCATGGTTTATTATCCCCAGTTTGATTAAGAAAAGTAATCCAAGCTCAATCCTCAGTCCGGCATGCATTTAGGAATATATTGCAGAAGCGAAAAAATGCAAATAACTCTAAAAACAGGACCCCCTTAATACTGTTCTGGACTGCAGATCTTGACAGACATTACAGACATTAGCACCTGCCCTGCAGGTTTCCCAGGTCAGCCATAGTCTTTGCTTGGTTTCTGTGGTGACCACACCTCTTTACACTTTTCATTGTATAGTGTTTCACCACTTATTTATTGAGTTGCTGAATGAATGAATGAATGAAAGTAAGTAAGTGTATGGTATGCAAGGGACTGCGTAACCATTCACTTACAGAGCCGGGTATGATTAGGTAGCCGAATTAGGTTAGACCAAATTAGGTGACTGGGGTGACTTAGGTGACCGCCATTACACTTCTGGTTTGGAATTACATTTAAATTGGATTGAATTGGATTAAATTGGATTTGATAATTTATCTGTTTTGACATTTATTAACATTTCAAAGTTGTTGAGCTAGAAATATGATCATGAAAGTGGAAAATGAGATGGACTCCCTGAGTGTGGAAACCATTTGGAATTAAAAAGGTGAACTGAGCTGGAACTAGATGCGAACTGACCCCCATTGTTGGATTGCTCAAGAAGAGGACCTTAAACAAGGACACAGGGATGGAGGGATTATCACTTAAAAAAAACACACACACACACAACGGCATGTCAGGACTGCACTTCAGTTTGTACCAGATTAGAGCGGCATCCGGACGCTGTCGCTTTACACAACACGGCGGGAGCCCTGTAACATGCAATATTCAGCGTGGCAGCTGTGTGCATGAGCGCACATGTGACTGACCGCACTGCGCATCCGATCATGCTGACCGGGCGGCTACAGCAGAACTGCCGCGTCACGCAACCGCGCATGTGACCGACCTCGTTATGCTCAGTCGTGCGGTCCACCGTCTGGAGAGATTTGCGACCCGGAATGAATATAAGGGATTATGCCCACGTTCAAGGCCTCTCTTATCGCAGCGACGCAATGTGGGCCGGTGATACTCGCCCTCCTGGTACAGGGTAGGAATCGGCTGGAATTGGCTCTAAGCTTGTTTCCGTCCAGCGTTAAGATGATGGGGTCCTGGGCTGTAATCTTTCGCTGTCCGGGAGATTCATTATGGAGCCATGTTTGAACATGTGTGGCGCAGCTTACGACGTGCGTCACACGTAATTCACATTATATTACGAATAAGACATATTCCCGGTATCAGTGTTAATCTGTTCTCATGAATGGAGGATTTCAAAAGACCCGAATGTCAGCAGTGCAGACATTTTTCCCAGCTATCTGATGGGGGAGCTGTGTGTGGCGTAATGGTCAGAAAAATAAGGAAGCTGGAATTCCAGGCAGGGTTACTGAACCCTTATTGTACCCTTCTGTATCCTACTGTGTAAATGTAAAATGTGTAAAATGTAAGGTTTTCAAATCACCCTGGATAAATGAATATACGACTGCTAATAAGACTACAACTACTACTGATTATGGTATTTTCCACCTGGCCAAATAAATGAATGTTTCCTAGTAAATTAAAATGTCAACTGGAGTGAGACTGAGGCAGGGAATAGCTAGCTGCACCTTTAGAGTTTATTCTCTTTCTATTTTAAATCCTTAGTTTAAAAACTCTGTTTAATACAGCATCTCACAAAAAAGTTGAAAGCCCGTCAACAAATCCCAGTGAGGCCAGCAATCCTCTTCAAATAGAAAGTAAAACTAGTATCACTTGTGTCACTAGTGATGAATGAAGTATCACTATACAATGTGATCATTTGTACTGCAATGGTCAAGGTCAAGCCACATGGACTGCTAGTATGTACTAAAAAAACACCCCTGTCTTTATCAGTAATGGTAGGTTCCAGGAGTGACTTTTAGTATCTCTGCCCTGCTCCTCCCCTGCCTGGTCTCCAATTCCCATGGGAACGTAGGTCAGTGTCTGCACTGCTCCAGCTTTTCCTGTATTTTTCCATGAGAAAGAGAGGCCCTTGGGGGCGGGAGTTTGCCATTTATTCTCAAGGGGGAAAGGGGTGGGGGTGGGGGTGGGGGGGTGAGTGGTGATGGGAGAAAAGCTCCACCTCTGCGTTAGGAAATAGGGACAATCACTCACCAAAAACAGGGGGAGTGAGAGGAAGCAGTATTGCATAATACTTTTAGAAAAAATACTATGGACTTTACTTCATGCACATGGTTGAGAAATCTCTCTCATTGTTTCCTAATCTCTACTCTTCCTTTATCTTTTCACAGAAACAATTGTTGCTTTTTTCCCATGAGGTCAGCCTTTCTTCCTTTGTTTAATTTTTAAATTTTATGTTAAAAATAAAATACAAAATCTGCATCCTACAGGCATACAGACAGTCTTACACAGAATGGCACAGTGGGGGAACGGTGTCTCTTTGAATTTAAAGGGGCAATAAAATAGAGAGAGAGAGAGAGAGAGAGAGAGAGAGAGAGGAGGAGGAGGAGGAAGAATAATGACCTGCTCAAGGACGGTCAGGTCATGTGACAGGAGCACAGAATGTAGTGTCTCCCTTCCCTGCCACTCTTATCCTGATGGTGAAACTCAAAGTTTTCCACTCCGTCAGTTCGCCTGGCTCGCCCGCCTCCCTGGCTTGCACTTTCAGGCTTTCACATCCCCGTCATGTCTCAATTTCCGTTGGTGGCGGCAGCGTGACAAAGGTGGCACAGTGTTATAGAGACGTAGTGAGGAGGTGGCATGCCGTCTGGACGGTGGCACGGCACCACTCGGAGAATGAGAGCATTCATTGTGGGAAACTGTCCTCTCTGTTCATCTACTAAACGGATCTTGCAAAAAGTCCGCAGCAAAAATTGCAAATACTGTGGAAAAGTGCAAATAATTTTTTTTTTTTTTTTGGCAGTCAGGAATGGCTCTGGTGTTTTCCCCATGCGTGACTTCTCTGTTTGTCCACCAACAGCAGAGCAGGGGGGAGGTCTCGCCCCGGTGCACCTGCGGGGCGTCTTTCTGGAACTGTGACATCACACACAGGTGCAGCCTACGGCACTAGCGTACAACAGCAGGTTACACATCAGCATGCCTTGATTGTCACTGTAAACTGTAAACATCATTGTCCCACTGATGTGTCATGTTCCAACATAATTTCTTAACAAACCACAGATGTATTACAATGCATTATTTTCGTTATCTGCTTTGATGCCCTGTCCAGGGGGAACGTGAATAAAGTTAACAACTACACAGTCATAATAAAGCAATTTGAGCTTCGGTACATTGCTGAAGGGCACAACGGCAACAGGCGAACCAGTCCTGCAACCATCTGATTACAAACCCGGGTCTTAAACCACTGTGCCTCGTCACTGCTCTGGTATACCAGGTTTCTGACTGTGCACTGTGCTAATAACGTCTCAAGATGCACGGAGGTTCTGTCGAAAAAGGCCAGCGTGGCACCTTTCAGGGAAAGGCCATCTTATTTAATCTCTTGTCAAATTCTACCTTTCTGATTTTAATATTTTTTCATGGATGACAGCAGCCTGCATTTAGTGCATGGCTCAAGAAGTTAAATGGTGGTATGCCTGGTGGAAAATCAAACTTAAAAATATGAGAGCTGCGTTGATTGCAAAGTAAGTTACAAATCGAACTGAACATAACATGTGTCTGTGAATATGGCAGCAGATTGCTTTAACACACAAATCTTTTGAAGTTTAACCTAAAGGGCCATGTTAAGCTCAATAAACAATGCACTATGCGATGAACTCTTGCTCTTCTGTCTGATTTTTGGGGTGCTCTGTTTGAGCAATATATGCCTTCCACAGCTTTAGACTTGTAAAAAAAAAGCTGGGGAATAGTCAATACATGGTCCGGGAATCATAAAGCAGTAATCGCACAGTTTTACTGCAAGAAAACACTTTTATGACCTTCATTCATTCATTCAGCAGTATTTTTACCCAAACCAAGAGAAATTGTGGGTTTCTTGTGGTGAGAGTTTATTTGAGGCAAAGAGTGAATAAAGTGACTGCTATGTGGCTATATTCCATTCATAAATCGCTCCTGTATGATATGTGCATGATAGACCCCTTTATCCAGAATGACTTACACAGCCGTCAATGACACATGTATACATATACTTAGCTTACTTACTTAGGTTAAGCATTTAGCTCAAGGGAATAACAGCACATAAGATATAAGCCTGTAACCTTCTGCTAACGACTCAGGTTGCTCAACCACTGTACTTATTACACATTCAGCCAGAGAGTAAAAATGCAGCAATGAGCCTGCGGTACGGCCAAAAAAAAAGATGAAAAAGAAAAACATTTAATTTGAGGGAAGGCACATTTAAAACCAGAAAAAAAACCCAGAGGAGGGCCTTGCTATGAACTGAAAGCTGTCGTAATTTTTTGTTTCGCTTAATACGGAGAAAGCTCGAAAAGAAAATTTTAACGGCATGAACGTCAGAGTGCTCGTCAGCGTGGTTCACTTCAGGACTTTGTTAATCGCACTACAAAACACTTGAGCCCCTATCAGTGTAAGCTCCCACATTGCTCGTGGTATGGCCTACCACGGCGCTCTCTGACCCGTTTTGAACTATATCTCACAGCGCTTGCACTGCTTCAGCATTCCTGAGGCTCCTTTGCTAACATTCAGACTTTTTGTAAATGCAGCTGTGTTGCCAGATGGAGCTTATTTGGTGTTTCAGAGTGTGTGAGTAAAGAGAGGTATCCCTATATCCCGGGATTAGATTTCAGGCTTTTCTAGCTAAAAAGGAGCTCTGGTGCTGAAATTCCAGAGAATGCTCCAGGCAGGTGGGCGTGCTCTAAGCAGGGAGATTGCCCCAGACCTCCTGGGGAGGGGAAGAGAAAGCCTCCGGCAGCCTCATTTAACTTAATGTTTCTGCGCAAAGCACTAAAATCCTCTTTCTCTGCAAGGCATTAACATCCTGTTTCTGGAATTGGATCGAAGTCATAGGCTTGGAACAAACCAATTCCAGGGGCAATTAAGGAAAAAAGGAGATTTGAAGACATGACTGCTCTGAAAATGTAACACAGGAGACAGCCTTTGTTATGCTTTACTGTGTATATGTATTTGTGTGTATGAATCCTTTACAAAGAGAAAGAGAAGAACAGAGAGAAAGAGAATGGTTTGGAATCTGGTTTCAAGATCCCTACAGTAGAGGTGATGCAGGGTCTCAACAGTTTTAGGTATCTTTATTCTGGACAGTTCACTGCATCACCTCTTTTTCAAGTTCCCTGACGCCACTGGCCACAAACCCAAAACAGGTCAGTGAGAAAGACAGGAAGTGGAGTCCCACTCACAGCGCACCTCAGCAACGTGGGCGACCTCAGCCGCTAACTCCGCCTTGTCTTTGGGTGGTGTTCTGTCTGCGGATCCAGCGAGGCAGTGTGAGTTCTGGCCATGAGCATGCGAAAACAGCCACAGTAGTCCTACTGGCACAGTGCTGCATTGTGGGACGCAGACAAGCAAAGAGCCAAGGACAGAGAGAACCATATTCAAACAATTTTTCTACTGAGCATTGGTGAACGAGAAAGGATCAGCATGTACAGCTGTGCTAACATAACTGCCAGCCTTTCTCCTCTCTCTCTCTCTCTCTCTCTTTCTCTCTCTCTCTCTCCTCTCTCTCTCTCTTTCTCTCTCTCTCTCTCTCTCTCTCTCTCTCTCTCTCTCTTTCTCTTTGATCTCTCTCTATAGCAGCAGTAACAGTATTGACAGGCTGATAAACAATGTATGCGTATCAGCAGTATCTTTTCCGATAAAACACAAAGCCTCCATTGGGCAGATGGAGCAGCTGGGTTTAGCACATTCTCTCAATGAAGAAAGCCTTAATTACTTCCCCAATAATGCCGCAGCGGCCAACAGTCACACTGATATACTGCAGATGAATTAAGCTGATAAGAATCTTAAAATGTGTACCGCAGCAGGAAATCCTGAATAATCCCCTCTAATCGAAGTGGAAATTTATGAAGGAGATGAAGAATCGTCCATTGAAGAGATGGGCAGAAGACAGAATGAATGGGATATGTCTCTGACGAACAGCAAGGCCAAAAGGAGACAGACAGAGAGAGAGACTGAAAGAAGAGAGGAAAGAGAAGGAGATGAGATGAAAAGAGAGGAGAGTAGATGAGATCAGACGACAGGAAAGGAGGGCTAACCTGAGCTCTTGAAATAACAGGTTCTTTTATTGTGCTTCTGTAGGCATCCCTCCTTTGTGAGGTGAACAATGAACAATGGTCCCTCTCATTCTCCACTCTCTCTGCAATACAGTAACTCCAATGTGATCCTGCTTCAAATCAGCCCATGCATCTGCGTCACCTTGTTCCCTTACACTTTAGTCCCGATCCAGACTCAGGGGGGCCCTTTTGGGGGAATGGCAGCTCACTGCCTCAAACAGGTAAAATAAATCCAGTGCAAAAGAAAAACTGCCATGATAGTGGATTGCAGATCATTACATTTTTCTACAGTATTTTGTATATCATATTTGTTTGTTTGTTTTTTGCAATATACACAGTACCAGTCAAAAGTTTGGACACACCTAATTAAGGTAAAGGGAAACATGCATTCAAAGACATTGTGATCCAAAGATTTATGCTTAAATGGTTGAAATTTGTTTCTTAGGCATCAATTCCACAATTTATATTTGTCTATGTATGAATTTCTTTCCATTTTAATTTTAAAATTATTTTTTTTCCATTTTGAAGAATCTAAAATATAATATAGTTTTCATTTCACTTGTTTGGTCACTGCATAATTCATTTGTGTTACTTCATAGATTTAATGTCTTTACTATTATTCTGAAATATGTAAAATAATAGAAATAAAGAAAGAAAGGCATGTCCAAATGTTTGACTGGTACTGTACATGCTACTCTCCACTTCTCCATAGCAGAATAGCATTAACTTCCATTAATAACCTAATTATACACTTGTTGATTAGTGCTTAAATCAGGAATTGATAGATAACCAATGCTAAAATGACTACACACAAATAACTATGTAGTTGAATATAGTTGGATTGTTGTACAAAGAGTACTCATATTGGTCTAAGAAACAAATTTCAAGGATTTAAGCATAAGTCTTTAGATCAAAATATCTTTGAATACATGTTTCCCATTACCTTAATCAGGTGTGTCCAAACTTTTGATGGGTATTGTACATCTGTCATTTTGGAAGAAAGTGTTTTTTGTTATATTTCAATACAGCTCAGGAGATGCAGTTAGAGGAGAGAATGAAATGAAAATGAATTATAGTTATGTTTGAATGGCAAAGAGCTGAATCAATGGTGAATAGGAGAGTAATGCATTGAATGGTGAATTAGAGGGAAACTGAAAATAATTGTGAATGGACAGATGTGTCCTTCAGTTTTCTGGGTGCAACATGGAAGGGGGAACAGTTGCTTTACTTGAAGTGTAACATGTTCCTGTCCCCTTGGGGTGTGAGAGCCCCCACCTGGACTGGAGGATACCGTACTTTCTCCCCCTGTATAATTTAGGGGTCTCCTGTGGACCAGAGCTCAGCGTGCCGGCCCAGTGCCTCCTGTGCCAACACACCTGCCTGGGGCCTGCGCTGTTATGTAACAGCTGCGACACGGACCATTGGTTATGAGTTACTCACTGAGGGTGATGTCACCCTGCGAAGTGCATTTAACTGGGGTAAGTGCTCATGGATCACCCCTAAATGCACAGAGGAG
The DNA here is from genome assembly GCF_013368585.1 of Megalops cyprinoides. Lineage (NCBI taxonomy): Eukaryota > Metazoa > Chordata > Actinopteri > Elopiformes > Megalopidae > Megalops > Megalops cyprinoides. The sequence continues at coordinate 11,775,137 of NC_050596.1, forward strand.
CCTCGTGTTGTACCCTCTTATCCCTTAGTTTCTCGAACAATCATGATCCAATCAAGCAAAACCTGAAATGTAATGAGAAATGCTTGCTGTGCTCTGTGTGAGTTCTGAGGTGAGAGGCTTGCAAGCATAATCTCAGTTTAGGGAGCAGCTATATCTGACATGGTTACTAAATGAAGCACAACCAGGCGAGCGTCTCTTGTGCATAAGGCCAGGGTCTTGTGGCACAGGGGATTACAATGATATGATGAATGATAAAACCCTATGACCTCTCAGTCTTAGTGTATAACATAGGCATTAAGTCTGAGCTATAAACTTTCTATCAGGCTGAGCAAACAGCACTCAATAATACCACGTAAGCTCCAAGCCTGATCACTTAACACTTCCTAAGGCCCAAACCAGAGAGTATAACACTCCATAGACTTTTAGTCAGAGTATATAACTGTGCATAAACTGAGTGTATAACACTTCGTGCCCACTGCTTCTGAAAATAAAGTGAATGCCTTTCAAACTGAGTCTTGTATTTTTATTTTTCATTAGGAAAGAAATATATTTCAACTGAAGTCAACTCCGGGTATATGCTGCTGTTACAATGGTGTTTTTTTCCCGGTGTTGAATATTACACGATCGAACACACTTCGAAAGTGAACCTTTTTTGTTGTCATCCCATCTCTTGCATTTTTGATGCCGTCCTGGCCCTTTGAGATGTAGCATCTCCGGATAAAAAGGCATTAATTAAGAGAAAAGACAGCTTCTCAGAGGAAGACATTTCTGCATCCGTTAGTGGTGTGTTGCTGAATAAAACGATCACAGGCACCTCAGATTAGTCATATGACTCAGGATACGACATGCGATAGGTTGATAATGTTGCCTACTTGCTCTCTTGAGCAATGACTTTGAAGTGCTTGTCAAAGCAGTATTGGCATTCACAGCCAGCTAATGAGCAGTAAGTACAGTACTCTTGGGTTGTGACAGGATGGCCAGGCCTACAAACGCTGAGAATATTCTATTGGAGGGCCATGACAGTCCAATGGTAAGATGATCCCAGTGCATATTCTACTGCAGGGAGGCATTTGTGACAAACACAGAGCTTCTTTCTTTCAGATCACTGTCTGTACATCCAGCTTCCTGACTGATCAACTCTGCCACTCACAAAACAATACAACTCACTGGTCGGGTCTGTTACTTCAAGTACAATTCAACTAACTGGTCAGGTCTGTTACTCCAAGTAAAATACAACTAATTGGTCAGATCTGTTACTCCAAGTACAATACAGCTGACTGGTCAGGTCTGCTCCACCAAGTACAATACAACTAACTGAGCAGGTCTGTTCCTCCAATTCCAGTACAACTGAGTGGTCAGCTCCTTCTTTCCAAGTACAATACATTCGGTGCCAAAGTAACATGTCTGATATATCCAGCTGTGACAATCTTTCACCAACATGTTGCTGAGTATGAGGACACAGGGGCCTGTGTGCAGTGTGTCTCTCCTGGCCTTAAGGGTGAATGCACATTATTATTTATTAATGTGGAATGTGGTTATTTTGGTGGATGCGCTATCAGAAAAGATCACCAGATCAGCTTGTCACTGGCACATAAAGCCCCCAAAATGGCTTTATACCCAGTGAACTGCTGCATCCAGGCTTGGTGCCAGGAGAAAATACAGAGGGGTGCAATTGCAATCCATGGCGGGGGGGCACAAAAGTCATGAATACTATGTAGACATCGGGATACAAGGAGACATCTGGGGGTACACTGAGGTCTGTCTGGGGGTGCAATGCACCCCTAAGCACCCCCATAATGCTGGGCCTGGCTGCATCCCATCTACATGGATTATTTCAGCGCAGCGTCATCAAAGAACATGCTGTGCTTGCACAATGCAACTGAAAATTTGTTTGTGCATGTATGTGAGTATTGGTATCCATGCCTGTGTGTGTTTATGTGTTTGTTAGTGAGTTAGATTGCTATACAATAAGAAAGCATTTTAAAACAGTTAGTTAATGCATGCTGCATGTTGAAAATATTCTTTAAGGAGAAGTCCTTTGATGTTGCTTTGTTTTCATTGGTAAAATATTACTGCATTTTGTATTTATTATTTGGAATTTCAATCAGTGACTAACACCTTCCTAAAAATAACTGATGAAGCTCAATAAGAAATTTTGTATGTGCTTTTTTTTGTGCAGAACTGGAGCAAAATTATGCCTCTGTTTTTTGGGCTTAGAGCAGTGAAGACAGAGAAGACCCTTTCAGCCTCTGCTTTTCTTGAACACACTTCCGTGCAGCGTATTGCTATCAATCATTGGCCTATCAGTCACATGACCAAACCTCTGCAGTTTCCACCCACCACGCAGCCCGCAGAGATGGATCTTATCTGCTGCGAGCTCCTTTATCAATAGGCTAACGATAGGCTGTGGAATGGTGATTGCTGCGGCCAACGTGCACTTTAAGTCTTTAACTCATGCCATGTGTGGCGGACATTTACAGTACATTACATGTAGCCCTTGTGTTCCCCCTTTTCTGTGGGGTTTTTCCTCTGAGTTCACTGCCCATCACATATTCCTGCAAATCCTCTGCAAATACTCCTCTAACATTACAGGGGGAGTGAAGTTAATGAGTGGTAAGAAAGTTAAAGTTTCTGTGGGTTTTTTTGTGGCAAGTATTAAAGTGTAACTGAGCAAAGTGACCTCTAACCATGTGTGGACCTGAAACATGAGGAAAAAAAAAATTCCATGTGGAATTTTTAAGTGGATTGAGCCATTCATGACAGACAGTAAAAAAATCTATTTTGTCCTTGGAAGGTCGTCCCTCTGAGGCTTTGTGCATAACTATGCCTTTCCTTATGGCTCTGTGCGTTGCCTTTCTGTGACTCTCTTTATGAGAGTTTGCCAGGTCACCCCCTAGAACAAGGGTACGATGCAACAGGTCTGCCCCGGTCGCACGGGGCCAGCATGTGACCTTCTGCGACCTTCTCACGTGCGCAAAGATGGGCCTCTCTGTGACTCCGCACATGCAGCTATGCCTCTCCGTCTGAGAAGGTTGGCCTCTCTGTGACTCTCTGTGAAGGACACAGTCAGTGTGGAGCCTCTAAGGCCTAACTCTGCCACTGCCATGTGTGGCAGCCACCGCCTACCATTCACCACAACAAACAATTCAGAGTTTTCAAAACACACTACCCCTCTACACCCCCCCCCCCCCCCCCCCCATCCACCCCCGCCCCCCCCTCCATCTCCGTCCACCCCACCCCGTCCCACCAGAGGACACTCTCTGGGTCTGAATCAAAATATGATCCACCGAGGACACTGTAGTTATCCAAATTGAAATAAAATGTACTAAGTCATATTTTTAGCTGTTTATACATGTTTTATAAGTTTGCCAAATAATAGATCATATTATAATATACTGTTTGCCTGCCTTAAAATTGATATTGCTCCATGTAATTAAATATGTACTTCTGCAATAAATTAAAAAGGTGAAAACATCTTTTCATACAAAATAATGGACAGCTTTTTTAAAAAATGTTTGTTCTTATTTATGAGTAAGGTCAAACATTTTCCCTCATACATGCCAACTTAGGTAAATGTTGCCATATGCATTTTATATACTGCCTGTAAGCTGCTATCAGTACTTACGCACACACAAATTTCTAATGTTGTCTTTTAGAACGAGGTACATTGTAAGCACAATATCTATTTCACTAGCAGATCCTTACTGTTTGACTGCACACCACTCTATTGTGGCATGCACAGTTTCATTTTACTATCGAAATCCACACTGTTTGCTCTGAATATCGCTGCAGCAGGCTTCCCTGAAAATGAGGACAGTTTTTCAGCTGACCTACCTGGAGAAATGAAGGTCGAATAAATAAATAAATTACATATCATATTGTACTCCTCCCCAAATACTCCAGGCTCCACCCTCTGGCAAAGGTTAAGACAGAACAGTATATAAGAGTGTGCAACAGCAGGAGAGTTTCGACCCAGGGAGGTGATTCCTGTGGAGGAGGAGCAGCTAGAGACACATTACGCACACGGTTGTAGGTGGAAAAACATTTACTGTAGAGACCTTTGGACTCAAACGCTGAAGTAGGCTGCCGGACAACGATGGGAGTTGGAGTGAGTATAGTTTTTCCTTCTGTCTGTTTTGTATGATTTGTGACTACATTTTCTCTTACCTTTTTTTATAAAATTCATAAAAGATTGTTAAAAATAATTTGTATTCTTTGGCTGTTCATTGTTAAAAAGTTTTAACTTTTGCCAGCTGCTGGCAAGCATGCTGAAGTTTTTAGAAATAAGGTCATCTTAGATTTGACTTCCAATGACCCTTATGACCCTGCAATGTCAAGAGCTGCTGACAACCAGGACTGACTAGCAGCATGACTGTGATTGCCGTGTCTTCTTTGTCTAGATCTAATTGTGCACACTATGCATCTTTGCGGCCTTCATCAAAGTCTCCGGGATAAAACCGGCTGAGGTTTAACTGCCGTTGAACCTTGTTCAGATCACGTTGAAGTACACTGGGTTATTAAGCTCTGCCGGGTGGACGTGTCGCAATGCTGCTGTAATTAAATCACACCTCTAGAAAGACTATGGTGTTCCTAAGGTCAAGCAGAAATTATTAACCGTACCAACTGCAGACACCAGGCAGGAACAGGTTGCCAACTAAGAGGAGCATGGCCAACCAGCAGAGGCATTATGGGCTATAGCGGGGACAGCACAGTGTTCAGAGGAAGGTCTGCGGCGAGCTGATGTGTTCGTTGTTTGTGGCTCTGCACAAGAGAACAGAATTGCAAGCAACTGCGAGATGTTGCTGATGCATGCAGGGTTTTATTGCGCTTGTAGGATACCAGAGCCCATCACCGAGGCCTTATTTCCCCTGCATGTGGGCAGGTTTAAAGAGCTCGAGTACTGCATGCATCAGGATAAATGCTTTACACTTTTCTGCTGACAGAGGGGAAATTGGGTTGCTCAAAGGCATGGAAGCTAAAAGGAAGAAGCCAAGTCCTTTATCGTTATTAATGAGAGATTGTTCCAGGGGTAGATTTACCACTCCATTAAAATAGAATAAAAATGGACGGAATGGGGAAAAAAAACAGGTCTGAATCAAGCCAAGAGAGCTGTAACCATTTTAAATGGAGGAGAAGTGAATGTGTTCTGTGGTGTAAGAGGGGGAAAGGGTCCGTGGGTTGTGATGGATTCTTGCTTTCAGCTTCTGATCGATGGAAGTGCCGGTGCTGAGTATGTAACTCTGTGCTTCAGCTGTAATGGGGCCAAGATGCGTATTTTTTGCATTTTTATTTAAAATGTTTGGACACATTTTTTGTTCTTCATTTTTCGTTCCACATTTTAGAATAATAGTAAAGCCATCAAAACTATGAAACAACACTAATGGAATTATGCAGTAACCAAAAAGTGTTATACACCAATCAAAACTATCTCTCTTTTAGATTCTTCAAAATAGCCAAAAAATATTTTTTAAAATTACAGATTTTTTGGAAAGAAATTTATGCATAGGTGTCAACTTCACTATTTGTATTTGTATTTAGAAATTTCAAGCATTTACGCAAAAGTCTTTAGATCAACATGTCTTTGAATGCATGTTTCCCATTATCCTAATCAGGTGTGTTAAGTCTGTCAGGTGTGTGCAGACTGGTACTGTATATGATGTGAACGCCTTGATTCAGGAATATTGTGTTCGTGCCGCACGTGTTCTCTTTTCCCTGCATTTTACTTGTCTTTTCTCCTTGTTGTTTCCCCTCCTGTTGTCATAAAAAAAATATGCCTACACGGGTCAGTAAAGCCGTCTGATTCTGATCACTGCTGTCAGTGCAGAAACTCTTCTCGGATGGAAACGCAGATTTTTATCATGGCTTCTTTCTGCACATGTTGCAAGTTAGTCTCCCCCCATATTCACCATTCACCTGCAGTGTAACAGGTTTCTGACAGGTGAACTCGCTGCTTCATCTCTTTTATAAATTCCGCGCCCTGTGCTCTGTCCTCTCACGCAGAAAGGACATGAGAAGTACGAGCTGGCGGCGACCTCGGAGGATGGCGGGGGCAAGAAAGCACAGAAGAAGAAGAAGGGGAAGGATATGGAGGAGCTGAAGAAGGAAGTGGATCTGGTGAGGAGGAATTGCAGTGGGGTCAAATGGCGCTTTAGGAAAGGGGATCGTGTGGTTCATTAGGTTAAAGACGCAGCCCACAGCATACATTAACTTTTTATGAAATGTACTTTGAGGTACTTCCTAATCAGTATACACTTTGTAATTTTCCACATATATACAGATACACTTACACAGAGATAAAATTTCAGTAGGGAATTTAATGTACCAGCTCTTTATAAGAAAGAAATGTGATGTTGTGTTCGGTCTCATATGCCAATATGCCACCGTTAGTTACATAATAATGAAGCTAAGAGATTCCCTTATTTATAAATTCAATTGTTGCATTTTCGTGTAATTTTTTTTCTTTAGGATGACCATAAGCTGACCCTGGATGAGCTTCACCGTAAATATGGCACAGACCTGACCAGGGTGGGTATCTGATCCAGTGCACGTCTAAGTAGGTTGCTTGTCTGCTCTAGCAGAGATCTGTGTCAGGCAGTACTAGTGGTATATTCTAGTACTCACCCTGTTAAGTTGTGTACTTTGGTCTGTTCAGTTTCACTTCAAGGCCATGTTTTATAATTCCACCAGGATCAAAATATGTTTTTTCATTCATATTAAGACTAGTTTGGGCCTTAATCACACTTACTGTTATGTCCCAAAAACATACCTGATTTCCAATCCAGGTTCTTCCTCAGAGCCAGCCAGTATTCAATCAACATTCTCCATTAAATTTGACTTAAAATCCATACAAGTGCTACTTACATGCAATTTGGAAGCAACTCATATACTGAGTATACACATTACAAAAAACTGCTTTATTTAGATTTTATTCTGAATGATCAGTTGGGGGCAGTGGCAGCTAGTGAGCTGCAAATACTGTAAGTAGAGAACTGATGATGCTCTGAGCCAGTGTTTTTTTTTATTATTATTAACAGCCTTCCTAATTATACCATTTTTAGTTATTGCTTATCAGCAGCTGATTCTTTTTCACTTAATAGCGTCTGATGTGGGCGTCAAAAATTAGGTAAAACCTTTCATAACTGAAATGATTTAATGTGAAGTGCGTAAAAGCAGAGCCACCACGCTAGGTGTAATTAAGTAAAATGGAATCCGCGAGTAATTGGTGGCCCTTGTTCAAACGGGCATGATTGTTTATCATCCAAACAATCACAAATGATCAAGACGTTAAGGTTCGGGGTGAGATTATCAGGTTAAGTTAAGGTAAGTGCCTCCCCTGTTTGTAGCCCATAGGATTTGCATCACGCATGTTTGATTGCAGAGATGACAGAGTATCTCGTTCTCTCCCTCTGGCTGTACTCTAGGGGTTGTCTGCCACTCGTGCTGCGGAGATCCTGGCCCGGGACGGACCAAATGCCCTGACCCCTCCCCCCACCACCCCCGAATGGGTCAAGTTCTGTCGGCAGCTGTTCGGAGGCTTCTCCATGCTGCTGTGGATTGGAGCCATCCTCTGCTTCCTGGCCTATGGAATCCAGGCTGCCTCAGAGGACGAACCTGCAAACGATAATGTAAGAGGATGGGCTGGTGGCGCCTTTTATCTGCTTAGCATAGGCTGTTATTACTGTTGTTGCCTTTCACACTGTAGCCTTGATAGCAAATTACAACATTTTTCATGCTTTTGTTCGTGACATTTTGACGGTGCTCCCCTTCTTGTCCACTCCAGCTGTACCTGGGTGTTGTGCTGTCTGCTGTCGTCATCATCACTGGCTGCTTCTCCTACTACCAAGAGGCCAAGAGCTCCAGGATCATGGATTCCTTCAAGAACCTCGTCCCTCAGGTGCGGCCAAAGAAGCTTTCAGGCTTGGATGTTGCTTTTAAAAGATTCAGATGATTATGAACAGAAAGTCCCTTGATAACTGTTGAACCAATAATACTTCAGCTGATAATGATAATTGTGTAGTCTTGTCAGATAAACTTAATTCTGTGATATTCAGACAAATCAGAGTCTATTGTCATCAGGGGGAAAGTTTTCCAACTTTTTATGCACTAAATTAATTTTTTTTTTGTGGTTGGCATCATCTAAAGAACAAATCCTATACACAAATGCATCTCTCTGTCTACAGACTAGTTGATAATAAATTGTCCAACACTTTCATTCTTCATAACTTTCCTTTACCATGCTGATGGAGTATCATTACTCTTCATGTTATATGAATTATTACTTGCATTGTGTACATGCAACCTTCTCAGTAGGGAGACCTCTTAAATGCAATTTGTTGGATGGTGTAATCCTCTGAAGAAGTGCACTGTCAGTTTGTTGGTCTTTGCTCTGAAGGATAAAAGCATTCATATTTCTCATCAAGAGAGCTCCCAAATCCACTCAATATCCTCTCATTTTGAACACATTTAAAGTATTTTTCCCAGCTTGAAAAGACAGGTGTAGTGGCATTAGGGTTAACTGTTATATTTAAGCAATGTCAAAGCTGGAGGAACGCATTTTCCAGAGTTGACACTGTGTGAAGATAAGGGGGCTAATCATTCTGCTGTCGTTGGTTCTGTCTGACAGCAAGCCCTGGTGATCCGCGACGGTGAGAAGAAGAACATCAACGCTGAGGACGTGGTCGTTGGCGATCTGGTGGAAGTGAAAGGAGGTGACAGGATCCCCGCCGATCTGCGCATCATCTCCGCTCACGGCTGCAAGGTGAGACACCCAGGCCCCCCTCCAGGAGATCCTGTCCCCACTGAAGATGTGCCCCATGTCTGATCTTATCCTGACTTTGCATTTTGTCTCTCAGGTGGACAACTCCTCCCTGACTGGTGAATCTGAGCCCCAGACCCGCTCCCCCGATTTCTCCAATGAAAACCCCCTGGAAACCAGGAACATTGTGTTCTTTTCCACCAACTGTGTAGAAGGTAAAGCAGAATCTAGAACACTGGAGCATCCAGCTTGCTCATAAAACGCCAGTTAAACACCAGGAAGAGCTACTTTTCAAGCAGAAACCATTGGGTGTAATTTTTAGATATTTCTCTGAGGCAGACATTTTTAATAGCAGTTATAAGAGCTCTGGGGCTATTCAATAATATAAATGTATTAAATTATTCACCTATGAAGTTAAAACATTTCAGAGAAAAAGAAAACCCTTCCATTGTCTATATTTTACATCCTGAAAAATGGAATACTACATCATCTTCATTTTATGTGCTGACTGCACCCCCTCTCAGGCACTGCCCGTGGTATTGTGATCAACACTGGTGACCGCACCGTGATGGGCAGAATCGCCACGCTGGCTTCGAGCTTGGAAGTCGGACGCACTCCCATCTCCATCGAGATCGAGCACTTCATCCACATCATCACGGGCGTGGCCGTCTTCCTGGGCGTGTCCTTCTTCATCCTCTCCCTCATCCTGGGATACGCCTGGCTGGAGGCCGTCATCTTCCTCATCGGAATCATTGTGGCCAATGTGCCAGAGGGTCTCCTGGCCACTGTCACTGTGAGTGAGGAATATCTGTCAACGTATTCCTGAGATTACAGGCAAAGAACACTGTCAATTTCTCACATAATTTTAGTTCATGGTAATTAAATCTCAACTGTTCAGGTGATATGAGGGATGAAAGTAAGAGCTGGCCAAATTTTTATGTCTGAAAACTAAGTACTGATAACTACTGATAATGCTGTAATCTCACCTGCTCCCCATGTCGGTTCTGACCCCCTCCCCAGGTGTGTCTCACCCTGACAGCCAAGCGCATGGCCAAGAAGAACTGTTTGGTGAAGAATCTGGAAGCTGTCGAGACCCTGGGCTCCACCTCCACCATCTGCTCCGACAAGACCGGCACCCTGACCCAGAACCGTATGACGGTGGCCCACATGTGGTTCGACAACCAGATCCACGAGGCCGACACCACGGAGAACCAGAGCGGGACCTCTTTCGACAAGAGCTCTGCCACCTGGGCTGCCCTGGCGCGCATCGCTGGCCTGTGCAACCGTGCTGTCTTCCTGGCTGAACAGGAGAATGTGCCGATCCTTAAGGTAAATCCTGATTTGCCAATCTGCTGCCAATGAGGTAAACATAAAACAAACAGCAGTGTATGTGACTGACAGAGCCATTCCCAGGCCTGATTACCTACAATTCTGCCCCTTTCTCCTTCACAGAGAGATGTCGCGGGTGATGCTTCTGAGTCTGCTCTGCTGAAGTGTATTGAACTGTGCTGTGGCTCTGTGAAAGATATGAGAAATCAGTATACCAAGATTGCAGAAATCCCCTTCAACTCCACCAACAAGTACCAGGTATGTGGGATATGACTCATTTTTGGTGAAACCATGGAAGAAGTTCTCTGAAAATGTTTTGGTAACGTTTTTGTCTGTGGGGTTTCCTCTTCTTGTAGCTCTCCATCCACAAGAACCCCAACTCTTCCGAATCCAAGCACCTCCTGGTGATGAAGGGAGCCCCAGAGAGGATCCTGGACCGCTGCTCTACCATCATGATTCACGGCAAAGAGCAGCCCCTTGATGATGAATTGAAGGATGCCTTCCAGAATGCCTATGTGGAGCTGGGTGGCCTCGGAGAGAGAGTGTTGGGTAAGGCATGCACCCACAATATACTGGAACAAAAAGATGACCAAAATTTTGAATTATTTCTTATAAATGAACATTTCTTATAAATTTTTATTTTTAATAATTGTTTCCTAGTTAAACTTACTACTTATTAGGCTATATATCACTATATTATGTACTTCTGACAATAAAATATTTACATTATAATATAACTTTGGGATTGCATCTTTAATATTTAGGGTTATTGACTTCAAACCTTCACACACACCAAGTGATAACTCAAATGATGTGCTCATTGTGTATATATATCACAATGTAATGTGAAAATTAATTTAGAAAACAGTAGCCACTTATTCAGTCACTGGGCTTTGACACAAGAAATGCTGCTGCCTCACATGTTATCATTCTTTTGGTTCTGGTGTACAGGATTCTGCCATTTCAGTCTCCCTGATGATCAGTTTGGTGAGGGCTTCCAATTTGACACTGATGAGGTGAACTTCCCCACTGAGAATCTGTGCTTCGTTGGCCTCATGTCCATGATTGACCCGCCCCGTGCCGCCGTACCTGACGCCGTGGGCAAGTGCAGGAGTGCTGGAATCAAAGTACGTCTGATAACTTCCTCTTTTATAATACAGGTTTAAAGCAATGTTCAAGGCCATAAACGTGACTTCCCTCCTTTAGGTTATCATGGTGACCGGCGATCATCCAATCACTGCCAAGGCCATTGCCAAGGGTGTGGGTATCATTTCTGAGGGCAACGAGACTGTTGAAGACATTGCTGCTCGTCTGAACATCCCAGTTAATGAAGTTAATCCAAGGTACCGTTTCATGTGATACTGAAATCACTGGGTATAAGTGTCCACAGTTCCACAGTAAAACATAGAGTTGGCTGAGTGAATTAATCTAATAAATACATAAATAATAGATGGAGGAGGAAAAACATAAAATGTCCTCAGTTACTAAATTCTCTTGAATGTTGCACAGTGAATACAAATCAGTGTGACACAGAATCAGGGCAGCATATCCATCTTTCTTGGATCAGCAACTAATCCTATGCACAAATCCCTTTGTGTCTCAGAGATGATTGATCCAGTTAGTTTTGTCGTCAGTATGAAGAGGTACAGTCAGTGTTACCTAAGAATATGGTGTTGAAACAGACAAATTCAAGGGTACAGAGTACTGTGATTTGAAGCTGAATGGGGCTAGTTGAACTGTAAAGAAAGATGTAACATGATGCACGCATCACCTTTGGTGTGTGTGGACCTTGGTGAGAACACATAGAATTCTGGATAAAGATTGGCTGGGCATGATACAAGAGGTTAGCCTTTGGTACGTCACTACAGTGGCATATTGTGGGGTTAAAACAAGCAATAACTAAGGTATTAGAGCAAATGCACTGAGCAGGGTTTACATTAAAGTAAATCAATGCTGTCTTTTATGTTATGATAAGAAAAACACACTTAGGCATGGGTTAACTTACAGTTGAATAAACAGCAGGCTGTAGTAAGGAATTTCCTGTCTCTCTTAGCTCTTTCTGTGAGATCAATAAAGACTGGCAGACCTTGCTAGGGATTAGATGTGGGACCTACCTGGCTTTCAGCCATTTTCATAAGCATGACAGGCTTTAACAGGGCTTGGCTGAATTTGTGCTGCTGAGTGAGAAATGAACAAACATTCTTTTGTGTCCAGAGATGCCAAGGCCTGTGTGGTCCATGGTGGAGACCTGAAGGATCTGACCTCAGAACAGCTGGATGAGATCCTTAAGCACCACACCGAGATTGTGTTCGCCAGGACTTCTCCCCAGCAGAAGCTGATCATTGTGGAGGGCTGCCAGAGACAGGTACCCAAACCCCTGCCCACACCTCAGATCCCACACACACCTCAACTTCCCCAGATAGGCTAAAGTCTGCCCTTCCCTTGTCTCCCTCCTATGACTATCAATTATGCAGCAGTTTGTATCAAATTCATAACTGATGCTGGCCTACTGGGCAGTCAAAGGTAGAGCTCCTTATCCTGCTCCTTCTCCTTGAGCTCTGTGCTCAGCAGCTTATTATTGTCTGGGAATCCTGCCCAATGAAATTGTGTCTCCCTTCCTCTCTGGTCACCCAGTGGTGAATCGAGTTACCTACAACCATCAAGACAGCAGGACCACTCACTATCTTCTGGCACCACCTGAAAACACACCTGCTCAGATTACATCTGCCCAAAATATATTAGCCTATGCCTTTGCTGTAGTGTTTTTTTACTAGCATTTTATGCAGAACAACCAAGGCACACCCCTTGTTTCTGAGGACATACAATATATGTATCCTGCAATGATCACCTTGGCATTCACTCTGAATGAGTGTCCACTAAATAGATATTTATAGTGTCTCAAAATGTGTTCTGGGAAGCTAGAACTGATGCTGTGTTGTAATAGCTGATATTATATATCTGAAGTGAATGTGTAATTGAGGAAGTTTAGATTGGCTGGCTTGAGAACCCCAGCAGCCTCAGATGGCAGTGGGATTGTGACATGCTTTTGTGCATCTCCGCTCTCAGGGTGCCATTGTAGCTGTGACGGGTGATGGTGTCAATGACTCCCCCGCTCTGAAGAAGGCAGACATTGGTGTTGCTATGGGCATCGCCGGCTCGGACGTCTCCAAACAGGCCGCTGACATGATCCTCCTGGACGACAACTTCGCCTCAATCGTGACTGGAGTGGAAGAAGGTAGAACAGTTTTTAGGAGAGACCACGCTCCTGGTTTCACAGCAGATCTGTCTGCGACCCTGTCGTTTGATGACCTAATCATGGACATGTGTTACTTCTCCAGGCCGTCTGATCTTTGATAACTTGAAGAAATCCATTGCCTACACCCTGACCAGCAACATCCCTGAAATTTCACCCTTCCTCCTCTTCATCATCGCTAACATCCCCCTGCCTCTGGGTACCGTCACCATCCTCTGTATCGACTTGGGCACTGACATGGTAAGTACCCTATACCAGGTCTGTCGGGTCCTCTTTCATTCACTCACAAGGGTGTGATGCAGTTTGATTACTAAGACTGGCTTCTCTTTATAATCTGAAAGGTTCCTGCAATCTCTCTGGCCTATGAAGCAGCTGAGAGTGACATCATGAAGAGACAGCCCAGAAATGCCAAAACAGACAAGCTGGTGAATGAGAGGCTCATTAGCATAGCCTATGGTCAGATTGGTAAGTGCTAGATCTGTCTTATATCAGAATAGGGCTTGAGAGCTTTGGCTGGATCTGAGTTTTTCCAGAGGTATCATATGTCATCCTCTCTCTCTCTCTGTTGATTTCCACAGGTATGATGCAGGCCACTGCTGGCTTCTTCACCTACTTTGTCATCCTGGCTGAGAATGGGTTCTTGCCGTCCAGGCTGGTTGGCATCCGTGTTCATTGGGATGACAAATATGTCAATGATCTAGAAGACAGCTATGGACAGCAGTGGGTCAGTATTACACACCACAGCCTTTGGAGCTGGAGGCTATGATGGAGACTGGAGATGCTTGTTTACAATTAATAACCTAACAATTCTTTGTCTTCTCTCTCTCTTCTTCTATCTCAGACATATGAACAAAGGAAAATTGTGGAATATACGTGCCACACTGCATTCTTTGCCAGTATTGTGGTAGTACAGTGGGCCGATCTGATCATTTGCAAGACCAGGAGGAACTCTATTATCCAACAGGGGATGAAGTAAGTAGAGCTCACAGAACTTCCCTCATTCCACTAGACACTTTACTACTTGTGGCCTCATTGCACATTGACTGTTAGGCACTAAGTAGGAGCTTAAAAATGAGTGCTTCTGTTAATATTTTTGTAATAACCTCTGACCTGACAGAGTTGTATTGAAAGGTTGATGTGGAGCTGTGGAGCTTTAACTGTGTGTCAATTGTTCAACCCAGGAACAAAATCCTCATCTTTGGGCTGTTTGAAGAGACAGCCCTGGCTGCCTTCCTGTCTTACTGCCCAGGAATGGACATCGCTCTCAGAATGTACCCTCTCAAGTGAGTTTCACTGCTGTGCCTTACTAACAGGAGAAGGGTGAATCTGTCAGAAAGAGTTTGTATAAAGCTGAGACAATCAGCTAATCACGCATTTTTGTGGAAATCACATTGTTTGCAATCATATAGCCTTGCTCCAGGTGATTCCAGGCTGGCTATTTCTAGATGTATATGGGTAGAGATGTTTTTCACGGTTGACACCATGACTGTTAGTTTGCCATTTCGTCTCTTTGGTATTGCTAACATAATTTTCTTTTCCATCTTTGCCTCCTCAGACCTTCCTGGTGGTTCTGCGCCTTCCCATACTCTCTCCTCATCTTCCTTTATGATGAAGCGAGAAGATTCATCCTACGCCGAAACCCAGATGGTGAGATTTTGCAGATTCTTTGCAAAATGTGCACAGATTCACTGATTTTTATTTCACCTGAATGGAGTATCCCATTTGCTGAAGCTTGTCATATATGCCAATCCAGTCCAACACTTCTTTGTGGAATAGTGGTAAAGGGTCTACATGTAGCTTAGGGATAAAATCCTACAAGGATCACTGCTGTGAGCCCTAAAGCCAGGTATTTTATTTGGGACATCCTCAGGGTGGTATGAACAGGCAATATTCAAAAGCAATAACTGCATGCAAACCAGATGGGATAAGGGTTTCTGCTTCGATAATAGACAACGCAACAATTTGTAATGTGCTGATTTTCTCATGAATTTGGAATGCAGTGAATGAAATTCCTTAATCATCTTTGTTTTTCACTCCGTTTCAGGCTGGGTGGAACGCGAAACATACTACTGAAGCATCCTGACTGTACCCCTTCAGCTCTTTTCGGAGCTCCTTGGAAATTTATCCTACAAGGCCTTCTTTTCCAGTTCCATGTTTTTGACAGTGTGACTGAAAATAAATACATTTTCAGGTGAATTTATCAGTGTCTGGTGGTATTTAATTGCGATAAATTGAATGGTCCTCGGAGCCAGAGTGGGAGACGGGTAGGAGATGCGGGGAGGTGGGAAGTGGGGGTGGGGAAAGGGGGGTGGGGTGGGGGGCAAGCCAGGGGAGATAGCAAAGGATAAATGACAGAGACAAAGGGGCCTCTCTGCTTTTCACACTGGGAGTCAACAAGGAAAAAGCTGAGCATCAGGGGCCAGTTCAGTTCAAGCTCACGCTTTCATAGCTGAGAGAACTAAGCAGAACTGCGAAACAAAAACAAAGCCCACGATTAATGGTGATAATTATGTGTGAAAGTGTGAAAAACTTAGACAGAAACCCATTAAGGAAGCACGTTTTTCAAAAACACCCACCATGTTCAAGTCCCGTGAGAGTGTGTTAATCAGTCTCGCGCCTCTTTTGATGACTAATCAACATTTTATTTCAAGTTATGCCTATGAATATAATTGGATCTTTGGGATAGATTACTATTCCTTTTCCTGACTACCAACCTGTTGTTGTCTAGATACAGGAGAGGGGAGGGCCGTAGCGAACTGTTTTGTGCGAGGTCTGCTATAACACAGACAACCTTTTAAAGGCATCATTACACATTTTATGTAAGTTTTATGCCAATAGACCTGCTTGTCTTGCAATAGTTAACATTTCTTGGGCATTGCTTTCATAACATAGTGTTTCATTTTGTCACAGGTCCAAAGGCCTTTTCTATCTGTGTTAACTTCCTCCTTCTTTTCTCTCTTTATGTGTGTATTCCTAATCTTATTGGAGAACAAGTTTCACCCTTGTCTTTGAGAAAGTGACCTGGTTTTGTCACTTAATGGGGCATCTCCCCTGCCTGTCTACTGGCCCACCACTCTGTGGAAGCGATGCTGTGCTCACACTGTCCTGTCCAATACTTTGGGGTTGCAAACACCATCCGTGACAGAGTTTTGAGTCTTATCTAAATCATGGTTGTGTTAGACTGGGGGACGTTTTTTTAAGCACTCTCTGAACAATGGAGACTGAGTGATAAAAATAGATAAGACGGTTTTTGAGTTGACAGCCTGAAATGACTGCTATATACACTTCTCAGTGTTACCTAATATTGTTTGGGAGTTAAAATAAGGAAGTAAGTAAGTAAATAAAGGCTAACATTCATGAAACTCATTCGCATAGTTTCCAGGAGAAATCCATTACATGGCTTTGACACTAACTGATTTTCACATGATTGAAAAATATGTATTCACATTCCATTATAGCCAGCAGTGACTTCAACGCTGCTACTGCTGTTGCCATGTCACTTTAACTCATCTATATGATTGCTTGGCAGTTCCAGCCGGGTTAGGAATACATTTAATAGCTTTGTGGACCAAACCCATGGAGGCACTCCCAAATCTTTCTCAATATAGCACTCTCAGAAATCACACCTACCATAAGTAGCTTTTGAATTAAATATAGGTGTGATAGAATGAATTCTATGCTTAATGAATAACGAGAAGAGTCAGTTCCTAAATGGTCCCCCAGGTGGTCCGTTGTACCCTTGAACAAGGTATTTACCCTGTATTGCTTCAATAAATCTCTGTCAATGGATATAAACTCTACAAATATCCCTCAGTGTGGCCATATACTGAACAAGTACATGATAATGATAATAATTATTATCATTATAACTACCTTCAGTATTCAGGACTGTCCCAATGCTGGCCTCTTGTTTGCTCCCTTTTCAGCCCAGGTCAAAGAGACCACACCTACAATGCAAGCCTGTCTTTATGCACTTTTCTCCCTGGCAAACACAGCAGAGAGCTGACGGACGCCTCTGTAATGCAGACTGCTGAATGACCCTTTGGCATATGCAAATGATTAATCACATTGAAGAAAATCTACAGTACATTGACACAGTGTGCTTCATTTAACCTAGAGAAGCTTTTCTTGAGAAAATCCAGTGCTGGACCCATTATTCATGGGACTTGAATGAGGTGGACTTGCAGGACCAGATGTACTGGTATGCATGGACATCAGGGTGTAAGAAACCACTCAACTTGGCAAGAATGTAGGAGGATCCTGGCAAGTGTGCTGTGGTAAAACTATCGAACCATATCAGCTTCAATTTATAAAGATATTTTTCAGACAGGTCTAATCGCTCACAATTTTCAAGGGAATCACCATACAAAAGCCTTGAAAAGGTACCATTTAATAAATCATAATTTACTATTGATCCTGGTGGCCTTGCTGCTAACTCTCTGGAGCAGAAATTTGACTGAGCTACAGACATTGTTGCCAAAAGTTTTAGTTTGGCCTGGAGTTCTTGAAAATGAAAATGATGCTTTTTTGTGTTCTTGTCCTTCACAAGGTACATTTCAGGAGAAGTTCTAATATTGTAGGAATTAATAATCTAGTGCAGATTGTCGTGCATCTTCTCAAATGGTGTTAAATCTGGCAATGAAATCTCCATGTGAATGTTTCTATATTAAAACAAGTTTAAATGGCTTTAGTAATAGATAAATAGCCTATTCTATTTAATTCTCCCTATGGAATATGGAATATGGAATTTCTTTTTAAAAATCCATATAGAGTAGACACAGTTTTATCTGAGATCTTGTAATGAGATCTTGCAGTTGCAGGGTTGAGGCTGCTGTTACTATAACTGAACTGTCTGAGTAACTGGATTCTCTCTTTTCACACTGAATGAAGAAGGGTAGATACAGCACAGGCAAGTATCTACTGAGTGTTGCATTACCAGACTGAGGTTCCCCAGCCAAAAGAACGTACATTTATTTGTAAGCTTTCACCTTCTGAAACCTATCTACCTTTGAAGCTTTGAGTATTCAATGAGAGAGATAGTGCTGACAACAGAATAAATTTTGCACTCTCTTTTAATCTATAACTAAGTCAGTGTCTCTTGTGTGTGCACTGCTAAAATGTTAGCACTTCTGACACGTCAATACCACAAATGGTGTTGATTTGTGGGCCTTGCAGTTTTAACTGATAAGACCACTGCAAATTCACAGAGCAGTCCTTTTGATTGCATTGCATACACCAATAGACAAAGCCTACATTAGTGGAAGGGGAGGGGAGGGACCAGAGGCCAGATTTTCACTGTAGCATTTAACCCTTTGATGGTTAAGATAAGTTTAGGCCCTTTTGTGACAGAGTTGGTTCTGCATCTGTGACCTGTGTCTGTCTCTGTGTGTGGTCAAGGTGGTGGTGGTGTATGTGTGTGTGTGTGTGTGTGTGTGTGGGGGGGGGGGGGGGGGGCTCTTTGTCACAAACAGGTGTGGCAGACATTCCTTCCCCCCCACATTGTTGTCAGAGTACAGACCATCAGTTTCAAAGTAAACACTCTACACTAGTGCCAGCTTCAGGGAATGGAGTTGGGGTTGGTGGGTTGGGGGTAGGGGGTGTCACAAATTATTTAAACCGAAGTTTAAATAATTCATGTAGATGTAAATGCAGAGGGATTATGGTGGTTTGTATTAAATAATTGCACAGCCCAGGATCCAGCTCATATGGGTTCAACGTGCATGAAAGACAAGGCATGACATAGAACCCTATATGACATGTAACTTCCAGCAGAGGGCGTTGCACTGAGAACGGAACATTGCAGTACCAATACAGTGGGCTGTAACATGGTTGTTTCCATGGAAACACGTTGAATTTTCATGGATTTTTTTAGCCCTCAATTTTCAAAAAATGTAAAATATACATAAGAGCATATACATGGTGTTCTTAAAGAAGTGATGGGAAATGCATGTGACTGCTTACAGGTGAAAAGAGAGAATAGGTTAAAGTTTTCCTGAATTAGAAGTGTGACTGCTTCATGTAAGGAGCTGCAGGGATGCCGTCTGACCCATTAACAAAGTGACTCTGAACACCTCATTCTCACTGTAACTATAGACGGTTTTAAGTTGCTGCTTCACGGTAGCGCTGATGAGATAATCATAAGCAAGAATGAAATGCAATAAAGGCAGAAATAAAGATCACAGAGAATAATTTAAAAAATATCAATGCTGAATACTCGAAACAAATGCGCACATCACACGCGATGGCACAACATCCAGAAACTGACTTCAAGAGTCACTGATTTGTCAAGACTAAACCGCTATCTTGTCTCACGTCATCTACTATTGATTTGGTCAATGTCAAATGTGTAGGAGTGGTCCAAGATGAGGGACATTTTCATACAAGGGTGATTGGACTTTTCAAATGGCTTTTATGGAAGCATATCTGAGAAAAATACATTTCTTAGGTATGTGTATGTATACATGTGCTAGTGAATGTGAGTACGTTTGTGCGTGAAGAAAAATCAGGTTAAGTTTGTATTTACCGTAATTGTATTGAGAATTATCTGTCATTAATATTTGGATAAAATCTGACTGGAGTGACACTAGTTACACGAGAGAAAATTGGTGGGAAACATTTTTGAAATGTCGAAAATGTAATATTTTAAAGGTTTCCGATGCAACTACATCCGCACACAAGAGGGACATAGTTTATTGCAAAAACCGATAGTAATAAACCATTCGGCGGCAAAGACCCCTCCCCCTATTCATGGTTACCATGGCAAAAGGAGCAGACGTCACGAGCGAAGGAACACAGTATATAAGTATTTGAACCTCAGTTTGACTGCAAGGGAGGTGCTGTGCGTGTCGTTGTAAAGTGACACGTGTGGACGGGGTACAGACAGGGGCACAATTAAAAAAAAATCCCAATTTGACGGGAAATAGTTATTTATTTTTTTACCAAGACATTGGATTTAAGAAGACTGTTACTCAAGATCGGCAAAGATGGGACTTGGAGTAAGTATATTTTCATATTTCGCTTCCCTTTACAGTTTCATCACCAAATGTGGATTCGTTGTTTATCAAGACGTGCTACTACCGGTCTTTTGTATTGAGCTTAGTGTTGGAAGAGGAGTTGCACAGTTTTTGCCAAACAGGTGGTTCTTGCAGGGGGAAACAGATCAAGCTTGCTACTGAAATTATGTACAGTGTGGATTGATGGCTTCGTAGGGACCATCAAAAAAGGCCTACTTAAGTACCTCGTACCTAAGTTCTCGAAAGTCGTCGTAATCTTTCTCTACATTCAAACAAACCTTCCTGTTACTGAAGTTACATTTTTATCTTTAGTCAAAACATGTTTTACAGGCACCTATCTGAATTATCGCTCAGATGGATGAAGTGAAAAGTTACTAGTCAGAAAAATCTTCGGAAAGAGTAGCAACAGGATTATTGGGACGTAGCGAGTTAATTTTCTCCGAGACGGCCACATAGCAGCGTGGCCCGTGTCGCCCGGCGCTAACAGGGAAAGTGATCTTGTGACTTGACGTAACGTAGCTTTGTCTGCAGTTTTCGGGAAACGAACGCACATGAGTCGAAAGTGGGATTTATGTGTAGAGTGGAACGGTGCATGCGAATTTCAACAGCTAAATGCAATCGAGTTAAATTCCAGTCCTTTCGAAACTTGCCTGTGGGTTAACATTCTCTATCCGGTGTTGCGGCTGTTTGATAATGCCTTTGAAAAATTTGGGAGGGGGGAACAAGGAGGGGGTATTTGCATTATACTTACGAGGAAACAGGTCGGGTCTCACGGTGGCCGTTGAAATTTGTGTAGCACGAAGGAGTCGGGGCTGGATACGTTGGGGGAATGAAAGGCGCATTGTCTGTCAAACAAGGTTTCACTGTATTGCCACAGTGTTGTGCAGGGACCAGCCCATCCACCCTAAGTCGTTTGTACACATTCAGATGCAAAAGAGATGGGTTTCGCACGCAACCTTGAGTAAAGTATAGTCACTCACTCGTATCTATTGCGAGAAATATGTTCGCAGTGCAGAATGAGTTTTCTGAATCGCTACGCAACTGTTCGTTGATAGCCGCACCAAGCGCATCGTAGTTTCCTTTTATTTCCTCCCTTTCCGTCTGAAACGGGTTTCGAGCAGCGGGGTGTTGCGGCGGTACACTGGTGCTACAGCTTTAGCAAATCGATTGAGACAACTGTGGAATCTGTCTTCTCTAATTTTTTTTAAACCCAGATCGGTCCATATTAAGTTTCGCTGTCGCTATAATGTCTGCTTCCCTCTTCCTCCATCTAAATCATTTTGACCTGGTTAATGGCCGTATCCACTATCTGTTTACTTACCAGACATGCCTATGCCGTGCAGCTTGGATAGCTGACATTTTCACACCACCTTCATTTATACAGCTGTGGTATTTTAAGATTCTTGGGAGTAAATATCAGAGGCCAGGGTAAGACTGCATTTCGGTTATAAGGCTTCTAACCCATTTCTGCAGGTATGGAATCCAGGCCCCCAACTACATTTAGTTTTCTGCAGTGCTGTGGTTATGAATAACATTAACCCAGCATGTAAGTTTTCTTTTACTTGGTTAAGAAAAAATAAATAAATGCAATGATTTGTGTAAAAAAATTGTAAAGCCCCTGAAACATATTAAAATCACCAATTTGGCGGCACTGGGCAGGGACAGTGAGGGCCTTGATGTTCATGCGAAGATATACATTTTAAACCAAGTGGTGTTAATCAGATGCCCCCTAGTGCATTGATTCAGATTCTCAGACCAGACCAGTCAGGCAGATGAATGCTGTCCAGCAGCCATCCCAAGGAGGGGGTTCTGCCAGACGCATTGGTACCAGTTATATATTTCCGCTCATGAAATGGAAAAGGTTGTACGGTTGAATTTGGTTGAGTTCACAGAGCGCCAGTGGTCGCATTTTGTTTGTAAGAAATGCGCAAAGATTAAAAATTGTGGCATTCCTGTTTGCCCCCCCCCCCCCAGCACCGCCGCCGCTTTGCTGCAAGTCTGTTTTTCCCCAGCCCCCCGTCTCCCCACTGCTGTTCGTTGAGCTCCCTGGAGAGATGTGGCGAGGCAGGTCCGCACATCCATGTCCTCTTAAGGCCTTACAGCTCTTTCCTCCTGCTTCTTGCGTGAGAAAACCCTGTCTCCCACCATCCCGTCTTTGCAATGGAAAATTAAAGCTGAGTCGTCCCCCCCCCCCCCCCCCTCAGCCTCCCCTTTCACTCCTGCAAGGGTGCCAAAATATTTTATTTGTCTCTTTTTTAAGTTAACACTTGACTTTCTCTGTCTTTCCTTTAACAACTCAGAGTCTGAACGTGGTGAGGCATTCATGTGAAAGTCTCAGCCATGGGATGATGCCTTTACTTTTTTTTTTTCGCAATGCAGCAGAGGGCTTATTGCTTATTGATTCCTTTCCACCATGAAAGCCTGCTACCTTTTCTTGCGTTTTTTTTTCAAGCCTCTAAGGGGTTGTGCTAAAAATAGATTTGTTGAAAAGACGAGATGGGGTTTGAGATGGCTCGTATTTAAAGGGATATTTTATTATTTAACAAAAAAAAAAAAACAAAAGCCAAAAGACAATGGAACAGAACATGAGCATGTGATTCCATTCCATTCAGATAGCCAGAGGTGTGGCTTTGTGGCCATGGCAACAGGGCAGAGTCTCGTGTGAGAGACTGATATGGTTCATTGAACAGTTTTGTGTCTGCAGTTTGCCCAAAAAAAGACAAGGATTTGTGTCTGGCGGACTCTTGTTCTTCCAGCGGCAGACCCTTTACACTTTCATTATGTTTTTGTCTGCTCACGCTTGACGTGCATTACCTCCGTTTGAACGTGGCGTGTGGGCGGCGCAAAAGGGTTAAACTCGATGCGGTGGTTTAGAAACGCCCTTTGACGCAAAATGACTTAGACACACACACTCATCTACAGGCAGCGAGACACAGGAAGTTCACCTCAGAATGTTGATGTCAGATTTTAAAGGGAATTGTTAAAGAAGCCCCCTTTCCGGAACAAGGGGTGCTAGGTATTTGAGGGTTTAGATGAAATATAAATAGATTAGGTTTTTAGATTAGATTTTAGATTTTAGGTTTAGATTAGGTTCAACATTTTCTGGGGCTTTCCTCTGGCCAGGGAGACGAACACTGTGTGCTTCTGTATATGTATAACTAGACTCACACTGTTTGAGCTGAGCCAGACCTTTTCCACTGTAGTGCTGGACCCAGGGTAGCATAAGCTGCAGCCGAAAGTGTCCGACTCCTTACAGCATGACTGCTTTTTCATTGGCTTACCTGCAGCCAGAGCTTTAAACACATGATGCCATTTTGATGCTGGTGCCTGCCCAGATGAAGATGGCTGCCTGGACTTTGTCCGCAGTCCGAGGCTGAGTTTTCCCACCCAAAAAAAACATCCACACTGCATTTGACTCTCACTTTCCTTTGGTTATTTTCTGTGATCAGAGATGGTGGAGTACCCCTTCCGACCCTGTGTTTATCTCTTCAGTTTTCAGTGCAGACACCCACAGAGGCAGTGCAGCTACACAGATTGCCGGCTATGCCCACATCTAGCTTTTAAGTAGGCCATCACCAACACTAGTGGGCTGAGCTTACACGGCTGCGCAAGACAGAAAAGATAATGGAACGCCTCTCAGAATGTGCCAGCCTGGTTCCAGGTGTACATTGGGAAGGGGTGTTATGAACCAGCATGGTTTCAGCTTTCCAGTGCAAAAGGGATATGGTAGGGTAGGCTGGGTCCAGTTCTTATTATCAGTTGTGACTTAGCAGCCCTTGAAACCACAGGCTTCCTCACTGGCTGACTAGCTGTCTGGCTGCCCAAAGGTAATGACAGCATAAAGATAATAATAAGGGGATCCACCCAAGCAGTTGCAGGGTGTGAACAGTACCGGTTCAGCTGTTGCGTAGACACACTGATTTGATGCAGAAGGAGTCCGTAACTTTGTTGAACAAGAGCCCGTTTGCCCATTGGCTGCATGTCAAAGGAAAATGGAGCGAGTGTGGTGTGTCCTTCAGTGTAACTCTATAGACTTCCGTGTTTGAGTTCTGTTACAAGCTCAAACATTAGAGGTAATTCTTTTTTTTTTTCCATTCAGGGGGTTGTTCATTTCATGGAAGCCCCCAGGGGGTCAGGTAAATAGCAGTTACCTTAGGGGACTTGGAGGTAGGTGCTGGAAAAGATTTAAGAGTAACCATATTACTGTATTACTTACAGCTCTATCTGCTGTTGCAACTCGAGGCACTTCACAATGGCAAATCCTCAATCTCATCCTATTTTAGTAGCTGACACACTACCGACAGTGTCTTTGGCACTTTAAAAGACCACGGCTCATAATAACTGTCCTGAAATCACCGTGAATCTGGGCCACAGGCTCGCGACAGGGTCCGGGCTGTCGTACTCACTGCCGTCTCACTCTGAACATATGATCTGTGGTTTTGGGAGATCTGCAGTAAAACCACCTATGAGGTGTAAGCACTGTGTGCGCCGGTCTGTGACAAAAACACCGCTGCGCTTACCTGAGAATCATAATGGTGGAGACTAGCGGAGCGAAATCGTTCATCAAATATGAACGAAGAGGCTTGATTAGCCCTTTATTTTCTGGTAAAACTGTGCCCTGCAGTTGTGCGAGGGGTAGGGTTACCTTTGGGCAGAGCCATAGTATTGAGATAGGATGTGGTCTTTGTTTGTTTCACAAGAGTGACACAATGACTGATGGCTGGAGAGAGATACAGTGTTAGCCCTCACGTTAATTTGATTGGGTAAGGGAAAAAAAGATGCACCGAAGGACTGCACGGTCGCATTTGCACGCATTCGGAACACACAAGCGGCAGTGTGGCGGCTGGGTATATTTAGCCTATTTATCATGCGTGTCAGCATGCGCTTGAAGTGAGTCCAATTTTTGTTCCACGTCATATCTGTGTTAGATAACGCTCGGAAGCCCTTATGTGCCTTGAAAAAACATCCATAGTTAGAAAGAGCGCTCAGAAAGAAAACTACATCCATATGGACACTTTTATTGCTCCCAGGGCTTTATTCTTGAGCTTGACGGCATCTTTAACTTCATGTCTCGTTATGTTACGATTGCAGGAGATTCGGTACTGATTCGCTCAATGTGGAAGAGCAGGAGACCAAAGTGGGAACTAGGTCGAAGGCAGAAGGGCGGTAGTTCACTGTTGAACAATCAGCGTGCTGATTGAGAAATATTTGCCAGGCTCAAACTTCCTATTGCGATACAGGCCATCTGTCAAGTCTGTGATGTGGAAGTTTATGTTAAAATGCAGGAGAGGGTGTGGGCGTTGACGGTTCGAGCTGAAGGAGACGGATGCTTTTAGCACCTATTCACTAGAGTCCACAGCTTTGGCCTTGACTCTGTCCCGTCACAGGCTGTGATGCGGCCATGACTGTTTCACACTACACATACAACTACACATACGTACGGTGCAATTGCATTTGCCTTTTGCGTGCAAGGTTTGTGACCTTCCTTAAACCTCTCAATAATGTGACAACAATTTGAAATATGAATGAGGAACAACTAATGGAGCACCTTGTCTGTATGAATTGGAAAAGGCTGGTTACAGGGGTAAAATAAAAAAAGATGATGGAAATCATTAAGAGCGTCAAGCCTTCACGGTAAGGATACATGTGTAGGTAGCCTCATCACATTTGTAGCGTTTGTATTTCTAGTGTGAATCAGCCCTCAGCCTCCCACTGAAATATGCACATGTCCGCTGACTGTAGTCTGGCATGACTCCCTGAACAGACTGCGCCTCTTATGCTTAACTAAATTTCTTCTTTGGTAACGGCACATAGCGCCGTGCTCTTTTTTATCATAATCTGAGCTTGGTATGATGCTGGTGTTCAGCAGAACTGGTGGGTTGAAGTGTAACTGTACAGTATGTATGTGTAAAGACTCAGAGATGCACACATGGCATTACAGTAAAATAAGGGAGCAGTCTGCTGGCAGGGCTCTTCTGCGGAACAAGGCATTTAACCTGAATAGCGTCAGTCAATGTCTGACTTTTATACATAGTTACGTGATGGCGCAATCTGTAAGTCACCCTGGATAAGGGCATCCACTAAGGGTGTGAATAATAATGAATGATAATAACTGAGCTAATGGCCTGGTGTCTGTCCCGGTGTTTGTAGGAAGGAAGGGACCAGTATGAGCTGGCGGCGACATCAGAACAGGCGGGGAAGAAGCCAAAGACCAAAAAGAAGGATAAGGACATGGATGAGCTGAAGAAGGAAGTGGACCTGGTGAGGACACGTTTCTATTTATAGTGCGAATTGCACAAAATAAATAAGTACCTTCAGTGAGCTGAGAATTTTGTGATGAGAGCGAATTTCTACTATTTTTATTTAGTGCTTGAGTCCCTATTTGACAGTGTTCTGGAGGTTTACACCCAATCATCATTTGTTTCTGAGTGATGGCTTTAAAGGATTAAAAATGAATCTCACGACGATGTGTTTGATTTTTGTGCCTCTTTTTTTTCTGTAGGATGATCATAAGCTGACCCTGGATGAGCTTAACCGCAAGTATGGCACAGATCTGACCAAGGTGAGTCTCTGAGTGAATCAGCATGGGTCTGAACAGGGAAAGTCTGAGCGATATGGTGATGTTCTGAACTGGAAGTCTTTGGTCCAGAAAAGTTCTGAACAGGGTGAATTTTGGGTGATTCAGTACAGGTCTGAATGGGGCGAGTCTTTTAGCCAGTGAAAAGTTAAAATGGGACAACACTGATTCAGTACAGATCTGTATAGGGGCAGGTGTGGGTGATTCTGGCTCTCAGTCTGGGAGGGCACCACCGGTGGTGCTGTGCTGGCTGCCGCCCAGGAACCAACACAAAACGCGCTGTATTATTAATGAAAGGAGGAGAGGATTTCAAATGAGGCAGATGAATTTGGGGACCAAGTGAGCTCTCGCTACCTGCCCGACAATGGCCAGCAATTTGATCCCCCACATTCACGCACATTAGCTCTATATAATGCAGTCAGCTCGGTGAGAATTTCAGAGTGAAATTTGGCACACAGCTGTGCAGTTCAGTACCTCTGAATAATTCACTACAGAAACTCGCCCCAAGGATTTCAACTCTGCTTCATACAAGGAGACAGCCGTGTTTTAACTGCAACTGCTTGTTACCTAGCAACGGCAAGAACCTAGATTCTCTCAGGCTCCCCGGACTTGCTGTTTTTTTTTTTTTTTGTTTTACATAAGTCTGGAAAACTTGCATGATTGCCCAGCCTGTACAAATGCATTCTGCAGTCTTACCCCATTATATGGAATAGCATTGTTTATTATTAACCTTGAACGTATCGATGTTCAGCAGGCTTTGAGTGAGTGTATTGTCGGTATAGTGACAGGACAGGCTTTTTGTAGAACATGTATTTTCACTGTAGTGAGACAGCCCCTTCTCTCCTCATATCTTGTAGGGCCTGACGGGCGCCCGTGCTGCGGAGATCCTGGCCCGGGACGGTCCGAACGCACTGACTCCTCCCCCCACCACCCCAGAATGGGTCAAATTTTGCAAGCAGATGTTCGGAGGCTTCTCCATGCTGCTCTGGACAGGAGCCATTCTCTGCTTCCTGGCCTACGGGATCCAGGCTGCCATGGAGGATGAGCCAGCCAATGACAATGTAAGAGCACAGGCACCACTTTCGGAGTCTGATGTTTTTGGACAGTGCATATCGTTACATTGCATTAAATTCATTCGTGATAGATGTAATGCAGTGTAATATGTATGTAACATAATTTGTGTTGTGATATCCTTCGGTGACATTTTGTCTCTCCTCCTTCGTACTTCCCACAGCTGTACCTGGGTGTTGTGCTGTCCGCCGTCGTCATCATCACTGGCTGCTTCTCCTACTACCAAGAGGCCAAGAGCTCCAAGATCATGGACTCTTTCAAGAACCTCGTCCCTCAGGTACAATCTCTTCACTGTGTCAAATGTATGAGTAAATCAGGATAAATACAACGATGGTAAATAGCCTTGGGTTGGTAAATAACAAACACCAGCTAGATCATCAAGAAACCAAGCCACTCTTCTTTAGTAATCAGAAAATAAAATTAAAATTTTAATGGCTAAATTGAAAGAACTAAATTATAGTAAATTAAAAACAGTATGGAACTAAGGCCACTCATGGCATATTAGCGAGCATACCTTGTTCAGGGCATCGCCATCGGGATACTCATGGGCTCCCGAATATTTAATTATTGATTATCAATAACATTATGATCAATCAATTCCATCTGGCATTTACTGATGTCATTTACAACAGGTGTATCATTGAAAAAATTACAGTGGCTTGCAAAAGAGAGATCCCATTTTACATCACGTTAGGGAATCCACGTTATGTTTTACCATGTTGTTTTGTCCGAGGAGAGAATTAATGGTTCTGTTGTTGGTTCTTGTCTGACAGCAAGCCCTGGTGATCCGCGACGGTGAGAAGAAGAGCATCAACGCTGAGGACGTGGTCGTTGGCGATCTGGTGGAAGTGAAGGGAGGAGACAGGATCCCCGCCGATCTGCGCATCATCTCCGCTCACGGCTGCAAGGTGAGACACCCAGGCCCCCCTCCAGGAGATCCTGTCCCCACTGAAGATGTGCCCCATGTCTGATCTTATCCTGACTTTGCATTTTGTCTGCCTCTCAGGTGGACAACTCCTCCCTGACTGGTGAATCTGAGCCCCAGACCCGCTCCCCTGACTTCTCCAATGAAAACCCCCTGGAGACCAGGAACATCGCCTTCTTTTCCACCAACTGCGTTGAAGGTGAGCGCCTTCACTACGTCACAGCTGTGCTCCAACAGAATAGGGCTACAAGAGCTTCTTTGTAGCAGGTTTCTCAGCTCCATTTAAGCTAATGACATTTTCAGACCTGAAGAGTGGGGGGGGTGACACTGGCTTAATTTTCGGTGGACCTTCATTGACAGAGGTCCTCATAAGGTTTTTGCAAACCCATTGTAACCACCTTTCCAGTTTGTCCTCCTCAAAACTTAGGCAACTTTGTTTTTAACCTCAATTTTTTGGCCCACCATCAGTCCCCCTCATCGGAGGACATCTCTGTTCTCCTGCTATAATAAACAACTTAATAGTACAAACATTTTTTCAAGAACAAAGGACACATTTGCTTCCTCTCTGTCCCCCCAGTGAGTCACCCCCCACCCACACAGCTCTCCCTCCCCCATAATTTCTCCCTCCCTTGTATTTTTTAACCTCATATGTGCCACATATTCTTAACCCCGTGTTCTGCCTGTACCTCTCACCAGGCACGGCCCGTGGTATCGTGATCAACACTGGTGACCATACCGTGATGGGCAGAATCGCCACCCTGGCCTCTGGCCTGGAAGTCGGACGTACTCCCATCTCCATCGAGATCGAGCACTTCATCCACATCATCACGGGCGTGGCTGTCTTCCTGGGCGTGACCTTCTTCGTCCTCTCCCTCATCCTGGGTTACTCTTGGCTGGAGGCCGTCATCTTCCTCATCGGAATCATCGTCGCCAATGTGCCCGAGGGGCTCCTGGCAACTGTCACTGTGAGTGCTGCAGGCGCTTGAAATTTTGGGACTTTTAAGATGGTTGAAAGGGAAGAGGGCCATTCTAGCTCGCTGTGAACTTCCGAGCTCTTCAGCAACTGTGCAGATGAGACCTCCTCAGTTTGTTGAAAGGATCTGATGTTATTGAAATTCCTAAGTTCTTTTCCGTTCCCAGATATGATGGTACAGTGCAAAAAAAACAGTCAGCTGTGCCTCAGTTCTGCCAAATTGTGAAGTGGATTTTGAGGGATTATAAGTTAGAAGTGTTTGGAGATTCATGCAGGGGCTCAAGCTGTAATTAGGCACCTAAAAGCATTCTCAGAGCTGTTTAGCCATATGCTGTATTCATATCTTTAGACTGAGCAGTGGTCCCAGCTGCCTCTGTGTTTCTGGTAATGCTTTTATCTCACTTTGACTCCTCGACTTCCACCCTCTTCCCCAGGTGTGTCTCACCCTGACGGCCAAGCGCATGGCCAAGAAGAACTGTTTGGTGAAGAACCTGGAAGCTGTCGAGACCCTGGGCTCCACCTCCACCATCTGCTCCGACAAGACCGGCACCCTGACCCAGAACCGTATGACGGTGGCCCACATGTGGTTCGACAACCAGATCCACGAGGCCGACACCACGGAGAACCAGAGCGGGACCTCTTTCGACAGGAGCTCTGCCACCTGGGCTGCCCTGGCGCGCATCGCTGGCCTGTGCAACCGTGCTGTCTTCCTGGCTGAACAGGAGAATGTGCCGATCCTTAAGGTACAGTCTGCCAAATGTCTCTGTACCCTCATTTATGCCAGTAAAAGACTTCAGCTTTATTGCTGAGTTGTTTTCTGCCACTGCAGAATTGATCTTACATTTTGTTTCTGGAGTCCTCTTAGCCTAGGTGAGGGGCATTAACTGATAGCCTTTCTGACTGACACTACAAATAAACCCCACCCCTTTCTCCTTCACAGAGAGAGGTTGCAGGTGATGCCTCTGAGTCTGCTCTGCTGAAGTGCATTGAACTGTGCTGTGGCTCTGTGAAAGACATGAGAGATCAGTATAACAAGATTGCAGAAATCCCCTTCAACTCCACCAACAAGTACCAGGTATGTGGGATATCCTCCACTTATGGAATGCAGTACGAGTGACTTTTGGTGAACACGTTTTGTTAATCGGTTTATGTGTTGGTCCTCCATCTCATAGCTCTCCATCCATAAGAACCCCACCTCTTCTGAACCCAATCACATCCTGGTGATGAAGGGAGCCCCGGAGAGGATCCTGGATCGCTGCTCCACCATCATGATCCAGGGCAAGGAGCAGCCCCTTGATGACGAGATGAAGGATGCCTTCCAGAATGCCTACCTGGAGCTGGGTGGCCTGGGAGAGAGAGTGCTGGGTGAGGCATGCAAACTCACAGTGAAGAAGGGTTTACCTCTGGTGAACCTCCAAGGATTTTATAGATTTCCTTCCATCTCAGGCCTCCATTAGCTGGTCCTGCTTGAAATGCATTTTCAGCTCCTGTTTCATACTGCTGCATTGAGGATCTTCAATACTAGGAGTGGTCACTGGTTCTTTCTTGGGCTGCTTTAGAAGTAGAAATGAGAAACATGGTCGCAGAAGCCTCCAAACTGTTTTCTAGGACTGATCATAGTGATGTGGACTTTCATAAAAAACCACAGAGGAGGCAGGGAATCTTAATTGTGTTGTGGTTGTACAATATTCTGTTTTCGGTGTACAGGATTCTGCCATTTTGCTCTCCCTGATGATCAATTTCCGGAGGGCTTCCAGTTTGACACTGACGAGGTGAACTTCCCCACTGAGAATCTGTGCTTCGTTGGCCTCATGTCCATGATTGATCCGCCCCGTGCCGCCGTACCCGATGCTGTGGGCAAGTGCAGGAGTGCTGGAATCAAAGTATGTCTGATAACTTCCTCCTTTATTATACAGGTTTAAAGCAATGTTCAAGGCCATAAACGACTTCCTTCCTGTGCTTTAGGTTATCATGGTGACCGGCGATCATCCAATCACTGCCAAGGCCATTGCCAAGGGTGTGGGTATCATTTCTGAAGGCAACGAGACTGTTGAAGACATTGCTGCTCGTCTGAACATCCCTATTCATGAAGTCAACCCCAGGTAATGCTGATAGACATTGATCAGCAGTTTGGTATGGCTAAGAATAAGCTTGAAGGTGTTCTCTTTTTAGAAAATGAACAGACATTATCTGGTTGGTAACTAAACAACACCTAGAACTGGAACATGGATTACCGATTATTAAGCATAAACCTATTTCAGCAAGTGCTGAATGCTGCAGTGCTGGGAGTCAATATTTTTTTGTTTCCAGAGATGCCAAGGCCTGTGTAGTCCATGGTGGAGACCTGAAGGATCTGACCTCAGAACAGCTGGATGACGTCCTTAAGCACCACACCGAGATTGTGTTCGCCAGGACTTCTCCCCAGCAGAAGCTGATCATTGTGGAGGGCTGCCAGAGACAGGTACCCAAACCTCACCCGTCTCTCATAAATCCCACTAACATGTCAAACCCCACCTCCACCCCCTTACCCACCCATTACACACCCAACATTCTACATCTGATACTGTACACAATTTTATATAAATAAAAGGCAAATTCAGACAGGCTACGTCCCATGACTGCATGTCAGATTCTTGCATAATCTACAGCTGATTCCATTTTAATCCAAAGGACTTTACTAATGGACAAAGTTACAACAGCCTACAGCATATTCAATTATTATAGTGCATTACTGTTGCACAGCAGATCCTCTTATTCAGAGCGACGTATATGGCTTACTATTTTAGATGTTATCCATTTAAACAGCTGGGTATCTATGGAGGCAATGGAATAGGTCCCTAGATGAAGGGTACAACGGCAGTGCTCCACTAGGGAAACGAACTTGCAATTATCAGGGGTTGGATATAGATTCCCTAGGTTGGAACCCCTTGCATCTCTTGAGAACCGCAGCAGCCTCAGATGGCAGTGGGATTGTGACATGCTTTTGTGCATCTCCGCTCTCAGGGTGCCATTGTAGCTGTGACGGGTGATGGTGTCAATGACTCCCCCGCTCTGAAGAAGGCAGACATTGGTGTTGCTATGGGCATCGCCGGCTCGGACGTCTCCAAGCAGGCCGCTGACATGATCCTACTGGACGACAACTTCGCCTCAATCGTGACTGGAGTGGAAGAAGGTAGAACAGTTTTTAGGAGGGACCACACTCCTGGTTTCACAGCAGATCTGTCTGCGACCCTGTCATCTGATGACCTAATCATGGACATGTGTTACTTCTCCAGGCCGTCTGATCTTTGATAACTTGAAGAAATCCATTGCCTACACCCTGACCAGCAACATCCCTGAGATTACTCCCTTCCTCCTCTTCATCATCGCTAACATCCCCCTGCCTCTGGGTACCGTCACCATCCTCTGTATCGACTTGGGCACTGACATGGTAAGTACCCTATAACAGGTCTGTCAGAGACATCTTTCATTCACGTACAATGGTGTGATGCAGTTTGGTTGCTAATGCTGGCTTCTCTTTATAATCTGTAAGGTTCCTGCAATCTCTCTGGCCTATGAAGCTGCTGAGAGCGACATCATGAAGAGACAGCCCAGGAACCCCAAAACGGACAAGCTGGTGAACGAGAGGCTCATCAGCATAGCCTATGGCCAGATCGGTAAGAACTTGTAAGAACCAGACAACCATTCCACAGTACCCCATGTAGCTTAGTATAAGATTCCTTTATCTGAGGTATATAGCTCAGTTTTATATATGCTCAGCTGCATATATACAAGCCTTAGGTTTAGTGCCTTGGTAAAGGATGCAGTTGCCGTGCCATACCTGGGAGTTAGATCGGCAATACCTGGATGATGAGCACTAATGAATTTGCCACTACCCCACATAAACTTCTGCCACTGTGTCTCTTCAATGTTAACAGTAGAAAACCTTGGCCTAGATGCCCTTTTCGAGAGGCCTAAGCGCAGCGGCAGTTTCCTGATTGAGTGTGCGGCCACAAATAGTATCCCTGGTGATAAGGAACTGGGTCTGGTGATGGAGTTGAGCTCTGGCAGGGTGGGGGGTTGCTGCACAGTTATAAATGGAGCAGCTATTGGGGTTTTTGAGTGCACAGAACCGATTGGGAGGAGGCTAGGAAGCAGATGGGTGGCGTGGAGTTCATCAAAAGACAACCTGTGAAGAGACACTGAGTTGTTCCAACACTTGAGCATGTGTATTAAGGTCCAGTTCACAAGCATAAGATCTCTACTGAAGGGCCCAAGCCTATGCATTTCAAAGTGAGTGGTGCCTAGAAGCTCAGTGAAACTTTAAGATGTTGAGGTCAGTAGAGATCCAGAACATGAAGCTTTAGAATGTTAAGATCAGCAGAGCTGTAGGTTCTTAGCCCTCCTCTCTCTTTCCTCACAGGGATGATCCAGGCTCTGGCTGGTTTCTTCACCTACTTTGTCATCCTTGCTGAAAATGGCTTCCTTCCGTCCAGACTGCTGGGAATCCGTGTGGAATGGGACAACAAGCAAGTCAACGACCTTGAGGATAGCTATGGCCAGCAGTGGGTGAGCACAAAGAGAGACGTCATATTTACCAAACAGATATCTAGCACTGTCTATCCTCCATACAGTTCCTACAAGGTTCCAACCATCTGCTTTGTATGTCAGCTGTGGATGTTCTATATTTGACCATGCCCCTTTGTGAAATTGATAATGACACGGCTAATCAGAACACATTAATCTTCAGCAACGGCAGAAAATCGACTGAGAGCCCTTGGGGGTAGACTCCACAAGAGCTGATACAGAGCAGTCAGCATCATAATAAAACATTTTTTTCCTTCTGTTCCTCCTCCCTTGTATGTCAGACCTACGAACAAAGAAAGATAGTGGAGTTCACCTGCCACACCGCCTTCTTCACCAGCATTGTGGTGGTGCAGTGGGCCGATCTGATCATCTGCAAGACCCGGCGAAACTCTGTCTTCCAGCAGGGCATGAAGTAAGTCAAGCCGGCAGTGACTGAAGGGTTTGAACTTTCGTAAGCAAGGAGCTCCAGAACACTGTGTGGGAATGAATGGTACTGGTGAACTAAAAACCTGTCCCGTTTTCCTTACCCAACTCAGGAACAAAATCCTCATCTTTGGACTGTTTGAAGAGACAGCCCTGGCTGCCTTCCTGTCTTACTGCCCAGGAATGGACATCGCCCTCAGAATGTACCCTCTCAAGTGAGTTCCACTGCTGTGCCTTACTAACTGGAGAAGGGTGAATCAGTTCACATCATGGCTTTCAGTCTCAGTCCAGCCTATATTCACACCTGTGCTGTATCTGCGACTTCTTTTTGCTGGCATTCTCAGGGAAGCAGCACATTTTTCTTTCTGGTGCTGAATTGTATGACCCTGGCTAACAGGAGTTTGCCTTTCTCTCCTCAGACCAAACTGGTGGTTCTGCGCCTTCCCCTACTCCCTCCTGATCTTCATTTACGACGAAATCCGAAAGCTCATCATCCGACGCAGCCCAGGCGGTAAGGTTCTGACCCGTTTTAACTATGCCCAGCCAAAACCGAACATGCTTATCTACCACACCTGCTCACACAAGGCCTTCAGCATTTTTTCCTGACCGTACTGGAGTTTAAGCATGCCCCTGATGTCTGCTTGACAGGCAGCCCTATAAGACAGTGCTGTCTACATGGATATCAGTATTTATGAGTTTGCCTTGAACCCCCATCTGTACTACAGTCACCCAGGGGAGAATGAAATTTCCTGAAACTGTCTTTTTTTGTTTACCCTCTGTTGCAGGTTGGGTGGAACGCGAGACCTACTACTAAAGCATCCCGTCTGCATCACTCAGTTATTTTGCATGGTTGTCTTGCTGCTCGGAGATTTAACCTCAGTAACTTCTGGATGTGTTTTTATATAGAGAATGCTTGACACAAAAAAACTGAGATCGTGAACCAAGAGATTGTGTGCCTTTGTTCTGGAGCAGGACAAATTTTATACATGTTTTTAAGAGTGTAATATAAACTAAACTCTCAGTCAGGTCCGATTGGACTGGAATTTACATTTTTTTTTACTGAGAGACCGACAATTTTCTGGTTCATTAGCCATCTCTGCATGTTCCATGTTACAGGAGTAGTCCGAATAACTCCCTTTGTCATGCAGTAAAGGAAGTCTTGGTTTTTGCTCAAATATTGTCATCTGTTACAACCTTCGAAATGTTGCCAGTTGCACTTGCTGTGCTGAAAGTATGGTCTACACTTCCAGACATGGACAGCCTGGGTTTCCTTACTGTTGTAGTTTTTTGCTCTTGATACAAAGTAAATTGAACTGTAAAAAGGTTTGAAAAATCTGCAATAAAAACACTATCAAAAGCCCTACAGCAGGTGTGTGTTTTTAATCACAACATAGTTTTGGATTGTTTTGCCTCAGGGGAGTGTGGGAGTTGTGGTGATAGTGTCACACCTGTTCAGATTGTATGTTCTAGTGACGTATTTTTTGAACCTCTGTTTGACAAAATAAAACATTTGCTTCTGTGAAGCAGTGCTTGCGGCTTTACAATTCTAAGAGTCACTGAGCGAGAGTGAGGGCTTTTTTTAAGCAGGTTTGGAATTCATAATCCTCAAGAGGTCAGAGGTAAGCCCTCCCTCCCCGCTCCGAGTGGGCCGGCTCCCGCAGCGAGGAGAAACGGGCAGATCCCGTAGGACTGCCTCTCCTCCCACTCGGTTACCAGCCCTTGCTGATGGGCACGCAGCTGAGAGCTCTGGCTGGGCGTTTGCGATTGTGCTCCACCTCTCGTGGTACTGGAGCGCATCTATATTAAACGAGTTTTGTGTTTCTAAGGTTAGACTGCTTGCCAATGCAGAGCCCTCATACACGCAAGGTGTACGTACACGTGTATGTGCTTACCAGTGCCAACACACACAAACACACACGTACACATACAAGCACAAACACAAATGCGCGCACGCACTCACTCACTCACTCATTCACCCAGGGAAGATGTGGGTGGATCTCATCCCCCGCGTCCGCCTTTGAGTTGATGGGGGTTTTATTCACTCAGGCCTCTGGCTTTCTGGCAGCTCCATCCAGCTTCTGTTCTCTCTGACGATTCCTCTCGCAGCCTTCATCTGAATCACATTAAAAAGACACCACACGGTTTATCTTCCTGTGCTTCCTATCTGTGTCTAGGACAGGCCTGGCACAGTGCCTGGGAGAGGGGGAGTGGGGGGTGGGAAACATGGAGAGAAAGCGGGAGAGAAAAATATGGAGGCATGGATACAGTCAAGTTTCCTGGAACTATTTCAGTTTCCATTGAAGAAACGCTTTCTACAAACCCATTGCTTTGAGTCATGCATTTTTCATTCAAGCCAGTGCTCTGCTGGTGCGCATGCCTGGGGGGATCAAGGATTATTTTTCTGAACATCCAGTTCACGACAGGTTAATTGTCCCAGAAATTTTACCTCATTTTTCTTTGCATATCCACAGCCAGAGGGAGTTCGGGCATATCTAAAATTAAAGTATGTCATTATTGTGCTGCACTGTATCAAGGCAAGTGTATTTCCAGTAAGTAATGTATCAGGCAGGCCTGCACTGTATCAGGTACGGGGTTAGTCTGCTTTCTGTAAACGTTATAACAGGGCAGGTTTGTTCTGTACTGGGGGTGGGTGTGTTTACTGCAGATGCTGGTCGCTTTGCGACCAGACACCGCCGCATTAATTAAGACGGATCAGCAAGGTAAACAAGTGTCCGTGTGGCTCCTCTCCGCACTCCACACTGGGCGATCCGTGAACGAGTCTGTCTCTCGGAGGGGCCGTCTGCGGCAGCAACCGGCAGCTCCAGGCCCGATGGGACGCGTGCAGACGGCCACGGCACGCCCTGGGGGGGGGTCCGTTGCCATGCGCCGCCGGAGTCATTTACAGCACCGGTGTGCGTGACAAACTCCCTCCTCCAGGGTTGCCTGACGTCGCTCGCATGTTCGTTCACACACCTCTCACTCGATGTCCAGGGTGTAGCACCACCAGCTGTGCAAGATGTTTGTTCATGGTTCAGGTAAAGCCCCCAGAATAGATTTGTCTTTAACGGTCTTTACATTACAACCAATCTACCGGGCAGGTTTGCATACTTTATGCAAACGTCTGCTATTCTGCACATTGTAACTGTTTTAACCCCTTTCTGCCTGGCCTCCCTTGTCTTTTATTTTGTAGGGTTGATTGGACAGGGATGGCTGGTTTTATAGGGCTGATAATGTAGCTTTAAACAGATAATGGCCTTGAACCTATTCTTTGTGATTAACAAGCTTGTCAGTTTTAGTAATTATCTTTGTAGCTCAGCAGTTGCTACTGTCTTGACAATACTCAGCTTTGTTTCCCTGACCATAAAATAAACAGATTATTCCTCCATGAAAGATACTTAACAATCATACATTTCATTTCAGGCTTAAATGATGGTCATTCTTCCAAGAATAATAACCATGAAGTGACAAACAAAGAAAATCAATTCCTCCTACATACTTTTTCAGGCTCCTTTTGCTGGCCCTCAGCAGACACTTAAAATACCTTTACCTTGATTAGCTTCCACTTTTGAAGCTTTGTTTCAGGTGGAATGTGTTGTATTATTCTTCACAACCCTGTCAGGCAGTCTCCGGATCTCACTCTCCTTGTGGTAATAATTTGACTGGAAACTATAACTGCAATACAGTAACAAAAAATTGGAGTTACTTATCAGCCTATCGAGCTTATCAACCACCCTTATACAGGATGTATTGTGCATTTACAGTCATATTTTCTTCCATTTATATATCCGTATAGCTGGAGAGATTGAAGTAATTCAGGTTATGTGTCTTGCTAAAGACACAACTGCAATGCGCCACTTTGGATTTGAACCTGCAATTTTCAGATCAAAAGCCCGGATCTAAATTGCACCCAGGCTGGTGGCATTATTGTGGATGTCATCCCACTGTCTCTCATGCTGCGACATGTCTAAGTATATAAGACCACAAGATGACAATTCTTCTCCATCCTGGCTTATAATATACATTACATTACATGCATTTAGCAGACGCTCTTATCCAGAGTGGTTTCCAGCACAATAGAGCATAAGTGTATCCATTCAAGTCGAATGAGCGAACAGTGTCAGATCAGGCTAACAACACTCACAGACCAATGAGTGTGAGCATAACATCATTCAAGCCCTACCGCAAGTTAACCTACCACAACCCGGCAGTGGAAGCCAAGTACATTACATCACAATACTACGTGTAAAATAAACATCAAAACCTAGAGCTAGCGGGTGTTAGGGGGCAGGGTCTGAGGTGGAACTGAGCTATTTAATGTAATAGCCAATGACTAGGCCACTTCTGGGCCACAGAACGAGAAACAGTTTGAACAAGAACATTTATGATTTATGAACAAGAAAAAGAATATTCAAAGAATGTCATGGGCTAGTAGCAAGTAGTTAGAGACAGACATCTCCCAATTTCCCAGTACCAAATCATTGAGATGTACACTCTTCATGCAATTCTTAAGACATAAATGAAGTAAGAAGGCAATATGAAATTTTCTATAATGTGAACACTACCATTGACATAAGCCTTTGCCATTGTGTAAAATTACCATATAGTTCTCCCCTGTTCTGAGACAGCAGACAGCCTGACAATCTATGCCTGATATCTGTCATCGAGACATTCTAAAGAGAACAAAGAATATCTTGCACCTCAAAGCTATTGAGAGTAGCAGCTTGTGAAACTAAGTAATAAATTCAGGAACATTCAGTAACGGAAAGGTCAAGATGTTCATCCTTGCTAGGATCTACAGCATCTACAGGCATTTGAAAAACACTGACCCCTAACAGTTTGACCTTGTTTATGTATGCATGATCAGCTTTTTTACAGGATCTATTTATCATGAAACAGTTTGTGAGCAGCAATGTTCCTTCAACAATATGGGAACACTGTGATACACTATGGAACACTATGAGCAATATGAAAACACAAAGGATCCCAGTTACACGTGTCCAGTTAAATTGCCACAAGCTTGGTCCAGCTCATATTTGCCATAAAGTGACATTTCGAATGGGCATGCTGTCATTATTGCCCTAGAAATTCTACAGAACTCCACAGCAGTAATTGTTTCTCATGTGCTTTTGAATCATCAAGAATATAAGCCCTTTAAGATGAGTCACAGTGACATACTGGTTTGAGAATGTCAGTTGAAATCAGAGGGTTGCAGATTCAGTACCTCTCAGTTCTTTCCATTTCCAAAAATTCCAAAACATGCTGAAATCATGTATGCTGGAAAGCTTCATCTCCTTGATACTTACATGCATCACTCACCTTGATCATAGTGAGATATATATACTGAAGAGAGATGCAGTGGCTCAGGAGTTGTACCCTTGAGCAAGACATCTATGAGTTGCACCAACAAGCATCTAGCTGTGTGGATGGATAAGATGTTAAAAAAGCTTTCACAGTCACCCTGGATGAGGACCTCCGCTATGCACATCAATAATGCAACTTAACATTTGCATATATTCAAAGCTTTCTTTCAACGGAGCAGCTAATCAAGCAATTCTGTTCCTGT
Source organism: Megalops cyprinoides (assembly GCF_013368585.1). Lineage (NCBI taxonomy): Eukaryota > Metazoa > Chordata > Actinopteri > Elopiformes > Megalopidae > Megalops > Megalops cyprinoides. Next base: position 11,815,585 of record NC_050596.1, read on the forward strand.
GCAGTCCCAATAGTAAAAGCTAGCCCTCCCTTCAGCTAGCCCCATCCCCCCACCTTCCCAGTGAACCCAGGCCTTGATTATAGCTGTGAAAGCCAATATTCTAAGGCATTCATCTTCCGCCTTAATCGCACCAGTGACTGGTTGTTCATCAGCACGTATCCTCTGGGTGGGCAAGCTGTTGAATATTTAAGCGCTGAAATTAAAGTGTCTCTGGGATGGTCTCCGATTATTTGCGGCCTAGCGGATTGATGGTGCCACTTCTGCTTACTGTGCACATTCTGCTGGTCTCCAGTCAGGCGTCTGTCCTCTGGCCTGACCAGGAAATCCATATATGGCAATAACATCGACCCATTAGACTCCTTGGCAACATTAAATCAACATCAAAATAAATACAAAAGGCCTTTGCAGATGCATTTTTATTTAATCCAGGGGACTTGGATTAACCGAATAAACAGTTTGCAAACTCTGAATGTATTCAGTTTTGCACTAGTAAGAATAAAATCACCAGAGGTGATGCGAGACCTGAAATCCGTCTAGAGAAAAATAATAATAACCAAATGACCAACAAGTCACATGCTGAGATGATAAAATGGCATCCATCACCTCTCTGCTGGGAAGAACTGTGTTTGTACATTGATCTGGATATAAAACAAACAATCATAAGATCTCTCCCCATGAGCCAGTCTGAAGACAGCTTACATCGAGCGGGCATCATTTTGACCAGCCTGACATGACAGTCCGTATAATCTAAACAGTACTAGACAATATTAATCATGCTTTGGCTGCGGATTTTGTCCCTGTGTGGATTAACCGGTCAGTCAAGTGATGTGAGCATGCAAGGAAACCCTGGCAGTGCCTCCAGGCCAGGAGGAAAGACAGACAATGGGAGAGGAAGATGGATGGGGGACAGATGGGGATAGAAGTGTGTCAGTCCATCACAGGGTGCAGGGAGGAATGAAGCATGGGCAACCATCAGAAAGGGGGAAGACAGCATGTCGGCCAATAAGAGGTAAAACTGAGATTAGGAGCCAATCCGTAAAGAGAGCAGTGACAGTTCTGATGAAGTGGATTTGCTTGTGAGAGCTAAAATTAAAGCTCGGTTTTTCAGCATTGAGTACCCTGCTCGCAGAATCAATTTGAATTTCTAATCTCCTAATTAGTATTAAAAAAGGACAGGAAAAATCAGCCTTGTATGGTTGATTCTGCAATTAATTAATTACATTTTCTTTTCTGGAGAATACAATAATCCATTCCATTGCCTGAATTAAAATATAACACTGTCTATGTCTCTAAATTATCACTAAGCAGTTCTTTTGGCCAGTGTATGAGACTGACTCCTGGCCATTTTCCATTGCACGCGGCAGATCTTTTGAGTTTGGCCTTCATTTGAAGACAAAGCAGCAGTGTGGTGCAGAATTCATGGCCCTGCAATTTTTTTTTTTTGCCAGAAGATTGGAGATTCAAATCCCAAGTTGGGTAGTGCTTTGGTATCACTGAGCAAGGTCCTAGATCAGAATTGCTTCAGTGAAATTTTGGGCTATAGAAAATGGATAATGCGTGAAATATAAGCCACATGAGTTGCCCTGTAAAAGACTGGCTTGGTAAATAAATGAATAAAAGCACAGCCAAATCGCTTTTCTATGCTTTGAGGTGCCTCATCGTGCCGGAGGATGAGGCTTGGCAGGACAGACACAAACGCCACTGCACAAAAGAAGACAGAAGCAGACTCTCGTGGGGTAAGAAAAAAGCAGGGTATGGTTCAGAATTCACTCTTTCATGACCAGAACTAAAGCAGCAATACCGCACTGCTTAAAAGGACTCTCTCAAGAGAGCCGTCACCAAATTATATAACACACACCAACATAAAATTATTTATTTAGTATTTGCACATTTGTACTGTCCAACTACAGTTTAACAAAATTTCCTGAGGCAAAGATCCGAACTCTGGGAGGTACCACGTTGTCACTGCAGTCCTGATAATGGAGGTGCGCTGTGTCACTACCCCTCTGAGACAACAATGCTCAGACATAGAGCTGTTCTGCCCTCACTAGGGTGTGTCTTCATCTCTCTCTCTCTCTCAGGAATAGCTCCATAAATGAAGCCATCCCTGCCTCTAGGAGATGTGTCTGTCTTCTGCATTTAATAGGTATGATATTATTATGGTTTGAGGAAACCCAACAAATTGCAAAAATGACCCTCCCGTAGCCCTGATGATTTTCTTTGTTTTAATGAAGCAACTTATAAAAAACCCCCAGCAAACTACTGCTTACAATCCTTTCATGGGGCCCCCTGGTGGCTGGTGGCTTGGCTTTCACTTCCTTGCTCCTCCCCACCCCTGCCAAAAAAGGACAAAAGATTAGGGTCTGTATGAGGGAGATAACAACTGCAATGGCTACTACTACTGCTTCTACCACTACTGATGATGATGATGATGATAAAACAACAACAACAACAATAATAATAATAATAATAATAATAATAATAATATATGTCGTTATAATTATAATAATAATGCAATGAAGTGAATGTGTTTACTTTACCTCGCCTCATTTGCAGCAGCATGTTGCATGGTTTGTAAGTGTACCTGCATATCAGTGCAGATGCTTTAATATATGCAGAAATATTTTGAGGTTGGTCTGTACTGACTTTCACTCTGACGAGACGCTCAAATATAAATGCAAATAAGCATCCATTTCTGTCTTCCTCTACGCTCATATCGTTGCCTCCTGTTGTCCTGGTGTGTTCATACACCAGAGATATGTAATGAGATTTGGGGGCTATTTCTGGACATCGCCAGGGGCAACAGGGTCAACAACAAAAAACAGAGTCGGCCTGAAGAACAGTAAATATGTAAGTTAGAGTAAGTAACTACTGAAGAACAGTAAATATGTAATTTAGAGTAAGTAACTATAAAAGGGTACGTTAGTGAGATCAGCTTCTAAGCTTAAAGGAAACGTCCCCCCCGAAAACAGTACAGTAAAGAACAGTAAAGCGAATGCTTACAACATGCTTGCGAGTTACAGAGGAGGTGAATTTCTTAGATGCACGCCGTAATTCACGAATGGGCAGAACTCATGCACAATATTGATGCTACAACAGAGATGCTAAATGTCAGACATCTTTTTCCCAGCCTTTGAGTTTTCGTCCTTTCAGTGGCTGTAGCCTATCGACTGTTTTAAAGATCACTTATTAATATTATAAATGCGATTATCGCCCTCTCGTTTTCAGCACGCGGAGCTTCTCTAATTAGACATTAAGATGTCACCTAATGACTCGTTTCAATCTAATTGAGCGATCTTTACTGGCTGTGTTACAGAGCTGGCAGGCCCCTCACCAACATTTGTTTGTAAACTGTCCATATCAGCGATATTGCGCAATGTTTCCACAATCCCTGTAACGTTTAGTTAGCTTAGTTTCGTTTGCTTGCAATGTTACTGAGCATTCTTTCTGTCATTTCCTCGAATCGCAGGTGTTTTCAGCGGATAAACCATGTGCTTTCCTGCGTCACATTACCGCTCTCGTCCATTCATCCTCTCCGCGGATCATAATTATCACCGACAGGCTGGCGCTTTGATGCTGGAGGGCCGACCTCGCAGCTTGAATCTGAAACTAAAAATATTCTCCGAGCAGCAGGATTGCAGGACTGGCGGGGGCACACGCAGGCTCGCTCACGTGTGCTGCGCGGGGGTAGGGAAGCTGTCGCAAGCAGAGGCAGCTGAGATAACGAGAGGCCCTAATGAGCGCGCATCATCTTCACTGCCCCAGCAGTGCCGTCTGCAGATGCTTCGTCTGCACGCAGCCTGTCGCCGCAGCTCTGCAACCCCCTCCAACGGGTTAATGAGGGAGTTTATATATAGCTCAGAAACACCTGGCTATCCCTTCCCCCACCGCATGCACACATGCACACACACGCACGCACACGCACACACACATACATAGACACACACACACACACACACACACACACACATACAGAAACACACACGTGCACTAATACACACACAGCCTGTTTTTGGGCCTCATTTGTCCTCAACTATCATTAGAGTATATGGAGTTGTAACAGGCATGAAAAGAATTATGGTGACAACTGTGTTCTAAATTGAGATAATATATGCGCCTAAGAAGAGCAATCAAAAGAACCATGGAGCCCATATTGTTGGTTAGCAGGACCTGCTGATTTTTCCTGAACAGCATTAGGAAGAATTCACCCTTTTCTCACCACCTACTCAGTCTGGGTCCTTGTCCAGGCCTGGTCCTCTCCCGGCTGGGCTGTTGCGCTCAGTTGCCTACCAACATGAGAGATCAGAGGCCTGCAGCTCGTCTTGAATGCTGCTGCCCGGCTGGTCCACAGTTGCCATGTCTCACCCCTCCTGATCTCTCTCCTCTGGCTACCGGTAACGGCTCACATCCATTTCAAAGCACAGATGTTAGCCCACTGAGAGACGAGGGGGGAACGGCTCTTCAGCCTTATCTGCAAGCCATCATCAAAGCCCGCGCGTCAGCAAGGTCACCCCTTTCAACAGATTCAGGATGCCTGCCCCCTTTGTAGCGGCCCGTCCGGTTTCTATCCACCATTTTGGCTGGCGGATTGAGCTTCCCACTGCAGTCAGGATAGCGCAGTAGCTAGCTTTATTCCATCACAGACTGCTGACCCAAGACTGCATCTCTGTCCTCTACACATACATAACTCACCATTCCCTGTTTGTTTAATTTTACTGTGAGGTATGTTGCACTGTAGTCATATATGGAAGCATGTATGCACTAGTTATCGCAGTAATGTCTAAGGGGCTGACGCATGTTTGAATGTGCTCTGTTGTGTCCTGTATGTAGAGCCTTTCATGGCACTATATTAGATTTGCTTTGCACTTGTAAGTTGCTCTGGATAAGAGGCTCAGCTAAATTTGAAAGTGTAATGTAAACGATTTATCCTCTTATTCAGAGCACAGTAGGCATTTCTCATTGCTATTAATGATCTGTTTAACTGGTTTGAGACTGGTTGGGAAAGCACGGCACACATGGTTTACAAGCAGCTGTCTCTGTTGTTTGCCGTGGTCTGTGCATACTTACTTCAGTTGTCATAGGACATTTGTAACAAGCCATCCATAAAATTTGAATTAATGGTGTCTTCCATCCTGCACTTTCCCCTAGAGTCACCATGCATAATTTTACCTGCCACATGGTGGCCTGGTTTGATTTTTTTGTCAACTCACGTGGTATCCTCTACTCTACAAGGGCAGAAATCCATTAGTGCACTAACCCATGGATTTGGTCTGAAATTGGTAGGTTGAAGTGATTCTGGAATGGAGAGTCATGTAAGACCGCTTAAAAACGGCCTCAAATCTGACACCCTCCCTCACATGGGTAGCTCACAGGGGTATTGCGCAATATCTATTTGAGAGTTCTCAACACCTCTACCATGCTTTATTAAACAGAGAGAGAGGGGGGGGAGGGGATTCTGGGGAAGATGGAATGCATTATTAAAATATGGTGGAACACAGTGCCAGGGTACTGAAGAAGCAGACAGATACCTTGCAGTATGAACACCTTGAGCCACACGGAGTGCACCATATTTTTTTTTTTAATAGACAAAGAAATTGTTATTCTTTGTGATGCGCAAGACTGAGCGTGCTTTCTGCACATCGTCAGGGAAGCAGAACAATTTCGGCCCGCTGCCGGCCCCCGAGGGATGACGGAATTAGCGCTGGCGATGTCCAGCGGCCGTAACAATGCGCTCATGTCATCAGTCAGCGAGGGTCTCCGTGGGAGTGCACCGAGGGCAGCCCTCCTTGACTGATGTGTCATTTTCTGTTGGCTCTTGGTGGGTGCTGAGCTCCTGCTGTCTCTTAATGTTTTTTCAGTAGATCACCATGTACTGGGCTTTGTGGTTCGGAGACCGTGTCCGGCGATGGCTTGCATCCTATCCCCGCCCCGCATTCCCCCTTCCACCTCCCCGTTTATGGTTTTACGTTTACGTTGCGGCAGGGGGGGGAGGGGGCTGAGGGACGAGCAGGGCGCGAACGTTGCCGCGAAGTGCCACCTTGTTCCTTTGCCGCTTTCGCGCATCCCGCATATGTTCCAGTTTTGGAAACGAACACTATGCATTATTAATGACCGGGCCGGGTGAAAAAGGGACAGCGAATAACAGCACCATGCCTAAATATGTGCTGCCATGCCTCGGAGCTCGGCGCTTTCTGTGCCTGTGTCCTTCCGAGAATTTCCTCTCAGAGGGAGTTTGGTAATTACCGTGGACGCCATCTGTTACGCACCATATGAGCAGGCAGTGGAGATATCTGGGGCAAAATGATGAGATTGTGAAATTGTTTCACGTTTCAGAGGGTGGAAGGCTCTATATTTAGTACGTCTCTCAGGGGAGGTTGGATGTGGTGTGGATGAATACGTTTGCCACTGAATGGAAAACAGGCATGCCCGCATACGCATATACACACACATACACACACACACACACACACACACACACACACACGTACACACACACACACAATATCTTCACACTTGATGATCAATCATCATGCACTGTTGTATCCCAGAAATATCCTGCTGCTCTTAGGTTTGTGTATGTGTCTGCAGATGTGTGCCTTTTTGTGTGCATATCTGTGTGTGCCTTTGTGTGTATGTGCTCCCCTTTCTTTGGTTGAGTGTGTCTGTGCGTGTTTAGTTTGTGTGTCTATGTGTGTGTGTGTGCATGTTTGTCTTTATGTGTGCGTGTGCATTTGGTTTTTGTGTGTGCGTGTGTGTGTGTATGTGTGTGTGTGCGTGTGTGTCTTTCTATTTGTGAGTATGCCAGAGGATGTTTAGTTTGTGAGTGTGTATGTGTGTTTGTCTTTCTGTGTGTGACTGCGCCTGTGCGTGTTTAGTTTGTGTGTGAGTGTGAGTGTGTGTGTGTCCTCACCCCGGGGCAGAAACAGGAGACTCATGAATTCAGCACATGGAAGAGCTCTGTCACCACCCACGGACCTGCAGTGCCACACTGACAGCATCAAACCTGAATGCCTGCAAAAGCATCAATAATTCAGGAGCAAGGAGGGGAGGATGAAAAGTCTGAAAATACCACCTGTAATTAACCATATCATCAAACACACACACACATGCACGAATATACAGACACACACACACACACACACACACACACACACACACACACGTACACATACATACATAGACATAAGCGAGCATATGTATATGCAGCACACACACACACAAGCATGCATACACAGCCCATAACATAAACATATTAATTACAAAAGTGCATAAATGAGAATTTTATGCAGATTTGTTTTGTTTTTCTAAGATGCTTATCGTGATGAGATTATCATGTTGCTGAGGGAACTATGACAGTGATATAGTGGGGCACAGGGGGGCATAAAAACACTGCAAATGAGTAGTTTATGAATTCAGCTCTGAGCATCTGGGAGGAGGGCTGCCGTCTAACTGCAGCAGTTACAGTACATTAAATCCTGTTCTCTCCCTTTTACGGAAAAATGTGCAACTTTGCAAATGCCTACCGTCTAATGGCGCGGAGATCGCCACGAATCAATCTGGATTGTTTCCCATGTGCCTACAACAACCCATCAGTCACTCAGCATTCAATGTACCGTATGTGACTGAAAAATAAAACAAAACTGCGGACCTTTAATATGTCAGTTTAGCTCTGCGAGATAAATGGCATCGCTCGTGCACCCTCTCCAGAGTCGATTGCTTCCTTCTTGTCTCTGATTGGACGCTCTCTGCCACGCTCTCAGTGGCCTGATACATGACAGAATCCCCGGGGGGTGGGAGTTGAGAGCACTGTGTCTGTGGGTCTGGGGTTTCTTTTTTTAACTGCATCAGAGTTAACCTGAAGACACGCACACAGCGACACAAGCAGCGGCAGCAGATCTGATACAGGGGAGTGGTGCAGAGGTAGCTGCATGACATGCAAGTATTTCCCAGTGAGATGCACGCAAGTTGCCTCCACTCGGCCCAAATCCCCAGCAAATGCCACGATCACCCGTGCTATCCCAATATCCCACGCCCCATCTCTATGCCCTGATCCAAAATTAATTGATGACGGAATATGTAAAAAGCTCTGGTGTAGATATTGACTCAGACCTGACCTATGAGAAATATACAGGCAACTCCAGTAAGGTTTCTCTCACTTAGTGTAGTCTTGCCCAAATACGTTATTGTCTTCTGCAGCTAGTCACAGAGAGGCTAAGATTAGGACCCACTTCCTCTCTGGGTTTGAGGGAGCCGTCAACCTTCATGCTCGTCTAATTCATTCAGAATTCAGTTAGACGTGTGGGTGGTATCCTCGCAAGTCGGAGCCTGGTTTCCACAGAGGCGTTTTTATTTTGAGAATGGGCTTTCTACAGCAAAGTCTAGTTTCAGGTTTTTCTTTGTTTGCTTTAACTTTTGGCAAATGTAGATTTGCAGTGCAGTCACAGTGCCTGTGCCCGCAAACCGACTGGGAGTTTCAGACCTGCACTGTGCCCGGGGTACGCAGGCAAGAAGCGGCAATTAAGCTAGAATTGCTATTGATGAGATTGACAACATATCATGCCCTTGTGGTCACCAGCATCATTTTATTTTGTCATTTGTTGGAATCTGATTATGTAACAGTTCAGGGAGCACACCAGGAAAGGCCTCATTCATATTATTCACAGAAATAGTGTGCATCACATGACATTGTTTATTTGGTTTTCAGATATCACTATCCTGAGCAATTTGCATGCTTAATTTAAAAACAAAACACCTATTTATAGAGTAGTATATGTACAGTGCTGAGGTTACACAGCTTCCTCATATAAGGGTATAACAGCTGCACCCATTTAACCTACAACCTTCTGGATAGTCACACTGTACAATGGTATTGCTATGCAATATGCAATATCAATATCAATATGATGCATAGTTGATGAAGGCCTTTATTAAAGCCAGCGACATGGTGTCTGCAGGAAGAGGGTCTTGATCCGGATGGATCCGGGCTCATCCTGGCTCCCTGCTTCTGCCGGGCGGATGGCTGTTGTTGATTGAGCAGATGCAACACACAGCAACAGTTTCATCTCGTCCCCCAAGCCGAGGGAGGACATAATCGGATAAGCACGGTGTCAGGCGGGGGCGTCCCAGGCCTGAATCAGTGCTCTGATTTTGTCTGGCAGGTCGAGGCGGCCGTGGACCCTTTGGCGAGCGCGCGGCCCCCGCCCGCCCTCAGAGGCCGCCCTTCAGCGGTGATAGATTGACGGTTTTTAGAGAAGGTCTGGGAAATCAAATAACAGGAAAAGAAAAAAGGCTAGTGTGAGACGAATGCGTTTACGTGCGTGTGTGTTTGCACATGTATATGTGTGAAAAAGAGGCTGTGTCTGTTTGTGTGTGTGTGAGGGTGGATCCACATCATTCTCTCCAATCCGGGTCATGTGGCCAGTTCTTCAGTTCATGAGAGTTTTAATGTAACCATCCTAACACTTCTGATCTATGGCCCCACCTCAATGAGGGCGCTAAGGGGAGGAGTTTCTCTGTCACCGCCCAATCACACAGCAGGCTAACAATCTCTACCAGGGTCTCTCTGCAGGTGTTTAAGAACACTGCATTAGGATCAACCTGTGCTCAGGACTGTGAGAGAATTGAACTTATTTAGTGCCTTAAATGGACGTCAGACCGTTTTATGGGGGGGGGGGGGGGGGGGGTAACTCAGCCACCAGCAAATTGGAAACCCTAAATAAATCAATCAGATATCACTTCCGTTTACAGTAAAATTTCATTTAGTAGAGTGCCACTTAAAATCGAATTGCGGTAGAATTTCAGTTGCACTTTATTTTTGGCACCTTCTCCCCCCCTGGCTTGACAGATGTATATTAAACAGGGGCGCAGCGTTACCTCATTTTATTGCTGCAGCACTGCTCCGGCCGGGAGCGTCTGTGGGAGTCTGTGGGCTCGGGCGTATCGAGTCGTTCATCTGCAGCATCGCTGACAGATTTATCCACTCAGCAGGTCCCGTATCCAGCCGCTCACGCCGCCTGCGCCATTCCCATCACACCCCTCTCTCTCTCTCTCTCTCTCTTCACCCTGCAATGCAGGAGTGCCCCACCCAGTGATCCGAATTACATTACAGCGTCGCCCTTTAGCGGCTCTTGTCCAGAGCGGCTTACAGGTTTACAGCCTTATCCATTTATACAGCTGGGTGTTTACCGAGGCAGCTGTGGGTTAACCGCCTTGCCCATAAGAACAGTGGCAGTGCCCCGGCAGGGAATCAAACCAGCAACCTTTTGGTAATGAGCAATGCTCCTTACAACTACTCATCACTGCTGCCAAATCCAAGCAACTGCATCAAGAGCTGTACTCACTATACAGACAGCACTGCTTATCATATTAAATTTATTTCACAGTAGCAGAAAGAGCAGAAAAAATTATTTCATAGTAGCAGTAGCAGAAAAACTATAAAGATTATGGTTTTTATTTCTGTTTACACAGCTGGATATTACCTGCAGCAATACAGGGTTATAGAATCTTGCTTAAGAATGCAGTTGCACCCCTGCAACCTTCTGGTTACAAGCTGACCTTCGTATCCACACCTGAGCACCACTGCCTTTGGCTTTGAATGCTGCAGCGCTGCGACACTTCTGAAATTCATCCAACAGGTGGCAAACCCAGATGGTACAGTAGAGCAAACCGTGGTGCTACAATGCCAGTGCAGCTGTTTCACCTTGTGTGTGGGGCAGAGGGCGCTCTCTTTGAGATGGGCAGCCGGGCAGCGGTATGACATAGTGGTCAAGAGCAGGGCTTGTCACGAAAGGTTTGCAGCTTGAGCAAGGTACTTAACCCGGCTTAGCCTTAGTCTTAGCAAAATATTCAACTGTTTAAACAGATAACATATAAACTGTGTAAGCCACTCTGGAGGAGAGCTTCTGCTAAACAAGCGTAACGTAATGACAACCTGATGCAGGTGTGGTAGTGATGCAGGTGTGGTACATCCTAGTACGCATTTTTCCAAGACATCTGGATTTTAAAGGATAACATTTCTCAAACATGGTGACATACTGTATAAGGGCTGGTTCCAGCGAAGCCTGCTCCACAAAAGACAAATCACAAAAATACAGCTTTTAGGTTGCATGCACTTTTCCACATAGCACACTTGTAATCCTAGGGCATGCAACCCCCACTTTATGAACCCCCAATGTCTGCTGGATGTCCCCAAGGCCTACCTGACCATGGCATTTAAAGAAAGATCAACACAGTTTTTATACTTGTGTGTGTGTGTGTGTGTGTTGTACTTTATTAGAAATGTTTGTTGTCTAACGTAACAAGAAGATGAGATGCCCTAATTGTTGATGATTACAGTGATTAAACCAATGACAGCTTTTACGTACATTGTTTAGAAAGCCCACACAATTGGCAGGATAGACATCTGGATCAGTAGCCTGTGAGGCTACTGTAGGCGTCTGACGTGTCGGGAGCCAGAGTGAAATCTCCATACAGAATCACTGCCACAGTGTTACTGTCACTGCAGCACTGCTGAGAGATGTTTGTTGGGTCCTCCTCCTCTTGGGAGCTGCGCACAGAGCAGCGCACTGCGGTTTGCTAATGATCTATGAGCACACAAAGCCAAAAGCCTTTCAGGCCCCTGGCCGGGAAGGAAGCGTGTCCTCCGAACTGCTGCCATCAGCCACGCCCACCCACTCCTCAGCTATTGAAACCCGAGCTGTTTTTAACGAACCACGGGCTGTGTTTTTCGGGTGAGGGGCAGTTGGCGGCCGAGGGGAGGGGGCTGCCCCGCATTTTCTAGTGTCTGAGAGGAAAAAAACATCGTCCTTCTCTGCTCTCACACTTACCCTCTACTGTGTTCGCATGCCTGTGCCGTTGACCCCTGAACCCCTCTGAACAGCTTGGAGGCTGTACCAAATTCCAGCGCCTAATCGAGTTACATAATCCCGCGGCCTGCATCCAGCCCCGGGGGCACTGGTGTGGCCATCTCCTGTATGGAGCGGGAGGCGAGTGAGACAGTTCGCTCTAATCCTCCACCACAGCCAAGACTCTGCACCGTCCCACAGATTACTTTTAAACCACTGCTAACAGGGCTTGTCAAAGGGCCTCCAATTCAGAGAACCTTCACTTTGAAAGGCCCGGTATCCGAAAGGAGTTTTAAATGCTCTCCTGACTTCCTCTCACGGCGGAATGGACTGCAAGCAGCAAAGCACGAGGACGGCTTTTCAGAAGCCTAACGGTGTTTTGTAAAGACGAAGGGCGCGGACAGGAGCACTGCGATGGCTTTGTGAAGATGATGAATGTGGACAGGAACACAGCGATGACTTCCTGAAGAAGAGGGGGACAGACAGGGGCCTTGAGGTGGAAGAAGACAAAAATCCATGTTTGGAGATAATTTGAAAAACAGACTGAAAGTGAGCCTGCAGAGACGCCACAGGGGGAAGTCAATCGATGCAGTCTGTACCATCTAAAGCCCGGGGCCCGGGGATCCTCCTCAACAACTCCAAAACAACAAATATAGCAGGATGAAATCTCTGTCACGAAGCCCTTTTACTGAAACTGACAAAGTATTTCCCTCTCTGTAAACATCCAAACAGCTAAACAATGCAAGCATACGAGAAACAAAGCAAATTAAAAAATGATCGGCTCCTTTTAATCGTTGTCTGACAATTCAATGTCTGTATGGTCTGCTCAAATTGACTCGCGTTCTAAATACATATCTTGCTCAAGCATGGCAATGGATTGTAGGTGTATTGTTTCGCAAACATACTGACATCTATAATGGTATTATATATGATGGTGTTGCATAAGACACATCACAGACTTGTTGAGTAAATACTGTTCTATATTTTTTCAAATGTTAATGATGTTCCAGGTTGCATACCTATGGAAAACCTGTTTAAGTTATATACACGAGTAAAGTCTTATCAGATTTGCAACTAACTACCTGTGACTTTTTCTGTTGCTGTTGTTGTTGATGTGGGACTATGTGTGTTACACGGGGAAAAAAATTGTCTGACACTTCCGTGTTGGCAGTGGAAACTAAAAAGTCATCAAAGGTAACATTAATGGGGTGGCTGAGGTTTGGTGGTCTTTATTTTTTCTTTTTGAGGTGAGGGGGAGTCCCAAACTGTTCATCAGAGAGTTGAAAAGGTTACTGTAAATACATTCATTTGGATTGAAATTCAGGCCATTCCTAAAGAGAGTACCATCTAGCTTTCTGCAAGGTCACTCCACCGTGGTCAGGGGCTTGAGTTTAACCAACATAAAGACCCTATCTTTTTAGGGCTCACCTATGTGTTATGAAAGTCATGCAAATAAAAGTGTGTGGATGTTGATTTTCACTGAATTCCAGACACCTCTGTTGAAGTTTCTTCTGTTGTTTTCTGTATTGAATAAAAAACCCACAGCTTTTATCTCAGCCCTCTCGGGGGCTCTCTAACAAAGGGGCAAACACAACAAAAAATCAGTGCTGTCTGTTTACCTCTACACTTTCTTCAACCTTATCCTCTCAGAAAGAGGGAAATAATACAGACACGAGTGAGACTTGCTCTGACATGGAGCTGCCACAGAATGAAACCACTGTACTTGCTCTGTGTGCTGTATGCCAGACCCCTTAGAGCAGGCCGTCGGGAAGGCACAAACAGTGCCAGTCAGGTGGAGTATCAGCATGCAGACGTATCCCAGTATCTTGTCTGGAGAGTGTTCTTGCTGATAGCCTCAATACATCAGCCTGTCAGGTCAAAAGGACCCAGTGTCCGAGATGCATGTCCAGGAACCACTGTATGTGACCTCGCTCCAAAGTTACATTACAAGGGTTAAACGCTGGACCAAGTACCGTACATGGCACACATGGTACTCATAGAGCCATTTACTGAAACAATTCATGTTAAATGCATTGTTTATGGTTACAACATTTTTAAAATTTTTGTAGCTACAATGTACAACATGCACACACACACACACACACACACATGCACACACAATCATATTCATGCATGTGTCAACACATACGTATGCAGTAAATTATTTCCAATGGAAAATTGGAATATTATCTACTACATTACATTTACATTTGTGGATAGAATGCTCTTATCTCTATATTTTGTAAAATAATCCTATCTACAGCATATGTAGGCAGATGCATTAATATTTTGACACAAATAAACATGTTCCGTTAGCATAAGGGGTGTGTGTGTTTTGAGCTGTCAGGTGTGACCCCTGGCCACACAGATTGGCCACACTGTGGTAAGGAGGGAAGCCGCTTGGGGTGCCCTTCCACATCACAACACCCACAGGACAGGGAGCGTGCCGGACAGTTTTTGGCCACGTTTCCTGGCTCTTGCTAAGTGCCATTTTGTGTGTGTGTGTGTGTGTGTGTTTGTTTGTTTCGGGTAAAGCACCGTGAAATCAGCATGACCAGGTGCGTGTTCTGCAGTTTTTTTGTCACGTTTTCTGGCTCTTGATAGGCTCACATTGCCACTCTCCTCTTGACCTCCCGTTGTGTTCAGGCCTCAGAAAAAGATCAGCTCACGTCTCTCACCCGCATGCTGACCTGCCGCAGTAAGGCTGTGACAGTACGCCTCTCTCTTCACAAAAGTTTCACAGAGTTTCACAAGCATGTCCCTCTCTGAGAGTGTAATGACATTAATAGCACTGTACAGTGTAGAGTAATAGATGATAGCACGTATCCTTTGCTGGTGTACTATAGTCAACTGTGCAAGGCAGAGAAACAGAGAGGATGAACAGCCACTGTGATGTCATAGAATTAGTGCTATTGGACTTTGTTGGATGACAGATATTCACTATTTGTTTGTCAGTAATTTATAAGAATTGGTCATACTGTGCAGTGTAGAGCAATGGAGGGTGGTTATTTACCGCTTAGCCATGTAACAGGTTTGCTATTGTTGTGCTGTGTGGAGCAATGGAGGATGGGTATTTACCCTTCAGTGGTGTAACAGCATTGTTACTCTTGTGTTGTGTGGAGCAATGGAGGATGGGTATTTACCCCTCAGAAATGTTGGTATTACAGTGTGCAGAGTGAACAGATGCTGGAGGCGTTTGTGTGGGCAGGGGCTCTTGGGGCTTTGGCACGGCCTCAGAGACCGCCCCTGCTCTCCTCTCCCCGGGGTCTGGCACAGGTGCGGCCGCATATGGCAGCCCGCCTGTCCCTCGGCGTCTCCGCTGGACCGGTCTCCGGGGTGCGGCGATGCCTCGCCCACCGAGGAGGAGCGGCGGGAGGCTGTACAGCTTTACCTCACCCCGCCGCGGGCTGGGAGCGACCATGCCTGCCTCACGCATCCCGGGTAACCAACGAGCGGAGTGCGAAGATACAGCCACTGTCTGTGTGTGTGTGTGCCTGAGTGTGTGCGTGCAAGTGTGTCTGTGTGCAAGTGTGTGTTAGTATGTGCATGTGTATGTGTCTCTGATCTCTTTTTAGTTAGTAGAAAACAGTTACCATAACACGGCTTCAGTGTGAAAGAAAATTGGCTGAACAGATTATTTACATTCACTGGAGTTGGTTGGCAGACCATTACATTACTGACATTTAGCAGATGCTCTTAGCCAGAGCAAGGTACATAGGTTACAATTTTGAACATGTTTATAAAGCAGGATATTTAGTAATGCTGAATCAGTAGGTAATAGTAGGTAATTGTGGGTCGAGTACCTTGCCCAAGGGTACAACAGTAGTGGGCAACCTTTCAGTTATGAGGCCTACTCCTTACCACTATGCTACACTGCTGCCCAGGGTGACCAGGGTGACATCTGTACCAAAGAGGTGGGGAGATTGAGTGATAACTCTTCGACTCTCTTACATTAGTATAGTGATCACTGGGTGCAGGCAGGCAATGTAATACAAAGCACACAAGTGATATATACACTGCCATAAATCAGGACGTGTCAGGGCAGTTCAAAAGGTCATGTATTAAAAGCCGGCCTGCATACATATAGGCCTTTTAAACTGTGACTTTGCAGTCCTGCATTGCAGCCTGGCTCAATACAGCTGACTGACCTCAAGGGTCCGGGATTGTACCATTGCTCTGACCTCTGACTTCTTGTAAGGGTCACTGTGGTTCATTGACCTAATGCTGGTCACTGCAGTTCCCTCATGGCCAGCTGACATCAGTGGACATTGTGAATACATCCCAGGCTGTGTGTATATTGGTTCATAAATCTGTCCCTCCTCAGTTGAAGCCTCCTTCCACTTGGCTTTACTGAGTGAGTCTCCACAGCTGAACTAATGTCATGCTCTCAAAACCCACAGTGCTCCAGCATGCAGACTTACGGTGGGAATATATGTATGTTTAAACTGTTTTAAGCGAGTTTAAACTGTAATAAAATGTGAAGGTAAAGTATTGGTGTTGCTATAAATTTGGTATAGTGAAGGATGACTGACAGGGAGTTGCCCACAGACACATCTTGAAGTAGGCTTTATATATATATTTTTTTTAAATCTTCAAAATCATCATAAAGGCATAATAAATGGGCCAAAGATCCTGTGGATCAGCTGAGAGCAAGGACATTTCTTACCTAAGCTTGAAAAATAGTGATGTTCTCTCCATGAGGTCGCCTATGACCACCACAGAAATTAACATAAAATATTAAAACTGTAAGAGTAGGAGTGGTGGATTTACGGTTTATTCATCAATAATCAACATGGTTTTAGTAAGTAATCAACTATTTAGGGAAGACAGAGGCACCTGAATTTTAGCAGACCAAAGTTTCAATGTGGTTTGTCAGAATATCATTGTTATAATTATGACATAAGCAACAATGCTCCTCCAATCATTTCTCAGACTGGAGCGCTATTCCCGTCCTATTGTGGTGTGATTACCCATCATCCCTTGCAGTTTCACATTGTTGTGGGCGTGTGCTGTCCCTGTGTGGCCCCGCACTGCGCAGAAGGGGAAGTGAGCTGTGCACTGTCCAACACCGCCCTCTAGTGACAGTGCCGCTACATAACAACAGAGCCATCAAGACACCATTGTGAAGAAGACAGTTTTTAAAGATCCATGACATTTGCACAGTGCTTTTCATCCCTGTCAACGATCTGAGAGGGTTTTACAGGTGTTGGGGGTGACAAGAACCTGAGAGATGCGCCTCAGATTTTTTTTTTAGCTAAAACTCTCACCACAGATGATTAGAAGAAAGGGGGTTTCTTTATCCCATTAAAATGAGGATGATTACATGTCAAGACAGGGAATTTCGCTGGCAAATTTCTTGAGATAATCACCCTCTAGAGGTTACCATGCCTCTGTTTGATTAGGTAAATAAGTCCCTTCCTTCTCCACCTCAGCTGCTGTGCGTTGAGGATTCTGCCACAAAATGGCTGCCATCCATCACCACAGTTGGTGCTCTACATTGGAATAAAGGAAGGTATTTCATCCTCCCCCAGCACACACAAAACACCAAAAGGGTTCACTATGGCTGCAGTCCATCAAACTGTCATTCACCAGGCTCAGCCCCACCCAGCTTTAGCTCACATGTTTTACTATTGGATATCTTTTGGAGAAGGGCATATCAGAACTGGAATTTGCATTCCAAGCCCAGCTCCACTTTCCAGCTCCACTTTGCTTCACCCATTTTTCAATGGCTACCACATTGACACAGTCTAGCTTGGTTACTAACTCACTGGTGGCATTCTCACAGACTAGGGTATTGTTGTCGTTTCACTCTGAGACATATGTGGAGAACAGCTGTTGGCTTCAACCACACTACCAACCCATTTTGTCTGTGTGAAGGACTATGGGACCTGGGTTTGCCTTTGTCGCTGAGATGAAGAAATTACACTAGCTCTGTTTGGACCAGTTCCTTTCATAGTTGAGAGCGGTAAAGCATGCACAAATTTAACCTCAGCCTGTGCTGAATCATATTTGGTATCACTTATATGCTTGGTGCGTTATACATCATAGCATCATACATTACCTCAAGCTGAAGATCACTTATTGTAGCTAACAGTTTGTGCACTTGAGTCATACCAAGGTGCTACTTTTGATTATAAAGGTAACATAGAAGGCAACGTTAGCAAACTGACCTGCCTGAGTGTGATGTCACCACTGGGGAGCAATTTCCCAAATCTGCCTCAGTGACAAATAAAAACAAGAAGAGACTCACTAAAAACTGGCCTTTGCACTCTTGGAAAGCAGACAAGCATTTCAGCTCTAGCTTTGACCATGCAATGTTTTTTTTTTTTTTTTTTTTACAAATTGTCCAAAACTGTTACCTAGTTAATTTATTCATTGCTCATTAAATTTGGCACAATATTTTATTTTTCAAATTGATCTGATTTGGTAGTGTATTAAATGTTTGTTCTGTACTTATTATTTAAAAGCCTAATCTTCCACTTCTGTAGCACTGAACATATCTTTCCCTTATTTTCCCTGGATTCTCCATAGATGGCAGTGCCGCCCCAGTGTTATCAGTAACCACACCCATTCTTCCTTGCCAGCTGATGCCAAACAACCCAGCCTAAAGTGCTTCCTGGAATGCACCCATGTAGCTTCCAGTTACTTCACATTTTAAGTCATTCGCAGTTGGTAATACTGCAGTTTACACCCAGAGCCCCATCCCTTTGGCCAAAACATACACTCCATTCAATAGAGTTTATCTGAATTGTGATTTAAAGATAAAAGCCTGGTGGCACTGTACACTTCTAAAGCCATATAGACTCTGTGGTAAATGCATTGTGGCAATACAAACCTGTGGCAATACAAACCTTGTGGCTGGAAATTGGCAGTAAGTGGCTGGATTGTTAAAAATGAATGAATGAGTATAGGCTTACAATATTTTCAAATACATATTTATTACAGGAGGGTCTAATGCAGCTGGCATGACAGAGAAAAATTGTTCAGCTGCATTATCAGTAATTAAAAAAATGATTTTTTAAGCATATAAAAAATAGGGCTATCATAAATACACGAACATAAATATATCCACATGATGAAAATTATGACAGCACCTATAACCAGAAAGAAAAAAAAAACTGAAAATGTTGTTTATTGAACAAACAGTACACATATGAAATAATTTTAAGTAATCAAAGGCGGGACATCTCAGATTGCCTAGCATTTACATGGCAACAGATAATGTACAAGAGCACATTGGGCAGAAGAAAGCATCAAACAGAAATACATACAAATATGAGCAAAATGTTAGTATACACACATTTACAATGCATATGTAACATGTGCACTGACTACCTTTAATAACACCTATATTAAAATCCTACTTGTATGTAAATATTTAACCACATTTTAACTGGGAAGTAGAAGTGATATAGTTTCAGGTACATGCACTGTGGTAATGTACCTGAAACAGGTACAGGCAGTGTAAAGTGGTCAAAAGTATTTTTCTCTCCTGATGTGAACAGTTTTGTCCAAAATGTCAGGAACATAGCACATTTATTTTTTGTTTTAAAAAACAGATTTGACATGAGAAGTGTGAAATTATTGTGAAATTTCCAAAACGATGTGTAACTGGAATTCCATCAAGAACTTCAGACGGCTTGTACTTGTTAAGTGCTTTTACTGCCATGTGGGGTGGCTAGTTATGCAGTAAAAAAAAAAATAAATAAAATCATAGCGTGCAAATGCATCTTGGCAGCAGTGTTTGACATTTCTAATGTTTCTAATTACAGAAAGAAAAATTCAAACTTAAATTCAAATATAATTTAGTGCTTTTTTAGTACATTTTTCTTTAAACAGCGGCGTATGTTCTAAGAATCCTCAATATTTACATTGATAGTACATCCATTTTTTCTCCTATAAAAAAATCTTAAAATGATTCTAGTCCAATCAGTTCACAAGCAGTCTCAAAGAAACACACAAAACAGAGACGCACACCCACATAAACACACAGACATACAGACATGTTCATCCTTCATGTCTTCTGCTGGAGCTACGCTATGTGAAACAAGCACTTGTGTTCTCAGGTTATTGCATAAAAAACAAAAACATTCATGCCCTGTCTTCTAGCATCTAAATACAATTTTTTTTACCTATAAGTTCATCTTACAATTCATTGGAAATGTTTCCAATGTGTTAAAACGATCATTTGACTGTTAGTTGTTTGCCTGAAGTGTTTCAAGAAACAGCCATTCTGTCAAATTCAGACTGAACTTGTTTGGGTTTTGGTGATAACCAAAATGGTTAATTTCACTAAGGATATCCAGTTCTCTACCCTTCCCTTTTTGGAGCTCTCTGGCTGCCGCTGCTAGTGTCAGATGTTCTATGGTGTACTGCTCCAGAGAGGTAGCTTCACTTTGATTGCTCCTACTGTATCTCTTGCTGACTATGTGCAGATTCTGCACGATTATAATAATATTTTAAATGTATCCATTTTGTCTCCTAAATGACCTCAGAGATCTGTGTTTACACTGTGTGTGTGAGTGTGTGTGTGTGTGTGTGTGTGTGGGGGGGGGGGGGGGGGGGGGGGGGCAAGGGGTGGCTCCATGGTGGTAATGTCTATATATAATTAATATGATAGAAAACTGATCTTTGTTTTAAAATTACATTCCTTTTCTTTTCAATGACCATTTTCATTGTCTAACAAAAAGTTGCTGAAGTGATAGCATGTGTAGATACTGCGCAGACGTCGGATGATCATATTGTCGCACTGATCCACTTCAATTCTTCTCCAAAAAGTCTCAAAAACTAGTCATTTCCTACAATTAAAATAAAAAATACAAAGAATTTTAAAACTAGAAACAAGAAAGAAACTCATATTCATTCAAGGTCAGAATAAGATAAGATACTCCATAGTGCATCCAAATACAGATTACTCCTTACAACTAATTAAGAACCAAACCATTCAGTTGAATATTACACATATTCAAGTTGATGCAAATCGGGAAAATTAACAGCTACACAGAAAAATGTAAAGCATTTGAAAAAGCTCCCAGTAAACAGCTGACAGTTTTTGTTGAACCTGTAGCACACGCAACAATGTACAGAAATTATTTTGGGAAAGGAGAAACAGAGAAGTCAGTGTCTCTCGTGGTGGCACAATAGTTCCTGCCACGTGATGTTTGAAGGAAAAGCATCTCCACGGCAACACAGAGAGACAGAGTCAGAGTAAAAACAGCAAAGCGACAGAGCTTACTCACGCCTAATTCTGGGCTTTAAGCAGTCATTTGACATGTGGTTCAGTAAAAGAGGTGCACCTTATCTATACTGTTAGCAATTATAGTTGTCCAAGTTTGTTTGTAATGTCATTACTATGGTCGAAAGCTTGAAACATATTTCACAAAGTGTGCCCTGATGCACACCAAGTGTTCCAAACAACATAATGACCTACAAATATTAACTTCACTCGGTCTTCTCCATAAAAAAAAATCAAGGAGCAACTGAGAGGGGCAACTCCTGATGATTCTGGTGTTTCCTCATGAATACACACCCTGTGTGTACTCATGTTGTTGAGGTGGAGTCAGTTAACAACTCTACTCGGTTGCCTGCAGTCACTGGAGGTAAGAAGTAGAAACGAGAGAACCAGCATGAGGTCAGTGCGGAATCACTGTAGAGGGTAAAGTTTGGGCTGAACTGCTCCTAGCTGCTGACTTCTCATTTTACCTGGGTGTGAAGGAGGAGACTTCCTGTGAACGGAAGTGACCTATCCCCCCACACACAGTGTTGACTATAAAAACATGCATATCTGCTTCGGTCAGCTTTATCCTCAAACCTGATACTTGTCTGTCCATGTCAGGAGTCATACATTATCTAACAAGCCTCATCTGTCTAACTGGCAAAAAATTAAATGCAGGGCTGCTGGGAAAGTAGAGCTGTTAAGTGTGCTTGGGTGTGGTAACGCTTTGGCTAGTTTTCTGTTTGTCCTAATTTGTAATGTAAACTTATTTTATTTAGGTGAATATTTTCCTTCTTGTCATAAAAGAATAAATCTGCCAGTGCCTGTTAGATGTTACTTTACAGTAGCTTATATTAGGTTAGTTGTTTGCTGGTTACGTAGCTAAGGTTTATTTAAAATGAGATGCTCCGTGATTTTATTACTTCCCCATCTGCTATTATGTCCCCTCTACTTTAACTACTGCTAGAAAAATGGCTGCTACTTTACACATTGCCAGCTATTACATTTCAAATATAAATATGAATCACAAAGGCTGCTCCCTTTTAACTGCAAGGCGGACTTTACCTGTGTATGCAGCTGGCTAATAATAAAATAAGCTCATGAATATCTCATCAATATTCAAACCTTATTTTCAATAGAGTTTGAAAAAAACAAACGATCCTTTTGTACAGTTGTGAACATTAAAACACTGATACTGATACACTGATACTGATACACAGATTTTATAAAAAACATAACCTTCACACTGTGAATTTCCCTAACCTGAATGACAGGTAAAATTACAGGGGAGGAAAAGTGTTTTTTTATATTACAAATAAGCCTTGTATGGGCCAGGTGGTATGCATATCCTCATGTGATCACTTCCCCAAACACCTTTTATTTTTCTAGGAGAAAAAAAATCATTTTCAACTCCAATCAGATGCACATGTTCAAAGATTACTGTGATATAAACTTTGAGGAGGAATTCTGTGTTCTCCAGAAAACAGCTCCTTGATAAATGAGTTCAAACCACAATCTTTACAAAGCAGCATCCGTCAGCATCATAGCTTTGGGTGTAAGAGATTGGTCTTTTCAAACTGAGTTTACCCAGTACTCACGGTATCCACAGGGAACACTTAAATCATTTAAGTTGGGACTCAGAAAACATTGGGTACTGAGTGGCTTTAGCAAACTGAAACTACACGTTTTGATAGATGACATGGAGGCCTTATTGCCAATTATATTATATTGCGATGTATTTCTGATTTGCATTAATATATTTAAAATATACTGCAATACATTTCATCTTCAAATGGGTACGCAACAATGACACAAAAACGCTGATGAGATGGAGAAAAGAACAACATCTCTGCATGTCCAACTTTCTTTTGTACATCACTGATCCAGAAGCTTCTATCTTGTCAGCATTCTACACCAGAGAATCTCAGGCCGCAAATTAAAATGAATGTTTTCTATTAACCATTGCCACATTCCAAAATTACAAAAACTTACCTGACCTACTTAAGAACCTCAGTCACTCACTGTTACAATGATCTATCCTTCATGACTGTTTGTCCTTCCACATTCAAAATGTGATGTTATGATTCCAAACAAGAGGTTGTCCTCCAACCCCCTATTATTGGAGAGGAGTCAAAATAAAATTTTGAAAAATAATTCTAAGTCTTTTTTTTTTTTTATTCTTGCAGTCATTAAATGCGATTGGGACATTAGCTAGCTAGTTAGCTAATACTTAGCTACAAGTTGCAAGCTGGCTAAGATTGATGTGGGCAGGTCAATATACATACACTCAAAAAGAAATAAAAACTTTAAAGATGCCAAAAATAAAAATACCATATTTAAAGATTTAATATGCATAACGTACATATGCAATATTTCAGCTATGATTGTTTTGAGGGAAAATATTTATCATAACTCACTACTGGCAATTTCAGTCAAGAAATGCCATTAAACATGTAAATTGTTATTATTATGTGTGTTGCAACAATATGAGTCTACTCACAAAGCTAGCCTAACAGCCAGGTATTTAAACGCAGAACTGCAGCAGACAGAGGAGACTGAGACTGATCACTAATCAGTTCAGGCTAACAGGAAGCAGCAGCAGCAGGCGGGAATTCCAGGCAGCAAATATTACACATTACATGGTGTAGTGAAACACTTCTATATTATCACATTTTTATAGCTATAGCTTCTTTGCTTTAGTCTTATTCGTATCAGCAGACGTATACAGCCAAGTACATATACACCATGTAAATAATTTAAAATCATCATTAGCCTGTTGCATGACTACAAAAGCACAAAGAGGGCAGTTGGAGATGGACTGGAATCAGTAAGAATAAAGATCTAACCCATTCTCACTCCTACATCCACTGGATATTAACCCACGCAGAGGTTGCGTTCCATAACCCTAAACCCTACACCATACACTAAAATGTACTCAGCTACTTACATACAAAACTAAACTCAGTATTTCATGTGCATCAACATTCTGACACTGACATTTTGATTAGACTCACCAGCTTCACTTGATTGTTAATTTTGTTAACATTAATATAATCAGGCTCTTTCTTATCTGGAGAAATTAATACAAACAGACAAAACAAAAACAAAAACACAAAAAAGTTAGTATTAGAAGGAACATGAATATTACCAATGGAAGAAAAAGGAACCATAAAATTCCCCACAGAGGTAAACAGAATATTCCATACAGAGGAAACGCCCATCCCACACAATGAACAGCCAATGGATTGCAGGAGGAAAAACACAGAATTCCCACATAGTGGCAAAAAAACTCTCCCTCACAGAGGAAACTGTGATCTTAAACACAAAAAGAGCTGTAATGTTTCTCACATAAAGAACTGGAATATCTCACAAAATACTGAAGCAGCTGGAATATATCAGCAAAGAGGAAACTAGTATATTCCCCATAGAGAAGAACGGGAACATTACCCAGAGAGGGATCTAAAACTCCTGCCATTAGACGCAAACAATATTCAGTATACTAGAAATGCGCAAGGCTGTGAATATTCTGAATAAGATGTCGACAAGCACCACATAATCAAAATTTCCATTAATATTCCCACTTCTTCTAAAAAGGCTAAAGAAGATCATGTCACATCAGTGAAATCTGGCAGTAGTTTTCATTAGGTACAAGCAGTGTGATGGAAAAAAAACTGCTTCGCTTTGATCTTTCAAAATGGAATATGCCATGCAACAGTATGCTATGGATGGCTATCCTTGACAAAAGCAAATGGCAGCATGGGGAAATTACACATGGCTCTTCAATGTCTATAAAATAATTCGTATGCAATCCCACAGCACAAGCAGGCTTTAGATAAAGGTATACAACTAGGACTGACGGGAGAGCCTCTTACTTAACTAGTGCAGCTGTATTGCATTGCATTTGCATTGCTACATTGTTGTGTTATGGTGAACTCATCTACCATTACTGCATTATCATGTTCCTGTTTTGTCCTGTTGTGTTCACTTCTTCTTTTACAGTTCACTTGGCACATTGGACATTGGAAAGAACTGGTAAGTATCATTCCAATACTAATGCTGACAAAACAAATTAAGTCAAGTACATATGGTGTTTTGACTTAAAGGGGAGAGAGATACAGGCAGTTTACGGTATGCTGCCGGCATTGCAAAGGATGGGAAAAACAGCTTTATCACTGCTTTCATTTAGCATTCCAGGGAAAATAAATATAAAAATAAAAAAGAAATGCACTCTGCATAAAGAGCTGCTACTGGTGCAGCTGCAATCTTGGTTGTCATAAATATCATAAATAAAGAGCAGAATACAGCTTACCATCTGTAGTAGTATTTGGTTGAGGAGAGGTGTCTTCTGGTTTAGCATTTCCTGTAATTGAAAAAATATATATATTACTCACCCATGGAGCTCACATACAAGACCTGTCAGGGAGAACTACCATTCATGGCCTTTACAAACAACTCCTCACTGGACATAACTACACTAATGAAAAGGCTGAGGAACTTAAACTCTTTTTGACTGACCAGAGTCCTTATTTTATCATCATTATATATTCTGCATGTTAAGTATGTCATATCTTAGCAGCTACATACTACATACTTATATATTAAGATTCCTCTTACACTTTCCTTTTTGTCTGGTGAACTTTTCACTCATCACATTGGATAAGTGGACTGTTTGGCATCACCTTGGGCTCCTACAAGTTACAGCATGTCCTCACATGTATTCACTTTCCTTTCTCCTTTTTTCATTAAACTCAGTGCTTCTCACTTTTCCTGACCGTACCATTTTTATGGCTTTTCTCTAGTGCTCTGTTACTTGTTCTCATTTATTTACCTGTTCACTCCCATCAATACCTAAGATACACCAGTCACACCTGTAAGTGCTATGCACACCACAGATTTAAGCAGTTGAATAGGAATGAGTCTTGAACGCTTCTCAAGACTGCAACAGCTGTGCCCGAAAGTGGAGTGTACTTATGACTTAATGACTAAAAAGACTGGGGAGATTGTTCCTTTTCTGTTTATTAAGGCACTTCTCCCCAAATATTTTCAAATCCAACACTCATGCGACAGTGATTCTGGTGCAACAGCACTATCTGTGACAGAGGCATTGCTATCACAGCCCACAGCACCACCTAATTACATAGGTGGAAAATGTCATCGGAAATAAAATATCCAAGATTAAATATGCTTACATATTCTGCTTGCAAGAATCAATCAATATGCTTAAAAAACCTACTTTAACAACACTGACCGCATCACAGCACTCCATCCTATACCGTGCCAGCACTTTACATGGTGACAGTCACATAATTAGAGTGAGACATACTGTTCAATAGATTTACATAAAAAAACTGTACCTTCAGGTACATTTTGTTGCATATTTATTGAGTTAAGCTAAGGAAATGTTTAAATTAACTAAAAGAAAAAGATAGAAACATGAATGTCCATATCATCAAGTGTTTGACAATTAAACTTATAAGAAGCATAAGTCTTTTGGTAAGTAGGTAAGTATAAGTCTTTTAGATTTGCATTCCTGGATTTGCCATCTGTTTCACCTTCTTCACTGCTGTTTTTGGTTTCTCCAGGCTGAGACTGATTATTCCTGTCCTCTGCCTCCTGGTTCTCCTCTGAAGACATCAATATCAAAATACAAAAATGTAAATAAATAATACGAAACAGAATATCACCTAGAGAAGGAAGAGGAATATTGTCTATAGAAGCAACAGGAATGCTCTTCACAAAAGGAAGCAGAAAAGTCCACAGAAAGAGGAGGAAAATTTCCAAAATATAGAATTTGATTATTCCACAAAGGACGAAAGGAACAGAAAAGTTCCAAAAGTAACTGTAATATTCCCACAGAAGAAACAGTCAAAGGACCAAGTGCCCAAACAGTTAAAAGAACAAAAGAACAAAAGTCACACAGACAGCAAACTACACAGATATAGACAGAACATTTCCCATTTAAAAAACTGGATCATTCCACAAAGCATGAAAACAGCTTGGATATTTCTGTGAGGAGGGAAATGGAAAACTCCCAAAAGTGGAGTCTCTCATGTAGGTGATAACTCTTTTGGATTTACACTTTTGGATTCACCTGTTTCATTGCCATCCTTTGTTTTTTCAGGGTGAGCATGACCATCACTGTTCTTTTCCTCATGGTTCTCTGTTGAAAATGTCAAAACCAAAAAAAAAAAAAAATGAAAAACAAATGTACAAAAATGTAAATATCCAAAAGAAACTTAATATTACCCGGAGAAGGAAGAAGAATGTTATCTATGCAAGAGACAAGAATACTCTCAACCAAAAGAGGCAGAAAAGTCCCAGGAAAATTGGAATTTGGGATATACACCACAGAGGACACAGTAACAGGACCAGCGTGGAGAAATGCACAGTGCCCAAACAGTGGCAAAAGTACACAAAAAGAATCAGAAAGAGCAACTGATACTGATTAGTAGAGTATGGAATCAATCTACAAAAGCTGATAAAGTGCCTTACAGTGAAAACATGTAACATACTGGACTGAATACATGCAGTCAGCAAACTGCACAGAAAGAGGAAGAACATTTTCCATGTAAAGAACTGGATTATCCCACAAGGGATGAAAGGAGCTGGAATATTTCTGTAAGGAGGGAAATGGAAAACTCCCAAAAAGTGCAGTCAAGGAAAGACATGGAGCCAATGATTGATATGGCACTCGTCACACTGGACAAGTTTGCTTGGGATCAGACAGTGACCATGCACAGCGTTATAGCCTACAGTGTGAGTAAGAGTAAAGACAGACAGTGAAAGACAATTAGTGTAGAGTAGCGTAGAGTATTCAATCTGAATTTAGTGAAGGACATTGGCTGCAGCACAATCATGTATCCTACACACTGCAACAAATTCACATGAAATTTAAACAATGTCAGTCATATTATTTAACGATGGGTCAGGTCAGTTCATCAGCAGCTGGTTAGACTGGTGCGAAAGTCCATCATATTAACGTAACTTCTTTGGGTTTGAACTTTTGCATTCACCTGTGTCACTGCTTTCCTTTGCTTTCTCAGGGTGAGCATGACCATCACTGTTCTTTTCCTCATGGTTCTCTGTTGAAAATGTCAAAACCAAAAAAAACAAAAAACAAATGTACAAAAATGTAAATATTCAAAAGAAACTTAATATTACCTGGAGAAGGAAAATGAATCCTGTCCATACAAGAGACAAGAATACTCTCAACCAAAAGAGGCAGAAAAGTCCCAGGAAAATTGGAATTTGGGATATACACCACAGAGGACACAGTAACAGGACCAGCATGGAGAAATGCACAGTGCCCAAACAGTGGCAAAAGTACACAAAAAGAATCAGAAAGAGCAACTGATACTGATTAGCAGAGTATGGAATCAATCTACAAAAGCTGATAAAGTGCCTTACAGTGAAAACATGTAACATACTGGACTGAATACATGCAGTCAGCAAACTGCACAGAAAGAGGAAGAACATTTTCCATGTAAAGAACTGGATTATCCCACAAGGGATGAAAGGAGCTGGAATATTTCTGTAAGGAGGGAAATGGAAAACTCCCAAAAAGTGGAGTCAAGGAAAGACATGGAGCCAATGATTGAGATGGCACTCGTCACACTGGACAAGTTTGCTTGGGATCAGACAGTGACCATGCACAGCGTTATAGCCTACAGTGTGAGTAAGAGTAAAGACAGACAGTGAAAGACAATTAGTGTAGAGTAGCGAATCATGATAAATAAAAATGAAACTATTCAATCTGAATTTAGTGAAGGACATTGGCTGCAGCACAATCATGTACCCTACACACTGCAACAAATTCACATGAAATTTAAACAATATCAGTCATATTATTTAACGATGGGTCAGGTCAGTTCATCAGCAGCTGGTCAGACTGGTGCGAAAGTCCATCATATTAACATAACTTCTTTGGGTTTGAACTTTTGCATTCACCTGTTTCATTGCTTTTCTTTGTTTCTCCATGCGAAGGAACATTACCATTATCTTTTGCATCAGCATCAACTTCTGAAGACATAAAAAAATATATATTTTTTTACAAAAATACAGATATCACATGGAACCTGAATATTACCTAAAGAAGAAAGATGAATATTAGCTCCAGAAGCAACAGTGACACTCCACACTACAGGAAGCAGACAATTCTCCACAGATGTAGCTGGCATATTTCCCACAGAAGGAACAGTCAAACAGTTGACACAACCTTCATGACAGCTGATACCACTTGGAAAGTACATTTATTGATATAAGAACCAACCACTTTTTCTGATCATAAACACTAGGGCACAATCATTCCTTTAGTTATGCTTTTTAAATGTTCTGCTTATAGGAATAATTTTTTGGCTCATTCAAAACATGTAATACCATACTCAAACCAGGGCAATAGTGCATAATCGGCAAAAGTGTCTAGAATTTACATAGACTCAATGCTGGATCTTGTGCCAATTACTGAAGCACACAACACATAAAATATTTGTTGTGCGGTTTGGAATACATGACCAGTAAACATGTCAGGAAAAAGAAAGGTTGTTTTGGCCAACAATAATGGCATCTTTTTAGTCTATTGTCTCAAGACCAAACAAAGAGAGGCAGATAAGACATTAGGAATTCTATAGTTTACACCTAGAATATGAAAGAAATGGAGAGCTATAAATATGAAAAGAAAACATGACAAATAAATTCTGCATTAAAATCAGGCGACATGCAGCTGCAGACATGTGTGTGGTATATATAAGAAAATGTCCAGTGGAATTTAAAATACTTACGGTTCAGAGGTTGGCTTTCAGGCATTGCTGTAATTTAAATAAAAATGATTATGATATCATATTACTGTGATGCAGAACTGTGAGCTGACTGGAGAGTCAACCATTGGTAAAATAATTCGAAATGAAGCAGTACAACACAAGTTACTAGCTAGCAAGTTAGCCAAGCGTCAGTACCACCATTTAAAAAAGTGAAATTCCCTTTCGCTAGATCATACTCTGAACTCAGTGGTTCCCATTCTGTCCAGCAATGGAACGAGATCATTTGTCCACTTAGCTACAATGTCTGTCATTTGCAGGGTAGAATTAGACCTGAGATATGAAATGGCTATATGTTTATTTCACATGTTAAATTGAGCTTCTCCTTAGTAAAGGATATGAAAGAGCATATCCTAAAGCATCACCTGGACCTGGTTTCTTCTGGAACAATCCTGGAATAAAATAAAAATAGACATTAGAGGAATTATGGTCCCAGCAGAAACTTCTTTGTGATTTTTTTTTTTTACAGTTCACAAAAAAGGAACGACAACATACTCATCCACTGGGTGGTTATTTTGTTACGCTGGAAATCTCCTTTAGAATGAAAGCTTCCTTTTTTACTTTATAAACCAAAGCCAGCATTCTCTATGAGCCCATGGAGGGCCAAAACCAAGCGTGGACAACTCCTGCTCAATGGTGCTGGGCTACTGAATGATGCACGCTACCGACCAGCCGGCTGTGCTGTACTGTTGAAAAGTACACACATTTACACATTCACAAAAGCATGCTGTCTCTGTCTGCACTTGTGTTCACTACACACACTGCAAGTTGCACTGGGCGGGAGAACAGGAGATGAAAGTGGTAGCTCTGTCAGACACGCCCTGACTATGCTGTCACAGTCTGTGACTCGTCCCCTAATGTCTGCTCTCCATCGCTGGTTAGGGTTTGGGTTCAGCCGTTACCCAAGTATTTTGTTTGCTGTGTTCAACTTGCTTTCTTTCCCTCCACCCCTCCTCTGTTAAAACGGTTTGCACTGTTCTATTTGGGGTGTGGGGTGTATGTGTATGTGTGTGCGTAAGCCTACAGACCTGGCCAAATAATGACTCACCGCTTTGAAAATTCCTCTAAAATGGCGAAAGGAAACCACACAGAATAGAGGTCAAGAGTGTGTCTCTGTCAGACATACTAACTCTACCCTGTCCTTTGGGTAGGATGCATATACAGTTGGGCGGCAGGGTTCCTGATTTCTGTTTTCCATTACTTTTCAATGACATATTATGGATAAATGCAAGCTTTTGCAAAAAGGATTATTTCTATTACTGTGATTGTCATATTCTTGTGATCACTGCTTTGAAGATGGAAATGCAGAGAAAAAATGTTTTTTTGAGATACATAATTTTTAAATAATGTGTCTGTGGAGACACATGAGTAGACTGACAGTGAATCCCCATAATCAGTGACTTTGGTTATATGCTTAATATGCAAGCTTGTGAGGTATCCAATTGGTGTAAAATACCAGCACAATCACTAGACTTGATGTCAGGTTAGTACACTGGCATGAGATATATATTTATTTCACATGTATGTAAAACACATACATAAGTATGAAATTCACAGTGGGACTGTGGGATACTGTTTTCAGAACTTTCCAGGATGAAAACATTTTCAGGGATCCCACACTCTCACTGGGAACCCTGCAGAGCTGGGGGACAGCTGATGCCACGCCCCTTGTGAGACAGGGAAAGTCAGCTAGTATAAGCAGAGGAGGAGACTATGGAATGCAGCATGGAACAAGATTTAACCAAGCTCCTGCTGTCATTGGGTAATTAGAAGACTGACAAACTGAACATCTTGATGACACAGCAAAAAGTCAATACATATTATCATACTTATATTATCATACATACTATCAATACATGGAATAGGTTGCCAGGTCATGTAGTTGAGGCAGAGACCCTTGCTGTGTTCAAGTCTAGACTTGATGCAGTTTTGGATACTCTTTAATTAAGAAATGGTGAGCTTAGTTGGGCCGAATGGCCTGTTCTCATCATAATATGTTCTTATGTTCTAAGTCACTGATTGAACTTCTGATGTCTCTGTGTTTAGCTCTGTATGTTGCTCACAACTAGTGGATAGATGTTGTTTTATTGTAACATTTTCAATACTACATTTTTGGATAATCTTAAGTGAGTTTTTATTTTTCTTTCTTTTGAAAAGAAAATCCTTACCTGCCAGCCACTTCCGAAATATATAGGCCAAAAGGAAAATCACCAAAATTACAGGGACACTCACTCCTGCAATGATTGCAGAAGTGTTTCCTGCTTCATTACCTTAAATTTGAAACAAAGAGAAAACAGCACTCAGACAGAAGTAACACAGCAATGTTTTTATCACTCTCCGGAACCTTCCAAAATCAAAGGCCTGTTACAATTACCTTTTAGTGAATACATATTATGCATCATATGTAGTTATGGTAAAGCTAAAACATAAGAAATTTTTCTTGAGTTTTCTTGATCTACTGACCTGACGGAAACAAGTCTCTCACATGCACAGGATCACTCTGCGCTGAACTCAGGCGGTTGCTGAATTTACAGTGGAGGATATCCTCAATGTCCTCAGCTGAAACCGTCAGCTTGTCCCCTTCCACCTTTTTGCTGCCTGTCCACTCATACCATACATTTTCGGTGCCTTTCCCCTTACAGGTCAGATTGCAGATGCTGTCAGAACATGAGGATTCAATGATTGGCTTGGAAACAGGATCTGCAGAGGAAAACAATACACACCAGTCTCAAGACATTTTCGATTTCAGACAAGTTATTTTTTAATTTGTTGAAAATTTTTTAAAATGAGGAATTACCTTCTATTGATTCCATCAAAAAGTAATAAAGCATTAAGTGATTCTACGCCCCTTTGACTTGTGCACACCCTACACATATAAGCAGCTCAGACACAGGAGAGCATCTTTAACACTAGAATATCACTAGCAACTTACTGCAAAGTAAATGAATAAATCAGGACCTTACTCACCAATTACAATTAGATTGTATGCCTTTTCAATTGACTGCCCATTGATTTCAACGGAGTAGCGTCCATTGCATTTATTACTTAAAATGCTAATGGTCAGCACCCCAGTGGATATATTCAGCTTTGTGCGGTCCTTTTCTTTATAAATGCCATAATAATCTGGTGCCGGATCCCCCTCTTCCCACTCCGCTGCTTTATCATTTCCATGCTTCCAGAGGATCCTGGTGATCTTGGAGGTGGCTGCAGGCAGTGTGGGAGTCAGCACTACCATCCCATCTGAGAGACCAAATGTCTGTTCTGCAAAAGAACAAATAAAATCACTCAGGAGATCTTTCAAAAAAAAAAACAAAAAAAACAGGTGATTTAAGCACAACACATGGAAAACCACCACTGCCTGCTAGTGTGTCATGGAGTATGCATAATTTTAATTTGTGAATTTAAAAACTGCTCATGTCTGTGCCTGTGTTTCAGCAATAATTGCTTTGACTACGCTTGATATCGCTGGTACAGTGGCCACAGTATCGCAGCAGTGTGGATGAACATTGGGCCTATTTTAAGGTTTAAATCAACTACAAGTACCTATGTATGTGAGTTGTTCCATAATTCTTCTGTATTAGGCATCCACCCGGAAGAGCCCTTACTATTTTATTTTTAAATAAACAAAATATTTTGAAATTGTTTTGGGGGTCTGTCACCAATTACACTGCTTTCAAAGGGTCATACAAATCCCAAAATTTATTTCACTACATATCTCTCTTTCTGGATTACACAACCTCACTGTGCATACTGCGAAATGGAGGCAGAAAAGATCAACTGGTTGAAACAGAGCTGTTTCAACTGTAATGTCACCAAAATAAAATCCTCATTAAAATATACATGGGTTAATCGGTCCAGGAACAGCCACTTGGAACATTCTTTTGTAACTTACATTGAAACTGTAAAAACCCTGAATTTCTACAGCAAATCTGAAATCAAAAAGGCTATTCTTTCATATCTGATTCAGTTCAAAGGGGTAAATCTCTGTCAGCTGTCAGAGTGAGTTCTGTTGCCCCATGAGATGGTTTAGTGTACTTAGATACCCCAGAATGACATCGCCCTATTCCATTGCAGTTTCCTTGAGCTGCTGAGATTTACTGTGTGTAATGGGTGTTGCTTCAGTATTCACTCATTCTCTATCTATCTATCTACCCTGTTTTCCACTTTGTGTCTTGAATTATTTTTTTTGTCTCCCACATACTGATGAAGGGCTTG
This sequence comes from Megalops cyprinoides, assembly GCF_013368585.1. Lineage (NCBI taxonomy): Eukaryota > Metazoa > Chordata > Actinopteri > Elopiformes > Megalopidae > Megalops > Megalops cyprinoides. The sequence continues at coordinate 11,849,670 of NC_050596.1, forward strand.
GAATTGTTTTTAGCCTGTAAGTCTAAGTATTAACTTTGTTTTAATTGTACTCGTATTTTTGAATGTGTAATATGTTATCTATGTTTTCAATCAACATCATTCTATTTTGTGTCAGACTAAATAAACCAAGAAGAAGAATTAGGATTGTATTGTGACTAAAATTAAACCATAATTTAATGACCTGTTCTGTATTTCCAGCTCATGTGTAGTAAATACCATGAACTCACAAAAATAGTAAACGTGGGAACTGGTAGAGATGTTTAATAAGAACGCAGCCCATAGACTGACTGCCGCACGGCCACTTCTCGTCTTTAATTCTAAATAAAACCGAAATTATTCCGCGTAGGAATTCCCCCACTGAACAGCGTGCATGGGTGCGGTTCATATATAGGCCTAGTTTTTTTATTGTAACTGCTATCAGAACTGATCAATTTTATATTCTCTCATGACAAAAATTATCGAGAAATAAATCACTAAAATGTTGCAAATATCGTAAAAGTAAAGATGAAACTAAGAAATGGACACATAAATACAGTACTACGTTATGTTCATAGAGTCTAAGGCCTAGTTTTAATTGCAGACTCAGTTACATCGATAAAGTAGCTAGCTAGATACTTTTTATGATACAAAACACAGAAAATACACAGTAATATAAAATCCTTCGTAAAACACCTGCGACCAAAGCAAGACAGCAGTATTTTCCAACATCATGGCGTACATTTCGTCCAACGCAAAACGAACAACATTTAACACTGGGTCCGGTTTAAATCGGAACACGAAGTTAAAATTACCTGGGTTAACGCCTCCCGCTATTCTGCCGATAAAGAATAATAACAGCAACAGGGCCTTTACGTTCACCACGTCCTCCATATTAAAAAAAAAAAAATGTTTTCTTCTTGTCTTCACACCGCAAAATAATCTTTAGAAGACAAAGCTATAAACTGTGTTCCCACCCAAGGAAGTAGTCTACATAAGTGAAAGTGAAACTAAAATAAAACTTCCTGTTTGTAAAATAAAATTAACGTGGCTTTCGCTATAATTATTTTTGCTGTTATTGTTGTTATTGTTATTGTTGTTGTTTCTGTACTTCGTATTATTTTACTGTTATTAATATTGTTATTATTACACGTTTGACGTTATTCCAACTGCCGATAAAGCTTGTCTTTTTGCGCCCACCTGTGGTCATTCGCTTAACAGCGACTACTGCAGAGCCATGTAGAGAGAGAGCCGCGTCAACGGAGGTTCAAATCGCTTGATCGTCACGTGATTCACGTAGACGTCTGATAGTTCCAGGAAGCTCTTGACGAGTGATTTGAACGCGTCAGTACAGAGAGACGGAACTGCGATTTTTGGTAATTAGTAGTCAATAAATGCATTGATTTACAATATTTATATAGCACACCGACATGTGTACGTAATTACATCAGTATGTTTTTTTAAAGTAAAATTCGGTACTATTTGAGGATTAGTGTGAACAGCTAGCATTACCTGCCTTGTCTTATTTTAGGCTAATGTTACCTTGGTTAAGGAGCGTGTTGCTGTTGTTTATTGCTTTTATTATTATTTTCTTAAACTTGTATGGTAGTCAAGAGCAATCATATCCTAATGTTTATTGATATATTTAGGGAGGGGAAAGGAAGGAATGTTTCAAAATTCAGGTCAGATTAATTTTCTAACATTTCTTTAATTCATGGTGGTTTCAGTAATCCCATGGTAATTGAGGGCCTAAGTAATCTTAATGACTAATGTAATCTTTATGACTTTCAGATAGGACAGAAGGAGACCGACAGGTGGCTATTGTCATGAATTCATTAAATAAATCTCTAATAAACTCAGAAACCTGAATAGCATGTCAAGCAGTTTGTCTGTGCCCTTTCCTCTGTGTTGTCCTTGCATATAGTTTCCACCATGGTTTGCTGTGCTGCATGGGGATGCTCCAGCCGCTCGAAGAAAGGAGTACGAATGTAAGGTTTCCCCACTGACACAGAGAAGAGAAAAATGGTTAGCTCAAGTCAGCAGGAGCAATTTTACTATAGCTAAAGATTACAACAACCAAAAAAATATGTGAGGTAATCATATTCAAACACTGCATTTGCACTTTTTCCACAAAGACTACACCACTGGGAAGCTTAATGTTTGGTTTATTAAAAATAAGGAACAGGGAAAGGCTTGCAAAACCCAGGGAGTGCAGGGTGCAGGGTGAGGGTGCTTTCTCATTGCAGGGAGCTTTCAGGCTCCATTGAGTCCATCCTTATGAATAGCGATATATCACAAAAATAGCTCTCTTCGTTATTATTGTGTAATGTTAGCTCATACTCCAAAATGGATATCCTCATTTCACCACCTCCACCAACCACTCTACAATAACACGCCCAGAGGTTATATTTAACTAATACTTAACTCCCTCCACCCCGCAAAAAATCATATATTTTTTCTAATTCCACAATGTTGGATGAAATGGCATTAAGAGAACGGAGTTTACAATTAATAGGCGGTTCGTGGTTAATGTTATGTGTTGCTAACTTTATCCAGTATCCTAGCCTAATCTGTTATCTGTTAATGGTCCCTAAATCTACTAATTTAGTGGGGGATAATGCACTATTGTGCTTTAATGCACATGTTAACTAGATTCAGATGTGCTGATAATATACAATCTGATTCTTTAAACGTCTTACCCTTTAAAAGTGCATCACAAACGGTCTATTCTGCTGCAACTCTACTGCGCTGCTAGTATTTGCTGCTAACTTCCGGGAACTATTGAGAGGCTTCACGATCTGCCATTGCTGTAAAAAAAAAAATGGTCCATTGGTTGAGAATGGAGAAGACGTGACTCTCTCTTCACATGGTTCTCCTCTATACCCTATCAGTGTTTCTCCTGGAGGCCCACTGTCCTGCATATCTTCTATCTATCCTTGCTGTTTGATTAAATCAGGTGTGCTCAGTTAATCAAAAGTGCCACTGACGAGTTAGTTAGTCAGGCAGTTAGAGCAGGGATAGACAGAAGAAACAGATTGAGAAATACTGTGGCCAGGCCTGACTGACTTGACTGAAAACAGGTCAACATCATATCTACCAAAATGTATCAGAACCTTAATACGTCCCACACACAATGCACGTATGCAAGACACACATGCACTTTCACACACTCTCACATTACCTACTATTTCACAACGTTGTCATTAATGTCAAATATCAGCAGCACAACAACCACTTCAGCTGATTATTATCAAATACGCCATTTTACCTTGTTACTCTTCTCACTCTGTTGGAAGTTGTACCCTGTAACATGTTACCTATATCTCTTTTCCCAAGCAGAATTAAGTTCAGGTGTCACAACAGACTCGCACTGGGAGTTACATGAAGTGACAGTGACACAAAAAGATTCAACATTTATTCAACATTTGGCATTTGATTTTGGTCTGACCACATTTGGCATTTGATTTTGGTCTGACCTACATCACAGTGCATGTTTTGTCTGTCTGTTTGATTCTGATAGTTGATTCTTATCTGATTGGCTTGTATTGTCAAAATTGTGAGAATGTATGTCAATGCAGGTCTTTTGCTCTCTATTTTGCCTAATACATCTATTGGATCATCATGATAGTCAACATTGTTTACTGTTATATAGCCTACTTCAATGTAACAATGATCTTAAAGCCATTCGTAGAAAATGTAAAATTATTTTGCAAATAAAATTAATTTAAATTAACTTTGATCAAGGCCTCCATCTGGGTGGTACAAATTGATAAAGTCAGACTTAACAATGGCAGTTGGTTATCAGATACCAATAGCTCATTTCTTTTCAAATAGCTTGAGCATGCACTCATGCATATATTAAGACCCCAGTGTGGCAAATGGCACACATAAGTTTGCTGTACACAAATCTGAGCTCAATGTTATGAGCACAGTAAATATCCAACATTCTTGCTCAGCTAACAACCATTTACATGTTATGCACACTTTGTTGCATCTGAATTCTTGACAGTATATTGTATATTATTGTGGTGGAATATGGTAACATCTAGAGGAAACAGTGTTTGCACCATAGGGTGCACCTGTTCATCAAAAATACCCTCTTGTAATAGTCAGACCCAGTGGCTTCCACAAGATGTCTGCCCATACTATAACAGATCCAAAGGGTAATGTGAGATGAGGCTTACTTTGGCTTTCTCCAAACATAAACCCACCCAGATGTTGTATGAAAAAGAACAATAGACAACCCCTCCCTACCATATTATTTTCTTCTACTGCTCAGAGTTCCAGGTTTTATGTTCATTACACCAGGTTATGTACTGTTGTACCCTGGCCTTGTTTAAAAGTGGTTTAGGAATGGCAGCTGTACCACAAATGTCAGCTTTGTGAAACTCAGTATAGTTTTTCTTGAGACTGGTTCACAAAGGTATCAATTCAGGTCTGTGGAAAGTTTTGAGGCATCTGCAGTCTGGGCGCCAACTATTTGACCTCTCCTGTTAGATATCTCATGTTTCTTTTGAAAATCACATATTAAAAGGATTTTGATATCTCAAACATATCGGTTATTAGTATTGGAATTACTATGGAATGGCGTGTAGACTCATTTTCAAATTACAATTTAGTTACTTCAAAATATGAATCCTTGTCTGTTTAGCCTATCCATTATTTAGTCTATCCCCTCTAGATATAGGGCAGGGTGTACCTTTTACTAGATTTGAACAAGGCTTTACACTTCCAAATTATACATAATCTGATAATAATTGAGAAAATGATTATGAATTTTCTGTAGCTATTATGTTAACAGTGTTCTAAAAATATGGTTCACAAATACAGTCTACTAGGTAGGTAGGTAGTTAACAAATCATTGTGTGGTGAGTTTAAGTGGGCCCAAACAACATAAATCTCTGTTAATTAAATGGGGATTTTGAAGTGATGTAATGATAGAAATTCCATATAAATAGTTGATAGCTATCCATTTGCAAGGTAACTAGTTGTTACATTAACAATGACTTACACCATAAAGCATGCCATTTTTCTGCTTCTTTGAACTCTGAAACAACACCTAGTTCGCAAATGTAACTGGGCCTGTTAGTCTAGAACAAAACTACCTCATGATGCACCTTTTATCAGTGCATTGCTGGGGAGGAAATCTAATTGTTATTGTCTGCAAAAGTGTGTGTGTGTGTGTGTGTTGTATACCGTGTGTTCATGGTATGTACTAAACCCATCTCCAAACACTCTTCTGATCCTTCTCCATCAAGGCTACACTTAGGAAAAAGGTTTCCAAAGGGTTCTTTTTAGAGGGGTAAAGTTCTACCTAGAACCTTAAAAGATTCTTCCAGTGGGTCAAGTCAAAGAACACTATATGGTTATAGCTAGAACTGGACCTTATGTCTAAGGGTGTGTATTAAATGAGCAAGACCTTTCTGTTTAGGGTTAACGTTTGCGTTCATCATCTAGGCCCATATTCATCAAGCTTCTTATAGTAGAAAAGGGGTCCTAAGCCCTTGAAAAGCTGTCTTACTCTCATGCCTAAGAGTGAAAGCTATTTCTCAAGATTCTTTAGACTTAAATGTACTACTATTTTGCCAGGTATTTAAGAGTCCTCACAAGCTGTTCTAACCCATAGGAATTGCTCATAGATGGCTGCATTGAGGTGCTATGCACGCATTTTATCTACAGAGCATAAGATCACATACAGTGTTGTGGAGAGGGTAATTGGGCAGTTGGAAAAGGAGAACTCACATTCTCCACTGAAAAAAATGCCAGCTATGAAACGGTCAGCCATGTAGTGACAGCTTCCCAGTTCAGCAAAATATCTGCAAGCTGCAGATTTGCATTGGCGTATGCTGGGTTTTCTAACTCATTAACCAAATGGGAATCGAGAATCGGCAATATTAACCATAATGTGGTTCTGATGTAGTTCTGTAATTGCTTTCATCAGGATTCTTAGTAAAACTGAGATGCTTGACAATTAGTGGACCTGTATTTATCTGAACAGAAATAATGTTCCTTTCAGGTGATGTGTTTTAATGTAGGACATAAACCATTCTTAAACTTCAGTGAAGGAACAATAATCTGCTTCACATGACAACTAAAAAAGTTAAACAGTTAAACGTTTCTGGAAATGTGACACTTCCTTTGTATGAACGCTAGATGATGCACTTTTTTATTTTAACCTCACTCACCAGGCTTATGAATAAATGAATGCCAGGGGATATTTCTGGCACACCTTGTAAAGGTGCAGCCATGTTTTTATTGCCATATTCTCCAATATAATTTGCTGCAACTCTTGAACTTTGATCACACCTTCTGTTGATTTAAAGCAATAAAGGCCACATAATTAGATATACATTTATGTATCAAAGTTCCATAGTCCATCTTTTCATGAACAAACACACAAACAGACATACAAGTCATCATATGACAGTTGCTTGAAAACACACACACACACATTAAAATAATGAAAATCAATCCTGTCCTTCCTCAGGCACTGAATCTATGTTTGGATATCTTAACACATTACATCTCTTCACAATAGACTCACTCATTAATGGTATCAGTCAAGGCATCAATTAGTGTAGCTGAGAATAGTGGGTACAAACACAGCGGGTAAAAGTACAATAAGCTGAGACGCCAAATATTGCTCTATTATCACATTACACAAATTATGCACATTTTGTTTGGGCCGGTTCAGGAATGAAAGTGAAATGAAGCTTGTAAAAAAACCATGAAACAGCACACAGGGTAATTGTGAATGTAATGAGATTCTGGTCTCAAGTACAATATATGGCTGAGATTGTTATAAAGGCTTATATGTACACAGACTCTGAGTCTGGTGTGTGGTTTCTTCTTTATGGTTCCACACCTTTCCTCTTGTCTCTGTCTCCTGCTGCTTCTGATTCCCCTTCCTGGGCAATCAGGAAGGGAATGGTGGGCAATCCTGGGCAATCAATCTGGGGAATGGTGAAGAGGAGATGGGCTGTGTGGGGGAGTGAGGATGTTTTCTATGCCACCCTACTGTGTCACTGCACTGGTGGTCTGTGTTTGGCATGTTGGTCTTCTTTTTTCCTCCTCCTCTCTCATTCTGCAGTGCTCCCTGCTCATCACTGTCCCTGCCCTCCAAGGTCTCACTGAAGGGAACACTTTTTAGGTTCTTCCTGTGATACGGGCTTGTTCTTTTTAGGGTCTTCATGTGACGTGGGCCTGTACCCTTTAGTGTCTCCCTGTGATGCGTCTCTGTTCCCTTTAGTGTCTCCCTGTGATGCGTCTCTGTTCCCTGTAGTGTCTCCCTGTGATGTGTCTCTGTTCCCTGTAGTGTCTCCCTGTGATGCGTCTCTGTTCCCATTAGTGTCTCCCTGTTATGCGTCTCTGTTCCCTGTAGTGTCTCCCTGTGATGCGTCTCTGTTCCCATTAGTGTCTCCCTGTGATGCGTCTCTGTTCCCTGTAGTGTCTCCCTGTGATGTGTCTCTGTTCCCTGTAGTGTCTCCCTGTGATGCGTCTCTGTTCCCATTAGTGTCTCCCTGTGATGCGTCTCTGTTCCCATTAGCGTCTTCCTGTGATGCGTCTCTGTTCCCATTAGTGTCTCCCTGTGATGCGTCTCTGTTCCCTGTAGTGTCTCCCTATGATGCGTCTCTGTTCCCATTAGTGTCTCCCTGTGATGTGTCTCTGTTCCCATTAGTGTCTCACTGTGATGAGTCTCTGTTCCCTGTAGTGTCTCCCTGTGATGCGTCTGTGTCTCCCTGTGATGCGTCTCTGTTCCCTTTAGTGTCTCCCTGTGATGTGTCTCTGTTCCTTGTAGTGTCTCCCTGTGATGCGTCTCTGTTCCCTGTAGTGTCTCCCTGTGATGCGTCTCTGTTCCCTTTAGTGTCTCCCTGTGATGTGTCTCTGTTCCTTGTAGTGTCTCCCTGTGATGCGTCTCTGTTCCCTGTAGTGTCTCCCTGTGATGCTTTCTCTTTTGGGACTTCAGGTGGTGTGGTCATGTTCTCTTTAGGGTGTTCATATGCTGCATCTGCATTCCCTGCAGGGGTTTCCTGTTGTGTGGCCATCTTTCCTCCTGTGTGTTGTTTGTTTGTATCTGGTGTTGGGTCCATCTGGCGATCTCCTCCTGCCTCGTTGTGCTGGGGTGCACTGACACCATCCTGCCCAGCATCAGTTCCAGGTGAAGAAATACCTCCATCCTGGGTGAGTGGCCCTGTAATAAAATATAAAATATGATAAGATATGATTTTGAAGAGAGGGTTTTTATGCTTGAGCTGGCAAAGCAGGAGTGGGCATGAAACCATAATTTGGTTTTCTTTAACCATAATTCATTTGTCTGTGGCAGTAGTTTAAATTGACAGTTTAGATCAACAGACCATAGAACTTTATTAGAATTGGAATGAAATAGATGATCCTAATCAGATGATTAGCTAGCTATGAAGATGTTGCTGTGAAGGTGGTTGTGATAGCACTGATTTTTTCAATTGTTTGCAGAAATGTGAACTGATTGGAGCACTGCACTTAATAATGTGCATTAACAGCAGGTATAGGTAGGGGAAAACATGCTTGCTCATAACCACAGTTAACTGGACGGCTGAACGGTCAACAACAATTATGGTGCACATCCCTTGTTGTCACCTCACCCACAGATGTGAGGTGACGACAAGGGATGTTCAGATATATTGAACTGGATTCTCACACAGGTGTTGAATCAAGCTGAGCATTGAGAATGTTACCTGCTTCTCCTCTACACTCACCTGCCTGTCTCTCTTTCTGAGAGACTTCCTCACTCTCAACAGTCATGCTGTCCTGTGCTTTCAATGGTGACCTTCCAACTTCGTGAGAGGGTTTATTTGGGATTATTTGGGACTCTTTGAACATGTCATTAAACATAGTAACTTTGTTCCTGACATAACCTGAGGAAAGACAAAACAAAATCATACTGTGTTTTTGTGGTATAGTATTAATGTGAGGGGATTCATGGGTGAATTCAAGAGCTTGCTGTTGACAGAGCTTGCTTTTGACAGCTCAGACTTACATAGTCACATAGTTCATAGTTCCATTCAACTGCCACAGACAGTGAACAGTTAGAAAGTGAAGATTTAGATGAATATCCATATTTTTGATATGGGGAAGTGTGTAAAAACTGCCCAAATTGGCTTGGTTGCATGATGGCCAAATAGAGCACAAAACATAAAACAGCCTAATGGCCTCCTAAACACACCTGACAAGCCTAAAAACTGATCTAGGCCACCACAAGGGTTCTCTGCCTCTTGTTGAAAATCTTCAAAACTATGATTATCTTATCTCAAATGAGCTATTCAAGTGGTCCTCTATATTCAAAATTCATAAGATTGTACAATTAGGGCAGATGACTTTTCCTTTTCTTTAAACTGAATTATTACACGTTTGAACATCCAGCAGCATCTGTCCAGCTCAATGGGATTATTATTATCATTACCAACAGCCTACCATCTGCAGATGGGCTCTGTAGAGGTTGAGCTTCGTTTTGGTTTTCTTCTTCCTCTCCCACAGAGTTGTTTTCTGTTGTCTTGCTTCCTGGTGCTGGCGTTCTCTCTGGATCATCTCCCTCTTCAGGAGATTTATTCTCATTATCTTCTCCAGTGTCTCCCTTTGTGTCAGGCGTTTCTGCTGTAGTGTTTCTCTGGCTCTCAGTCTCTTTAGTGGTGCTCAGTGTCTGATTCCTGCTCTGTTCTCCCGGTTTATCCGATTCCGATTCTTTATTTCTTTCCCCATTCGGTAACTTGGTGGACTCCTTTGAATCTTCTGAGGAAGAATCACAAGATGGAGAGCCGTTCTGTGGGAGCTGGTCATTTCTATTTGCCTGCAGATTCTCCTGTTGATTGGATTGGTGGCCTGTAGACTCTTCCTTTGTCTCTGCGCTGTCATCAGTATTTAACGGGCTGGATGGAACAGTGATGAAGCTTTCTGATTTCTCATGTTCTCCATCTCCTGCTCCTGTGTTTAACAGTGTGAGAAAAGAAAACAATAAAATGTGAAAATCATAATGTGAGCAAATGATCAGAGAGGCTTTATATGATTAATACATAATTTACATGGTTGAAACATTTATTAACTATCCTTTATTCAGGAGTAATAATGTCTTGCACATCAAAGAGGCAAAGCGGCAGTGTAGCATAGTGGTTAAGGAGCAGGACTCTGAAAGGTTGAAAGGTTGCTGGTTCGATCCCTGCTGGGACACTGCTGCTGTACCCTTGGGCAAGGTACTTAGCCCACAATTGCCTCAGTAAATATCTCGCTGTAGATAACATTGTAAAGAACTGTAACCTATGTAAGTCGCTTTGGATAAAAGCGTCTGCCAAATGGATAAATGTAAATGTAAGGTATACATATTCAATAACTTTGCATTGCAAAGTAAATATTTGTGTGAAATAGAATGATTGTTGTAAAATGTCCTGTATTATTTCAGAAGGAAGCACACAAATTACTGCTGAGGTTTATGTGAAAGCTATGTGGTAGCCACCAAGGTGTTGATTTCATCTGAAACGTGAAAATGTTACCTGCTGCTCCTCCCTCCTGGCCCAATGTATTTCGTATTGGAGTTGATGTGAAGCTGTGTGAATATTTTTCATTCCCATCTCTATTTAGGCTCTTTTCATTGTCATCTGCCACACGGGGACGGGCGCTTGATGCAACACCCTGAGAATGATGCTCTGGGTCATGTGATAAAGGACCAGGTGAGCTTTCCTGACTCTGTCTGTCCTGAGGATTCTGGGAAAAGGGCTTTTCTGCACTTTGGTCTGAGGGCTCAGAGTCAGAATGGGCTCTTGGGGGTTTTGGTGGGGGACTCATTAAATCCACCAACTGCCCTGTGGTCTCTCCCATCGTCCCGCTGATGGGGTGTCTTCCTGTCTCATTCTCTTCCGTGTCTGCGGGGGCGTGCTGTGCTGGGTCCTCTTTGTCTCCTCTCTCTCCTGCTTTTACCTCACTGTGCTGGGAGCTCTGATCATCACTGACACCTCCCTTCCCTGTCTCAGGTGGAGTAGCATGTGGAGTAGCAGAAACACTGCCCTGGAGAGTGCTGGGAGCACTGTGTTTAGGAGATTTCAGTGGCGACCTCTCCCTCTCCTTTTGTAGATGTATTTCCTGAAAACCTTCATCCTGGATAAGTGATCCTGTAATAAAGTAAAATGTAACATCAGGTTAAATTTGACATGAAGTACCAGAAGGGTATTTGGATGATTTGCATAGAGGGCTCTCCTCCTTGTCCTCCACACCGAGTGTCAACAGCTTTGTTCTGGATGAGTGACTTGTATAATAATTAGATAGATAGATAAATAAATAAATAATTTATGATTGAATATGATGTCAGGCAACTTATCAGAGGCTTTATATGATTAAAATACATTTGAAATATGTAAGAAACATATTTTGAAACATACAGTATTTTAATCATGAGTAAAAATATATTGAACATCAAAAAAAATGTATATTACTGTATGTAGCTGCACTGGATTGTTACTCAGGTTTTGAACTGAGCTTCAGCCGTCATTGGCCTGATGGTCGGAACATTGAGAATGATACCTGCTCCTCTCCACTCCCCTGCCTGACTCTCTTCCTGAGAGAGTCCCACTGTCTCCTTAGTCATGCTGTCCCGTGCTTTCAGTGGTGTCCGCTCATTCTCATGAGAGGGTTTATTTGGGCTTAACAACCCTTTGGACATGTCATTAAACATAGTAACTTTGTCCCTGACATTTCCTGATGAAAGACAAAACAAAATCATCCTGTATTTTTTCCGTATAATATAAATGTGAATGGATTCATGGATAGATTCAAGAGCTCACGTTTGACAGTAGGTAGGTATCGGGATAGAGCATGGAAAGTCTGTTGCTCGAGAGATGTATAACTAAAATCTACATGGTATGTATTAAAATGGATAGTGTTTGAAAGATCTTTGTAGATCTGTGTTCAGGACAATAGCAACAATGCCTTACCTTGCACAGGACTCTGCTGGTTCTCATGTTTTTGACTGATTAGTTGTGCTGACTCTGTTTCAGGGGAATACATGTTAATTAATTTGTGTTGCCAAGCATGCATTGACAATTCCAGATAGAGTAGTTCTCAAAGAGTTAAGTAAAATGATTGACACACATCATCTTAAAGACTTTGTGTCAGGACTGTGGCTTCTTAGCCGGGTTTTTGTTTTTGTTTTCCCTGTCCATATACATTTGTTGTTATTATTTGTTTTTCCCTGTGTTCCAGCCCTGCCCTGCTCTCCGCCCTGTCTCCGCCCACCTGGTCGCCTGATTGGCTCCACCTGCCTACCTGCACACCTGAATCCCATCTCGTCATCAGCCTTGCCCTATACATTCCCCGTTTGTTTCATGTCTCGACGCTACTTCGTCTCAGTTTGTCTGTGTCGCTACAAGCTGTTTTTCCTGTTCTGCCTGCCTGCCTGCCTGTATTGCTTATCTTTTGTTGAGCTGTTTTCTTGACCACATTTTTGGATCTGTTTTATGGTATTGTTTGCTGTGCTTTTCCTGGTTTTCTGACATTGCCTGTTTTGACCAGGTTTTTGGATTCCCGATTTGGCTTAATAAAACTACGCACTTTGTGTACCCTGTTTCTGTCTGCGCCTGAGTCCCTGCCTGAGCCCTGACACTTTGTAACAACTGTAAATGTCATTATGCAAGAGATTAGTTATTTTCATTTGAATGCTATTGTGTATTTCCCTGTTTCTATGTCATGATTGACATTTTGAAATAAGTTTTGTATCGCATAGTGAAACCCCCTTTTGTTATTAGTTCAATTAGTTTACTTCATATATGTATTCTGTATACATCACGTTAGATGTTTGTTGTTATTAGTACGAAGGGATACAGTGTTTGACCATGAAAAATGAAAGTAAAAATGTAAAACAGGAATCTTTGTTTGCAAGTAAAACTCATGAAACCATGGGTTTAGACTGAGGCATTGTAGTTATTGGTTAGTAGGAGCCAACCTAAGGCTTAAAGAAAAAAAAAAAAAAACAGATCGAGCAGCACTGGGTCAAACAACAACAACAAACATTTTTGCTATTTAGGCATTAGATTATTTGTGTAACTTTTACATCTAAAGAGAGTTAATTAACATCATTGTATGCAGCATAGTGGTAATATGAGTGTAACATGTACATGTTTTCTCATAGGTACACCTACAATGGCCGTTGTTGTAAACTGTTTCTATAAGTCTTTCATCTGTTTATAGGAGACCTTACTATGTGCAGCTGCATGGAGTTCAGTTAGTGCATGTCTTTACTTTAGTTACTTTAGTTAGTTTGCTGATCGTTTCCACTTTGATTCGTCTTTCTTAGTCTGTTAGCCTGCTTTTTCAGTTATATCTGCCATAATTTAGAATGTTCATTTGATTTGTTTCGATGTTTTCGATTTATTGAATGAATTGTTGACTCTATGGTCCATATTTAATACAGAAGCCTCTATAATAATAATGTCAAACACACAACCTTTAAACTTGGAGCACAGATAACGATGTATGAAATGAAATTTGTGGAATAATGATGAATATCTGTCTAATAATATCTAATGATTGTTATTACAGTGATGATGGTCATCATGATACTCTATGATTAGTATAACGGGAATGATAATATTTTAGTTACTGTTCCAGCATGCACCAGTTTGGTGCTTGTAGTTTAATTACTTCAGTGTCCCACTGCCCACAGCATTGAATATGCCAGTAAAGGACTGGGGGGATTGTCCTCTGACTGCAGTCCCGGGTCCCCAACTCTTTCCTCCACTTCCAGGCTGAAAAAAAGCCTTGAGGCCACATATTCTACCATATCATCAATAAATACCATCAATAGCTTACCATCTTCAGGTGGTGCTTCAGGGTTTTCCTCTTTTCCTCTTTTCCCTGTAACATAACATAACATTCTTCACTATTCACATCAGGAACATCATTCAGCTGTATCCATCTCTACAACCTTGTATTATAAACTAGCTAAACTGACAAAGTAAACTCTGCTGATCTTTTACAGTATGCAAGCCAAGCACAAGGCTTGCTGCAATAATTGCTGTATTTATGACAGAGTCAGTAAGTGCTCATTCTGGTCATTATCTTTCTGTGTGTGTTCTATCCATGTAGGGGGAAATGCTGCCAAATATCAAAACACAGTGACATACAGTACGTCTCCATAACTCTAACAACACGCTGAAAATAGTTGTGAAGCTTAGCAAATAAGAATAGACTATCCTGAACATGATCTTCATGGCAGTAGTAAAGGTAAACCTGGAGTTTCTGCACCAGAAGAGTAGGATCTTCACAGTAAAGTATGACACACAATTTTACTATTATATACTTTACAAAGACACTGACCTCTTCCCACTGACCAGTATTTCTTCCGGTACATAAAAAGCAGCCCCAAAATGAGGAGGAGGAGGAGGAGGAGGAGACAAACAACGATTGCAACGACAGGGACTGAGTCATCTTCTTCATCTGAGGAGAAAAACAAAACATGTAAAAAAGCATTAAAACAGTAAACTATATCCCACCATGCTGATGAGACTATCGACAGACCTTTTCCCTGCTACTTTGCCCTTCATAGGATCTTCAAGTTGTCACTTCTGTAAATTGTCAGGTCGACACTTGAATAATTCAGTGTAATCAGATTAATATCCCCTGTGCTGTGCATAATAAAAAATGTGATATTAAGTGGGTTGTGACTTTAACAGGGATTAAATATTCAAGGCCACCACTACATGGAAGCAAAGAATATTTTAACCCTGACCATTCATGCACTTCATAGTTACATTCAGTGATTTAAGTAATAACATAGTGTGCTACACAGCATAGCAGCCCACTTTAAGAGCATGTCATCTGCTGTATGGCATTTCTCCAAATTACCTTAACATTATTTCTCAGTCAAGTACGCAAGACAATCGAATAGAAACAGTGTAGACAGTGCTATTGTACAGTCTAATATCCTACTGAGTACATTGTAAAAGAAATTAGAAACAGATCAACAACCCTGTAAAATAAGCATGGTGGCATTTTTAATTACTGTTTGCAATTTTTCAAAGGTAGGAGAAAATAAACAAATTTAATATCATCAAGGGAAAACATTCCACATTATTAACACTTTTGTCACTGGTTAAAACATTTAAACAGTTTAAAGACAACAGCAACAGCAACAAATATATGTTCAACACTCTGAGAGATTAGAATTTAGATAGCTGAAGCTCTCCCAGTTAAATGTGATCTACCCTTATTTCCACTCAGCTTTCATTAAACCACCTGGGAGCAGTCAACCTAAACAAGGTAATAATATTAGCAAAGTGGTAGTTTAGACTACTGATCCAAACTGTTATATGATATGATATATGACAAGCATCAAAGCAATCAAAATTTGATATTAACTGAAGTTTGGCCTTTCCTCTACAAAGGGGAGTATTTTTCACTGCTTGGAGCTGAGTTACTGTGCATATATTTTCAGTGCAGTGTTAACTACTCTTTGTTTAGCTGATAATCTCACTGAAGTTTTGCTTCACAAATTCACTCCACCAACACTGATTGGCTACTAAAGATGTTTCTACAGCTTGATATGGTATTATGTGTTACATCAATTATTTTAAAACTATATACCTGAAGAGAAAATGCTATGATTGACTTCTCTGAATGAGATAATAAACAGGATTCTTGGTTATATTGACAAAGGGTTATAAAAAATTAAAAGATGGATTCATCTGTGAACATACAGTGTTATATATATTATAAGTATAGGTATCAGTCACTGTGAATAAAGGCATCTGCTAATCTAATGACTATAACAGTGATCCCTGTCTCAGGTGTGTGGACATTACCTCCTGCAGGGAAGCAGCTCTGAATATTAAACTTCTCGCTGCTCTGGCTCACTGGGTTGCTCAGCACACAGGTGTAGACCGAATCAGAGCTCTCCTTTCTCTGGAGCTGCAGCTCAGGCCCTGACTGGTTCTGTGCTTCGGGCCCCTCCCAACTGTACTGAGTAACGGGGCTGAGGTCTCCTGCACACAGCAGTGTCACCATGGTACCATTCACATGGCAGGTCACTTTTGGTTTTGTTAGGGTATCTGCATGAGACACAAAGGCCGATTATCACTGAGACCACTTTGATACATTCTAGTTTATGGAACATTCTCTTGTCCAAGGTGAATTTTGTGATGTACTTTTTTTTTGCATACTGTAATATGCATCTCTAATGCTGGATATTTCAGCCCTTCTACTGAAGTTCTTTGTCCAAAGGTGCAAATGCAGTGTCCCACTTGGCAATAAAGCCTGCGTCTTTCTAATAACAAACACAGTGCCCTAACTGTTGCTGCACACTGCTGCCCATATAGGACCTTCAGTACAGAGGGATGTGAGATCCACTTACACACTAAGATCCGCCTCAGTAAGTATGTTATATGACGGGGTTATATATGGACAGGTTTGTCATGAGCAAGAATTGGATCTAACATAGATGTCCATGTTCCTAATAATTCTCATTCAATAAAATAAGTTCCATTATCGCATTTTCTTTATTTTTATACAGTATCAAATGTATTATTATTATTATTGTTGTTGTTGTTATTATTATTATTATCAATTAGTAGTAGTAGTCATAGTAGTATTATAAACCCCGTGAGATGTGACATCTTATTTTCAAGGGGATCCTGTAGATACAATACGAACATATTTACAATATAGTGGCTATATAAGGCTAGTAATATAACCAGTCTCATTAATTGCAACATTTTTAGAAGAGCCATGATGTAACATTCATGTCCCATATTAACTGACAGTCAATATTAAGTTTATTGACAATGACTATTGCAATAGCAAAAATTATAAAAAGAACATTGATCCTCAATTGACCCCCTTTATGTACTCTACAGTAAGGTCCCAGACCAAAACAAATATCTTAATGACATTGCACAACATGCATGCAATGTCATTATGTGTTATTTCCCTTCTGTGCCAAAAGCTCCTCATAACTCAATCCTTAACATACAGTAGAGTCAAATGTACTTACCCAAAATTTCAACTGTCTGAATAAAGGGCTCAAAAACTCCAGCTGACATCAAGTCTGCCCTGTACTCTCCACTGTCTCTTGTGATTAGGTTTGTGATTGTGAGGTGTCCAGTTATATGATTCAGGATTATCCGTTCTTTGAACTGGCCATACTCAGTTATTTTATTCTTCTCAAATTCAACCACTAGATTGTTGTTGTGTGTCCAAATAATTTCATCAAAGCGGCTCTTGGCATTTGGTTTTAGGGTGATGTTTCCATTAACCTGGCCATAGATACCAGGCGCAACTTCACCTGTAACAGAATGATTCAGGAATTAGAACAAGAAAAATACTTGGGATTATTTACTCTACAAACAGAGTTTATGTTATTATAAAAACTCAGAAAAGCAGCCAGCCTGACAGTGCTAAATGCATATTTGAACACAGCCAAACCAAAACCATACATACTGTCATGTCCCACTCTCTTCAAAATTCAAAACCCTGGTTCTTACCTACCAAACAGTAATTAGCACCCTCAAAGATTAATTGACCATGCTGTGCTTACAGCATGTTTGACATCTTCAAGCTAAATTCGCCAAATTTCGCCAGCCAAACCCACATCGGTTTAACCTAATCCAACCCATTTTAACACAACTACTCAATCCAATGCATCTCTACCTAAACAGACCCATACAGTAAAGATGATGTTTGGAATGCATGGTTTTCTAAACTACAACATTTCCCTCTCGGCATCAAATCAGAAAGTTATCGGGATTCTCCCTCCATTTCCTCCAGGGTAGCAAAACCTTCATCCAACAACAAAAACTAAACGTTTTAGATTGGTATCGTATGCTTCCTTTATGTTGCTTAATTCTGTCACAGTTTAATCTCTGCTAGTTTTCTCTTGAATAATAATTATCCCATACAGACTGTACTTCCGTAACACGTTCGCCATGTTTGCCATCGCATCTGAAATGCCCAATCCTGCAGAAATGTAGGCACTCAAACAAATTCGGTTACAAATAAAACAGGAATGGTACAGAAACCTGAGCTAGTGGATTACTGATTTAAATAGATAGATATTAGCTAGACAAATCCCATTTAAAACAGGTTCGGGGATACACACTCATAGACTGCAACGCTATATGTAATCACATTCTGTTGGTCACTGCTGCTATGTGTAATAGAGAGTAATAGAAAGAATGTTCAGTTCTAAATACACTTCTAAATATATCTATGGTGAGTCATTATCATCACTTACCAAGTGTGAAGTCCATGAAAATGGAGAATGTCAAAATCATGTAGCGTTTGTTTTCCATTGTTCTCCTTCACATCGTACTTATTCTTACCTGAAAGTGAAAGCAATTCACCTACCAACAGGTTAATCATTATATCTTTACAAGGATAAATCATGAATATTGCTTCCACCGCTGGTTCTGATTGTGAGTGTTTATTCTAAATGATACGTAAAAACAAAAGCATGGAAACAATTACATCACAAGCATAAATGATCAATTTAAAGCTATGCAGTCAACGTGAATATTTTGAATATTCTTGAATTTTCGATTTTAATTCAAATCGACCACTGATGTGATGGTAAGGGAAATTAGTATGTGATCAGCTGGTTGCAGGCTCAGATCCCAGGTGGGGCACAATTTTGAACCTGCAGGCTAGGTGCATAACATAATAATGGTTTAGACTGTTAATTTCATTGAAATACTTGTCAAATGAAAATTATTCAAATAAACTCACTTGCACCTTAGGACCCCGACTCCAGTCTTGATATCCAGTGTCCTGCTCCACCTAGACCTTTCTTCTTTCAGGTGATGTGCACATGTATAACAATAAATCAGTGATAAAAAAAACTCTTATAAGTGAACAATAGTCTGCAGCACAGGAAGACTTTAAGTCTTTCCTTATGTACTTTCCACATTTCTGGAGATCGTAAGAAAACAGAGGACGCCTTCGGGCTCATGGGGGAGTACGGCAACGTTTGTTCAGTACAACCAAGCAGCTGCACAGAGAGAGTGATCCGGTTAGTGGCAGAGCTTCAGGTGAAACAGTCTTGATTTGCAGAGTAACTGAAGAGTAAGTATCAACAGTGCTGACTTTAAGTACCATTTATGAGGCCTTTATTTGTATAGGCAGGAAGACAAATGCCTTTTCAACAGAGCATATACAAATACCTCTGTATATGATTTCCTTCCTGAAATCCCAGCATTTTCTAGAGAAACAGCCAGATGGTGATCTCTTGTGATCTCTGTGTGATCAGGAGGAGGTGGTGTGTGTGTGTTTGTGTGTGTGTGTGTGTGTGGGAGAGAGAGAGAGAGATAAAGAGAAATAAAGTTTTCTCCTGTAGGTTTTCCATGAGCTTTTTTTCCCAAAGACTGTGTTTTGACCTTAATTAAATGATGACCATTTAACATTATAATAATAAAGTGCACTGCATTTTACATTGAGTCATTTTTATTTCTTTATCATTGTCCATCCTTCCTTGAGTAATCAGATTCATAAAATACAAATCACTGAGATCCATTTGACAGTTTTTAAAAAATATACACTAACAGCACAGCAAAATACCAAAAATCATTCCTATTCTCCCTACCATTAATTCCTTGTCTGGGTGGATAAACACTTTATCTCTCATCACAACAGATTCATTCCACACCAGCACTGTAGCTAAGAACAATCCATACAAACACAGAGGGTAAAAGCGCAATTAACTGATACATTAGATACTTCTCTGTTACCTCTCTACATTGCTTATACACATTTTAATTTGAACAGGTTTTAAAATAAATGTGATAGTAACTTTGTACAAAACACATTACACAAATGATACATATTTTGTTTTGGACCGGTTCAGAAATAAAAGTGAAACGAACCTTGTAAAACAAGAAATGACACAGCAAAACAGGACATTTTGAGGGTACAGAGCTTCTGGTCATGACTACAATACAGTATATAAATGATTGTTATAAAGGATTGTATGTACACAGGCTCTGAGTCTGGTGTGTGGTTTCTTGCTTATGGTTTCACAGCTTTCCTCTTGTCTCTGTTTCCTGCTTCTGACTCCCCTTCCTGGGCCTGACTGTACTCTCTCAGCACCCCTCAGAGGAGAGGAAGTGGGGAGTGAGGATGTTTTCGATGTCATTTTGCTGTGTGACTTCACTGGTGGTCTGAGTTTGGTTTTGGCTACTTTCTCTCCTTTCTCTCTTTCTCTCCTGTTCCTCTTCTAGCATCTCCCTGTGATGTGTCTCTGTTCCCTGTAGTGTCTCCCTGTGATGTGTCTCTGTTCCCTTTAGTGTCTCCCTGTGATGCGTCTCTGTCCCCTGTAGTGTCTCCCTGTGATGTGTCTCTGTTCCCTTTAGTGTCTCCCTGTGATGCGTCTCTGTTCCCTGTAGTGTCTCCCTGTGATGAGTCTCTGGTCCCTGTAGTGTCTCCCTATGATGTGTCTCTGTTCCCTTTAGTGTCTCCCTGTGATGCGTCTCTGTTCCCTGTAGTGTCTCCCTGTGATGCGTCTCTGTTCCCTGTAGTGTCTCCCTGTGATGAGTCTCTGTTCCCTGTAGTGTCTCCCTGTGATGCGTCTCTGTTCCCTGTAGTGTCTCCCTGTGATGAGTCTCTGTTCCCTGTAGTGTCTCCCTGTGATGCGTCTCTGTTCTCTTCAGTGTCTCACTGTGATGTGTCTCTGTCCCCTGTAATGTCTCCCTGTGATGTGTCTCTGTCCCCTGTAGTGTCTCCCTGTGATGTGTCTCTGTCCCCTGTAGTGTCTCCCTGTGATGCATCTCTGTTCCCTGTAGTGTCTCCCTGTGATGCGTCTGTGTCTCCCTGTGATGCATCTCTGTTCCCTGTAGTGTCTTCCTGTGATGCGTCTCTGTTCCCTGTAGTGTCTCCCTGTGATGCGTCTCTGTTCCCTGTAGTGTCTCCCTGTGATGTGTCTCTGTTCCTTGTAGTGTCTCCCTGTGATGAGTCTCTGTTCCCTGTAGTGTCTCCCTGTGATGCTTTCTCTTTTGGGACTTCAGGTGGTGTGGTCATGTTCTCTTTAGGGTGTTCATATGGTGCATCTGCGTTCCCTGCAGGGGTTTCCTGTTGTGTGGCCATCTTTCCTCCTGTGTGTTGTTTGTTTGGATCTGGTGTTGGGTCCATCTGGCGATCTCCTCCTGCCTCGTTGTGCTGGGGTGCACTGACACCATCCTGCCCAGCATCAGTTCCAGGTGAAGAAATACCTCCATCCTGGATGAGTGGCCCTGTAATAAAATATAAAATATGATAAGATATGATTTTGAAGAGAGGGTTTTTATGCTTGAGCTGGCAAAGCAGGAGTGGGCATGAAACCATAATTTGGTTTTCTTTAACCATAATTCATTTGTCTGCAGCAGTAGTTTAAATTGACAGTTTAGATCAATAGACCATAGAACTTTATTAGAATTGGAATGAAATAGATGATCCTAATCAGATTATTAGCCAAATGGCCAAATAGAGCACAAAACATAAACCAGCCTAATGGCCTCCTAAACACACCTGACAAGCCTAAAAACTGATCTAGGCCACCACAAGGGTTCTCTGCCACTTGTTGAAAATCTTCAAAACTATGATTATCTTATCTCAAATGAGCTATTCAAGTGGTCTTCTATGTTCAAAATTCATAAGATTGTATAATTAGGGCAGATGACTTTTCCTTTTCTTTAAACTGAATTATTACACGTTTGAACATCCAGCAGCATCTGTCCAGCTCAATGGGATTATTATTATCATTACCAACAGCCTACCATCTGCAGATGGGCTCTGTAGAGGTTGAGCTTCGTTTTGGTTTTCTTCTTCCTCTCCCACAGAGTTGTTTTCTGTTGTCTTGCTTCCTGGTGCTGGCGTTCTCACTGGATCATCTCCCTCTTCAGGAGATTTATTCTCATTATCTTCTCCAGTGTCTCCCCTTGTCTCAGGCGTTTCTGCTGTAGTGTTTCTCTGGCTCTCAGTCTCTTTAGTGGTGCTCAGTGTCTGATTCCTGCTCTGTTCTCCCGGTTTATCCGATTCTGATTCTTTATTTCTTTCCCCTTTCGGTAACTTGGTGGACTCCTTTGAATCTTCTGAGGAAGAATCACAAGATGGAGAGCCGTTCTGTGGGAGCTGGTCATTTCTATTTGCCTGCAGATTCTCCTGTTGATTGGATTGGTGGCCTGTAGACTCTTCCTTTGTCTCTGCGCTGTCATCAGTATTTAACGGGCTGGATGGAACAGTGATGAAGCTTTCTGATTTCTCATGTTCTCCATCTCCTGCTCCTGTGTTTAACAGTGTGAGAAAAGAAAACAATAAAATGTGAAAATCATAATGTGAGCAAATGATCAGAGAGGCTTTATATGATTAATATATAATTTACATGGTTGAAACATTTATTAACTATCCTTTATTCAGGAGTAATAATGTCTTGCACATCAAAGAGGCAAAGCGGCAGTGTAGCATAGTGGTTAAGGAGCAGGACTCTGAAAGGTTGAAAGGTTGCAGGTTCGATCCCTGCTGGGAAACTGCTGCTGTACCCTTGGGCAAGGTACTTAGCCCACAATTGCCTCAGTAAATATCTAGCTGTAGATAACATTGTAAAGAACTGTAACCTATGTAAGTCGCTTTGGATAAAAGCGTCTGCCAAATGAATAAATGTAAATGTAAGGTATACATATTCAATAACTTTGCATTGCAAAGTAAATATTTGTGTGAAATAGAATGATTGTTGTAAAATGTCCTGTATTATTTCAGAAGGAAGCACACAAATTACTGCTGAGGTTTATGTGAAAGCTATGTGGTAGCCACCAAGGTATTGATTTCATCTGAAACGTTATTGGCCTGATCGCTGTAGCAGTGAAAATGTTACCTGCTGCTCCTCCCTCCTGGCCCAATGTATTTCGTATTGGAGTTGATGTGAAGCTGTGTGAATATTTTTCATTCCCATCTTCATTTAGGCTCTTTTCATTGTCATCTGCCACACGGGGACGGGAGCTTGATGCAACACCCTGAGAATGATGCTCTGGGTCATGTGATAAAGGACCAGGTGAGCTTTCCTGACTCTGTCTGTCCTGAGGATCCTGGGAAAAGGGCTTTTCTGCACTTTGGTCTGAGGGCTCAGAGTCAGAATGGGCTCTTGGGGGTTTTGGTGGGGGACTCATTAAATCTGCCGACTGCCCTGTGGTCTCTCCCATTGTCCCGCTGATGGGGTGTCTTCCTGTCTCATTCTCTTCCGTGTCTGCGGGGGCGTGCTGTGCTGGGTCCTCTTTGTCTCCTCTCTCTCCTGCTTTTACCTCACTGTGCTGGGAGCTCTGATCATCACTGACACCACCCTTCCCTGTCTCAGGTGGAGTAGCATGTGGAGTAGCAGAAACACTGCTCTGGAGAGTGCTGGGAGCACTGTGTTTAGGAGATTTCAGTGGGGACCTCCCCCTCTCCTTTTGTGGATGTATTTCCTGAAAACCTTCATCCTGGATAAGTGATCCTGTAATAAAGTAAAATGTAACATCAGGTTAAATTTGACATGAAGTACCAGAAGGGTATTTGGATGATTTGCATAGAGGTCTCTCCTCCTTGTCCTCCACACCGAGTGTCAACAGCTTTGTTCTGGATGAGTGACTTGTATAATAATTAGATAGATAGATAAATAAATAAATAATTTATGATTGAATATGATGTCAGGCAACTTATCAGAGGCTTTATATGATTAAAATACATTTGAAATATGTAAGAAACATATTTTGAAACATACAGTATTTTAATCATGAGTAAAAATATATTGAACATCAAAAAAAATGTATATTACTGTATGTAGCTGCACTGGATTGTTACTCAGGTTTTGAACTGAGCTTCAGCCGTCATTGGCCTGATGGTCGGAACATTGAGAATGATACCTGCTCCTCTCCACTCCCCTGCCTGACTCTCTTCCTGAGAGAGTCCCACTGTCTCCTTAGTCATGCTGTCCCGTGCTTTCAGGGGTGTCCGCTCATTCTCATGAGAGGGTTTATTTGGGCTTAACAGCCCTTTGGACATGTCATTAAACATAGTAACTTTGTCCCTGACATTTCCTGATGAAAGACAAAACAAAATCATCCTGTATTTTTTCCGTATAATATAAATGTGAATGGATTCATGGATAGATTCAAGAGCTCACGTTTGACAGTAGGTAGGTATCGGGATAGAGCATGGAAAGTCTGTTGCTCGTGAGATGTATAACTAAAATCTACATGGTATGTATTAAAATGGATAATGTTTGAAAGATCTTTGTAGATCTGTGTTCAGGACAATAGCAACAATGCCTTACCTTGCACAGGACTCTGCTGGTTCTCATGTTTTGGACTGATTAGTTGTGCTGACTCTGTTTCAGGGGAATACATGTTAATTAATTTGTGTTGCCAAGCATGACAATTCCAGACAGAGTAGTTCTCAAAGAGTTAAGTAAAATGATTGATACACATCATCTTAAAGACTTTGTGTCAGGACTGCGGCTTCTTAGCCGGGTTTGTTTTTGTTTTTGTTTTCCCTGTCCATATGCTTTTGTTTTTCCCTGTGTTCCAGCCCTGCCCTGCTCTCCGCCCTGTCTCCGCCCACCTGGTCGCCTGATTGGCTCCACCCGCCTACCTGCACACCTGAATCCCATCTCGTCATCAGCCTTGCCCTATACATTCCCCGTTTGTTTCATGTCTCGACGCTACTTCGTCTCAGTTCGTCTGTGTCGCTACAAGCTGTTTTTCCTGTTCTGCCTGCCTGCCTGCCTGCCTGCCTGCCTGTTTTGCTTATCTTTTGTTGAGCTGTTTTCTTGACCACATTTTTGGATCTGTTTTATGGTATTGTTTGCTGTGCTTTTCCTGGTTTTCTGACATTGCCTGTTTTGACCAGGTTTTTGGATTCCCGATTTGGCTTAATAAAACTACGCACTTTGTGTACCCTGTTTCTGTCTGCGCCTGAGTCCCTGCCTGAGCCCTGACACTTTGTAACAACTGTAAATGTCATTATGCAAGAGATTAGTTATTTCCATTTGAATGCTATTGTGTATTTCCCTGTTTCTATGTCATGATTGACATTTTGAAATAAGCGTTGTATCGCATAGTGAAACCCCCTTTTGTTATTAGTTCAATTAGTTTACTTCATATATGTATTCTGTATACATCACGTTAGATGTTTGTTGTTATTAGTACGAAGGGATACAGTGTTTGACCATGAAAAATGAAAGTAAAAATGTAAAACAGGAATCTTTGTTTGCAAGTAAAACTCATGAAACCATGGGTTTAGACTGAGGCATTGTAGTTATTGGTTAGTAGGAGCCAACCTAAGGCTTAAAGAAAAAAAAAAAAAACAGATCGAGCAGCACTGGGTCAAACAACAACAACAAACATTTTTGCTATTTAGGCATTAGATTATTTGTGTAACTTTTACATCTAAAGAGAGGTAATTAACAATCATTGTATGCAGCATAGTGGTAATATGAGTGTAACATGTACATGTTTTCTCATAGGTACACCTACAATGGCCGTTCTTGTAAACTGTTTCTATAAGTCTTTCATCTGTTTATAGGAGACCTTACTATGTGCAGCTGCATGGAGTTCAGTTAGTGCATGTCTTTACTTTAGTTACTTTAGTTAGTTTGCTGATCGTTTCCACTTTGATTCGTCTTTCTTAGTCTGTTAGCCTGCTTTTTCAGTTATATCTGCCATAATTTAGAATGTTCATTTGATTTGTTTCGATGTTTTTGAATTATTGAATGAATTGTTGACTCTATGGTCCATATTTAATACAGAAGCCTCTATAATAATAATGTCAAACACACAACCTTTAAACTTGGAGCACAGATAACGATGTATGAAATGAAATTTGTGGAATAATGATGAATATCTGTCTAATGATATCTAATGATTGTCATTACAGTGATGATGGTCATCATGATACTCTATGATTAGTATAACGGGAATGATAACATTTTAGTTACTGTTCCAGCATGCACCAGTTTGGTGCTTGTAGTTTAATTACTTCAGTGTCCCACTGCCCACAGCATTGAATATGCCAGTAAAGGACTGGGGGGATTGTCCTCTGACTGCAGTCCCGGGTCCCCAACTCTTTCCTCCACTTCCAGGCTGAAAAAAAGCCTTGAGGCCACATATTCTACCATATCATCAATAAATACCATCAATAGCTTACCATCTTCAGGTGGTGCTTCAGGGTTTTCCTCTTTTCCTCTTTTCCCTGTAACATAACATAACATTCTTCACTATTCACATCAGGAACATCATTCAGCTGTATCCATCTCTACAACCTTGTATTATAAACTAGCTAAACTGACAAAGTAAACTCTGCTGATCTTTTACAGTATGCAAGCCAAGCACAAGGCTTGCTGCAATAATTGCTGTATTTATAACAGAGTCAGTAAGTGCTCATTCTGGTCATAATCTTTCTGTATGTGTTCTATCCATGTAGGGGGAAATGCTGCCAAATATCAAAACGCAGTGACATACAGTACATACAGTCTCCATAACTCTAACAACACACTGAAAATAGTTGTGAAGCTTAGCAAATAAGAATAGACTATCCTGAACATGATCTTCATGGCAGTAGTAAAGGTAAACCTGGAGTTTCTGCACAAGAAGAGTAGGATCTTCACAGTAAAGAATGACACATAATTTTACTATTATATACTTTACAAAGACACTGACCTCTTCCCACTGACCAGTATTTCTTCCGGTACATAAAAAGCAGCCCCAAAATGAGGAGGAGGAGGAGGAGGAGGAGGAGGAGACAAACAACGATTGCAACGACAGGGACTGAGTCATCTTCTTCATCTGAGGAGAAAAACAAAACATGTAAAAAAGCATTAAAACAGTAAACTATATCCCACCATGCTGATGAGACTATCGACAGACCTTTTCCCTGCTACTTTGCCCTTCATAGGATCTTCAAGTTGTCACTTCTGTAAATTGTCAGGTCGACACTTGAATAATTCAGTGTAATCAGATTAATATCCCCTGGCTGTGCATAATAAAAATGTGATATTAAGTGGGTTGTGACTTTAACAGGGATTAAATATTCAAGGCCACCACTACATGGAAGCAAAGAATAATATTTTAACCCTGACCATTCATGCACTTCATAGTTACATTCAGTGATTTAAGTAATAACATAGTGTGCTACACAGCATAACAGCCCACTTTAAGAGCATGTCATCTGCTGTATGGCATTTCTCCAAATTACCTTAACATTATTTCTCAGTCAAGTACGCAAGACAATCGAATAGAAACAGTGTAGACAGTGCTATTGTACAGTCTAATATCCCAATGAGTACATTGTAAAAGAAATTAGAAACAGATCAACAACCCTGTAAAATAAGCATGGTGGCATTTTTAATTACTGTTTGCAATTTTTCAAAGGTAGGAGAAAATAAACAAATTTAATATCATCAAGGGAAAACATTCCACATTATTAACACTTTTGTCACTGGTTAAAACATTTAAACAGTTTAAAGACAACAGCAACAGCAACAAATATATGTTCAACACTCTGAGAGATTAGAATTTAGATAGCTGAAGCTCTCCCAGTTAAATGTGATCTACCCTTATTTCCACTCAGCTTTCATCAAGCCACCTGAGAGCAGTCAGCCTAAACAAGGTAATAATATTAGCAAAGTGATAGTTTAGACTACTGATCCAAACTGATATATGATATGATATATGACAAGCATCAAAATCAAAATTTGATATTAACTGAAGTTTGGCCTTCTTCTACAAAGGGGAGTATTTTTCACTGCTTGGAGCTGAGTTACTGTGCATATATTTTCAGTGCAGTGTTAACTACTCTTTGTTTAGCTGATAATCTCACTGAAGTTTTGCTTCACAAATTCTCTCCACCAACACTGATTGGCTACTAAAGATGTTTCTACAGCTTGATATGGTATTATGTGTTACATCAATTATTTTAAAACTATATACCTGAAGAGAAAATGCTATGATTGACTTCTCTGAATGGGATAATAAACAGGATTCTTGGTTATATTGACAAAGGGTTATAAAAAATTAAAAGATGGATTCATCTGTGAACATACAAAATATATGTATCAGTCACTGTGAATAAAGGCATCTGCTAATCTAATGACTATAACAGTGATCCCTGTCTCAGGTGTGTGGACATTACCTCCTGCAGGGAAGCAGCTCTGAATATTAAACTTCTCGCTGCTCTGGCTCACTGGGTTGCTCAGCACACAGGTGTAGACCGAATCAGAGCTCTCCTTTCTCTGGAGCCGCAGCTCTGGCCCTGACTGGTTCTGTGCCTCGGGCCCCTCCCAGCTGTACTGAGTAACCGGGCTGAGGTCTCCTGCACACAGCAATGTCACCATGGTGCCATTAGCCTGGCAGGTCACTGTCGGGGATTTCAGAACATCTGAAAGAGAAACAAAGGCCAGTTATCACTGAGATGACTTTGATGCACTTTACCTCATGTAACCCACTTATCCAGAGTGACTTACTGCAGATGATATAATTATGCATACTGTAATATCTATCTTTAGATCAGAATATTTGTTGGTGTATTTCAGGTTACGTATTCAGTGTGAGTGTACAACTGCAGTTTCCCACTTAGGATTCACTAGTGCAACCTTCTGGTTTCAAACCCAACTTTCACGCTAGGAAGTGTTTTATCAGTGCTCTTTTATACAGAAGCAAGACTATCATAGACGCAAGACTTCATACGTGGTATCTTTGTCTTAGTTATTCAATCATGTCAAATGCATCTTATCATTTCAATCTTGTACATCACAATGTCATTTATTTAACATAATAATTAGAATGTAAAAACATTAATGCAGTCCATTTGACAGACTGACAAAAGTTTAAAAAAGATCACAACACAACATAGATTGAACCTTGTTTGAACAGGAAACCTGGAATTATTACCATGCATACCATTACATCGTTGATCCTAATGCACCAAGTCACCCAGATTCTGTCATGGCAATGAGCTTAACTTACATACCAATGACTTTAACTGCTTTGTGATAGTACTTCAGGTGTCCTGCTATCTGCAGCTCTGCTTTGTAGTCCCCAGAGTCATTTTCTATGAGGTTTTTGATCGTAAGGTCTCCTCTTGTAACATCCAGGGCTGTTCGTCCTTTGAATTGCCCAAACTCATTCAGGTTCTTCTGGTCAAATTCCACCACTTTATTGCCATTGTGTTTCCAGAGAATCTCATCCCACTGGCCATCAATGGCTGGTCTGAGTGTGATTGTCCCATCCACTTTGCCATAGAGAACAGATGCGGCCTCACCTGAAACTGAGCAACGGATACGGGAAAAGTGGAAGAACCAGGGATTTCATATTTCTGCTGTTACCCAGGACAGCATTTATAGATAACTTATTTAAATACACATTAATGCAGCTGGGTAAAGTTCAGCTTCCTTTTTTCAAGGGATACAACTTCCGTGTTCAACCTGGGGATTCAACCTGCAGGTTTTCTGCTTACAAATCTTGTCATTTTAGCAGAACAATGTGCCAACCTTGTTTACTGGAATGCAACTGAGCATAAGCCAGATAGGTGTAAGTAGAGCTTGTAACTAGAGGTTTGAAAGCATTGTTTCCCAGATACTGCCGTTATACCATTGAGCAAGAAATGTTTCCCAAATTGCTGCAGTCAATACCCAACTCTGCTAGTATATAAGAGGTAATAGAACTGGGCTAAATGACCTCAGAGAGGACAAACACAAGCAAATCTCAGAAAAAAACAAACAACAAAAACCTGAACCTGCAACCAACTGAAATGTCATTTCATTTCATTTTTACATGTCAGAGGCAGGTGAAGAGAGTGTAGTCTCCAGAGGGTCTCTGTTTTGGAATTTAGCAAAGTCTCTACACTAAGTGCAGGTGTTATCTGGGTTAATCCATCAGGAGACAATGGTTCCCCCTACAGGGCGCTGTCCAAACCTGTCAGCAGATCAGAATAGTTGAACCTTGTTGATTCAAAGGTTTGTGATAAGCTTGCAACTATGCAAGTGATGCCATTCTTCCTACAGGTCCCCAAAGGGATCACACTTTTCTGTTTTTCAGCACTACCATGAATTCTTGTCTGCATTACAAACCTTCGCACGAGCTGGAATCCACTAAAATGAATCATGTTCATTGTGCATTCTACTTGCCCCTTATAGCCAAGGCATTATAATTATGGCACCATTGTTGTATTATTATCATAGGCAAGAGGATTATTTGATGTCTATACATTTCCGATGAAACATATGGGGGAACCATTTCTGAAGAATTTTTATTATTATATGCAGTTCCCTCCCGTATTTCAGGAGGTGGGGTTCATATCCCCATCATACTCAGTACAAACATGTCACAGTGTAAAGGGTGGCATGTGCTGTAATGTTTAGGCCACTGGAACCAGGGTCCCATCTTCAGTGGAAGGCTTTTGTGTCATTAAGCAAGTTAATGAATATCAAAAAGTACCAATAGGTTACATGTGTAAATAGTAATGTGTACAAAATAATGTGTTCAGAATAAATGAGAATAAAACTGCTGGCAACCCAGGTAATTCGGAATAATAGTAAACGCTATACGAATAATTAGATGATATAAAGCAGTGACATCTGTAATTGTTTTAATCCCTGAGGGTAAACCCCTTACAGAGACCTAACTGGTACTCAGACCACCGCTTCCAGCGCCCCTCCCCCCCATCAATCAGCTCACAGGGACCGCCTGTCCAGCGCACTGCCCTGCCGTCCTCAGCACACAATGACGTCATTAGACTGTTCACTCACACTGCTCATTGTTCATCATACTGTATATATATGAGAAACCAAATCTTCCAAATATTACAAGGAGTTTTTAACTTTCCTCCATTGTGTTTAGCTCAGAATTTGTATTAATGTGTTGTACCATAATTAGCTTTGAAAAAAGAAGGGAGGGAGACATGGGTTACCTCAATACCTCTTTTTGTAACAGCAATGATTAATGTTCCCTTTTATTATATGATTATATGGGCAGGTTTGATCAGGGATATAATGAAAGGTGACGTTTTGGACAGCGCTCTTTAGGAGAAGCTTAATTCCTAAGGGAAATGCACTGACACAAATGTTGTGATGGCGCTGTATTGTGCTCTAGGCACCGGTGATGTGCCAGTTTTTCCAAATTCTGGCAAATACGTAATCTGCTTTAGGTAGAATAACAAGCAATCACAAACTAGCTATTTTAAAATAATGGTTGACTATTGCGTACTCAAGGAAAAAGTACATACAGCACCTTTTTTATTTCTCCGTATGTCTTGATTTAGCACTCATGCTACTAAACATAATCATTCTTACTGAGTTAATCCAACCCAGTCCTGACAATATTATTGGTTTAAAGCTAGGGAAACCTTGTAGACTGTTCCAATAGGTCTCCGCTACACCCACTCCATCCCCATAACAAACATATTCTGATGAAGGAAAACAGAGGGAGAACAAATACAGCTCTAATTATATATTTCTGGATTTTGAATCCCGACTTTTGTGATTGCATTATATAACAAAATACAGAATAATACGTCACTGCGCCGCGCATGCTGTTTCAATCTTTCAAACAATAAAATCTCTTATCTCCCTACTGGTTTATCCTGGCAAATAATTAACTCAGTTGCAGTTCGCAGTTTAGGCTTATGTTCCCCAATGGCCTAATGTCCGCCACAACAATCTATAGATTGCATTGAACCGACAGTGAAATTTAATAAAATGAGGCAAAACTAGTAAATTACCAACTACCTGCTTTAAATGTAAATCTGAATACATACTGAATATTTTATCTAGAAATAACTAAACTACGTTCAAAATAAAATAATCTCTGATCAAGTGTAATCCATATCTATTTCAGGGAAACCACAAAATGATTTTAAAAAATCAGTATAATCAAAACATGACTGTAGTGCAGGTAAAGCAATTGCGAAATTTTCTTACCAAATGTGAAGTTCGTGATAATAAAGACTAGTGTCTTGATTCGGTGGAGTCTAGCTGCCATCGCTCACCTTCAGACTGTACTTTCGATTCGTGTACCCACTGGCACTTGTAAAGCCTTGCATGAAAAGCGAAAGTAAATGTTCATTGGGCGTTTCCAAACGATTACTGCCGTCTGTGATACATAAATGCAATATATATATATATATATATATATATATATATATATATATATATATATATATATATATATATTGCATTTATGTATCACAGCACGTACAGTTTAGATTATGTCAACATTGTAAATAACCAGCTGTATTAACGGATAGTGTATGAATATAATGTCATTGTTGACACAAGCGTTATGTTAAGCAAACAAAATGAAAACACGGATAAACTGAATGTTCGGGGATAAAAAAAATTTAAGGTGTGTCTATCTAGTGTCCAATCAACCATAAGTGGCGTTATACATAGACCAGAAATACATGTCCCAAAAATGTGGGAATTTCCCACTGGAAAAATCCAAGTTAAAGTGCTACAAATTGTTTAGCGTCAGGCATGACGATTTCCGGGAAATCGTAGATAAATTACAGCAATGCATCACTAGATGTCAGTATCGTACAACCAATGGCACTTTTACGGCGAGGATGGTAAAGTGAATAGAATGTCAGCTAATGTATTACGACCCTAATTAATGCGCAAAATATTTTTGGTGAGTGACTTGATCCATCACACTGAACACACATATTGATAGGACAAAGCAAAATGAAACAAGTGCTCCCTCCAAAGAAAGTGTTATCAGTATATACAATGACAGCATGAGACGTAAGGAGAATGTTTGAAGGGTGGCTTCATCATGTGCTTTTTTAAAATCGCCTCATCAAAACTCCCGCTGTACTGGTGTTAAAGTGTTGGCAGTAAAGGGACTCCGAAAGAACACCAGCATCAATGGTGTTGGAATACCAATCACAGAGCATTGAAAACTCTAACTCTCCTTTGAAACATCAAAGGAATCTTGTCCATTTAGTACAGGGTATAGGGAAAAATACACAATGTTATGCATGTTCATGACTGGTAAGTATTCACTGCAGCACCACAAAGTCAGGTTACAGGCACACAAATGTATATAGAGTGCCCTGCGTATTTGTCATGCCCTCCAATAGTAATAAAATCTATAGCTATAAAAGAAAAATATATGTCTTTTTACTATTTTTTATGTGTTATATTAAATCTTATTACCATTGATCAAAGCCATATTGTTCCTAAACAACACATTTTATTCTGTAAATCATGAGGATCACATTTAGTAACACCCCTGTAGTAACATTTTGTTTTTTGTACATTTAATTTTGAGTCCTCCTGTAGCAAGCATTACATGTACAACATGCTTCCTGTAGAGTTTTCTGGAACTCAGGTTCTGGAACTTCTGAGGGTAGTTTTTTGTAGGTTTCTGCTGGCAGCATTGCTCTGGGATCTTTTGGCTGTTGACTGCTCTCTTGAGTTTGAGCCATTACATCACATTACATTTTTGGCATTTAGTAGAAGCTCTTATCCAGACTGACTTGGTTGGTTACAACCAAGAAATTGGTTACAATTTCTTACGTTACCCATTTATACAGCTGGATATCTACTGAGGCAATTGTGGGTTAAATACCTTGCACGAGGGCAGTGTCAGCAAATCGAAGTGGCAACCTTTCAGTCCTGCTCCTTGCCGTTATGCTGCACTGCCACCCCACCATGAATGTTTGATTGGATTTAGGTCTGGTGATTGACATGATCATGTGAAAACATCTTCTTTGTACTTACTAAACCATTTCTTTGTACCTGTGGATGAATGTTGGATCTTTGTCATGCTGGAATGTCCACCTTCTGCCACACTTGAGCTTTTTGGCAAAAGTATGTGCTGGAGTTCATAACTCTCTCATAACAAGGGCCCCAGGACCTGTAGATACAAAAAAACTCATAAAAGATAACAACCCTGTAGTGTTTCACTGTGGGCATGGGCTTCTTCTCATCATGTCCGGGGTGAAAGGGTCATGCCTAGGTTGCAAGGAAGTAGCCCCTTTTTGAAGGTAAGCCACATAAATAGGCCAATTCAAGGGCACTTGAATTTGCCAAACTATGCCTAAAAATAGTTTTGGAGCACTGCTATGACTTGTGCTACTTAACACCCCCTTTTGGTGGTTGTACAACAAAGACCTGATGTATTGAAACACTTTATTTTAATAGTGACGTTGTATTGTAGTGTAGTTGTTTAATAGTGTAGCACTTAGTCTGCATCTTCAACATGGCACCTGGTTATAGCATGGCTATTGTAGCCCTGTGTGATGGAGTGATGTTTCTTCTTTGGGCTGATGCGTTGTGTATGTTCTGTTGTTGATGTGTCCTTATATGGAATTGCATTGCCTTTTAAGTCACTCTGGATTAGAGCATCCTCCCAATTAATAAATGATTATGCCCCAAATGTCCTCGAATGTATTTGCTCATCTCCTAATTGCCAGCTGCTTACAATCCTGCAATGTGCTTGGTAATTCTGAAACCTTGAATATGCTGCAATGTGTTTGTGTATCATCTGAGGTGTCAGCAAAATGCCTTCATTCTCTTCAGTGATGTATTTCCTTTTTGCAAGATCCCACTGCTGCCAGCATGGGCCCCCAGATGACACCATCTACGCCTACTTTTCAAAGACAGGAAGTGTCCTATATAGCAAGAGTTTCAAAAATCACTCAGGTTGAGTGTGAACATTAAGCTGGTCTTATTACAGCATAACATGCATCCTGCTGGCAATTGTTCATATGTGCCGTGTCTGTCAAAAAGAGGAGAGCGTGTTCATATCTGATGATCATTTCAGTATAATATGCCTAAGTCTAGGACTGAAATAAAATGTGCTTTAGAAAATATCTCTCTTATGCTCCTAAAAAATCATGTGCAAATACACACACACACCACCATATAGGCTCTTCACTAATCAAATGACTGAGGTTAAGGGTCAAGTTGGGGTAGTGATGATGGGCAGACCTGTAGGAGGTGCCATTCTTATCACTCACAATGTATTGAATAAATGCTCAAGTCATT
The DNA here is from genome assembly GCF_013368585.1 of Megalops cyprinoides. Lineage (NCBI taxonomy): Eukaryota > Metazoa > Chordata > Actinopteri > Elopiformes > Megalopidae > Megalops > Megalops cyprinoides. Next base: position 11,884,636 of record NC_050596.1, read on the forward strand.
ATTATTGCTCAGAATACTAGACTGACATTTCTGTTTTCAGGCTTTTCCAGAAAGCATGTTCTACATTTCTCCTACAGGCTACAGGTATGTACTGTTGGGCTGTGAATACCTACATGTATAGCTCTCATAACTCTGTAGTAGGTATACCCAATTTTCAAACAGTGATTTGTAGCAAATAAGAACTCATGGTCATATGGTTTATGTTTATGTTTTATATGAAAAAAGACTTACACTGTGATACTGACAAAAGAAAAGCGCACCTAAATATGGATAATTCCAGCTGCATTTTATTATTTACTTACTTTATAAAAATAAACCTTTCACAAAGTAGAGCAGAGAGCAGAGTCTATTGGAGCCCAACTGAGTAGTGATGTATTCATTTTTTGTGGATATATGTATAAAGCTTTTTTAAATAAAATGTCCATACTAACAGTAACATTTTTATTCATTTTTTGACTAACAAAATCAAAGTTAATCTATAAATCAAAACCTAAAGAGGTTTAACTATAGGTGGCAGGAACTGCATCTGTGAGCATGAACTCATGCCAATTTTTATGTAGTTAAGTAAAGTATCACAGTGTGGTACAGGAATGATCATTTTATGGATTCAATTTCCATTATATAGGTGTAAATGCTTTAATCAAGCACACATTGTTGTTTATAAACTAATACACCAGAAAGGAAATGTTATGAGTTAACATATCAGTGTTGAAATAGTATATTCTATACTGATATTCTACATTTTCCACAACAAGTGTCTGAGCCCAAAGTGATTTTCAACTGCAAAAAGGCCACACTCACCTGCAGTGGAGATAAATTCACAGACCTGACCTTTCAGTGAGGAATGACCAAAAATATTCTGCACAACAAAATCAAGGTAGAGATACCATTAGGTCCAAAGTAGCTCAAACCCAATGTTACATACTCATGTACATTAAAGAACAAAGTTAGCGAGGCCACAAGCAAAGAAGCTACAATGGAGTGTCTGGGTAGGCTTTTTAAAAGCATTCTCAATGTCTACAGAATTATGTATTATTCCGTAAACACAAAATGCTTTTTACTGAAGATACATTGTGTCAATTTTTAAAATTTATTTATCCCTTCTTTATTGCAGCTGGCTACATTTATCAGTTTGTTCTTGTTTTTCAATTACATTTTGGCCTAAAATTTGCAGTTTACTTAGTGAAGTATAGTAGACTTAATTTTAGTGGTATAAAGGGAAACTTACATGTAGGCAGTGGAGACACTCCTGTGCTTATTTCTGCATAGTGAAGTTGGGTGCCATGCATCATGATTTGTGTCATGTGAAGCACTGTGGCTTCATATTCTCATATGTACAGTATTATAGGGAATATGTCAATACACACAGCTAATACCAACCCTTGAGAGTTAGATACCCTTGTATTGCTTTATGGAGAAGATTAAAGTTAAGAAGATCATTTCCTCTTGGCTTCTGGCCACTCCCCATCTAACCCAAGAGACCTGTTTCTGTTCCGTGAAGCACATCTCACACATACTGAACACTCTCTCACACTCAAATGCAGACACAAGGACAATGATGAGCTGGAGAAAAATCTCTTTTATTGTGTTCCTCTGCAGTTTTGCCACTGTGGAACCGGGTAAGTGAGAATCATTTGTATGGCTTTGTAAAGTCATTTCTTCTGGTCATCTTTCAAAGATGGTTAGTGTAGAAATTTTGTAAAAACCGAATTGGAGTAGATTGGGTCTTACACATTGGTGTTTGAACTGAATTTTGTAAGTAATATCAGTTTAAAAGTGTGCTTACAAGTATCCTTTACATTTTTCATTACTTTGAGTCTAATTAGTTTAGCTTTTACCTTCAGTGTAATTGGAGGAAGAAAAGTGATATTTGCATGGATGACTACATCCACTTCTAGTTATCCGTTCTAAGAAGTATGACACTTGTTAAGCTCTTTTGTGTTATCCGGCCCTGAGAAAGTGCCATATCACTGGCTCACATACCCCGTTAAAACAGATTCTGCATTTGCAAAGAAGGACGTAGTGGAGTAAGTAAATAGAGAGATGGATTAAATACGCTTTGATTTTTTTCCCATGATTTACTGAAATTTCCGTTTTACATAAGTGTTCATGTTTTTAAATTTCCTGGGATGGAAATGACTTAAAACTGCTAGTAGTCTGAACAAAAATACAAAACGGTGCTTTGTCTCCATCAGTCAAACTTTGATAACATTTTTAATGACAATGTTATTTTTTATGTGGCAGTGATCATGTCAGTATCTCTCGTCTGATGACTGTTCTGACAGTTCTGACCATTTTAATTGCAATTGTATATGTTATATTAATGGTGTGTGGCGCTCTAAAGACACATTCCTTTTTTGTTTTAAAACCAGTAATTATGAATATTAATTATACCAGAGGTCTCATACTTAGGGAATTTTGTTTAAATCTGAGTTGTGCTATACTTGCTTAGTTTCTGCTTGTATTTTGCTGTGCTTTACATAAGTTGCCTTGAATAAATAAATGTAAGTAACTCTTGACTGAGGTATACATCATGAGTGATCTTTAAAAGTAGTAATTCTGTACTTTTAATCAGTATGTGTGCTCATATGTATGTATGTGTGCTTGCATGTATGTGTGTGTGTGAGAGAGAGGGAGGTACAGAGAGAGAGCAAGAGAGAGATCGAGAGAGAGAGAGAGACAGACCAAGTAGAAATGAGAGCCAGAGGGGGAGAGAGACATGCAGAAAAGGGGGAGGGGGAAGAGAGTGAGAGACAGACATAGAGGGAGAGAGAGAAGCCTTAGTAAAGACATGGCTGCCAATGGAGGAAAGGCTGTACAATCACTGTGAGACAGGGGTGAGGAATTGGAACTTCCTCCAAAATTGTGAATAAATAATGACGAAGATAAGCAATTCAATTTGTAATTGAATTTCACTGACTTCTCTCCCAGGTACAAAAAAGAATGGACAATAGTAACATTTCTGAGGAGCAGTGAATAAGCAACTAACACAAACATTAATCACATTGCACTGAATCAGTAAATTGTTATTATATCCCATATCAATAATAGTATTGCTGATTTTGTTAATGTCGTTTTTACCCATTTTTATTTTCATTTTGTAAGCTATCTTATCGAATTGCTCCATGAGTTATGTGTTTATCAAAACAGTAAAGCTAGCTAGCATTTAAATAAAAATAAAAACGAGAGAGGCACAGAGAGAGTGTTTTGTGTTGGGGTCTGAGTTACTTGAATACTTCGGTTTCATATTTCCTCTCTCCTGAACATTCTGCTCTGACAGATGACCCATGTAAATTTGAAGGAGACTCTGAGACCATTATGCTGGGTTATAGTGGCTTGACAAGAGAGCACCATTTAGAATGGAAATGCAACGGAAAAACAATCTTCCAGAGGAGAAAAAACAGAACGAAACCGGGCAACGAATGGGATGTAGATAAGGACGGCTCCCTCCTGCTGAAAGATCTAAAGATCTCACAACACGGGGAATACAGAGGACAGGTCTTTGACGAGGGTGGAAAGTCTCTCACAATAACTAAGAAAAAAGTTTGCGTAGTGGGTAAGTAAAGTCTAAAGCTAGGAGTCTTGATGATGATTGCTTTTGGACTTATTTCACACAGGGAGATATGTTTTAGCTGGATAAAATGGCTGTATGCTGCTTTATGTAGTTGTATTGAATGAGTTATATAAGACTTACTTTATTTGCTGTTTGTATTCTCTAGTGTAAAGTCTAATGCTCTGTAAGTGTGCCAGATAAATTGCTAATAATTTATACTGCTATAGTCTAATAATAAAAATGTTGACACTTATTATTAGTAAACTGGGCACATACACATGGAATATTGAACGTAAATCAATAAAAAGAAATACCTTGTGCTAAAACCAAGAAACATTTGGAACCAAAGCTCTAACCAAGCATGAATTGTTCTTGATTAAGTAATACAGCGCAAAAGAGATGATATGAGTCAACAGTCCTGTGATATTAACTGAAACAGTAATATTGATATTCTTTATTTTCCAGAACGACTATATGAGCCACAAGTGAATTTTAACTGCAAGAAGTCCACAGTGACATGCACTGCGAAAAAAGGAGGCACGGTCACTGAGTGGAAAATTAACGATAAGATCCGGCAGGGAGAAAACAAGGAGGAAATCCAGCTTGATCCAAAGCAGATCAAATCCAGCAATGGGTACTCATGTACAGTGAGGTACCACTTTGGCAAAGTGACAAGCAAAAGAGCACCTAATGTCTGCTCAGGTAAGCTTTTAAAGAGCATTCTCTTTGTCTGCTGAATTGTGCATTCTACTGTGAGCACAAAATGCTTTTCAGTGAAGGTACATCGTGTCAATTTTTTGTTTTATCTTTGCCTTTTTAATCGCAGTTGGCAACATTTCTACATCTCTTCAATTCAATGCACAAGAAGATTAGAAATGTATTAAACACCTTTGAATGTACAGATGTGCTGTAACTTCAACAGAGGCGCTATGTAATTACAAGGCTCAGATCAAGGTCACGCTTAGCAGTGAGGGTAATCTGACATTTTTGTAATTGCTTTCAGGTACCTCCAATCCAGAAAGAAAATCAGGTATCCCAGACAAATTGTTTGGCTTGGACTTCTGGCTCATGGTTGGGATTTTAGCAGCGGGAGGGACTCTGCTGCTCATCCTGGTCACTGTGCTCATGATCTGCGTCTGCCGGAGAAGGCGTCAGGGAGAGAAGCGGCTGCGCGGTAAGAGCGCGGGGGGTGCGCCGCCGAGCACACAGCGCCACAGTGAACACTATCACGGCGCTCAGCGTCACTGCCATTGAAACGCTGTGCTTGGGAAACACTGTGTGTGCCGTTAGAAACTGATCCTGGATCAGAATCACGCTTTCAAGACGCAGGCCGAGCCCTGTGGCCTGGAACTTTACTATCAGGCATTTTCAGTGGCTGACTATGACCAGGCGTCAGCAGTGGTGGAATGTTATTGGCTTTGTCTTGCTGGGGTAGCATGGCCTTACGCCAGGCCAGGTTCTTCATTTCACTGCCGTATTAGTGGCTCCTAGCAAGTCGTTAGGCACCTGTAGGTTACTAAACTGGCACTGACCCTTCTTTAGTATACTAAGGGAAATTAAATATGTACATTGGTGTGTATATCTAAATTGGATGCACAATAATTGGTTCAGTTGTATTCCGTCATTGCCACCATGGCTTCTTGGGCCCAGAATGCAACCTTGGCTAAAACTGGACAATTGCAAGGTTTTTTTTAGAAAAATAGGAGACAAATGGTGATGGTTCTAGATGGCTTGTAAAGACTATGGGATCTCTTTTTTACAACAAAATGCTAGTAATAAAATATTAAGGATGTTTCGTGATTATGGACTGTCGGTCAGAAGAGTCTCTGGTTGGTCAAACGTAAAATGTTAGAATTAGATGACTCAGCGTGGTAGTTTCTGATTGGTCATACATAACATAAAATGTTTGAATTAGATGAGTTAGCACACTAGTCTCTGACTATAACAAACATGTAACAAGCTTACACAAAATTAATTTATGTCATTTTTTGTTTGCTTGTTTTTTAATTGATTGAACTGGTGTAAAGTGCACTCTAATAATAAGAATCACAGATAAAATAATTATTTACAGCTCAGAGCACAGGGAAGTGTCTGCATTTCAGTTATCATTAACTTATTTACCAGAAAAAAGATTTAATTAGAGTATTTCTCAGATAATTAAACAAATCTACTATTTAGTGACTGATCTTGATATTTCATATTTTAGAAGCAAGGGACCAATACTACTTTGATTATGGCCACTCAATTTTATCTCTTCATGACCTAGTGAAAATATGCCTGGGACTATGTCTGGGTCCAGACCCATGCTTCCGGAACTAATGCTCCCTCTACGTCCTGAGGGGTTATGCCCATCCCTGCTTTTGCCTCGCTTGTGGCTTTGCAGAAGCCAGCTGGGGACATGGTCAGACCACAGCACACGATCAGGTTAACCTTCCCGAGTGGGTACAGTGAGGACCCCCCGAAAAAGTGTAACTGTAAACCGTGTGTACATTTTTGTGCTGTTTTCATAGTGCTGCACACACCTGTGTTCTCAGCCTTTACACTGCATTATTGTCATTTACCGGATGCTCCTATCTAGAGCGACCTACGCAGCGGTCATTCACAGGCAGCAGATACTGCGGCTCGAGGAGACACGGTCCCTCCCTTTCATACTGAAAACACACTCGTGCGGAACTGAAGTGCTTGCCTCTCCCTTTAATGTTCACAAAGAATCAAGCCTTGCAGGCTATTGTATTGCAGTATTAAATATACAAAGTGAATCATTTGCCCATGAGCATTTGTACAAGAGCTGAAAGCTCTAATTCTAATTTCTCTGGGACGACAACATGATATCAGCAAACAGCAAAAGCTTCATCGTGGTAGGGTGATTTCCCTCGCTTTGTTTTTGGTGTTTCCTATGGGTGACGTACGGGTGTGATGAGACATGCATCAGAGGGTGTGTGTCTGTGTGTGTGTAGCGAGAGAGAGCGATGTTTGTGTGTCTAATCAGTGTGTGCAGAGATATGTGGGATTTTTGTATGTAGAGGCATGCATGTGTGCATGTATAAATTGGTTGATTGAGACTTGTCTGACTTCAGATGTGTGTATATGTGTGAAAAATGTGGTTTTGAAACATAGGTGCAGATAGAGATATTTGTGTAAGTCTGCATTTGTGCTTGTTTGTGTGTAAGCGTGTTTGTATGTGTGTGTGTGTGTGTGGATGTGTGTGTGTGTGTTGAGGTGTGTAGAGATGTGTCTCTGTGTGTGCGTGTGTGTATGTGCTGTAAGAATTCTAATTTGAGAGAGTTCAGAGAGGTTCCAATCAAGCGTCATTTATTGAGGAGAGTAAATAATACTGATTCAATCACTTTAACATCACGTTGTTTGGCCCACTGTAGCATACATTTTCTCCTCTGTGCAATAATGCTTCCATCTCTGGGTCATTCAGCTGCTTCATCATTCTTGACAAGGGTACTGGAGTTTCAGTTGTATTACCTTTTGGACTGATCAGTGTGGAGGTTGGAGCCACAGGACAGGGTAAAGGAACAGATGAACATTTCAGTTTTCCCTGTAACACCCCCCCCCCCCCCCACCCATTAGTTAATACATCAACAAATAACTTTTTTATTGTTATAGTTATTACTGTTAACTGATTTTTCACAGTGTAGCTTATGTTGTGAAGGCTATGCTAGTGTGCATCTGTGTTTCAGAGATTTCCCACTTGCTTTGAAGCAATTTGGCCAACTTTAGGAGGTATGGCTGTTATGGGCCTCTGGTGTTGTCTGTCTGAAGGTGCAAAAGTGTGCTCTATCCCTCCACCCCACCTGGGTTTGTCACTGCTGTTTTAACCACCTTGATATTTTACCCTGTGGTTGGCCGTGTCCCAATTTGACCAACAATATTTTTATATTCTCCACATTGTTGTGGCAACAAGCCACACTGGTGTGGGTATCAGTATTCTGGTATCCCTTATAGGCAGAGTTGGTGTGGAGGACCATTCAGAGTGGTGAATAGTCTCTAAGAGGCCAGGGATTTTTTAAAAAATTTATGAAAATGAACAGCTAACAGGAAAATTTGCAAATGACTTAGCTGAAAGCAGTAAATGTTAACAGCTTTATACAGAGGGAGTGAGATCAAAAGCCATGCCTGGAAAATAGTGGGAGGCTTTAATTTGTTACCACATTGCCACAGCTGTCATTTGATTCCTTGTACCTGTTAGTCATGTCAGTATTTTACACGTGTCAGTTCATCTGGTAACCCTGTCTGCACCTTCATCTGAGACAAAATTTCCTCTTCTTCTTTCCCTCCTCCAAGATGAAGAGGAGCTAAGACTGGCCCATTTGACACAACAGCAACATGCACCTGGCCATCACGGTCACCTGGCACACTCAAAGGGCCACCATGGACACTACGCACACCCCCATTCTGCGGGCCAGGGCCAGGACCAGGGCAATCCCCCGGCGCTGCCCAAACCCAGGGCCCAGTCGCGGCCGAGGCCTCCACAGCCACCAATAGAAGACGACCAGCCTCCCCCCAGACCTCAGCCCAGGAAGAAGGCCCCGCGCCCACCAAGGAACTAGCACTGTCCTGGCTGTAGGAAGAAGAGGAGCGTGGTCAGAACTGCTTTACCTGCTGCATGTTCTGTTTAAAAGCGGAGGCCTTCTGTTGTTTTTGTTTTTTAATTTGTTTTTTTATTTTTTTACAAAAATACATAGATCCCTGATTGTAAAGCAGCCATTGTATATGGTAAGGCCCAGAAACTAATCTTGCCCAAAGCAGCTAACATAGCTAATTGCTAATGATGATATTGGGTGGTTACAGAAGCAACTCTGAAGCCCTGGCCTAGGGACATGAATAAAATAAGTGTAGGGTCAAACTGAAAGATTAAACGGTTGGTGACGACTGACCAGTGGAAGAGGTGTACATGGGTCAGAGTAATATAATTGTAATTAGTTTTCAGTTGCTAACCAATCAAAAATCATACAGAAAAAACATACAAAGGGAGGTGATACTATACTGGTATATACATGCTCTAAAGCACAACAGAATGTTCTGGAGCCTACCACATGTTGGAAACCGTCTTTTCGTTGGGGATCTAAGCTGTTCAAACAGTTTGCAGTCTCACCCAGATTAGCAACCTTTTTTGGTTGTTGAAATCATTTACATAAATTGTATCACACATGGAAGCACACCTCATAATAGACGGATATGTGTGCTTATACTCAGGAGAAGCATGGAAAAATAGGTGAAGTGAGGCCTTGAAAATGTATAAAGTTCAAAAAGAGGGGAGGTTCCGTAGAGTTTCTGACAGACCAACCTAAGCATTTTAATCCACTTGGACGTAAAATCCATGTGCCTTGTCAAATGACAGCTCTTTGCATTCACATCCTGCAAAATGAAAAAAAAGTACCTACTGAGATTTATTTATGGCGCAGGCTTAGAATGATGTCAACTTCCTCGTCTGAGTGAAGTTATTGTCATGCATACTTCTTTTATTGCCATTTATATATTATTGATATTATTTTAATTCATTGTTTTTTGATCTTGACCAGTTATTTTATTTGTAAACAACACTTTAAAATAAAATTCTTTCTAAAGGATTTCAAAACATATTTTTGAAATGCTGTTCTTACAAATCTCTTTTAGGAAGGTGCTTTCCCATATAGCTGTTATTTATATTGTATAGAGAGAGACAGGGTGAGGGAAAAGGGGAGAGAGAGATGGAGTGAAAGAGTGAGAGGATCGTAGATGTGCCTTAAATCAAGGATGTACTTGACTTGAATTAGTGTCAAATCCTCCGTAAATTCTTGTGTGTTATCAAAATATTTGTATTATATGCAGATGAAAGAGATATGAATGTCCCACTTTAAATTAAGTGGGCTTAATACTTGTGTATCATGTTGCATACACAGTAGTTACTACGTGGATACAAAGTGGTACCGATGCAGGTGTAACGAAAAATCCAGAGGTATTAGGGCCACTTAAAAAGGACATACATTTCTTTGATGCCATGTCATTTGTGAACAGTTATGAAGTGATCATACAGACAGGCAGGCACACAATACCCGCCAGCAGCGACATTTCCGTTTGCATTGCCGTCTGCAGGAGTCAAGCCTTTCTTTTCAACGAAACACCTACGATTTTTTGTGAACTCGGGCACTTCCGCCCGCTGTCAGCGCAGTGTCGGTTGACGCTTTGTTCTGCTTTCCTGTTGGAGCAGAATGCCTGCAACGCCTGTGAGGATGGTGGATGTGGTTTTCGCAAGCTGCGATGAGAGTAACCACCTACAAGCGCACTTGCTGAGTACAATACATTTCAGAGGCCTTTGTGAGTCAAAGATTGTATTCTAATGCTGCATTTCTTTTGCTATTTTTGCAAAAATAAAAACCCTAAAAAACAAAAAAATCCCTATTACTATTACTACCTATGAAAACATGTTACTTTACTGTACAAAACCTGGAGAGATTGTTGTCATAGCTGGTTATCAGCGCCATTATAGACTGGTTAGCAGTCGAGACATGGACCTGTGGCCTCCTTCCTGTCATATGCAGCAGAAATTCTGTAATATATTCAACTCATATTTCCTGTCATGATAAAACTGTGTTGAAGGTTTGCCATTCAGTGTGAAAATGGAGGGCAGAGCCCTCTAAATAGTTTAACCTCAGTGCACGTCTCTGGCTGAACCTGTGAAGAACGTCATCTATAGCACAGAACACTCAAAAAGGTGCCATCACACACTGTGCTGATGCTGTCACAAAATGTTAACATGGCTCTCACGAAAACTACCTTCAAACTGGAATGGCCCCTTTGTGAACCCAAAGTTTTGGTCAAGCAAGTCCATGAAAAGACGAGCAAGTCCATGAAAAGTTCTCCCCTGTGAAGTGCTTGGACGTTTAGAAAAATGCAGGTTCGGAGAAATGTGTGGGGACTTGTGGCAGGCCAAATTTGCTACCACATAATCTGCGCGCACATCCTGTTGACATATTTGCTGTGCACAGTGACGGTCTAATCGGACAGCATCGATCTCTCAAAATTCAGACTACAGCCCAGCTTCAGTCTATCTGCTGATGTGCCTTTGTACTTACAGATGAGTCATATATAAATTTGTCATATAGATTTAAAGAACAGAAATGTTACTCTGAGTCTCACTCAACATTTCTCCTTGAGTTACGTGATGTCCAAAATACACAATGTCTCATAAGTGAAGACAGAGCACAGCACTCATTTCTTCAGTCAAAGATAAGAGCAGCATGAACTGCAGTTACATTGAATCAGGGCCTCTGGCTTCTAGATCCCACCCTCGTGGACAGCACATCACATTATCTTCTGATAATCTATGACATGGATGTTAGCCGATTCGTGGGGATGTCTGAAAATTTTGTGGTGGCATTGCAGAAGAGATAATGGGCACCTCACAAGCTTGCTTCTGTCTCAGTGGAAGTGGAAAAAAATTGTTGTTGAAAATAATTACAGTGGAAAATAAATACGGTCATATTATTTTTGAAGCAATGTACACCTCTTAGGGATAAATTTGTTAATTATATTACATTATTGGCATCTAGCAGACAGAGCGCTTATCCAGAGCGACTTACATAGGTTACAGTTTTATTCATTTATACAGCTGGATACTCCTGCTCAACCTGTTAGCCTTTGGGACAAACACTGATTGAAAGTTCTCATCGAAAATGTATCAACACCTGTCCCAGGCAAATAGGTAGAATTTGGTATGGCTCTTGAAATATAATAGTGGACACAGGGTGCTATTTGAATTAAATCCATGATGCAGTATTACTATGGTTGTGGTTATAATTGTGATTGTGGGCGTATTATTCATAAAATTATGGCTATGATTGTCACTGTTGATTGGAATTTTGGCTATGGTTGGTTATTATTGTGAAAGGGCATTGACTTCACTGACCACATCCTTGTTGTGAGGTCACGTGACTTGGATCATGATGAAGTGAAACAGAGAGGAGTTTCACACTCCATCGAGATTAACTCTGTAAAACAGAGACTTGCTTGGAATAATTAGGTGGAGCCTTCTGTCTGGATAATTATATCTTTGTTGGGTTCTGGGCCCCTAAGCCAGAATGTTGCAGATTTATATTCTACAGTTTCCTCTTGAGGTAGTCATCCTTAATTGACTCAGTTAAATATGCAGCTGTATTAAATGGTAATATATCAGCTATATCAGCACCGGAAGTGACCCTGGATATGGATGTCTGCTGGGCAAATATATAACACATTTTCTTCTGTGATGTTCAAACATATCCTCTTTTCTGGCATGCTTTGTATCCATACTTTTCAAAATGAGCTCTTTGAAGATAGATGGCATTTAGAAATGTATGGTCAAAAGCCTGGAAAAAAAAGAGGCGTTCACAAAATACAAGGGTTGTCTGTTGAGGCCTTAAGCCAGGGGGATGTAACCAGCCTCCTGTTACAGACATCAGCCAGACATATGGTCATGGTCTGATTCAAAAAGTGTGTATGCTCTGAAAGAATGTGTGTGTGTGTGTGTGTGTGTGTGTGTGTGAGAGAGAGAGAGAGAGAGAGAGAGAGAAGGACAGGGAGAGCAACAGCTGGAACGGTAGTTCGTTGTCAATTTGCTGCCCGAATAAAGGACACTCGGAGCTTTGGGGTTGTTTCTGTGAGAATTAGTCAATCAAATGGTGCTGCTCTAATCTGAAGGAGGATAAGACATCAGGGGAGCTGGCCCTTGCTGCTGGACCGTGGTGCTGGCCCAAAGTCATTTTGGAATGTGGACTGTGTTCCGGATTGGTTCAGTCATACTAGAATCTTGCAGGACACAAAGAGGTCTGATCTGCGGTTGAGTTTTCAGTCTTGCGGATGGGGTCGCTCAAGGTAAGGGTGAACACTGGCATAGACCAGTACTGTGTGCACCTAAATCCAAGGGTAATTTCCCTCCTTTAGCCTCACTATGCACTTTTACCTGGGATAAAAAAACTCAAGAACAGGAAGCACTCCTACCCTGCAAAAGGGTATGCAGTCAAAGCAAACATGTAATCTCAAACATTGCTCAGTTTCGAGCAGAGCTGGTTGGCCTCTTGCATAATGTATGTGCATCATAAATGAGTTCTGAACAACAAAAAAGAGACATCAGGAGATTTGGTTCAAATGTCGTTGTTTTTCTTCCGCCATTAGCAATGCGGTAAGATTTGCACCCCTGCACAGCAAATTTCGTGAGACATCACCGCTTTGAGAGAAAAAACATTTCTGTCACAGGTTGGTTTCATGTCATGCTTTGTTCTTTTAAACCTTTTATGCTAAAAGTTTCACTTTCATTGTGACTGAACTGAATGAGACAAACCTGTAAAAGCAAAGTTTCCATAGCAACCAAAATTTGCGCTACAAGTCAGACATTTTCCACCGTCAGTTGGTGATGCTTTTCAAACCCGAGTACAGTTTCCACAGACCCAATGTGGCCTGGTGGCATAGTGTTTAAGCACTTACAATCAGAAGGTTGTGGGTTTGATTCCCAAAGGGGGCACTACCCAAGTGTAGATATAGATAGATGGAGTGTGTTGAATGCCGCATCAGTATGTCTGGCTAGGGGGTTTATTTTACTATACATGTAAACTGTGGCCTGTAATGGCAGTTATAAACAGCGTAAGCCATTGTAGTCTACCTGCCATTTTAATTTTGTTAAAGTCAGTGGGTCAGATGTAGCTATCAACTCTGGTCCTGAAATGACTTAAATATTTGCAGGTATTGTTTGTTCAAGGATATTTTATTCATGAATAGGAAATGTACATTGTGGATAACCCATCAATGAATTACACATGGTAATTGACAGCGGAAATTGGCCATTTTTTTGTTAGGAGTTGTCCCATAAGATGTTCGACAGATCTGTCACACACACACACGCACACACACACACTCGCACAAACACACGCACGCACACACACACAGACACAGACAGACACACACACATGCACAGTGTTAGAGCGGAAAACTGCACAAACCATAATCACCACCTGTTTGCCCAAACTGTCTCACAGATAATTTCCTTTATCAGCTTGTACATACTATGCTGATAGACATGTAAGAAGAGTTGGGGTGGGGTGGGGGGTGGGGGGGGTGATTTTTAATATTTCAAAACTAATTGATAAAGAGGACTACAGAAGTTTCTCAATCTCAGTTCTGCCAGAAGAGCAAGAGGGCATAGATGGAAATCACATTAAGCTACATTTCAGACTTGCCCTGAAAAGTATTTTTACACATGAAGTCAAAGTGAGAGCTTACCAGGATTTAAAGAGAAAGCATGTGCGTAGATAGGCTACTTGTGGTCATCTCTTCTAGGACCTTTAGCTGATAGAGACACGTCACTGCTGACCCAGACAGCTCTGGTTGCATGGAAGGATTAAACAGCAGGATGGGATGCATGTTTGCCCTCACTCTTCTATTGGCTGTGTGGGGTGAGTACCTGCAGAAAACCACACATTCTTCACATCCACTCACAGACCTGAATTTATTTTTACGGTACACGCTACAGCTTATCCACAAACAACAAACTTACAGATTAGGATATACGATCAGATACCGAGTGGTTCATTTAGAGAGTGTTTTATAGTTTAGTTATCTACAGTTGTCTACAGCAATCTATAATCTCTGTGAAGAGACAGAGTAGCACATACATGTACCTGTTCTCTGCTGGTCCAAAGGATATCAAGATAAGTCAGTATATCATCATATATACCAACATTCAAACACCAAGACACCATAAAAGAAACAATTCATACATACTTATCCATCGACCACATTAACACACACATACATACACACAGAAACACACACACACTTGTGGAACTGACGGCGTGTCTGTCTGGCAGGGCCGCGGGCAGCCCAGAGGGTGGTGCAGACGCAACGCGGGCCACTCGTTCGAGCGCTGGGCAGCCACGTTACGCTGTCCTGCCAGGTGAGCGGCTACCAGGGCCCCCCACAGCAGGACTTCCGCTGGTCGGTGTACCGGCCGGGCGCCCCCCGGGTGGAGCTGCGCATCGTGAGCACGGAGGACCCACGCGCCACGTATGCGCTGTACCACCAGCGGGTGCGCAGCGGGGAGATCTACGTGGAGCGCACGGGGCCCGACTCTGCACGCCTCCACATAACCAGCCTGCGGCCCCAGGACCGCGGCGTGTATGAGTGCTACACCCCCAGCACTGACACTGTTCACTGGGGAAAATACAGCGACACGGTCAACCTCACAGGTAAGTGTCAGTCACATGCCTCCGCACCCCTCCCCCTAGTTCTTTCTCTGTATGTGATTGGTCATGCTGTAAGGGGGGGGGGGGGGCTTCATGAAACCCAAAACTGAGTAGACCAAAGTCTTATGATTGGTTCATCCAAGTCAGTGTTTGCTGATGGTACCTCCCCTGACCCGTGCTGAGGTTCTCAGAGACTCTATCTTGTGCCACTATCTTTTCCCATCCTTCAAGAAAATAGATCAACACTACTAAACCATGGCCTTTAAGAGTATCTGCAGGGGTGACACTTTGATACAAAAGATACAAAAGACTGCTATGGTCTGAGTGAGAACAAACACCCATAACACCATCACCCATTATGGATGGAACAAGTACTGCTGGTTCACACATACACACACGCGTACCCAGAAACAGACACACACACACACGCACTACTGCTTGCGCTTCGCACAAAGATTCCGTTGCCTTCAAGCAGGCAAGAAAAGCGCTGTTTTACTCTTTAAATCTCCCAGCTGTTGCTGCAGCTGTGTGAGCTGTTTACTCCTGGCCCCATTACTCAGTCTCTCACAAATATGTGCACGTGCGTGTGTGTGTGTGTGTGTGCGTGTGTGTGTGTGTATGTGTGTGTGTGTGTGTGCGTGCGTGCGTGCGTGCGTGCGTGTGTGTGTGTGTGACGGAAAAAGAGAGAGGAAGAGAGACAAAATGTGTGTGTTTGTCTTTCTGTGTTTAAGCCCTTTCAGAAGAAATTAAATTCTTCATTACAAACCTTTGGTTACAAGAGCTGTCTGTGCCTGTCTTTGTTTTTACTCCATAGACACAGTAGCAAAGGCAGGGAGTCCCTCTGCATGCGTGAGGAGTAAGAGTTAGAGCAGTCATATTGTTTTCCCTGTACAGTGCTGTGCTTTCTGAGCATATTTGCAAATCTTAAATGTCCTGTAGCCTCATGCCCGGTTACAGTGGATTACATTGAATTATGTACACGCTTGTCTCATTGCCCTTATTGCTATAAACTGCTGTATTTTGCACAGTTTGATGAAACGGTTATTGCAGAAACTCCATGAAAGAATTACTGATGTATGAAATATGCTGCACATTATACAGTATGAATGCGCTATATGAAACTACTTTGAGAACTGAAAATGAAATCTCTAATGCTGACTTAGCGAGAGGAAGCAGGAGGTTGTCAGCAGAACTGAACATGAAAGGGGAACAAAATATTCTCAATGTACAAATACTGCTCATCTGTGCATTGTTTCAGATTCACAAACATAGCATATCTAAGGACCTGTTTAGTGCATGTAAGTTGCCATCAGCCCGAAGGAGGCTTCAGCTTTGGGCTAACTGTACTTTGGAGCTCAGTCATCAAAGTAAAGTTTCATATATTTTAGTCATTTCTGTATTTAAAACATATCTGTTTTTTTTTTTTTGGCACGGAGCTTCTGTAATCTTCCTGCTGAGATAAAGCTGAATAAATGACCAGGCTCTCTGCTGCCCCCCAGTGGTCCCAAGCACTCTGCAGGTGATTCTCTCATCCCAGCCGACTCCCAGAGCGGCAAAAGAGCGACAGGGGGAGTCAGCGCCCTTGTCCTGCCAGGTGTCTACGCTGACCCCCCACCACACCCATGTCTCTGTGTCCTGGCACCTTGAGCGACAGAGTGCTGGGGACACAGTGGACATCGCCTCCCTGTCCCGGGACTTCCTCCTGCTGGCGGGGCCGAGCTTCCAGGACCGCCTGCGTGTGGTGAAAAGCGACCTGTCCACCTACCAGCTGACCCTGTCCCCCCTGCACCCCTTGGACCAGGGGGAGGTGTACTGTCAGGCCACTGAGTGGATCCAGGACCCGGATCAGACCTGGTACCCACTGGCAATGAGACAGAGCAACAGAGTCACGCTCAACAGGTCCACGGTACCGACAGAAGCCCCAGTCACAGGTGACCAACCCCCCTGGCAACACTTACCAACTTCACAGTCTTTCATGGATGTCACAGAATTGTTACATCAATGCGACAGTGAAGGTGCAGTGAAGTTGAGGGTTATATTATTAAAGCAATGGTCTTGTTGGGGGCGATATTGTGAAAGTGAATATCCAAGACTAGTTACAGTGTTGTAATGAACTGGGTGTGAAACGTGAGTGAAAGTACAGAACTGTATATTGTTATTATTATTATTATCATCGTTGTGATAGGTTGAAAGAGATAATACCAATTTCAAGCTTTTGATATGTCTTCTCAATCCACCATAACAACTGAGCTGGGGACTGGGTCAAGGACAACATGAATTCATGTACATATCTAAACACAGCTAATCTGCTGAAATGGGTTCCCCATCCAAGTGAGGAACCTGCCAAGTTGAAAATATTGTTTGTAAAAAAAGAATAAGTAATAAGTATGAGAGCATGTATGTCAGAGTGTTATCTGAGTATGTGAGAGGAGCTCTTGTGTGAGGGTGCATCCTGTGTGATGCGCTGGTGATGTTTATACAGGTGAGCTCTCAACACTGGAGGATGACAGCAATGCGATCGGGAGGAAGCCGCTTCTCAGTGAGTGACTTTCATACTGCCTGAGTGTAAACTGCCCAGGATGTGAAACATGACACGGTGTAGGTAAACATGCAATGCTGGTTGGGCTTCCCCAAGGTTTCAATTGCTCTGCACATTTAGGCTATTATTGGACCACAGCAAACAATAGTGAAAAAGTGAAAAAGAGTAAAACAGCACGTGTTCATGGGTATGATTCTGAAACATGCATACATCAGTCAATTCTAACTTTCACTGTCACTAAAAAACTCAAACACACTTGGGCATGACACATGGGTTTTATACAGGCATGTGGTAAATTTTAAAAAGTGAATTTGGAGCACGGTGGGAACATGTGGTTAACACGTATGCCTCTGTGTATTTCTCACAGGTGAAGATCTGTTGGTTTTCTGTCTACCTCCTGTCTCTCAGGCTCCTGCGTGTGACTGTGTGTGTCTCTCTTGTTTGTCAGACTGTGGTCTGTGTTTAACACTGAGTGTCTGTCCTCTTTCTCAGGCTCTAGTATGAAGGCCATCCCAGTGTGCTCTCACGTGGAGTCACCCAAAGGCTGCTGCTCCCAAGGTTCCCTGCTACTGTTGGCATCACTGCTGATGCTGAGGTAACAGAACTGCTAAGAAATCAGAGCACATTTACTGAACAGGACCATGAGGAGAGGAACTTCCATGCACAGTCAGAGGGACACAGAGGGGAAAAGAAAAGCTGTGTGTGTTGGACTAAAGGATCCTAATGCGGACACACACTCACACATGCACAAACACAGACACAGACACACACAGACACACACACACGCACACACCAACCTTTGCAGACATACACATACGCATGTACACACACCCACATGCACACATAGCTCACACACACACATACACACACATTGGTTAAAATTACAGTGAGTGTAATAATGCATTCTTGTGATCCTATAAGTAAAATATTCCTTTTTTGAGTGCTGTTGATGTTTTTTTATTGAACTTAGACTCACACAAAAAAAAAAAAAAACAGAAAATCTTTTCAATAGTCTTACGTATATCATAGTAACTGATCCTTGTAATAGCATCATGATGTGAATCCTGTATGATTTGTGACCATAGAAACTACCCTAACTGGCCTGAAATTGGCCTGTAGATTGGGAGTAGATTGATTAAAATAACAAATATATAAAATATACACTCATGTATACTGACAATCACTTGAAAGCATCACAATTGTTATCTGTATGTTTGAAGAGAAAAACAAGTTATTGTATTTATCTACAGTGTCAGTGTCCTTGGATGCACCGGATAGTGTTGTGCTGAAGTGCCAAGTAAGAGCAATACTCATGCATATTAATAAGGATTTTGTTTATAAGAATATAAGAATATAAGAAGGTTATGGTTAACAGCAAAGGTGACACTAAATTATGAGTGCCACAGTCTGGTATTAGGAGTCATTACATAACATGTCATATTCTAAGTGCAACAGTGGGTGCAAGAATGTGAATCTAGCAGAATCTAGCAAATGTGTTTGAGGATACGCTGTATCATAACTGTTCAGACTTCAGTGTTAATTTAACCAAGATGTGGTTTGAACAGATGAGTTTTCAGTCTGCGGCAGAAGATGGTCAGTGATTCAACAATTCTGATTGTTGAGTAGAGATCATTCCACCACTGGGGGGCCAGAGGAGAGAACAGACATGACCGATAAGATGCACCCTTTCGGAGTGGCATGACAAGGTGACCAGAGTAGACTGAAAGTGTTCGTGTGCAGTTCCTCTTCCTTCCCAGATTGAAAAGTCCTGCTGTAGAGTCTAATGACATTAATACTAATAAGTTATTACTTGCATAAGCTTTAATTTCAGTCCATAACTTTTGGATTCATGCTCATCCTGGCCGTGATCTTAAAATGACTGAATTTGTTGATGCAAACCTAAGAGATGCCTGCGTTCACAGAAACCAATCATTGATTTCAGGCTGTGGAGTTTGAAGACATAATTCCAACACTAGATGGCAGCTGAGTCAAGTTTAAACATTCTGAGCTGAAGATGTCTTTGAGCGTTTGGTGTGAGTGTGTAACAGCGATTTTTTTTTTATTTCTCCAGTTTTTTTTTTGCTCATTGCCAGCTTCAATTTAAAAAATGCATCTTGGATTTTGAGAGCCATATTAACTTTTGCTCAGATGTACTGTATAAAAAAGAGATAATAAATTAAACAGGTTGGACGGGATCTTTCAAATTTCTTTTTGTTCCCCATGATCCTGACGTGTATCTTCCACTGAATCAACACTGACTTACAGACTCTAAAGAATTACCTATAACTAATTATTAATGCAGTGGTCCCCGTTTATGAAATCATGTATCCAGGAATCGCAAAAAGCAGCTCCAAAAAATGGTGTGGAATGATATCAGATTTGGCTTTTTTCTCTGCTTTTTGTGTTGTTCCAATGCCAACAAAAGAAATAAACATGTGAATACCAAAGTATTTTTAATTGCAACAATTTTCTCGGAGAAGTGATGCATTATATGAAAGAAGTGCAGGGCTGCCAATAATTTTGGCCATGACTGTATCTCCTGTGAATAAAATAAATGCACGGTGCGCCGTATCACAAGGTCATCGTAAAAGGCATTCACCATTCTACTCCTGGTGATACGTTGCGCTCCTGTGTAACAAACCAGAAATTCTGTCCGAAAATGTGTCAACACTCAGTCTCAACCTATTATCCTTATGTGCAAATATACAAATGTTCTCTGTTAGAGATGTGCCGGAGCACAATTACTCTGACATCGTGTACTGAGTACCATCACTACATTAACATTGCATTAACATGAATACAAGAAGCACCCATTGCAATCTACTGTTATAGTGCAGAACTATTACTGAACCACGGTAATAACCTTTGCACTGGTAGATTTATTGTACGCTAATTACAGGAGGAGCCCAGTTTTCAGATGCCCACGTTAGTTCCGCCTTGTCAGAGTCCATGCAATCCAACTCCTTGTGGCTGCGTTAATCGCTGTCGTTTCTCCTCCCCTATCCCAAAGTAAAGAAATCACTTCCGGACGCCGCGGGATCGGTCCCTTGCCGGGTTCCAAACGGTGACGGGAGCATAACGTGAGTCACTCGATCGGTCCCGGTTGCGTTAGGACAGACACACCAGTCGTTTTTCCTTAATGGGAATCTCCGCGAATACCGTACTTATTCCCCTGCAATTTGAGGAAAGTGTGGATTTTTTATAAGAAGCTACAAGGGCCCCGGACGGTGCACTTGGATTTTTTTTAGTTCAGAAGAGAGAAAACCCTTGCGAGATGAAAAATACAGTCTTTGTTTACTTCGTTTTATTTTTAATGTTGGGTAAGTTTTTTTTTTTTAATTATTCACTACATAATTCCATTTGGTTTGAGTACTGTGGGCATTAGACTATGGGCATTAGCCATAATAAATGGATTTCAAAAACGGCAAACAATGTTTTTTATTATATATATAAATGGTTATATAAATTGGGGTCATATTATGTAGTGAGTAGCTAGCTACGTCTCCACAGTGAAATTTCATGCGTACATATTTCGTGAATTTGATATTGCGCGGGGTATTTAAAAGCAGGTCTTCGTAGTGCAATTGTCGTTTACGAGTAAGCGTACTCTTGGTTGCTCAGAATAACAGCTTCATTTGTGTTCTCATTTTTGCCGGGAAAACCCCGTGGTTCACTCTGGGTCGGTGTTTTAGTCCGAGGTTAGTTAATTTAAGGTCAGAAAAACACATTTAAAATGCATATTTCATGAGCGCAGCACGTTTCCATTTCAATTCCAGTGGACTGATAAGAATGAGCTCCCGCGCCTCGTCTTACCGCGCAGGTCGGGTGAAGACATTGTCGATTAAATTGATCACATCAGTTATGTAGAAACATTATGCAATATCAACAGATGCCTTATTCTAAAATGAACGAGATCAGTATAATTTACGCTTGAGCAGTTAAACAACTGTGCGCACATTTGACCATGGAAATGTGTCTCAATTAAAACTCATTCTAGATAAATGTTATCTTCACGGGTTCCAGCGTTCAGGCGTACAGGAAGTGGGAAAGCATTGATTAATCATGCCATTTTCACTTGCTGAATCCATAGTCTGCCTGTAAGCCTTACTGTAATGTACCTAACTCATCAGCACTGACAGCAGCCCCGGTCTTTTAAAGGCTGCTGATGAGTGATCAGTCTCTCGGTACTGGAGCTCTGGATAATGGAGGTTTTGACAGGAGAGCTGTGTGGAGAAGTTTTTCGACGCTTCAGACTGAAGTGCACTAGAAGCTCTGTTTGAGGACTCCATACTTGAATTAGTGCATTTTGTAGGTTTAAAAGCACATACTGTCAATATGATCTGCATTTAAATTGGTGTGTGTGTATGTGTGAGTGTAAGTGTGTGTACATGAGTGTGTTAGGTTTTGACTTCTCCAGTATTATGTCCGTAGTATTAATGTGTGTGTGTGTTGTGATGTTCACCAGTGTGATTACGGTAGACTACCCAAATTCAGTGATGTGATGCACGCTAATATGGCTATCAAAGAGTAGAGAGTCTTGGCCATCCGCTGGGCAGTGGGCATGTCACCTTAGCTGAAATTAGGACAGTGAAAGGATCAAGTTTCAGGAGGAATAGGCTTGTCTCCCTGCAAGTAGCCTATGTGTTGCCTGTGTATTTGAGAGATCTGTGTCCATCTTAGATTACATTACATTATTGTCATTTAGCAGACGCCCTTATCCAGAGCGACTTACATAGGTCACAATTTTTACATGTTATCCATTTGTACAGCTGGATATTGACTGAGGCAATTCTAGGCTTAAGTACCTTGCCCAAAGGTACAGCAGCAGTGCCCCAGTGGGAAACTAAACCGTAAACCTTTATGTTTGGTGTGCGGCTCCATACCACCATGCTACAGTGCCGCCCCTATGTATATGTGCGTCTCTGCATTTTGTTTGTTTGTTTGTGTTTGTGTGTGTGTGTGTTTGTGTGTGTGTGTGTGTGTGTGTGTGTGTGTGTGTGTGCATGTTTGTGTGTGGAATGTGGGGAATCCAGTTTACCATTTTCTTGTGGTGGAAGTGTGCTATTGTGGTTGTGGAATTTGTAACCAGTGGGTAGCTTTTTCGATTCCCCATTAGCGCAACACTGTCATTCCCTCGAACATCTTCTAAGCAAATTAACACTGTAGTGTAGGAAAACTGCAAGTTAGAACACCCTCTGTCCCGTCTCTTCTTGCTTCCTGAAATGCAAGAGGGCATAAAGCCCACGTCCCACTTGGAGAAGGAGTGGGAGCGTGCATTCTACGCTTCGTTCCTCTCTGAGGCCTGTCCACCTGGCTCGAGGCCGACCCATCTGAGAGGGTCAGATGAGTGAAAGACCACCCATCTGTGATACTGGTGACATATTCACTCGTCCTCACGCTCACCATAGTGACTGTGTATGCAGCTGCTGAGCCACGCTGCTGTTTGTATGGCATCTCAGTGAACAGCACTGACTGAACTCGGAGGAGAGGTGAAAGAGCTCATACTCAGTGTGAAGTCGCTCCGACACTGACCCTGTTATTTGAAAACTGGCACATACGATCGTGTTGTGGAAGTTGTGGAGTGTAACCACTGGGACAAAACATTACATTTTAATGTGAAATCCTTTTAGTGATACCATCAACTGACGTGTACTTTTTTCCCACCAAGGCATTATTCAGGTTCTGAAACTTAATTCAAACGTGATGTTGATATAATCTTGATGTCTTTGAGAGTTTTGTTTGCCGTTACATTAGTGACCTTTCCATCATACCCCCACCCACACCACTTAGCCCTGTTTCAGGTCGTGATTTGATGTTCAGCTGTAAAACTCCATGCTGTTATCCTTTGGTATGTTGTCCTGTGGTTGTGGCTCTGTGTTCCTTGGCACCCAGCGGTACAGAGATAGTGTTACAGTGGGTGTTCCTTGGGGGGTGTATGAGAACACAGAGCAGCTTTACTCCACGCATAGACTCAGATAAGCACTGACACTAGACCCATCACTCTCACTCACTTATCTTCAGGCTTGCGTACAGAGATTAACTGAAGCTGGTTCAAGAGAACAGCGGAGTTAGTGTTTAGTGTAGTTGTAGCCTATTTAGTCTAATTAGGTTTTGGTTTGATAACGTACTGTACAGTACCAGTCAAAAGTTTGGGCACACTTTTCTTTCTTTATATTTTACTATTTTACCAAATTTAAGAATAATAGTAAAGACATTGAAACTATGATACTACACAAATAGAATTATGCAGTGACCACAAAGTGTTATATCACTATCTGTATTTGTCAAAGGAACACATTTCAAGCTTTTAAGCATAAGTCTTTAGATCAAAATGTCTTTGAATGAATATTTCCTATTATCTTAATCAACTGTAATCAAACATTTAACTGGTACTGTAGTTCTACTAGCATTCATCTGAAGTTCTGTTAGCTTGGGTTCAACAGTAGGTTAAGTACTCATCTGTATGTTCTGTCAGCTATATATAGTACTCATGTGTATGTTCTGTCACCTATATATTAGGAGTATGTTAGCTTTTGTTTGTTTTTGTAATAGTAAGTGTTTGTCCTTTTGTAAAGTAAGGTAGGCTAGATAGTGCTTATGTCTGACTGCATTGTATAGTAGCATAAATGCTTCTCCCCCTTAAATTAGGTGAAGCGTAACCGTCTTGTGGTTATGCTTGGTTGTGTGGAAAGGTAAACCGCAGCGCTCATGTTGAGTCAGGCATAATCAGAGTGTGATTATAGGCATGTGTTGAAACAGTGAAGCACATTTCACATAGACATTTCTTTTTCTGTGGCTGTGCAGGTTTACTGAGAGGCATGTTTACCCCAACCACAACAGCCACCGCTTATATTTCAGATATGCCAGAGGTGTTCGCACAGAAAATTGATTCAGGCTAGTTCACTGAGCAGATACAATAGTAGTTTGGCCCAGACACCAGGTGGATCGAGCAGAAACAGGTGTCTTTATCCTGTGTAAAATTCCACTGCCAGAGAGTTTCTTTGCAGTGCATTCCTAGATGGGTAGCACAGGCTTGTTGTTATGGATTTGATAAATCGTAGTGCAGTCAAGCCCTCAAGCTCCCCCTTCAAATAAGTTGACTAACCTGTCCCAACCAGTTGTGGAGATCTAGAAATTGTTGCCTTTGTCACTGCTTCTGAAAGCTCTACAATAATAATTTTCTTAGATTTAGATTTAAGTAGAACTCAATCTGATGCTTCTCTTCCTCCTTTTCAACATATTGAAGAGCTCCAGGTATATGTATGGGTTTTTCATATCTGTTATTAGACTGACCACATTTAAATATGTACTTTGATGCCTGCGGGGGCAGTCAGTATAAGTTCAGCAGCGTTTTGCCCTTTGCTTTGAATAACTAATTTAAGCAAGTGTTTTCATTTGGATTCTTATGTGGCATTTTTTGTAAATGGCTGTGAAAGTGAAGCATGGATGAAAATGGTGTAACATAAATTTGTTACCCAAAGGTCAGAGTGAGGGACGTTGCTGTTGGCTGGAATGCCCTCTGCCATGTTTTTTTATAGCATAGCTAACGATATAATCTCTGCAAGAGGGTGCAGTGTATGCAGGTGACCAAGGAGAAACACTGAAATTACTGAGGAATGGTGACTCCAGCAGTCTGTGAGTGCATATGTGGATTAATCTGTTGGACTGGTACTTCTAAATGAAGTGCCTTTGTGTCATGACATCTTGTGACCCAGTTCCCCGGTTCCTGACTCCGAACTGGTCCTGACCCCCCTGCCAGTGTGATTATCACACATGTAGATCAAATTAAAGTATGAATTTCCTTTTCCAGCATCTGCAGAAAACTACATTTAAACCGTAATCCCAGAGAAGAACCTTTATTCAACTGTACCAGTGAGTTCAGATAGAATGCCCTTGCTTGGTACTTTTAAGAACATTACTAAATAAAAGTTTTATGTGTGTGTGTGTATGTGTGTCTTTCACAGGGCTCAGTCAGGGCAGAGTGGTGAAGGTCGCTCAGGGCCCTCTCACCCGCGTGGTGGGACAGCCGGTGTCGCTGCGCTGCGACGTGTCGGACTATGACGGCCCCCTGGAGCAGGACTTCGAGTGGCAGCTCCTCAGGGGAGACCAGTGGCTCAAGATCATCTCCACATTCGACGTCACCTTCACGGACCCCTCCCTCCAGGAGCGCGTCGACAGCCACGACATCGCCATGGAGAGGCTTGGCGACAGCGCCGTGGAGCTCAGGATCCGGAGTGCCAGGGCCGAGGACAGTGCCATCTACCGCTGCAGTACCCCCAGCACTGACACGGAAATCAGCGGGAACTACGAAGCTGAAGTACAGTTGAGAGGTAGGCCCCGCCAATCGCCATTTTTACCGCAGCACCGGAACGTGTGGCTTCAGCAAACAGAAAATATGGGAAGCACCTAAATGACGCTAACAGATAAGTAATGTATTTCAGTAACATAGTCACATATTAACAAATGAGAGGAATCATGTGTTAGTCATATCTTTAAGAACAGGGGTTTGTGGATTGCTGTATATAGATAGATAGGAAGGTTGGGTTAGGGTTAGGGTTAGGGTTTGGGTTAGGCTGTCAATTAAAACTGTTACCTGATAAAACAGTTTAAACATTTCTTCACCTTTATTCGTTTGCTTTGGCAGAACTTATGCCATGTTTTGGCATAGGAGACATTGAGGCCACCTTCTTCAAAATGCAATAGCAGTGTACCACCAAGGATTCAGTCAAACAATTCAGCCCTTTCATAATCACCAAAATCTAACTCTAATCCTTGACCATGTGTTCATAACCCCTAACTCCTAACCCATGATTAATAACATTTAACACTTAATTCTTAACCCCTAATACCTAACCTCTAATACATAGGCCATAACCCCTAATTCATAGCCCATAATTCCTAACCCCTGACCCTTAATGGGTGTAGCTGTTTATCCTGAGGGCAAAAGAAATGTACTTTCTTTTCTTATTTATTTGAATTATTCTGAAAAGAAAGCATGTTTTTTGGGGTATTTCACATGGCTATTGACATTCTGAAATCAGAATGTCAGAATGTACATCCATAATAATGAATCCATATAGCTTCCTCTGTTTTGGTGATGTGCTGCCTCCGTGCCTCCAGGCTGGTGCAGGAACTATCCACATGATGAAGGCATTTTCTCACTGAGGGTCTTTCACCCTCCCTCCCTTAAACAGATTATTATGTGCATGATCTAAACTGCTCATACCTGGTGTTTAGGCCTGCCTGTAGGAGCTCTGTGTCTGTAGGAACTCTGTGACAGGATACACAGGTGAATAAACCGGTTTTAACTGGAAATGCCTGTTGACTCCCGAGAGAGTGATGAGTATTGAGCTACACTGGGGGGTGAAGTTTAACAGTACAAAAAGCAGCAGGCATAACTAGAAATGTTTATTGTACATGAATTTGTATTTAAAAATGAATATTTTTGCACTTGTTATTCACATTGGAAAACATATACCATGTATTATGTATATTACATTAAGTTTTATATAGCACTTTCAATTAAAACTCAGGGCTTTGATATGTAGGTGTATCCACAGCATATTCAGATATCAAAATGTACACTTTGTGCCCACACTGGGCTCCTTTCATCTGCAACAGGGAATGGTGGTGTTGCTCATAATATCATATTGTTTGTTCTCTGCAGTGATTGGGGACAGCCTCAAGGTGGCACCGTCGGCCCCTCCAGCCGTGGTCCCAGAGGGCAGTCCGTTCAGCCTCCGCTGCAACGCCACACAGAACTCATCGGAGCGCACCCACCTGTCGGTCACCTGGTCTCTCCGGAAGGGGGCGTCCTCCGAGGACATCCTGACCTTCGGTCCTGACGGGAAGGTGACAGTGGGGAGCAGCTTCGCCCAGCGCTACACAGACGGGGGGCTGCGTCTACACCCGCGGGGGGACGGGGAGTTCGGCCTGGTCCTGACCGAGGCCCTGCCCGCCGATCAAGGCGTGTACGTGTGCACGGCTGGGGTGTGGGTGCAAGAGGGGGCCAAAGTTTGGCAGAAGATCCAGGAGAAGAAGGTGGAGATGGGAGAGGTTCGAGTCACTCCCACAGGTATGTTCATCACTGCAGATAGGCTCCTGTCTATTGAATGAAATGTACAGAATGGAAGTGCATCTCTGTCTATGTCAGGAGCACATTAATAGAATGTACAGAACAGTTCTAGTTCCTAAACAGCAGTGATTGAAGGCATTCAAAAGCTCACAACTGATATTGGAGAGAATAGATTTATTGAATAGATAGAATAGATTCAGAACCTTTATTTAAACTCTCATGAAAGTATTGAGTCTGGTTGCATCCATTCCAGATTCCATGTTGGACAGGATAGTTAAGCCAATCAGATGCCACTTCTCACCATCCCACACTGTACTGTATCTATGGAGAGGCTTCCAAAAAAGGCCAGGAAAGGACACTTTGGCAGTGTGTTCGCTGTGTCTACCTGTTGATGGATTGAATGGTCCACAGGCTGTAGCAGTGTTTCACAGTTAGTCACCTCTTTTGGCTGCCCTCTTTGTATGCTCTAGAATGTAGCCTCATTCCTGTGCTCACCCAGGACAGAGCAGTGGTGTTTGAGCTCGGGTTTCCTAGGATACTCCTGCCGAGTTACTGTAAAACTTCCCTCACCAGTGCACAACTTTTAATTAAAACTCGAAAAAACGAGGGTGGTGGAGCAGTCGGAGAAAAAAATGGAATCCAACAAAAGCAGAGAGGAGAGGAGAGATTATGGCCCTTGACCTTTGAGTAAATCCTGCTTCAAATAACATTGTAGCCTGGCAGTAGCAGGAAGCAGGACTGTAAATTCCAAAGAGGTTTCAGTATTCCTGTAATAGGGACATTTTCAGGCAGTTATTTTACATTCCTTCAAGGCAAATTCCTGAAAAATGCAACAAAAAAAAAAACGTCATCTGTTATCATTGTGAGATTGTCAGAGTAGCCTTCACTCACATGTCAAAGTACAGTAACTATTTTTATGTTGTGGTAGCTCCATATTATGCTCTATGTGCAAGTTTCATGTGAGCGCCGTCTCATTTTATTTGCACGATCCGTTAGTGCCCTTTGCTCTCGTTTAGTCTATGGAAATGTTCTTTGCCCCTTGTTTCAGCTCAGTCAATGACAGTCACTGTGGAAGACAACACCACTCTAAGCGTGGCTGAAACCCTCAATTTGACCTGCACTGTTGCGGCTGATGACCTTGATGCCGTCAGCCTAGAGGTCGCGTGGTTGGTCGTCCCCAGCGCTGGGGCTGGCTCAATGGGCCCGCAGGTCCTGGTCCAAATGGGCCGCGACGGGGTGGTGCCGGACGGGTCGGAACTGGTGGGGGTCAGCCGGGTGGAGGCGGGATCGTTCAGGTTGGCCATGCGTGGCGTGGAGCGGTCCGACTCGGGGCTCTACTCCTGCCGGGTACGGGCCTGGATCCAAAAGAGCAGTGGGGAGTGGTACCAGGCGGCAGAGAAGACCTCCATCCCAGTCCAGGTTCTGGTCACTCTAATAGGTGAGTGCTGTTTGCTGCTTGCTACATGTTCCACTTCTCAGCGTGATGATCTGAGATGCCTGCGCTCAATGTGTCTCTGTCTTCTCTTGCTTTCTCATATGTCACAAACTGCTTTCAATCTTAAAACGCATGAGTCATCACAGAGCCAGTGACATTGCGGCACTTGCTATGATTGTCCATTTGTACATATGATATATTACTGTATTGGTAATGTTTACAATTAATTATCTTTGTGCAGCCTGCCAGGTTATTTAACGCAGAAGTGCTCTTGTAAAGATTTTAAAGTGATGAGGCAGTTAATGAAAGAACTTCTCCTGGGTCAAAGGTCACCCTCCCTGAAACTCTCATTCCTGCTCCGTATATCCTCTGGCTTCAGGAGCCACTTCTCTCTGTGATGGAGATGGGTCACCTTTTAACCACTGACTGCGTCACTAGCACAGGCGTTTCTCCTTTCTCACCGTCATGTAGGATGTTACAGGTCTCTTGTGCAATGACTAATGATTAAGCCTAATTAATGGCAGCAATGAAGAACTAGTCCTTCCCACACCCAGGTAGCCTTAGCGAAGAGGACTGAATGGAATTTCGTCAGAATAAATCTCTGTATGTGGTTGTGTGGTGGTGTGTGTATATACGAGAGAAACCACTGTGACTCTGGACCCGCCATGTGTAAACATCCATTCAGTGTGCTAAATTGTATGAAATGGCTGACAGGTCTGGCTGCAGGTTATCTGGTAATTATACATCTGGCTGGTGCCCTATCACCCAGTAATTTGCTTTGCCAGTCTTAAAGACTCAGGTTAATGGACTGTTATTCTTTCCCTATCCCACAACTCCCTGCTGTGTGCAACCACCACATCACCTTTCTCTTCCTCTTATTTTTCCGTTGGATAATGGGTGGGGGTTTACACTTGACTTATCTATGCGCTCAGCATTGGAACAGCATGTGACACACCACTGTCTAGATAACATCAGATCCTACGAGATTACAATGGCACATGTCCATTTCAGCCAATCAAGGTAAGCTGTTCCGAGAATAAGGAGTGGGCATTACTTGAGTTTTTTAGACCTCCTGTTTCTATTAAGCCAATGTAAGGCCAATGAGCTTACCTTCCTTTCAGTCTGATAAGACAGAAGCATTATGAAACAATATTGTGATTAAACAGAACAAGAGAAGCTGTTGCAAGCTACGGTTAGTCAGTGTGACCCACCTTTTTATGAAAGTAGCTAGCAATGTGGATTTTCAGGTTATTCCAGTGTGCAACTTTGTCATTTTAAGCTGACAGTAAGTTATACTCCTTTCATCTTCCATAAAGAAAAACAGCAAAAGGGGGGAAAGCAGTTTTGTAGCAATTTTTACACATTCAGTGTAAATTCAGTGTAATCTTAAAGTTGACACACAGAGCTGAATTTTGATGATGTTTAAAGATGTTTTTATTTGGTGAAACACTAGCTGAGTCCTACTTTCAGTTCCCCATTTTCTCACTTCTTTACCTACATTTACATTCCATTTATGGAAAGCAAATCATTTCATGCCGATCATTAATATCAAAAGCAACTTAGCTGTGATAAATGAATATGTAGGTTTTTGTGTTTTTCCAAGACACCCTCATCTCCCTTCAAAGCGGAAGAAACTGACTCCCAAATGTTTCCATGTGCAGGTCTGAGGAGGAGGAGGTTGAGTCTCCGGCCCTGAACCAAAGCTCACCTGTGAGAGTTAGATTACCATAGCTGTGATATGTGTGATTTGTGTGTCCACATCCATTCGTGTGAAGGGAGTGATTCTTCAAACGGTCCCTGAGGCCTTTCATAAAGTTACATGGGACAGTGATTTTGACAGAAAACGATCCAAGGTTGGTTGCAGGTGGATGAAGTCACGTGGTGACAGTGGGCCAATGAGGGACTAATGAGGGTTGTTTTTTCAGTCCGTTGTGTAGAAGCCCTGTGGGCTGGAATCCCTCCGCGCTGTGCTGACTTAATCTCTCCATCTCTGTCTGTCCTCACCCTCATCTCTCACTGCCCTCCCGTTCATGACAGGAGGGAGGGAAAGTGAAAGTGTGTAGAGAAGGCACCGAAGCCCCGGGGCAGCTGGGAAGCATTCGCCCCTCTTGCACGTGGTTATGCCACATGCGTTTCGCGGCAACAGGGACTTTCTCCGGGTCTGAGAATGACTGTCACATTCCATTATAGTCAGTGGTGTCTTCTGTACCATCTCGGGGTTCCTGTGTAGCACCCAGCCTAGTTTCTTTTATCTCACACTGCTGGGGCATTCTTTAATCTGCTCAGAATTGATGTGCCAAACCACAGAATGGCCCAGAAAGTTCTTGATATGTGTAATTCTGGTTTGGGAAGTGTGTCAGAGGGAACACGGCTGATGGCATGTGCTCTCACTCTGACATCATCACCAGGCCAGGAGTGTTAACCGTAAGACAGCTTGCACAGATTCCCTCATTTCAGTCTGAGTTCACCATGACTTTTGGCCTCTCCCACCTCTCTCATGCTCCATGTCTATCTGCAGTGGAAAAATACATTTAAATTAGCACCACACACTGTTTCTATGGTTCCTCCACCACAGGCTTCTAGGACTCTGCTCACTACTTATTTGCATCCTGCTGGATCCTGGAGCTGCAGTCATTTACATTTAAAAATGTACAGCAACACATCCTAATAAGCTCGTGTCATGCTACAACCAAATTCTCGTTTGACGTTACTGAATCACCGACATCCTAATATGTAACTGACAATGCGCTTACCTGACACATTATTGGCTTTGTGAGGGATTATCACTGGGTGTGGTCTTGCGTTCAGTAGTTGTGGCCTAAATTCCATTGAAATGTGCAGTGTTAGTTCTGAAGATTTGACATGGGAGTAACTGTATACCTTTCCTGGGTTTATTGCTGTTAGGGGAACAACCTGCTGCCCTCGGAGGACTGTTGTTTTCAGTTTCTTGTTGCTAGAACAGGACGGTATCAGCATAGCCCTGAGTTTGGCAGCTTTCCAAACTGCAGGGACTGTTAATGATATGTTACCTGTTTACATTCCTGAATTAAACCTTAAACATGTATTATCAGTGTGTTACACTCTTTTGCGACCCCAACGAAACACTGTGTTTTGACTGTGTATCACATTCTTTCGCGTCATTACGACAACGCTGTAGTTTAAACCTGTAATGTCAGGTTGTTATGTGTCAGTGAATTGCATCTGTCCGCAGTCTGAGAGGGAACCTTCTCAGCCATGCTAGTCACAGTCCCACAGAGAGAGGGGTGTTCTCACTGAGACCCACCCCATAGAGATAGGTGCTCTCACTGAGATCCACCCCATAGAGAGAGGTGCTCTGAGACCCACCCCATAGAGAGAGGTGCTCTGAGACCCACCCCATAGAGAGAGGTGCTCTCACTGAGACCCACTCCATAGAGAGAGGTGCTCTGAGACCCACCCCATAGAGAGAGGTGCTCTCACTGAGACCCACTCCATAGAGAGAGGTGCTCTGAGACCCACCCCATAGAGAGAGGTGCTCTCACTGAGATCCACTCCATAGAGAGAGGTGCTCTGAGACCCACCCCACAGAGAGAGGTGCTCTCACTGAGACCCACCCCTTAGAGAGAGATGCTCTGAGACCCACCCCATAGAGAGAGGTGCTCTGAGACCCACCCCTTAGAGAGAGATGCTCTAACTGAGACCCACTCCTTAGAGAGAGATGCTCTAACTGAGACCCACCCCATAGAGAGAGGTGCTCTGAGACCCACCCCTTAGAGAGAGACGCTCTAACTGAGACCCACCCCACAGAGAGAGGTGCTCCGAGACCCACCCCACAGAGAGGGGTGCTCTCACTAAGACCCATCCCATAGAGAGAGGTGCTAGTGTTCGATCTAATACCTGTCCCTCTGAGATACAGGCATACAGCGGTCCTTTTGGTCTGTCTTTGTGCCATAGCCATTATGTTGCTTTTTTGCAGTAGATTAAAGGCTGTCACTTAACATAGGTTTAAGGGATTTCAGGTTTGAACCTGCTCCTTCTTCAGGTATGATTACCTCCCTGGCCGTTTCAGTGCAGGATCTTTTGTTCTAGATGGCTCTTGTTTACTTCCCACCCCTGGATGATAAATTCAGAAATTACATCTCTGTAGCTTCCTTGAGTAAAGCTAACATTTGACCTCCACATATCTCAGAAGAAACTGTTGCATTAGGTTTTTCAGAGGAACAGGAAGAGTGGGGTGCGGTCGCCCCTATCTCCTGATAAACTCATTGGCTCATGTTTCTGACAAATGAACAAGTCAAAAGGTGCGGGAAGTGCACAGCTGTTTCTTTCTACCGCTGCTCTCACCGGGTGCACATTTAGGGTCACAACAGCGGAGTCACATGACCGCTGATAAGCCCTTTCTGCTAAACCTCCCTCGATCCCACTTTGTTTTCTTCAAAAAGAATTGTTCTTCGGCACCAGCCCTCCTCCTTACTGCCCGGCATTTCTATGGTAACAAACACCCCACATCCACATAGGTCATTCAATAGTCTGCTTGCGCCCCTTGAGAACGACCTGAAATGTGAAAAGAAACCAAAGCCTTTATTTCGGCCTCTGTGTAACTGCATTGTGCTTGGATGGTTTGGAGTATTGTTACCTGTTCAAATCCCAGGTGTCAAGGCTAGTTACTCTGCCTCAGTCACCTCTAAAAAGGGCACCAGAGAGAATAAACTGTGTAACTTTTAATCTTCAGGAAACCTACTGAAAGCTGCCCCTCCTCACACATACATACAGTAATAATGTAATATTGGTTTGGATTTCTTGAGAGGCCATTGGCAGGAACATGGTGTGCAGTTTAAATTCATTTCTCCGCCCACTCTGCTCAGTTATCTTACAATGAAAAACACTTCTTCTCTATGATATCTCACTTCAGACAAATAAACCAACTTCCGTCTAGCTGGGCCTCGCGCCACCTTGCTGTCGCACCTGGGCTTGGCCATTCTGTTACTGCTGGGCAGTTTGGTGTGGAAAGGCCTCTGGGTTGCCTTAGGAGGATAGAGATTCCATTCAATTCACTAAAGAGCTACAGAGAGAGATTCACAGGGCACAAAGGAGAGGTTGCATGTATTGCCCATTGTGACACTCGTGGCATTTTTAGAGTTAATGTGAGCATTTTGGAAGGACAGACTAAACCTGCAGCTTTGTTAATGGTTAACTCAGTGACAGTATTCTTAACAGCTCTTGCTTTCTGATTTATAGCAACTGTGTGTGTGTGTGTGTGTGTGTGTGTGTGTGTGTGTGTGTGTGTGTGTGTGTGTGTGTGTGTGTGTGTGTGTGCCAGCATGCGAGCATGTACATGTACTGCAGTGTTGAGGTGCTTGTTGAGGTACATGTACTGCAGTGTTGAGATTTTTCTTTCTGTCCCTCCAATTCAGATGCGTGTCATTGGCATGACCACAGCAGTACTACCAAAGTCATGGATTTAGAATGAATATAAGCAACAACGACAGTGCTATCAATTAATGGACTTATTGTAGAAAATAAGAAAAAAAAAGAACTACAGTCCCTTCACATTCTAAGAAAATGTTTTGGCAGAATGTCTATGTACTGTTACACAGAACTTGTGTTATATTCTCTCTCTCTCTCTCTCTCTCTCTCTCTCTCTCTCTCTCTCTCTCTCTGTCTGTCTCTTTCTCCCTGTTGCAGAGCCTGATTTCCGGGTCACCCTCGGAAGCATTGTCACCCCGAAGTTCTCCGGGGACCCCACGGAGCTGGACTGCAGCGTGACAGACGTGTCACGGCTGGGGGAGGGGCGTCTGGGCGTTTCCTGGCATTACACGGAGACCACGCCCAGCGACGCGCCCACGAGCACGCACGCCATCGCCGCGCTAGACGAGCAGGGGAACCTGCAGCTGTGGGATGAGTACCGCGAGCGCGCGGAAAAGGGGCACCTCGCCCTGTCCAGGGTGAAACCCGACACCTTCAAACTCCGCCTCCTCCACACCCGGGACTCCGACAGGGGAGCCTACTCCTGCACCGTCTCCGCCTGGACGTACTCCCAAAAGGGGGGCTGGAAGAAGAGCAAAGACGTGCGCTCCGACCGCCTGGACATAGCCTGGAGCTCCAAAAGTATGTAATGCCCTCTCGAGTCCGAATGCATCTAGGGTCTCCCCCTAATCAGTGCAGTAGTGCTGTGTATATGTCTGTGTGTCTGTGTGCAAGTGATTGGATGTGAGTGTGTGAGTGACTGTGTGTGAATATGTACAGGGTGTGAGGGCCGCAGCATTTAGGGGGGTTAGAAGATGGAAAGGGGGTTTTTCCTGAACCCAGATCATTCTGCCCCCCACCCTACCCTCGTTGAAGCCCAAGGACACTCTTCCCTCTAGTCTCAAGGGTCCAGCATCGCAGATGGATTCTGTGAATTTTGTATCCGAGTCAGACTTTCCACCCCTTTGAGGGGGCCATTCTAAATGCCTTCCATTGTTAGTGTTCCTCTTAGTCTCAGTGCCGGTCTCACGAAACAGAGTCCTCTCTTGTCAAAAACCAGACATGCAAGACTTCGGTCACCCGCCACAACACAGAGACAGCACTCACTGCTCAGTAACCCACTTTGTGTTTCCTCATAGCATGATTAGATTATCTGGTATTCTACTTTGTTGCGATGAGGGCATTTTTAATTGAAATTACAGCAAATACAGGGAGGTAAAACATAAATCAATTCTTACACATAAAAAGTTATGTGTTATGTATAAGTTAAGGAAGGATACCACAGTGACTTTAAACCACTGACTGATGTCCCTCAGTAAGTCATTGTATTTCTGGTTTTCAAATTGTGTGTCTCTGTGTTGAACTCCTTCAGTAATGCTTCTGTATGACTGTCCTGGTACAAAACCCCTTCAGGAATAACTGTCAATTTGTCCTTCTACTTATCATCTTCAGTACTGACTTTCAGTCTGTCCTTGTATTAACTCAGTAATGGAGAAATGGTTCTGTCCTTCTGACCTATGCAGACCCAAGCCTTGGTGTGGTGGCCCGGCGTCTTCGGGAGACGTCCTCGGCCGGCTCCACGTTTGAGATGAGCTGTCAGGTGATAGGGCAGAATCTGCAGAACCCGGAATACTCGGTCCTGATCCAGGTGGAGAAGACAGTCGGGGGACCGACCCGGAAGATCCTGTCTCTGAGCAAAGACTCCATCCTGCAGCTGGAGGACTGGAAGGAGTCGGGCCGGCTGGACAGTGTGGTTCTGGAGAAGACCGGCTCACGCGAGTTCCGGTTCCGACTGTACGGAGCACAGGTCTCAGACCGGGGGTTCTACTTTTGCGATGTGAGCGCTTGGACACGTGGTCCAGGAAGCGGGAACGACTGGACCAAAGCCATTAGCGCCGAGTCCAACAAAATTGAAATCAGCTTTCCTGAAACAGGTAATATTCTACAAATCCTCCATGCACAGGTAACCCTGTGCACCTACTCCATGCACAGGTAGCCTTGAATACCTCTTCTACGTACAGGTAACCCTGTACTCAGCCTCTGTGCACAGGTAACACTGAATAATACTACCCTTCTGCTCTTGAGTTTAACCTGGAGAAAGCCTTGCATTCATTACAGTCATAATTCTGTTTGCCTGCATTGCAGATTGCTTTAGCCAAGGTGACTTCCTGTGCTTACAGCTCCATTCTGCAGAGATTCATGTCAGCACCTCCTACCAAAACCACACATGTTGTCCCAGTTATAGCTTTAGCCATATTAGCATTAGCAGTGACCCATATGTGTGTGGTTTTTATGTGAAACATATTGCCTCTGTCATCGTTTTTGCTACATTAGCAGTAGCAGTGACCTATATGTATTTGTTTGTATATGTTGTAAAGTGCAGCGTCCTTGTATGTACATTACCTGCATTAGCATCAGCAGTGACCCATGAGCGTGTGTGTGTGTGGGGTGGAAAAGTAGGGCAGTGACTGCTTCCCAAAAGCCCTATTGTCAGCTGTCTGTCACACACTGTGGTCTAGCCCTACTCCTGCACCAGTATCAGTGCTAAATTTAAGCTTACATAAGCTTACAAAATTACAGACACCATGGATATGCTTTGTCTCTCTCACTCCCTCTCTCCTCTTTCTCTCTCTGTCCCTCTCTCTCCCCATCTGTGATTATTCAAGATTTCAGATTCAATGTGTTCCCTTGGCATGGCTTTATAGTGTGAAATATTGCCAAAAATGCTACAATAAACACACAAATGTATATATTTATATAACGGTAGTGCAGTCATACAAGTATAAAAGAAACACACTGAGGTGAAACAGAGAGAAAAAATGCTTTGTTGAATATAAAAATAAGTGAATAAATAAACATAAAATAAAGAACTTGGGCATGTTGGGGGTGGTGTTTTTGGATGTCTATCCTCTGTCCCTAAGGCTGTGGAAGGTTTACACATGCTGATATGCAAAGTTTGCTCCTTCTTCCCTTGAAGGAATGGGATTTAACTGTTTTTAACAGTTTAAGAGGAGGTTAAACTGGAGTGTCTCTGAATTTTGGAAAATAATCTTTCCTTGTGTTTTTGTAAGTTAACAAAGTGCATTTCTGTCTCAGTTACATGCAGCTCACAATGGCTGTGCAGGGTGTTTATGTTGCTAGGCTGTGGTCAATTGTAAAAACTGTAAGTTTGTTCTTATAATTGGTCTTTCTTTTGGATGTTTTCCTTTCACTTTTTGACTATTTAGGTCCCTATGGCATTCAGGTTTGTTTAGTAATAATACCTTGTTTGTTCAGTTTTAAGCACATTTATTTTTTAAAAAGAATGTTCCCTCAAATGTTGATTTAGGTCATTTTTGTGTGTCAGTAGTTTGGATGTGACGTGAACTGGTTCCAGTTTGACTTGGATCAGAAAGCCTGAGAACCATTTAGCTCAGGGGGTCCTCTATCTATCACTTCACTGTTGGGTGGGGTAGTGGGGCGGAAAGAGGGTTTGTTTTTTGTCTTCCACTCTGTCAGAATGGACCTCGCCCCTGACAAACACCCAGTCAGGGCTTGAGGTACGAATCTGCCAGTTTATTTGGAGTCTCTGCACTGCAAAGCAATGATGCATAAACACTTCTTACTCTGCACTGCGGGAGAGAGACAGGTTCAGACCGGAGGTACAAAGGGCATCTCCTAACGCCGCCCTCTCCAAGGAAAGACATAGAGCAGGTCTGGCTTTGAAGGGCAGTCAGCCAATTCACTGCTGGAAGACTCGTCCGAGAGAAAACTGTGACCTCTGACCTTTTTGTCTTTGTGTGTGTCCTTCACACAGGGCCATCTTTCAACGTGTCCATCCGCTCAGACACCACCAACGTCTTCCCCGGGGAGACAGCCAAGATGCAGTGCGACGTGACCATCCTGGGGCCGACTCCCAATGCAGGCAAGTCCCCCACTTCACAGCCAAGCACTCTCTCTCTCAGCACAAGCAAGCCCCTCCCCCACTCCTTTTCCCAGCCAAGTACTCCCCAGACAAACACAAGCAAGCACCCCACCAACGAATACCCCCCTCCAAATCAAGTAACTAATCCTGCTCACAACAAACTACTCTTCCTCTTAACCAAATACTTCTCCACAAAGCAACATTCTCCCCCTCACCCTTTCAACCAAATGATTCCCACCCCAACAAAATACTCTCCCTCCCAAACAAAAACCCATCCCCACAACTAAATACTACCTTTCACAACTAGGGTACTTCTCACAGCTTATCTTATCTTATCTTAAGTATTCTTGCTTTGTTCAGCAAGTAAGTGGCAACAATGTGATATCACGTTGTTGTGACAATTTTTTGGCATTTTTTCTGGATTTAATCAAATCCATTTCAGCAGCTATTGTGAAACTGTGGTGTCATCGCTGAAATATCAGTATCTGGAATGGTTGCCTAGATGCTTTGATGCTGCACAAATACGTGCAATTGCTTCGTAGGGCAATTGTCATCTCTGGTAGTTTTCACTGTAGCCAAGACAAACAAACAGAAAAAAGTTCAGAGGGTAGAAGATGCAGCATGTCAGACAAAAATGTCAGACAAAAACATTTTCTAAAAGATGCTTTATTTATATATTTTTTGTACACACACACACACACATATATATATATATATATATATATATATATATATATATATATATATAATTTATCTTAATAGCCATGATCCATGAGTAAGAAGCCATGAGTAATCATTACTTATGAATCAGTTTCGCCAAGACCTACAGCATTTTCTTAAATTAATTTAGCTATATCTAGAAAAGCATCTTGGCTAGATCTACCATTTTATCGGAATCTTAACCACATTCCCAGGCTTGTTCTTTCATGTGTCTCTAAACTTGATCCTGGCAACATTTTGTTGGTTTACTAACGATACCTGTTATTTATTTTAGATATCAGATAAACAATTTAAGTACGTCATTAATGAGTTAGTCGAGAGTCTCCTCAGTTTTAGTGACAAACAAACGCAGTGTCATTATGGGGATTACTGACCCCACCCACGGGTGATTTCAAATACGCCAGCACAAGTCACAACAGCACACTGAGCTGATGCCTTGGTTCTGGTTTGGCTTGATCGTGAAGAACCAATGCGAGCAAGCCTCTGTCCAGCTCTGTGGTGTAAAAGTGGTACTGATATTCTCTGCAAGGTGTACGCCATATGTCTTGATTTCTTATCATACTTCCTGATTCTGATCCCTCCTCTAAGGAATTAATAAACATACCAGGGCTGCCTCCTCTTTCCCACCCCCCATTGTTAAGGTACATTCCTATTTCCTGGCCATTCTACTAATCTGCAATCAGGGAGGTTCAGTTACTTCCAGTCCCACTGGAATAAGACCTTCTATGGCTAAAAACAGCATGGCTGTTCCGAAACCTTTGTTTTAAGCCGTGTTTACTACTGTATTAAGCTCAGATTCAGTTGTTACTATTAATATGCAAGCTAGACTAAGTGCTAAGCGCTAACCCTGAAGTTTAACTGAAACCAAATCAGAAGAAACCGTTGTCCTAATTACTCATTTTTTGTTCAAGCAGAGTGGGAAATAATGTCATTTGATGAGCATAGATATGCTGTGTTGATCATTTAATAGTTTGTGTATGAGAGAGAAAGAGGAGACGCAGAAATTAGGAATGTGGGTCCAGATATTAGCAGCTGCTGTGCTATCTCTGTGCCGTTTCTCTGGTGACATCACTACTTTAAAAGGAGGCAGAGAAGGAGGACAAGTGGATATCACTGGAGCCAGAAGAGATAAATCAGAATTAACAAAATTTGTTCATGTTGCATCAGGATTCAGGGATGTTTAGTTTTCAGCACAGGGCATTGTAAATATGAATCATTCACACAGAGATTGTTTTCATCGTGGTCAAGCAGATACATTTGGTTTTTGTCTTCAATCAATGCGATGAGTGTCTGTTCAGTTTTTCTAATTTGGTTCTCTGAACTACACTTGTTCAATTGCTTTATTACATGCGCTTATCCATAAGCCACTCTGCACGGGAATGTCCACTAAATGACTAAACATGTAAATGTGAGTGATCCGTGAGCTGAGAAGCAAACATCCAAAGCTGATGACGTGCCTGCTAATTGGTTCCCTGGAACTCTGGGGAATAGGAAGAATCCACTCATTTTGTTAGTCCAGTTTTTTCATTACTGATGATCTTACACCAATATTTAGGAGCAAACGACATAAACAATTTGGAGTAGCTTGCGCAGCCTCTCGTCTGTTCATCCTGTTCCCCTGTACATTCATCAGACTGGAAGGGGTGTTGGGAAAGGCTGTACAACCACCTTTTTTATGTCAAACAGGATGTAAAAGTGTTGAAATTCGGTATCTAGTGCAGCTGATGATAAAATTTGAGCTGCTTCACAACAGGAGTCTTGTATAGTTAAAGCAGGAGTCTGAGTCCTGTCTCCTCTCCTTTTCGGCCGTGACAACAGCCTTGAAACCCGCAGCTTCCCACAGTCACTGACTGATGCACTGAGTGAGTGGCTCTCACATGAATGACATTTTAAAATAGCCGAGGCCATTGTACAGAATGCATTCGGTTCCTGTCGTACTGAGAGATGAAAGTCCCTCTTCAGGAGCGGTGGCATGGCCGGCGTGATGTCACCAGGTGTTGAAGGCTGTGCATTCCACCCCAGGATGTGACAGGATGCACAGGCCTGCGATTGTACCCTCAGGGACACCTGTGTCATGAGTGGGACAAGTCTGCACTGGAGAGCTGCTCTATCTCAGGGATCTCTGTGAACAGTGAAACCAGGAAGAGTATGATGAGTGTCGCAAACAGAGGAAATAAACGGAGAGAGGAAGTGCGTGTGTGTGTGTGCGTGTGTGTGTGTGTGTGTGCGTGCGTGTGTGTGCGTGCGTGTGTGTGTGTGCGTGTGTGTGTGTGCGTGCGTGTGTGTGTGTGTGTGTGTGTGTGTGTGTGTGTGCGTGTGTGTGCGTGCGTGTGTGTGTGTGCGTGTGCGTGTGTGTGTGTGCGTGTGTGTGCGTGTGTGTGTGCGTGTGCGCGTGTGTATGCGTCTGTGCGTGTTTGTGCATGTGATTATATCATTTGTGTGTGATTGTGTGACTGTGTGTATGCCTGTGTGTGACTGAGTAGGTGATTGTTTCAATTTGCCAGTGTGTTTGTGTGACTACATGTATGCGTGTATGAACGTGATACCTTGTGCGTCAGTATCACAGTTCCGGGTTGAGCAACGCTCTGAGAAAAAGGTGTGTGTGAGAACCAGTCTGCGTGATGTAACAAGATTCTGGCTTTAATCCAGGAGGAGGGCCATGTGATCCTCAAAGATGGGCATTGACAAATGGAGTCCTCTGACTAAGATTCTGAGTGTCCAAACCATCTCTTTCATGTTCAAATAAATCTTTTTAGTTTGGGAGATTTAGAGCAGTGTCTTGTGTAATCTGTTTTTTTCTTTTGACCCCAGAATTTGGTTCTGTACAGAACAAATAGATTGTTTCTCATGTAGTCAAAAAGTAGGTAAGTCCTCACATATCACATGAATACTATCTTTACCGGTTAGTATTAGATGAGGGTTGCATGAGTGTATATGTATCTGTGGTGTGTGTAACCACCTTCCTGGTATGGGTGTGGTCCTCATTTGCCTAACATAAGCACAGGGAACACAATGAGGAGGGGTATAACTGCCCCATTATTCATACTCTTATTAATCATTTCTCAGAGGCATTAGTGTAGCTGTAAATTCAAATCTCAGATGGCATTGTTGACTAAACCATGTCACTGTGCACCAATATCCAGTTCAGATGAATAAATGAGCAACAGGGTGTTGTCGGTGTAACATTGTAACTATGTAGTTTCTAATTAAAATATCTGCCGTTCCAGTGTATTAATAAGAAACAGAGTGGTGGTTTATGGTACAAGTATTATGAAAGACCTGTGGATAAAAGGGTCTGCTTAGCAAATAAATAATATCCCTTGTCATTTGATAGGTAAAAAGAAGCAGAACAGGTCCTGATATGATCTTAGCTCTGTCAGTTCTCCTCCCCTGCTTTTTTATTGAAAAGATAAATAATACTCGGAACAGTAGGGAAAGAATGAGGCCCACAGTCAAAGCTGGTGAGTTTCATGGAGAAATGCTGTGCGACTCTCTGACATAAATGGGGAACAGTCACTTTGGGGAAGTACAGACTGTATTGAATGCCAGTCGGCAGTCCTGTCGAGCCTAATGCGAGGCAAGGTCTTCACATGTGTCGTTATGTGTGCAGGAGCGAGCAAGGCCCGTGCTACATTCCATTCCCCAAGGCTACATTCTATCCCCATAGGCCTTCATCCAGTCTGGCCTGGTCATCATCACCGCTAATCAGACTTCAGATCACCGTTGTAATTAACTGGGTACAGTGACGCAGAAACTGTCAGAGGGAATTTACATTGGTGTGTATCCGCATCTAGGTCTCTTCTTGGATAGCTTGTTCTGTCCCCCCCGAGCATTAGGAAACACTGTGACTATGAGGTTACGCTTTATGGTGTGATCAAAGCGTTGTGCCACGGGCCGTGGGTACTTTTGAAAAAGCGCCACGTTGCTCAAACAAAAGTGCACCTGTGAAAGTGTGGTGCTGATATTCACAGTTTTCACAATACACATCCATATCAAAATTGCATAATTCAGGCAACTCCTGGGTGAAGCTGGTGATTACTGAAGGAACAATGTGACAAAATAGAACCAAGCTGGTTCTCATCTCGTATGGCAGGCAGAAGTTCATCTGGGGCCAGTGGGGAGAACTCCATTGGCTGTAATGGAATGCATACACATTTTTAAACCCTGCAAAATCACAGGTTGGTGTAAAAGCCAAATGAGGGAACAGTTGGATTCCTGGGGCGTTTTATGCCATTTAGGTTCTCTGGATTTAACTGTCGTTTTAGGACAGAAAGGACTTTGTCATTATGTCAAAATGTGCACTGTTCCGTGTCTACACAGTGTTTTTCTATTCTAATCATTTTCACAAAATTGGTTAGTGTCCACAGTGGAAATGAAGCCAGTCCACATGTGTGTAGGTTTGGGGTCTTTTTTTTTGCTTTTAATCAAGTCCAACTAAACTAGTTTCAACACGTTTCTGGATATTGAGATCAGAGCTCTTAAAATGATGCCATAGATTGAACCCCCTGGAGAATGGTGCCAGAGACTTTCCCAGCATGGCTCACTGAGTTTCAGTCATAAATCAGGCAAGACCCTGTGAAACATAAAGCCACAAATCCACTAGGGCTGTCGGCCAAGTAGAAAAAAAGATTTTTTTTATTAGTTAGTCAGTACAATTAAGTAAGTTACACTGGTATATTCAGGAAAACCTGAAACACTTCCCCCCCTAAAGGAACTTCTCATGACTATAAAACTATCTCTTACTAAACTATGAAATAATTTTAAAAATCCAATGGTTTAACGCACTCATTAGCTTTACCTGCTAATTTGTACCTTGCCTGGCCAACCTTTGGAACTTGATCATGCAGTGCTTCTAATATTGTTGACTCTGTATGGTTTTTCTTTTGTGTTATATTGTAACTCACTTGTAAGTCGCTTTGGATAAAAGTGTCTGCCAGATGAATAAATGTAAATGTAATGTAGATGTAAAATTCTGGTCCCCCCTTTTTACAGTGTTTTGTCAGGGTTTCTAATTGCAACTTGCTTACTGGCTAGCAGAGTATTACTCTTTTAGCAATATTGATAAAAGTCTCTATTTCAGCTTCTTCTTTTCAGAGAATTCTGGGACAGCTGCTTGTGCTTATATTCTGTATTCGTCTCCATTTTGCCGTTCAGACTGCCCCTTTGAGGTTAACGGTCAGCTTGCTAATGTTATCATTTTGCGAATACAGTATACAAAACAACAACCCAGATCCAGTCTGTTTGCTTTGGCAACGCTGCATTCAAGAAGGTTAGCAATATGCATGTATGCAACATGACT
The DNA here is from genome assembly GCF_013368585.1 of Megalops cyprinoides. Lineage (NCBI taxonomy): Eukaryota > Metazoa > Chordata > Actinopteri > Elopiformes > Megalopidae > Megalops > Megalops cyprinoides. Next base: position 11,928,810 of record NC_050596.1, read on the forward strand.
ATTTGATGTTTCGACTATTTTATGGCTTGGTAGGTAGCTAATCTTGTTTCCCTGATGATAACTTGATGACAAGTCTGCTGTTTGTGAAAGACATTCCATACCATTAGCAAGACAGTTTTTGCTTCAGTTTTTAATCAGCAAACCACCAGAGCTCTAATCTTCACACTGTATTTGACACTTCAATGGGGTTCTTACTCTCTGAGGCTTTCTACCTCTTTGAGTCCTCCCACAGTGCTCACCTGTCACATGGAGGAGGTACTTTCTACCCTTAGAGACCGATCGTAGATAAGATAGTTAACAGAAGAGTTGGATTGAGGAACTGCGAGCTGATCTTAGATCTGTTGTCAAGGGCAGGAAGCAGACAGAGCTGTTTGTCCCTCAGTGTTGGTTATCCTTCTGTGTCACAGACGACGTGTCGTACGAGGTGAAGTGGTTCCTCAGCCGCTCCCTGGGCTCGGAGAGCGCCTTCTTGCTGGCCAGCATGGACCGCTGGGGCACGGTGAGGAAGAGCCCGCGCAACAGCAGCAGCGACTGCAGCCTGGAGCGGACGGACGGCCGCTCCTTCGGCCTCAGCATCCACAGCACGCAGGACAGCGACTCGGGCCAGTACCACTGCACCGCCACACCCTGGCTGCGCTCCCCCGACGGCGCCTGGACTCGGGGTCACGACCTCACCTCCGGCACTGTGTTCCTCACAGTCAACCTAGCACGTCAGTACGGTTTAAACAACCTGTGTGTGTGTGTGTGTGTGTGTGTGTGTGTGTGTGTGTGTGTTCATACTGGCGTGTGTGTATTCATACTGATATGTTTGTGGTAGCTGATACTGATATGCATATGTGTGTGTCACTTGTGGTCGATAATTGTGTGCATGCCTAGGCTGATTTCTGCGTTTGTGTGTTGTGTTTCAGTGTGGGACTCCATGAAGCAGCCCTTGCTGTATGGTGCGGGGGCCTCCCTGGCTGTAGGGCTCCTCTCTGTACTCCTCGGGCTGATCTGCGCACGCTGCTGTTACCGAAGGTCCTTGCACACGCCACTGGACGTTCACATGGAGATGGACTGACTCGCGGGGACTCTGGGCCGCCCTGATGTCACGGCAACCGGCGGCTCCCAGCTGATTGATGGTCTGTCCTGTTGCCATGTGGGAGCACCAGTGCGAGAAGGGAATTCTAGGGGCAACCTGGGTCTGTGGAAACGACCACCGAAGTAAAACACTTACCAAGCCTTGACGCACTGCGCTGACCTCAGGAAGACATCTCTGGCGGGAGGACTATCTGCCTTAGTGTCTGTTTAAAACAGAACTACTATTTTCACACTACGAACAGAAATTACTCTTCAGAGCCTTACAAAGAGTGGGGTTTAGGACGGTCTCCGTGCTAGAGAGAGGGGGGGAAAAGGGACAGGGAGCTGCTCGGCCAATCCATGATGAGAGCAGTAGAGAGGCTTGTGCTGACTTCGCGTCCTGGTCCTGCTCCCCTGGCCACATTTCCCAAGTCTTGATTCCTGTCCTTGTTTCCAACCCTGGCTCTGCTTTACCAGCCCTATTCTCAGTCATTAGGTCAATGCGAAACACCTCGTCAGTGACTGCACTGAGGATGCCTGAGGACCCAGGAGCCCAGGCTGATTTCAACCTTGTGTCGGATTACCAGCCCCGAGCTCTGCCAGACCCTCTGGAGAGAGCCCTGCTTTACCTCGGGCGGGGGGGACCTCATTCATCCAGACAGGGTTCTGCAGACGGAGACCTCTGATTCTTGCACCTTCCCAGATGTGACTCATTGCTCTGGTGCTGATCCATACACAGACCATCCGGCCCATGCCCACCCCCACCGCATCCTGAGACCCATTTTAGTCACACTGCTCCCCACACAGCCATTACACACACGCCTTTTGGCCATACAGCTCCCCTTTTCGTCACACCACACCTGTTCTGAAAGCAGGAGGGGGAGGAGCTGAGGTTGGCCGTGTCCCTGCCTGTGTGGGCTTTCGGGTGACTACACTTTAATGGAACAAAGAGAGCCCCACCCCTTAGGGGGTGTTTTGCCCGTCATTCAGTTATTCCCACACGCGCTTTTCCACACACACATTCCCATACACGCTTATCCACACACACATTCCATACACGCTTATCCACACACACATTCCCATACACACGCTGCTGTTGTCAGGCAACATGTTGTTTATGGGGGGCATAGGATGCATAGGAACTATGAAGGGACATTTCTGTTCCCCTGAACCTCTACTTACAGGGGCAACTCCTTAATCTCCAGTGCACCTGAGCCAAAGGGAGTTTGTAGGATTTTTTTTTGCAGTATACTCATTTGGGTTTATTGTTTTTAAAGTTTATATAGTTAATTTTATATGATGGTGCCTAAACAATGTGCATCGGTTTGAATTCTGTACAGACTCCTTTGTATGAATCTTTCCTCTAGGCAAACAGTGAGGTTTTCCATATTTCAGTGATGTTCAGATCCCTCAATGAAAACTAAAATTCCAATGTGACAATAAATGTTTCACGGCCTCATGATGCCGGATGTTCTGATGTGTTTCAGTGTTAAAGTCTTTTCCCCAGGAGACTCTCTCTCTCTGTGCATATTCATGATGTGTGTGAGAGTGTGCATTAGCCCTGTCCCCTGTGACGGATGGATTGAGTGCCGCATCGGCCTAGATTTTATGCCAGATTCGGGGTTTAGTCCTGTGGTGGATTCTCTGGCGCGTTTCCTAAACCAGCCCAGGATCTAGGCCAGCTGTTTTCCCCGCACAGTGTAGTGTAAAAAAAAAAAACGTGATCAAAATTCGGTCACTGTAACAGCATGACTCTGCCGAAGCATTACAGCAGTGCTGCTGGTCCCCCGAAAGACATTTGATGTGGGTCAGTTTTTATTTCACAGTCTCTTTCATGTGGTGACGCAGGGGTTAATTCTGCGGGTTTGGTTGTGTGCTTGTGTTTATTTTCTGCAGATGTTGGTACGTTAATAGCATGTCTCTGTAGCTGCTTTTGTCTCTCCTGCCTGTAGTGTTGCTGTATAAACTCTGACACACACTCGGAGAGAATTGCACTGTACTGGTGAAACTCTGTGTTGTGCAGGAAGGCAACACAGAGTTTGCAAATCGGAGGAACAGTTGTAAGTTATGGATATGAATTCGTTATACACCCGGTTTTACTGATTAATGGAATGTCTAAAAGGGCATTTGTTCTGAAGGCAGACCCACGGCAGCTGCCGGACCGGCTGTTTAGAAGCTGAGAGAAAAAAAATATTTTAGTAAGTCTGACACTTTCCCATATGTCACGCGAATAAGTTTCAGGCCCTGTTGGCCTGCAGCTGTCCATGTACAGTGTGAAGACTTTTGGCCTTTGCCAGAACTGTATAACACCTCCAACTCTGGAAAAAACACCTTTTCAGACTCAATTTTCAATCCTTAGTACAGCTTTGTCTACACTCTCCACCACACAAAACCTAGGTTAGTTCAAAAATCCCTTATTAAGGCTGATACTGCTAAATATGTGCGGTACAGAGTGGCAGTAAGGTGTAATATAAAACCCTGCCAGCCTTTTCCGACAGTAGTATGGGTATGATATTCTGGTCAGGGGGGAATCGTTGTAACAGAGGTTTTCCTCTGGTCGGAGGTTGTGCGAGTCTCACGGTCATAGAGTGCTCAAACAGTGACCAGTTTCTGTGGTGAATATGCTATTATCTAAGACAGCATAGTCGAGGCTGTAAAGGTGTGTGTGCGTTGCAACACAGAGCTATGGGGAGAAGAGCTGCTCCACCTGGAAGCTGTACGTTTGTGGTGAGACTATGTTGTCATATCCTTTACCTCCACTAGAGTGTGATGAAGTCAAATATAGGAGGATGCAAGGGTCTTATAGTTAGTGAGCAATGTCATGTCTCTGTCCACATGGGGGACACGGCTACTCTCAAACATCTTTTAGTCTCTTGGCTGCATAAAAATAACAAATTCTGCTTCTCTGCTTCCTCACTGTAAACATGAAAATTTTGTCTTGTTCTCTGTTTTCCTCCCATTTTCAGAAGGGAATGAGAGTAAAAACAATAAGTCCCTAGGACAGAAGTACTTGCTTTGTAGATTTTATTTCCTTTCTCTATCTTTCCAGATGTCAGCCACTTTTTTTCAGGAGGAAGTGAGCGAGCAAGACCAAGTGGGGAATCTGCCCGGGATTGGTCAATGCGCTGTTCCCCTTGTGGCAGCTGCATACCTGCTGGAGCTGTGGAACAGGACAGCAGAGGGGACGTGCAGGTTTTGTGTTAGTCCGTCAGTGTTGACGCTCTGCCCCTGACCTCCTGTGCATGACGTGAGGACACACTATGCCCTTTTAGTGCTACTCGGTGGCCTGGGTGGCCCGCACTAGCACCAGTCCTCTCAAGAGTCAACATGTCACCTCCCTCCTACAACAGGAAGTATAACCTGCGCTCTGACCAACCCGAACCCCAAGTGCTAAGCAGGAAATGCAACCCACACTCTCCACCTCCAGCTAAAGATACATCCCACTGTGAACCCTTTCAGAACGCTCTATATACCAACAGGAAGTACAACGCACAGTCATATTCTAACATGACGCTCAGTCCACAATCTGTATTCTTCAGTGGTAGATGAGTCATGTGCAACTGAAAATAATCCACTGTGTAACCTGACAACATGTTGTTAACTCTTTACTTGGAGTGCATTGTTGTTCTGCCTGGCTAATCACTCAGTAAGTCTAAGCAGTGGCAGTGCATAACCTATGTGTCATCATTTGGGCGGCAGTGTAGCATAGTGGTTAAGGAGCAGGACTCGTAACCGAAAGGTTGCTGGTTCTATCCCCGCAGGGACACTGCTGCTGTACCCTTGGGCAAGGTACTTCACCCACAATTGCCTCAGTAAATATCCAGCTGTATAAATGGATAACATTGTAAAGAACTGTAACCTATGTAAGTCGCTTTGGATAAAAGCGTCTGCTAAATGAATAGATGTAAAATGTAAATTTGACAAATAGCTGTGCCTTTGGTGCGTAGTGTGTCGTCTGGGTAATTTCTTGGACGGCCCAGGAGGGGATCGGGCGGGACACTCGTGCTGTCACGGGGCATTCGGGCTTCTGCGTTTGGGGAGGAGAATTTCCAATAAGACGAGATGTGAAGTTGACTCAGAGAGTCAACACTCGGCCCTGAGTCAATGTTTGAACAGACAGACGGTAATATTGGAGTGGCTTCACTGGAGGCTGGGAAGGGGGTTTGAGAAAGAGGAGGAAAGGATGAAGCCCATGATGAATCGGCCTCGGCCAGTGACATTTCCATTGTCTCTTTCTGTGTGGTTCCTTTCTGTTTGGATTTCCCAGAATTGTTGAATTTGAATTCACAGAATTAGTTTAAAGTGACTCCATAATCCTAATTTCTGGTGTCATATATTCTGCATTTTATACAGAATTGGGCTGATTGCATATTCTTTTTCCTTAAATTTAAAGCAAACTCATTTATTTATGCTGTATAGTGCACATTAAGACCACTAGGGGGCAGCCATAAGTCTATAATGTGCTTAATGTAGATCTAGACTACTGTCCTTTACTAATTGAATTTCCTGGAAATCGCTCATTCATAGCCTGTATAAAGGGTTTCTGGGTAATATGCAAGGACTAATGATTTCTGGGTAGCAAGCTGGGCTGTGGGTTATATGATATACTGCTGACTGGCAAAATCTTTTTAAATAGCTTCTGCTCACTGCTGTCAGGGCCTCAGTTCATTTTGTTCTCACAGTGATCTCCCCTCTCTGCTTTATCTAACCTGAACCTGAACCTGTAATGCCATCTCATTGTTAAAGCATTACAGAAACATTGTGAGCCCATAAACAAGTAACTGGCCTGACCTGAGAGCAAAGGACTGTTGTATAAAAAAGCACCCTCCTCAACTGAGGGAGTTATGTTGATATTACACGGTGCATTAGTTGAGGGGGGACTTTTTCTCTCCAGCTATTCAAAATGCCATGAGCAAAATAAATCCCTGTTCAGAGTGGCTCTCCTTAAAACCGAATGATGTTTTACTTTTTGTTCTTTTTCCAAGGCAACGGTCAGCGGGCATATCGGATATCCTCAGACAAAAAGACGCCCCAATTTCTCATCTGTTTGTTGTCTCTTGTCTGCTCTGTTTTTTCCTTACACACTGTGTTATCATTGTGTGATATTGTAGTCATTGAATTGTACAGTTTCTTTTTCTCAGGGGTGTATCGGGGATATTTCACAGGAATTTCTTGTCTATCAAATATCTGACCCCATCATTTAACCTGATGTAATATGATCTTGACATTTGTATGGGTTTAACTGGAACAAAGGTCACTGTCTCAAATGTTTGTAATACATGGAAAATGTTTATCGGTGTACTCCGCAATTGATATCCTTTTGGCATGGGTCCAGCCCAAATGCTCATCAGTCAGTTGCACGTGCTCTGTAGATATGAAGTGCAAGCATTTATCATTCTCAGAGGAATAGCTTTAGTGTCTCATGGTCCTGTGTCCCTGGGTGACGTACTGTCTTACTTCCACTGTCATCAACCCTTGTCGTGACACAAGGAACCGCTGTATCTGAGCCTGGAGGGGGTTTCCATACAGGGCACTCAATATAGGCTCTCAGCATAGAACTTAATGGCCCTGGCCTGCAAACTCACTGACCCCATACATGAGAGAGAGAGAGGGAGCACTAGAGAGAGACATTTTCAGAAAAAAAAAGTTGAAACAAATGAGACCAGCAGGGGGCAGCAGAGAAACCTTATCTCCTATGACTATGTGGCAGAGCTGTGAGAGAGTCTTGCCATTTGAGAGGCTAAAGAAGGAAGAAAGGCACTCTAATAAACTAAATAAAGTGACCCTAATGAATGCTAATTTTAGAGCACACTCAAGACCGAGCCAGGCCTACTGTTCTGAGACAAACAGTCCTCAAATAGTGCAAATATTTGGATTTGTGGTCTGCTGGCATATGTCGTTACCTTACTGGAAGCAGTAGAAAAGCATTTCAGCTCAGGTCAATTCTTTTGGGAAAGTTGGTCAGGGGAAGACGGTGGGATTCTTGTGCACAGCTGAAGGCGAAACGCTGATCGAGGCACAGTGCTGCTTCAGATTACTGGCGGTTGGAGGCAGCTCCAGGAACAGACAGTCACTCCAAGTGTCTGACCTGTGCAATCAGTTACAGAATCTATGTGGACAAATAAGGGTCCATAGACTCTGTTCAGGGGGAGTAACACAAAATACTGGGTTAATATGTAAGGCAAAAGCTTCCTTTCCACTGTCCATGGTCAATACCTACCCATACCTGCGCACATCACAGCCCGTGGTTTAATTACTGAGGTCAGAATTTACACATCTGATCGGCCACTGTTGCCCTCAGGGGGGCCCAGAGTTCAAAAATTACCATGATCACATCCAGTGGGGGGTTCTGTGAAACAGTAACCTGGTAACCATATTTTATGAGCCTTGTCATTTATTTGTTTCACTTACACTTATAACACATACTGTTGGTTGGGCCAAAATCCTGAACTGCAAATGGCAAAGTGGCACTTTCTAACGACTACCAAAACTTGACTTTAAGGAAAGAGGAATCAGAGATGGAGAGATGGAGCAAAAATGCTTCATTGTGTGAGACAAAATCTTTCTCTGAACCTTTTCAAAGTCATATGGTACACCAGTTTATTTGTTTGTGTACTGGGTACAGGAGATTATGTTTCTGTGGAAAGTGGACATGTTTCTAAATAATAAATGTTAGGTGGGTGATTCCAGGTTATTAGGTCAGCACTACACCACCTTGTTACCACTTGCAGACCCGGTACAAGAATAAGGAAACAAAGAGCTGAGCTCCTGCGTGAAGCAGTACTACAGGAGCCCACAAGGGGGAGTAAATTCCCTTCTCACCAATTAATTCATGCCCCATGGATATCCGCTGATACTAAGTGTTGATGTACAAATGAGAAGATCGAGATTTCATACTTGCAGGGCCTTTCACATTTCTAATTGATTTGCACTGGGTTCAGTTTGATATCAACTTTGTTTTTCAGTTTATGGAATGATCATTTCAGACGTGGACAATGCAATGAAACGTTAATCTGTTGCTCTCATATTGAACATTTTATAGATACCCTACATTCTGTTCTCTTGCTTTTCCAGTGTGTTTCCATACCTTCACAGTATGAACTGGACTTAACAAAAACGTGTTGCATCTAACTATGGAAGACACTTTTCTTATGGAAATAATTCACAAGACAGACACCCCGGTGTCAGGTCTTCACATGTAGCAACAAATTAACCCAACTTCTGTTGAAATCAAAAGGTTAAATGAGCTAGGAATGGAAGTGTGCGAAAGAACAGAACCAGACATTGGCAGTGTTGCAAATGCAAATACGCAAAACTGAAAGTGGTTGGATTCACACGACAGTTCTGCATTTGCTGAAGAAGACTTCTGTGTCTGAATGTCGGTATCCAGGGCCCGGGGGGGGGGCTGGAAATTGTGGTCAAGATGTCAGGGCTCAACAACAAAAATAAGAGCTTCTAACTGCCAGGCACAGCTGATGGCACTGCAAAATAATGAGCTATAAGAGACCATAACATGCTTTAAGACAAGGCACCAAACCTTAAGCAGGGTACAGATTGTACACCAAAGCGTTAGCTAGCAACCACATATTCTCTTCTGCCTTTGCACGCTCAGCCAATGCCACAGACTGACTCCACCACAGTTGCTGACGGGAAGCAGCAGAGGGTTTTGTGTCAGACTTGGTTTAGGTGTCTCAGCAGTCTTCAGTGTTGGGGCCCAGGTAATCTGTAACTGAAGAAGACAGATAACATCATGCCCACTACTTGTACAGAGAGAGAGAGACAGGTGGACTCGCAAACAGACAAAGCAGAACAGAGAGAGATGGTTCTACACTGATACTTAGGTTTGTAATAAAAAAAAAAAAAAAAGCCCACAAGTGGTGACAGTCTTGCACACGGTGACATAGAACTATTGAGAGACAGAAAAACCACATCCTCACTTCCTGTCAAATGAAGTCAGACACACTGACATCTGCTGTCTGCCAAGACAGGAGAACAGACTCAGTCTGGAGAGAGACTCAGTGGACACAGACACAGACCCAGAGACAGAAGGGAGCAGAATCTTTATAGAGGCACGGACACAGGGTTAGAAGGAAGAAGGCACGATTTGGACACTGGAGTTGCTGATGCCATTCAGGCACAGAGATAGGATGGACCTGCTACAGCAAAAACTCTGGGAGGTGACTCTCCTTGTCTATTTAAGTGGACTTCTCCAGTGGGGTAAGATCACATCGTTTACAAACCTGAGTCTGGTTGGGGTCCAGTCCTTTTTACAGCACTTTAGGGTCACACCCAACCTCCTCCATATAAATCCCTAATGGTGAAAGGAGTTCATGTAGATTCTCCACTCAAGCTTTGAAGATGCTCTTCATAACCCTAACCAAGCATTGCCTGTTCCTAGTTCTGGGGCCACACCATGTATGCTGTGTTTATTCCAGTGAAGCTTGTTAGTTAACTAAGTTTTATTGTGTTGTTAACTGAGGACTGATCACGATTTGATGTCATTCAACAAATTAATGCAGTTGGTTTTGTTATGGACATGGGCTGAACAATATCCTTCTGCTCGAACAATCAAGGGTAATTGGTGGCAATGTAGCATAGTGGTAAAGAGCAGGGTTCATAGTTAACAGGTTGCTGGTTCAATTCCCCACAGGGGCATCACTGCACCCTTGGGTAAAGTACTTAACCCAGAATTGCCTCAGTAAATATCCAGATAAATGGATAACATGTAAACATTGCAACCTATATAAGCTGCCAACAATGCAATGTAATTCTGCAGCTTATTTCTATATGGTCCCTTTAAGAAATTAGTAATGAAGGCAGGTATTCAACTTTGTTGATGAAGAATTATTAGTTTTTCAATGGGGCTCATGACAATTAATTGTATGAGCAACAAAGCTTAACAGAAACAGCTGCCCCAAATTTGTTGAAAATTCAGATATTAATCAAAATAGACTGAGAAAATAATGGTATAATTTTATCCATGCAAACAAATCCCAATCAGCACAATTCATTCCATCAAACATATAGCATATTATACAGTATGTACAGATCTCAACTAAATAGCAGCCTTTATGCTACAGCTCATGCAAACATAATTAATAGAAAGCTCTACTGGAATGAGAGCCATAATGCAAGCTTTGCCCCCAGAAAGACTGGAGTGCTTGAGATATGTCTAGTTTTTGGTTTACCTGAGCCCTTAAACGCATAATTGGATCAGTAAGTAAGCGATGTCAGTGCAGGTGATTCAGTCTGAATGGTGCAATTTGGCATACCTCAAACATACATAGTCACATGCATTTTTGATCGCATCATCATTATTAGATCAATATAGTCTTGCATTACCATCTCTACCACTATATCATTTACATTTTAATCAGAGATTTGACCACAGACTGTTTGTTCTTATTTTTTTTACTTGAAGTCAATTTATTAATCCAGATAAATTAAGACTAAAGGGTGGTTTAAACCCAGTCCAGACTCTGCTGATCACAAGTTCATATGGTCCGATGCATCACTTGTGTGCTCTAAATAGGACATATTCCAATTTTCCTAAATTTTGCATCCTGGACAGGCAGACAACTTTGAGGCTAATCAAGAAAGTGAGATGTTGCTTTGTTGAATTTCCTGTAACCAGAAGTCAGAGTCACTCAATTTCTGTAATATGATGGAATGTTAAAGGGCCTTTGATTTATCAAAGGCCTGAAGCGAAGTCGTGAAACCCTTAAACAGATAATCTAAATGACTTATAGTGTCACTTCTATTTGACTGCATGGTTTCTTTTAATTGCTTGTTAATGAAAGGCACAACAAATGGTTTTTGCTTCTTTAGGATCAACTCCTTCTTTGGTAACATTTCCTTAGCTGCTTATATCTCCCCATGGAGCTCCTATGAGGGCATGAAAAGAAAAATATTTATCTTAGGTTATGATTTATTATCTGGAGGGATCGACTTATTATCTCAAGGAAACGATTTAATACCTCGAGGGAACTCCTTATTATCTCAAGGGAATTATTTAATATCTTGAGGGAATGATTTCATATATTGAGGGAATGGTTTATTATGAAAAGGGAGTAATTTAACATTTTGAGGGAATGACTTAATATCTGGAATAGAGAAGATCCTTATGATGACTCCTTGATGTGAGTCCTTCGCACAAGATACATCTGTCCTTCTCCTGAAATATTAAGTAATTTCCAGAAAATACGAAGCTATTCCTGCAACATATCAAGTTATTTCCTTAGGATATTAACTTGTTCCCTCAAGATATTAGGTTGCACCTCCAAGATAAGGATCTTGTTCCCTATAGACATTAGGTTGTTCCAACATCCCATAGCAAAATATCAATAAGAGGTCTAAACCTGATATTGGGTGCTGGTTTCCTTTTTGCTTCACCACCCAGTTTCCTTCAAATAACTTTATTGTTCACTGTAACATCCATGGACATATGGATAATCATATTAGAATAAAGACATTATAGAGGCCTATTCAATAGGACATGGTCTCACTGTCACATGTTAGTAATTTTTTTCCATCATTGCCCAGTAGTTAAGGAACCTTGAGACAAGTATGGATGTGTTTCTTAGCAACTCAGCATGTGACATTGGTTGCATTTTGGTCAGTGTCTCTCTGTAAGGAGGTTCTAATACTATGTGCATATGAATTCCTTACAAATGAGCAGTGCTGTTGCCTGGCTCTTTGTAATCCTATTTGACCCTAAATATCACAGAAAAGGTCAGGTGTGTTAAGAGTAGGGATAGTGTCTTACCCCAGGATAACAGATATCACAGATATTCTCAACAGCTATTTTCTTAAGGGTGTCACCAATGATGAGGTTTAGGAGATATTGAGAAAAGCAGTCTTTTTTTAACCACTGGTCAAGAACCCATCTAACCTTCTCACTATAAAAGTGTCCATGCAATGTCAGGATTCTGATGTTACAAATTCTTACACACAGAGACACTTGAATAATGCCTGTGAAAATGTCACTAGGTGGGTCTACTTGTGTGGTAGTCAAAACCTAAGTAACCAACACCCAGTGTCTGTTTTGGATCTCTGTACGAAATGTGGTCTCAAAGTAACTTTTCAATGACCATTGATATAAAATAACTGTGATGATGTAACTATTTTTTTTTTCAATAATCTTTATGCAGAGTCTCAATTCATACCTTGCGAAGTCCAATTTTGGTAAATAAGTACAGCAATAAACTGAGCAATGTAAACACGTAAGTAAAATGGAAAATGGAAAAAAGGGTATATGCTCAAACAAAAGCCTGGAATCAGTCAGTATTGGTCGTATTGGTCGATACCTTCAATAATATTTAATGCAACTTTAATACAATTTAAGACAAGTCTTTCCTGTTTACCCACACAGCTCAGAAATTTCTGTGCTCTCCAAAATTCATGAAAAAAACGCTACTGTTGATTCATAGGTCAAATTTAAGAAATTTGTTGATTGAATCCAGGCCAAAATCTTGTAATGGTTTAATTTCAGATTAATTCAGCCCAAATTGATTCCAATGCATAACTGACATTCAGTCACAAACCTTTTCAAAGCATTCTTTTAAGATGTTTGTGAGCGCAAGGTTTTGCCTTCTGACAATTCCTCGTGTTGTACTCTCTATAGATGTATGCGTGGGCCAGCGGGTGGTTGAGACGCAAATGGGACCGCTGTTTCGGGTGAAGGGCTATACCGTAACCATCTCATGTAACGTCAGCGGATTCAGGGGACCTCCACAGCAAAATTTCGAATTTTCCATCTTCGGACCGTCCCAACAAGAAGTGAAGATCATCAGCACATCTGACCCGAACATTGCGTATGCCAGATATTCCAGAAGGGTGAGGGAAGGGGACATCAATATCACGCGGATATCGGGATCATCTGTGCTGTTGTACATCAAAACTCTGAGGGAGGAAGATACCGGCGAGTATGAGTGTTACACCCCCAGCACTGACCCAACCTACTATGGCAGTTACAGCGCTAGGACTAAACTCAACGGTAAAATTTGTCTTTGTTTTGTAAATCGGTCTCTAATTTCTCACAAAGCTCACAATGCATCATCATATGCACCGCAAACAGCATCATTATTTATAAGCAGTCAGTATGCTCACTTGCTTACAACGGCTGGTATTTTTAATTTAAGTAGATTGTGCTTATATTAGCCTATTGCTTTCTTTTTGCATTTCTTGCATGCCATGGTTTGCTCAGAGCCTTTTTGTAAATAGACGCACTAATTATGCATTTTCACTGATGAGGAAAGGCTGTTTTTAATTAAATGGATCTTTTAGAAAGGTAGCTAATGACAACAAACATACATCAACATAAACAGAATCTAACATCACACCATCGTCCAGCTACAAATTATCCTTTCTTTAACTCCAGCCCTATTACAAACAATTGCTTTACCCTGTACCCCAGTTACAAACACTAACCTTGATAAAACCCTTATAATCAAGTATAGACATTTGCTTTACTTTATAATGAGCTTACATGTACATTAGCCCATCCCTAAATCTGCCAGCCAGCACCCATCTCCCTGTCAATGCACCCACAAACCGTTGCTGGTGGAGTCCCTCTCTGACGGCTCCCCTCTCCACAGTGATCCAGGACAGCCTGGTTGCCTCCTCCAGCCCTGATGACCTCAGGAAGCATGAGGGAGATTCCCTGCAGCTGCAGTGTGAGGTATCCAGCCAAACCTTTCAGCACACCCACCTGTCCGTCACCTGGTTCCTGCAGAGCGATCAGGCCGGGCCGCCCCGTCCCATAATCACCCTGGCCAGGGACTTCACCGTCAGCCCCGGGGACGAGTTTAAGGAGCGCTATAGCGCCGGCCACATAGGCCTGGTCAAGCTGGAGGAGACCACCTACAGGCTGAGCATCACACAACTGCAGCTGTCAGACCAGGGGTCAGTCTACTGCGAAGCCAGCGAGTGGATCCAGGACCCGGACAGGTCCTGGTATAGAATCGCCCAGAAAAAGAGCAAAGCTTCTGATATCTTGGTCCAGCCATCAGGTGAGCTCGGCCTTTCAACCAGCACAACAAAGATAATGTGCTGGAGTGCCTCTCCCAGGGATCTTAACATAGAAAAATATTGCACTGAATTCTTATTGGAATGAGTGTGTTGTGTGTGGTGTTATTGAAAGTGATTATATACAAAATCCTTCAGTGAAAGGGGTCTCCCAAAGCATTATATTAAAAACTGCAAACCCATAAAAAATGATATATTGCAATTCTGCCCCCTGGGCAATGAGCGTATACCTGAATAATCCATAATGGTGTCAGCTTTCCATCATAATTTCCAAGCTGAAAACTCAATTGAAGGTTAAATGCTTCACCTCATCCCTGATTCCTCTGCAGGCAAATTGAACTACAGCTACATTTAATGCACCAAATTTGCAAATCTGAACATGCAAGTGTTTGTAAATGCAACATATGTGTATGTGTGCATGTGTGCATGTGTGTGTGTGAGTGGGTTCATATATGCGTGTGTGTTAGAGTGTGCTTGAGTGTATGTGCATGTTTGAGTGTGTTTATGTGATCAGTGTTATGATTGCAACTGATATAACAAGTACTGATAACACCTGCTTGTGTACACCTGAGTGTACATGTGTGTTTTAACTCTTTCTGCTTTATCTCAGGTGAGATATCGGACGCGAATACGTTCAGCACTCGCATCGAGGCCCCTAAGTGGCAGATACAAGAAGGAGACGTTTTTGTGTTAACATGTGCCGTGGACGCCCAAAACATTGTGGACCGGTACTTCTCTGTGGCCTGGCTGAAAGACAACAAGGAGGTGGCCCGAATAGGACCCACCGGGGTGCCATCTATGGCGTCCGACTACAAGCAGAGAGAGGGTGAGGGAGAGGTCAAGGTGCTGAAACACAGCGACAGGGATTACCTGCTGACCATCCGGCTGGTCAGGGCTGAAGACGGGGGGCAGTACCAGTGCAGAGTCTGGGAGGAGGTGAAGACAGAGGGGTCCTTCACACAACAGCAGAGCCAGGAGTCCAGTGTGCAGAGCCTGAGTGTCACAGTCACAGGTGAGACTGACTCTGACAGGTTAAGATGGCTCTTGGACTGGTACAGTAGTAATGATTGATGTCATATAAAGAAAGCACTGAGTCATTCAGTTTCTTTTTAAGGAGGTGCTGGTAATATTTTGTAATATTTGATGTAACACAGGGAATGTATTTAAATATGCAGGGCTGAGTGGGATAGTCATTTCAGAACTGGGGTGCGAAATCAGAAAATCTCTGGTTTGTATACCAGAGGGCATTGATGTTATCCATAGGAAAATTAAATCTTATTATAACTTATTGACAACTATGCTGTTCAGCCTTAGAATATATAGGTGAGTACATTTTTACAATAATATATTTTAATAACCTATTGTTGCAAATGCAATTAAAATTTATCAGTGCAAATCAGAAATGTAATATATTCTATAAAACACATAACAATTTGAATAAATACATTTTTTGTATGGGTATTCACCTAAGGAAGCTTTGGTTTCCATTAAACTAAACTATAAACTACTATAAAGTAATCCTCTGTGTACATTGTCTGTGTGCACATTGATTGCAGGGAGAGATAACTTCCTCTTTTCTCAGATGGAAACAGTCGTGTCTGACTACAGAGTGACTTCACATTGATTGCAAGCAGGGACTTTTTCCTCTTCTCAGACAGCCAGTGGCAGTTCTACATTTTATCGCGCCCTGGGCAACCCCCTCCCCCCCCCCCCCCCCAAACAAAAAAAAAAGCACCATTCTGCACTAGCTGTAATTTTTATTCAGACATTTGGAATAACACAAATGAGTAATCATAATATTTTAAACTATCTAATTATAAAAATATATACAAAAATAAGACTTATAAATATAAAAAAAGAAGTAACAAGACAAACTGTAATATATAAATACAAATAAAAAAGAGAATCGAATTATTACACTATTACCCTATTGCTAACAAAAACACACAAATAAAACTAAATTGCACAAATGCTATATCACACAAATAGAATGACACACTTATAAAGGAGAGAACCTGATTATTACACTATTGCACTTCAAACAAGACACACACAAAATGGCACAACTGTCATCTAAACCCTGACCTTTCTTGCCTTCCTTGATGCAAAGTCATCAATTACATCATCATAAGAAATCTGCCCAGCAATTGCATGGTTACTCCTGATGACAACAAGGCCACTAAGGCATTCATGTGACATGGTGGACCTCAGGTAGGATTTGCACAATTGTTGCACAATTAAATATACAGTACATGTCATTATGCACAATTTATCAAACTGAAATGAACCATACAACCTCCTTGGCTAATTCTAGACGTAAGACACCCCAAAAGACTCAATATATCACAAAAGATACAAAATATCAGCATAATGTAGATGCCTTTTAAGTTAGCTTACAGCATTGGAAATTCCTCTACTGAGCTCAGGACCTAGTCAATACAATCACAGAAAACCTTTATGATGTCACCTCAATGAAAGTTAACCAAATCAATAATGTGCTCGTTAGGTTGTAATCGTTTTGCTGCAGGCTACACACATTATCATGATGAAACTGTGAAATTATATCCAATGTTATGTAAGCTAGTTGGACAGAAAACAGAATATTGTCACCCTTTGTGTAATTGCATAGCAAGCAACATAGCAACATAGGCTAACTATTCTATACTTTATACTTATAAAGAGATGACATAGCTGCATACCTTTATCTTTTGCGTGTTTCTCCTTTTCTTCTTTCCTCTTTTTCCTAAACTGGGCACCTGATGGCTTAGACCTTTTCTTATCCATTTGTGTTGATCTGGTACTGGAGCATCAATACATTACCCATCCCCCAACATTGTCAACCAAGAGTCAAGACTAAACCAATTCACCTTGGTGGTGTGTAGACTGGTTTTATATTATTATTAACGATTTCGCACAAACCAGAAAAAAATGCAACAACATGTCTGTGAAACTATATATTCACAGTACTATGAATGAATTGTGGTTTATTTGGTAGCATTTTATATTGTGACTGATTTTACTAATTGCATTAGTACTGTACAAAGTTAGAGGTGCGTTATTTGATAGATTCCCCCGCTCCACCTACCTCAGGCTTCCAGTGGGGAAACCTGAGATCAACCTACCCCTGCCTCCCTCCCATCTCGTACTTCTGAGTGGGAGACCTTCCCAGGCAGTAGCCTGCCTAGCTCACAAACTAGCATCAGGGCACCCGCTCCGACAAGGTTAATTGACCCACACGGTGACATGATATCATTGACACGACGCGCAAATGAGTGATAGAAAACCGATCACGCAAATGTCACCATTCCAAATTTTTTTGTGCGGGTGCCCCGTGCCATCCCCGGCAATTTGCGGCCCTGGGCGGCTGCCCATGTCGCCCATACTTAAGTCTGCCACTGCAGACAGCACACAGGCTGCGTCCATTTTGAATCTTGACCACAAAGATAAAATAATTGTGTCTGTGCATTGACCACAAACTGTGCCCATTGACTACACACAGACTATTTCTTCCTCTCTTTTCAGACAGGACCTGGCCGTGTCCATTTTGAATGATGTCGGGCCGATAAGCAAGTTCTCTCTGTACAATGACCACAAACCGGCACACATATTCTCTTCCTGTCTCTTTAGGAAGCAACCTGGCTGTGTCTGTGCTGAACCCAAACATAACCATTAACGAAGGCGATGTTCTGCAAGTCACCTGCAGAGTGTCGGGGGCCCATGGCCAGGTGTCCGTCTCCTGGCAACAGAGGTCAAGGCAGGGCACCTTCATTGACATGATCAGCCTGAGCCATGCTGGGGTGATGACACCGGGGTCACGGTACCTCCAGAAGGTGCAGACGGGTGACGTGCGCATCTTCTGCGGAACGCCTGACTCCTTCACTCTGGAGATCGCCAACACCCTGCCATCTGATGCCGGGACCTACAAGTGCACGGTGTCAGAGTGGGTGACAGAAACCAATGGCAACACCAGAAAGATGGACAGCAAATCTCAAGAGTCAACTGTTTACGTCCACTCCTTGGGTAAGAACAAGCATGAACATCAAGAATACAGGCAGATCCAGAGAATTTAAAACCTCACACTGCTGAATATGGATTGATTTGTTTAGGTGAACCAAGTATTGTCTGTTTTCACAGAGGCATTGAACAACTTAGGGTCTTCAGTGGGTCTTTCAAATGAAAGCCCATTTTGATAGTTACACAGAATATCCTTTTCACATAAACAAGGTGTTTGCCTGTTCCTTCATTTGATTTTTTATCTAACTTTTTTGATTTAAAGTGTCACCTGTGTTGATCAGAGAATAAAAGACTGCTAAGGCAGCCAAAAAAGGCCATAGAAAACATGTAACTAAAATGAAACTAAAAATGAATATAAATTAGATTACTTTGGCAGATACTATGGGGTGCCTTACAATTGTCTGATGGTCCCTTTTCCTGTTTTGGTTTCAGATTCTCTTATACGTGCTGATTTAAAAAGTCGCAATGTAATCGTCAGGGAACTCGAGGCAGTAGAATTGATCTGTAGGGTGAAAGGCCCGAAGATTCCTCTATCTGTAACATGGAAATTCCAGCAGACTGACTCGCCATCCCAGGAGGAGATTGTGTCTGTTCTGTACACCGGCGTCATCACCTGGCAGAGAGAGAGGAGAAACTATCAGCTCAGGACACTGGTGCAGGAGGGAGAGACCATCTTTGGCCTGAGGGTCTTCAGAGCCAGCAAGCGGGAAGCGGGAAAGTACCAGTGCATGGTCGAAGCATTCCTGAGACAAACACAGCGACTGTCAAAACTCTCCAATGAACTGGCAGTGGTCGTCCGAAAGCCTGGTAAGGCCTCCTCCTCACCAAATAAAACCTGCTTCCATAACTAACACAAGATTTTACTCTGTCTGGGTCAATATTCAAAGAAAGAAACCTGGATTTTATGGATAGGTGCAGCTCAGAGCCACTGCATTGCTCTTATGTTATTGTTCATGCTGGCAGACAACATTACCAAGTCTTAGCAAGTTTGGATTCAATGAAGCAGTTTACATGGTTTAATGGAAACATTTGAGAAAAAGCAGCCCTCTTCTCCAAAGCAACCACAACAACATCCCTCAACAAGGATGTGAGCCCATAGAAATGTCCTGCGCATTAGAGTCAAAGTGTACTGGTGTGATTCCAGTTTGGGAATGAGAGGGAACATCTGTGTTTATGTCCAGTGCTTCCTTCATTCTCTTTCTGCTCTCAGGGAGTGTTTGTAAGCTCACCCTCTGTGTACCTGAGCACTCTCATAAAACTCATTTATAAACTGATTATAATCCAAATTTCTGTTCATGAACTCGGAGCGCCTCACCCCTGGAGCACGCTCTGCACACTCCTCTCTCTTCCCTGTCTCACCCCGGGGGTGTTTTTCCACACACAGAGAGCCGACTGTCCGTCTCAATCAGTCCCCCGTCCCCTGTGGAGCGCGCTGCCGGCACAGATTTGCGCGTAGACTGCGCCGTCCTCACGGCTACCTCCAATTCTTCCCGCTTCGCCGTGTCCTGGCTGTTCCACCCCGAGGGCGAGAAAAACCGGACCCTGCTGAGTGTGGACCGGGACTCCGTCCTGGGGCCGTCAGCAGGGGACAAGTACAGCCTCAGGAGGCTAGGGGTGAGGTCATACCAACTCCTCCTGCAGCGGGCCGAGACTGGTGACAGCGGGCGGTACATCTGCAGGGTGGAAGAGTGGCTACAGGACTCCCATGGAGAATGGTACTCACTGCCGTCACAGTCTGCTGCCATGGAACTCATCATCAGCTCTGAAAGTATGTAAAACAAAAATGTATAAATATGTGTGTGGGTGCGTGTGCATGTGCATGACTCCAGATCAGTAGGGGGCGACTCAAGGCCTGGAAGACTCCATGGGGCAACAGTGTTTGTTCCTATCTTGCTCCTAATAGTTTAATTAAAGTCATTGTTTTGGGGATCATGTTTGGATCCAGGTGGAAACTGGTTTGCCAAAATCCTGTGGTACCAAAATCTTGTGTGACTTCTGGTACAGGCCCTAGGCACCTTCTCCACTGAATACCCTTTTCCCTTGACTTGCAGGCAGCCATGTCAGTGTCCTTCAGGGTGACACAGAGATCACAGTTGGATCAGGTGAGCAGCTAAACATCAACTGCACCATGGACTCCAGTGGGTGGGTGTCCAAGTCTCTCTACTCGGTCACTTGGTTCTTCACCCCAGAAAATTCCTCCCCCAAGGCGACGCTGGCAAAGATCAGCCATGACTCCGTGTTGGAAGTCAAAGATGTGAGTGAGGACAGGCTAGCACGGATGCACTTTTACAAGCCCACCATCGACACCTTCAGACTGACCATTCAGAACGCAGACGAGGGGGACAGCGGGCAGTACTCCTGCCAGGTGGACGAATTCCAGCTCAAGAGCAACGAGGGTAGCTGGCTGCAGACAGCCACCGACCAATCAGGATTCACCATCGTCAGTGTCCAACAAATAGGTACTACCTTCTTCCCCTCCATACCTAAATAAGTCCTGCAACTGTACTATCCTGTAATGTTCTGTAACCAAACACTGGAACCCCTGCATAGGAGGGCATGGGTATAATGACCACAGCTGCTAATGTAAAACAAAAATGTATGAGTGTGTGTGCGTGTGTATGTATATATATATATATATATATATATATATATATATATATATACATTCTCTGAAATGCTCATTGACTCCAGATCAGTAAGGGGCGACTCAAGGCCTGGAAGCCTCCATGGGGCAACAGTGTTTGTTCCTATCTTGCTCCTAATAGTTTAATTAAAGTCATTGTTTTGGGGATCATGTTTGGATCCAGGTGGAAACTGGTTTGCCAAAATCCTGTGGCACCAAATTCTTGTGTGACTTCTGGTACAGGCCCTAGGCACCTTCTCCACTGAATACCCTTTTCCCTTGACTTGCAGGCAGCCATGTCAGTGTCCTTCAGGGTGACACAGAGATCACAGTTGGATCAGGTGAGCAGCTAAACATCAACTGCACCATGGACTCCAGTGGGTGGGTGTCCAAGTCTCTCTACTCGGTCACTTGGTTCTTCACCCCAGAAAATTCCTCCCCCAAGGCGACGCTGGCAAAGATCAGCCATGACTCCGTGTTGGAAGTCAAAGATGTGAGTGAGGACAGGCTAGCACGGATGCACTTTTACAAGCCCACCATCGACACCTTCAGACTGACCATTCAGAACGCAGACGAGGGGGACAGCGGGCAGTACTCCTGCCAGGTGGACGAATTCCAGCTCAAGAGCAACGAGGGTAGCTGGCTGCAGACAGCCACCGACCAATCAGGATTCACCATCGTCAGTGTCCAACAAATAGGTACTACCTTCTTCCCTTCCATACCCAAATTAGACCTGCAGCCGTACCATCCTGTAATGTTCTGTAACCAATGCTGCTGACGGCATGTTAGGAACTCATCGTCAGCCCTGAAAGTATGTAAAACAAAAATATATATATATATATAATGTGTGTCTGTGTGTGTGTGTGTGTGTGTGTGTATATAAATATGTATATATATATATATATATATATATATATATATATATTTTTTTTTTTTTTATAGATAGATAGATACACATTCTCTGAAATGCTCATTGACTCCAGATCAGTAGGGGGCGACTCAAGGCCTGGAAGACTCCATGGGGCAACAGTGTTTGTTCCTATCTTGCTCTTAATAGTTTAATTAAAGTCATTGTTTTGGGGATCATGTTTGGTTCCAGGTGGAAACTGGTTTGCCAAAATCCTGTGGTACCAAAATCTTGTGTGACTTCTGGTACAGGCCCTAGGCACCTTCTCCAATGAATATTCTTTCCCTTGACTTGCAGGCAGCCATGTCAGTGTCCTTCAGGGTGACACAGAGATCACAGTTGGATCAGGTGAGCAGCTAAACATCAACTGCACCATGGACTCCAGTGGGTGGATGTCCAAGTCTCTCTACTCGGTCACTTGGTTCTTCACCCCAGAAAATTCCTTCCCCAAGACGACGCTGGCAAAGATCAGCCATGACTCCGTGTTGGAAGTCAAAGACGTGAGTGAGGAAAGGCTAGCACGGATGCACTTTTACAAGCCCACCATCGACACCTTCAGACTGACCATTCAGAACGCAGACGAGGGGGACAGCGGGCAGTACTCCTGCCAGGTGGACGAATTCCAGCTCAAGAGCAACGAGGGTAGCTGGCTGCAGACAGCCACCAACCAATCAGGATTCACCATCGTCAGTGTCCAACAAATAGGTACTATCTTCTTCCCTTCCATACCTAAATTAGACCTGCAGCCGCACCATCCTGTAATGTTCTGTAACCAAACACTGGAACCCCTGCATAGGAGGGCATGGGTATAATGACCACAGCTGCTAATGGCATACAAAATTTTAAATAGATGCTTGCTCTTAATGTGAAACATTATTTAAAGTAGTATTTAGATGCTCACATCATGGAGATATTCCTCATAAGAGCATCTGCTATATGGAATAGTATCGTGTAGTCTGGCATGGTATGGTATAGTACAGTATGGTATAGTAATAGTATATGTGAAGTATGCTTTAATTGCTCCATCCAAACACTGTTTCTGGGTTTTCCTTAGAGCATTTCAGTTCAGTGACATTTGGCAGGTAACGCAGACCTGAGTTGGTGGTGTAGAGGTTCACATTCAGTACCTGTCTCTTTCCCTAAGGTACCCCTGAGCCCTCGAGCTCAGCAGGATGGTTACTTAGCGTGTACCCTTGTGTCATCGCTGTCCTGATCCTGGTGGTTGTGTTTCTCATCTACAAAATACGGAGGGCTGGGCACAGCTCTGCTCCAGGTCGGAATAGCCAGGCGAACTCGCTGTGGGCAGAGAGTAACCCACTGAAACCCGTTCCGGAAGCCTGAGCACGTGAGGCTTCACCGCTGCTCTCATTTCAGGTGAGAAGCCCAAGAGGAGGAAAACTGAATGTGTGACCAGTATGTCATAGGTTCGATGCCTGAATGTGACATTGTGTCAGCCAGTATCCAGCTCTGCCAATGACATGCTAAATGTACTGTAAGTGGAATCTGTACCCATGTGATCATGGCACAATGGACTCGTTCACATTTTGTTCAGCATACCATCACTTCAGAGAATATATATTTGCATGTCTTTGAAGAGGGGACTAGGACACTGATATTTTATAAAACATGCCCCCTGTTAAAACAAGAATAGAACTGTCCCTAGTGGGATAGGTGAAAAGTTTATTTTCTTAATTATTTGTGAAAATTTTTCTTCTCAAATGTTCATTTCTGCATGTACGGTACATTTTACAGGCATGGCAATGAGATGCAAACGCCCTCACAGCAACTGGAAGAGTTTGTACTCTTCTATGTGTGCTTGTCAAAATGCTTCAATGCCACCTCAGAAAGTGTCTTGTTTACATGAATATTTAGAGCTGTTTTGATAATGTTTGCTAACTTGCAGTAGTTAAAGTTTGGTTGATGATATACTATATATAAATAAAGAGTATTTAATTTGTCATTTTTAACCTCTAAATTTTAAACTCAGGAATGTAATATTCAGTTTTATGATATATAAATATCTAATATCTAAAATATTCAGTTTGAATTATGTTGCATTCCGTTTTATGATATATAAAATATCCAATATCTAAAATATTCTGTTTGAATTATGTTGCATTATGTTGTACAGTGATATTTGCTTTTGTATTTTTATTATTTTCATGCATATGAATATACAATTGTAATGCTTCTTTATACAAATTAAGTCCAATTCAATCTCATGATAGCTTTTCATGGCTTCTCAGTAGCACATTCTGAAGAGCTCCCAAACATCTGGTTTGGGAAGAGCATTGTATTATCTACTTTAATAAATTTGTTGGTGAATGAAATTACTTTGTCAATAGCAGAATATATTTATGATATGGCATATGTAGGAATGTATTCCAAGACTCCAGAAAATAGGATAGTGAGTGCAATATTATTTCACTAATAAAGAACATCAAATGTGCCTTAAACATGAAATGTGTTTTCATTTAATAAACATATATTGAACACAAATTCATTAATATGCATTTATGCTGAAATATAACTTAATATCATAAAACACAAAATGTGCATTTGGGGTTATCTGTATTATAATGTGTGAACCAGTTGAGCTGTAATTGTGTTTCTGCGGCTGTTTTCAGTCTTAATTCCTATTTGTGTCTTATAGACCTTTTTTAAATCAGTACAACAAAATTGGGCATGAAACATCTCTGGTCAGGACACTGTAGGTGATTGTAAAGGTACACAGCAAAGCATTGTGGATCCCATCATATCTTAGAACTTTCTAAGAGCTGTGATCTCCCGGCTTTCTCAACTGCATTGGAAGGTCGTGCTAAAAAGCTACATAGCAAGTTATAGAAGTCATTAAGTTATAGAAGCCATTAAGGAAGTCATTTTTTAGACACCTAATGAACTGTAAGATTATCCCTCATAGATTAGAATACAGAAGTAAAATAGTTCATTTCACAAAGCTTTATGTACAATTATGCTCTTTTTTTGGTAAGTCACACTTTTATTAATAAATTCAGTGTTTTGTGGCAGTTGAATACAGCCCTCTTGTGAGTGTGGATTTGTCTGTCTTTTCTGCATGTGTTGTGGAGATGTTCTATTTCAAAGTTAAATCCTGTTTAACCTTTTCCCCTCACCACTCCCATCAGCTGCAGTGACTGGACATTCTTTCTGGATATTCCTCTCTTCCTATACTCTGTCCTAGAGGTCTGCATGTCCATGGGAATCATATGGGGTTTGCAGGACCCAACATAATATTTGGCAGCGTGGGACTGCAGACAGCAATGGGTGGTCCAACGACAGGCTGCGGGACTAAAATTATCTTTGCTGTTTAAAAATGTTATTACTTTTGTCTTCGTTTGACGTGAACTTGTAACTCACTGTTGTTTTCATCTAAACAGGAAATCATTTGGAGAACTTGTTTTGCATACTCTCTTTGTGTTGTTTTAGAGTACTTTTGAAACAAGCTTTTTATGCTTTCATATGTAATGAAGCCAAACATGTATAGCCTACATAACTGATAAAAAATAAGTTTGTTGCTCTACCCAGCATGTGTACAATTATGTATACTGTATCAAACCTTCATTATGATAAGAAATATGACATTGCATGTGGGCAAGAGCAGGACAAAACTTTATGGGAGTGGGGGGGGGGGGGGGGGGGGGGGGATTAGTTCTGTGCAGGAGCAGGTGGGAGCAGAATTTAAAAATCAGTCCTGTGCAGTAACACACTGTGTCCCACTTCATTGTGGAAAGGCTGTTGCTGAACCGAAACAAAGGAAGCAAAATGGCTCGTGTTGATCCTGCGCAGACTAGTAAGAACTTTTAGAGCTAAGAGCTATTGCTGAACCAATTTTTCAGGAACTGAAAATGGACTAAATCAGGTGATGAGTTGCGGTCATATGGGTATGAGTTGAGGTTGAAGCGACAAGAGAGGAAGTCAAAATTCTTCAGAGCAGAGGAGCCAGCCGTAACACGACAGCACAGAGCGATGGTGTAGCACAGAGGATGAGGAGCCAGAAGGTCATGTGAGTGAGTCAACGGTGTGTCCTGCACATTGCTGACTCAGACATTTTGTTAGTGCCCTGGGCAAGTCTCCACAGTTCATGCAGTTTGCCCCAAAAGGGGAAAACTTGTGCTCTTACTGCTGAAGAACATTAAGTCACTCACGTGAGATACAATCATATTTTGCAAGCAGCAACAATGGGACTCAGGCCTGTTCACCCTCTTTTCAAACAAGCAAAAGTCTTGGATAGATGAGCATCAAGCTTTCTACCCTGTGATATCATTGAGAAATGTAATCTAAAGAAAATGAATAGATTGAACAACTTAATAGATAGGAATTTTTTAAAACCTTACATAGTCTGGGTCCTTCCTCTTTAAAAGAATAGCAAGTACCACATAGAAGACTGTGGCTGTCTAGTGTCAAAGAGATTTTGTAAATTTAGCTGAACAGCTATTTACAAACACTTTAGTAATTTAGAAGTGAAAGTTCAAATCCTAGCTAAAGGTAGCTACTCTACTTCCCCTAAACACACACAAAGGCACATACATAGACAAACACACACATAGACAAAGACTCACACTATCATTTGAAATGCAATATTCTATGTGTTCAGCCACACTTTGTTACCTATCATGCATAGCTGTAGGTTATCCATAATGTCAAAGGTCAGAGCTGTAGTGCAAATCTCTTCATTTAAATTTTATTCTTCCTCATAATTAAAACACCTGTGAGGAGTTAACGTGTGTTTGTGTGTGTGGATTTAAGACAGATAATGATGTTGTAAAAGTAATGTCACAGTTCAGAAAAATGTACTCAAATATATTTTACTCAAAGTTGCCATGATAGCTTGGACTCTGTTTTCAACTACACGCAAGCACATGCTTCCTGCAAGTCAATAAACCAAATAATGATATATAATTAATGGTCGGCAATTTTGTTCTTTACATTAAGACATCATCATAAAATTCACCATAAAACATTGCTATCACGTGAGGTATACCACATAAAATTTTGCTGATAAAGTGTTTAAATCTGCATAATTAAACAGCATGCTAATTTATGAAAAATACACCCCTGCAGAGTGAATATGATGTGCATGAATATGCACAGCAACTATGAGCCCCAGTGAAGAAAACCCATTCCAGCCAGCTTGTAGTAAATCTTTTATTGCAGTGTCAAAGCAATGTCGTGACAGTCATAGCATCATTGTGGTATTCTGTAAGCCTCCACCCGACTTTGATTGAACCATGTTGTACTCGTTACATCAAATTTGTTTAGCATTGCACATCCATTTTGAGTTGCTTATCTCCTGTAAATGAGATGTTTATGTATGAATATATATATATATATATATATATATATATATATATAGAGGCATAATTAATGTGGTGAACTCTGAAACTCATCAGATGATATTTCAAAGCACACACTCTCCAGCTCGAGCTGCAGGGAGAGAGTGCTGCCAGGCCCTGCGTGTGAGTTCCTCTGACAGCTGACGAGAAGCACAATCAGCTCGATATATAATTTTTTCCAATAAACCCGGGGTTGCTACGGAAACACACAAAAAAAAGTATGTGGTGCAGTGGGCGGCCGATGTTGTGGCGTTTTCTGAAGAGAATTCGCAGGGGTAGTGCTTTCTTGCAGTTTCATTGCTGCAGCTTTAGAATGTGATCTCCCCACTTCCTTTCGGCAACGAGCTGGTCCATTTGATCGTTACTCACTGTGGGGGTGTAAAGAGTCTTATCTGTGAGATTTAGCATTTTAGCAGCTTCCTGTCCATCAAAGCGAGTTAAACAATAGACCATGTTCCTCCTCTAAAGTTCCATATCATGATATAAAGCTACTCTTAGTTCAGCAAGGGGGCTGAGGCTACGGCTCAGGTTCATCCAGTAAAGTACAAATATTTTAAAGGTGTGACATCAGGACTAGTCTTCGTTAACAGATTTGCATGGCTCAGGTCTAGCTTGCATTCTCATTGGTTTTAATGGTGTCACTCAGTATGGCAATTTGTTCTTGTTTGCCATTCTCAATGCAACCTACTCTACTACATTAGATGCACTCACCTAAAGCGACTTACACAGCTCATATTTTACAAGATCCTTTCACACAGATGCATGTTTATGGAAGAATTTCCCATATGGAAGCAAGAGCACAACAATGCCCAATGCCCCTCAGTAATGCTCTTAAATTCTGCCATGTACCTACACCGCAGACTGGGGGTGTGCACGCCACGCTATGATGTTGTCTCGGTCTGTCCCTCTCTTATGTGAAATGCCAATGTTGCAACATCAGGCAGGGGTTTTAATCTCTCTCACTAAATTGCCACAATTGCATTGTTTGCACTTGTGGATCTACTGTTCTATTCTGAGACTGACAGATGAGCTCCACACTATATCAGAGAGAGGGCAATCTGTTACAGCAGTTACACTAGGGCTGATATGCTGTCTATAATGGAAAAGACTTTCACTGCCGATAGAGATTAATTAATACAACAGATATGGTGCCAGCAGAACCCCACCCCCCCCACCCCCCACCCCCCAAAACGACACATAGACACAACCAAAGTCATCATTGTTCCCCCCCCCCCAACCAAACTTTCCCCCTCCCTCACACAATTCATTAATTCATCCGTCCTCCTCAACTCCTGAGACTCTTCGCTTTCTCCGGCGATAATTCCCAAATCAATTTAACAAGGTCGCTCATCTATAATCCTCATTCTTCTCTCTTTCCATCAGAATCGGCCTTTCTCCGCATTCTCTTATCGTCCTGTAATATTCATATTTCATCTCTCTCCCTCTGGTAGGAGGCCGAGCTTAAACCAGGCTGGTTCACCAACAATAAATCTGTACGTGGGCTCCGTAAAGTAGATTTCACCCTCTTTAGCAATAATATTTCATGGTACTAGAAAAAAGCAGTTATATATAACTCTGTTATATCAGTCCTGTGCTTATTATGTGCGAGGTGCGTTTGCTGGTATTTTGTCTTCACTGAGGTCTGTTTCTGTGCATTGTGTGTAAGAGAAGTGTGCAGTTTTTCAGCACAGGCCAGAGACTGACAGACCATAGGAGCATTGACAACTTCTTGCATTTACATCACTTGTATCTAGTATAAGAATAGTCCTAACAGGGAAGTAATCTAAATGAATAAACAGCAGCTATATGGTGCAGTAGTAAAGAGCAGGGCTTGAGCAGTTGCCAGTTCAATGCCCAGGTGTTGGTCTTGGCACTGTTGGTGTACCCTGTACCTAATCCAGATTGCCTCAGCAAATATCCAATTGTATAAATAGATAACATGTAAAAAAATTGAAAGTTATGCAAGTCAGTCTGGATAAGAAAGTCTTAGGTAAGGAAAATGTATAAAATGTACTCTAATGTAACGGAATAGTTACAAACGTTGGATGTTTGTTCCCGAGAGAATGTGTTTGTCTGTACATGCATATGCATGTGCATAATAATAGTGTGTGTGTGTGCGCGCGTGCGTGTGTGTGGGGGCGCACGCATGTGTGTGTGCGTGCATGTGTGGGAGTATGTGTGTGTGTGGTGCCTTTGAAGCAGAACAACTCCAGCACCTAAAGGTGTGATTAGTGACTATAAAGAGTTAAAGCAGCCTGAGTTGAGCTCTGTGTGGCTCAGGGGAGAGTCTCCCACGCATCAGCGTTCAAGGCCTACAGCCTGCATGGCAGAGCAGCTGTGTGGAGTGAAAAATACATGTGCGTACACCAGGCCTTGCAATTACAGTAACTGCTCAAGCCCTCAATGCAAGAGATAAATGCAGTTATGCTTTCTGAGGTGCGGTGAGGAAATGGACTTTACTTTTTCTCCTATCTAGAGTTTTAGAATGTTTCAAAGAAAAGGCATGGACGCCAGCAAACAGCAAACCTACCCTCACTTTGTATTTTCTGTTCTTCATATTTGCTTGCCGTGTTCAGAACACCACGCCTTGTATCCCATGAAAGGACAAAGTTCCAACATATGCAGCAGTAAGTGCATACTCTATACATTTTAATTTATGCTCCTCTTTGATGATGTTAGCAATTGTATTAAAACTAATTTGCGGAAGCTATTGTTTCTGTAGCTCTGGCATCAGTATGGTTGCCATGGGAATGACATAATCACTGTTATCCTTGTGCATTTATCTACACATTTAAGTTGGCAACAAAGACGGGAGCAATTATGATTCATGCATAATTGCAGCGCATCCACAATTTATTAGGTATGTAAAAATATGCCTGATGATAATCTACATTGAGATGAGATTGAGAGGTGGGCGTCGAATGCATGCGCTTTGAAAAGCTTAAGGTGCTTCCTGGAGCGTTTAATTAGTTCCATCATTTGAGCTGAGGAGCTCTGGGGTTGTGACCTTGTGAGGGTAAAGCCATAAAACTATCTGTTCCTTCTTCCTGGCATCTGTTCCGGGTCCTGGAGATCTACGGTCCTGAAGGGTTCAGAGGCATCTCTCAACCAGCAGCTGATTGATCCCAGGAACAACAGGGGACCCTAATTCTTGTCCAATCAGTTACTCCAATGAATGAATTAGGACCTTAGTGAGGATTAAGCCCCATAAACCATTGACGTCAAGAGCTCTGGACTCCTCTGCCTGGTCACAAGGAAGGAAGGGAGGTTTCTCAAAGCCTTCTGAATCAAAGCATGCCTGTGACAAGTCATTTATTATGGCCGCCATTGTTGCTTTATGTTTCCATAGAAAAATCATTTTCAAGAAAGCCTGTGGGCCTCTGGGCTCTGCAAGGGTTCTGATGGATTCATACCCTGGGGCTAAGATACAGAAAGGAAGGAAGTTACAGTTCATTGTTCATTTTACACCATAACTTTTATTTTCAGTTTGTTAGGGATGAATTTATACTCTTCCAGCTTATTGATCATTCTAGCTATCTTTGATGCTCCCTTTGAATATTAATGAATATGCCTAAGTTAACATTAAAATTGGTGAACACACTTTGTCTCAAAGCTGTTATTTAGTTTTGAGGTATGGAGGCTCTCTCCTGTGGCTTCTCTTCTGAACGAGGTCAACCACTAAACTGTCCTGTTCCCTCCGTTTGCATCTCTGTCAAACAGCACCCTCTGTTGGTGGCTAATTGCTGGGGAGCCCAGATTGTCTGGGATAATTTCATGAGGAGGGGAGGGGAAGGGGGAGGGTGGTGCATTTTAAAATGTTGTTTTTATCATTCTGGGCAGAATTTAGTGATGGTGAGCTAGAATCTGCAATCACACAAGGCCTTCACATCTTTTTCTTTTTAAAGGATACATTGATCTGTGGTCATTGGCAAATCCCATGGCTCTTATGAAGGCAATAATATAAGCATATTCCATATGTAAAGACAAAGGACAATATTTTGATTAGCGGGTACGAGGTGGGGAAGGGTAAATTTACGATATCAGCAATGACCAGACTTGTGAAAAATGGCCAAAACTTACCAGTGTAATAGAGAATTGGCTACTTTTTTCCACAGGAAAGGTACAGAGTCATTAACTTTACAAATTTCCAGAGAGTCGGTTCTATTCTGTGTGACATTTTAAATCTCTGTGGAGCTGTAATGTAATGTCCTGCGCTGTGTTGGGGCAGAGCCAAGGTGTCGGGCGATATTAATGCCTTCAGTGCACTGGAACATCAGGTTCTGAGAGGTAATATCAAAGACGTAGCGGAATAGGAGGCCCAGAGAAGAAGCTGGCCGCTAATGTTGTGAGAGAATTGTGGTCTCTGAGAGGTTATATCAAATGCTCTCATGTCCTCTGTGGTGGGAGGATGTCAGGTGGTGGCAGCTGGTGTGTGCAAACTCTTAGGAGGCAAAGATGTAAAGATGCCCCCAAGGCCCCACCACCACCACTTCCACTACTCGTGAACTCCATCTTTCATTTCTTGCTGCATGTATTCCACAAACCTAAGGACAAAATCTGCAATGTGAATCTATTGTCTCAGGCTACTTCTTGCTGCATGTTTTGCCATATTCAGCAAGCATTTGATCAAAAATGTAAAATGTTACATTACCTCCAGAGGAACTTCATTCTGAAAATGATTGGTACAGCCTGTGGTGTGGTGACTTCCCCCTGCAGGACAGGAAGATGTACTGCACATGAGGGAGCTGATTCATGAGGCAAGTTTACTAAACAACAGATCAACTGGTCTCTTTGTCACCAAAAAAAGGATGCAAATCAGCATGCTCTTAAAGGGAAAACTGGCCCAAAAAGCTTTAAGATCATGCTGCTGTTTCACACCTTAAGAGGGGCTGTAAGAACATTACATTTACTATAAATAACAACTCTGCCATAAATCACTAAAGAGGAATATTCATTTATAAACATAAGAAAAAAGAAGAAGCAATCCTTTCATTTTCTGTCTATAAAAAGAAATGCTGTTTTAATTGGTTTTCACCTTGTTTGAGGGACTCTACCTTTGAACAGCTAAGTAAAAAGCCAGCTGTAAAGATGGATGCAGAGGAAGCGCAGAGTAAAAAATGTTAGCGGTTCGTATGAGGGAGACTGCAAAGCCTACATAAGCATATATAATGTATCACTGAGGAAAAACAGTCTCTAATGTTGCCATAAACC
The DNA here is from genome assembly GCF_013368585.1 of Megalops cyprinoides. Lineage (NCBI taxonomy): Eukaryota > Metazoa > Chordata > Actinopteri > Elopiformes > Megalopidae > Megalops > Megalops cyprinoides. The sequence continues at coordinate 11,961,001 of NC_050596.1, forward strand.
TAGCGCCTGGTGAGTTGTCTGACAGGATCTGTCACTTGTATTAGAGGTGATGTATACCCACATGTGCTCTTCAAACAAACCAGCGAGTGTTTATTCTGTGACAGATGAGAGAGAATATTCATAACTCACTTTCAGCAATCCCAGTGGCGAATGGAAGGTTTTGGATAATGTGCCTATTGACTGTGTTTCTGCTCTGTTTTGCAGAGCTTTGTTTCCAAGTCAAAGGGAAGTTTGTCGTTAGTGCAGGGTTGTTATTCTGGGGTTGGCGCTGTGGAGGTTGTTATTCTGAAATTGGTACGGCGGAGGTTGTTATTGTGGGGTTAGTACTGAGGATATTTTTTATTGTACGGCCGGTACTGCGGGAGTTGTTGTTGTGGGGTTAGTACAGGGGAAGTTTTTATTGTGCGGTTAGCACTGTGGAGGTTATTCTTGTGGGGTTAGTACTGGGGAGGTTGTTGTTCTGCAATTGGTGCAGTGGGGGTTATTACTGTGGGGTTAGTACAGGGGAGGTTATTATTGTGGGGTTAGTACCGGGGAGGTTGCTATTCTGGGGTTGGTATTATGGATCTTGTTATTCTGAGAGAATAGGAAAATCTGTGCTGTGAGGAAGCTCCCCTCTGCCACACTGTGGGTGGGGTGCAGGGTGGACACCCACAGGGCTATAGGCGGAATATTTCCATGCTTTAATTGAAAGAGGGACAAAATGGGAAGTCATGCTGTGTCAATCTCATTAGCACACCCCAGATATGGAAATTCAGCTTTCACAGAAGCCATTTCTGTTCACTGGGAGACAATCTAGCGCCATGTCACAGACACTTTACCTCAGTGCCCACCACCGCTGAGATTTTCTACAGTGTCTGAATCATATTTACCCTAGAGAAGTGATGGCCGCAGACGCCAAAAACAAGATGTCTGAGTTAGGAGAACCTCGTGATGCAAATCAGACACACCAGACAAAGTTTATATATCCAGACAAAGTTTATATATTTATATGGTAATAGTGCATGCATCAATGGGAACTATCAATCTGCAGACGCTTCTTTGTATGTGTTTCAATGTGTGTTTTTTTCAAAAACCTGTGGGATATGTGCATCTGTGAGAGTGAGCACTGTGGAGCAACTCAAAAGTCTCTCAGAAGGTGTAACATAAAATTATAAGGAATGTAATGAACCCTAGACCTACAAGATAGTGCAGATGGTACATGTTGTTACATCTATGCGGAAAGCTACCACCGCATTGCACATAGTGGAGAGAGCCTAAACTCTGTGCATAAGGGCAAGTCTCTGCGGTCATGGACACAAGTACTGTTCCTAAAGACACACACCTTTCTGCTGCCATAGATGCACAGTCATTGTTGTCATAGATGAAGACTCACACCTTACTGTTGCGGGGGGCACAAGGTCTCTGTCATCGCTTTTTTTATAGAAACACACACTTCTCTGTTGAGAGTAATACTTGTCACAGATAACCCTAAGTGACCACAGCCTGACCACTGAGAAAGGTCAATATAAAAAGCCATGTTTACTGGAAAAATAGATGGGGAATGAGCTGTACCTTCTCCTTTATTGTAACAAAACATCTCGAACCTGAGGAACAATTACTGTGAGACATTTCAATCATACTTTTCTTTATTCCTAAATACTCTACAAGTGGCACACAAAAGCTGTCAGTATTCCTGGGGGAAGGACACACAACATGACTAGTTGCAAGTTAATATGGCTGAAAGCCCGAGGGACAGTATTGTACATGCATTCAGTAATCTCAGTATTCATAAAGATAATGTACTTACATTTTTCATTGTCTATTTCATTTATTATTGTTGTTGTTGTTGCCATTGATGATGTTGACTCTGCTTTGCAGCTCTTCTGCTTAGGCAATACTGTGCTTACGTATGGCCAAAGCCAAGGACACTTTGAAAGGAATTTTAATGGAATTACTCACTGTCCCTAGCATCAGATAGTCATATGCAGGTCTATACTAAGTGTAATGTGTGCTTTCGATGAAATTCCCGGGGATTTCTCAGGCCATAATGATGCCCATTGAAACCTGGCTAAATTCCTGTGTTACACATGAATGCCCACTCAGAGCTCAGCAATATTAAATAATCTGCAGGCAAACCTTCTTTTACAAAATATTCACTCAAACACAGACTCTTTGACACTTAGAGTTGCCATAGCAATGTTCAAGGAACAAAAGATTTGCCACGCGCTTCGCAGAAGCAATCAGAAAATACCATCTGTGGCCATTTAGCTGTTGGGTTTTATATATAAAGAATTATTTAAAAATATGAAGGATTATAAAAGATTTAAATAATAGAAGGAGCTGGTTTATACTGTGCCATTTAATAGTCATGTCTACACAGTCTCACTCTCCTACATCAAGAGACAGGAAAGCAGAAATATGCTGTCACTTTTAAGCCTATTATTTTGTTACATGAAACACTCATATTTTGTTTATTTTTTACCCCAAATGCAAATGCACAAATGATCAGGATCTGTGCATGAAACAGACCTTTAGGGAAACGATGCTCTACAGAAATGAAACTGTGCAAATGGCACCTTGTGAATTCTGTTCATTCCGGATTGAACATTTTTGATCCAGATTCTACCCAATGGCAGATAGACCTCTGAGCTCTGGGTTTTCCACAAAGTGTGTGGGGGGTTGTTGCTTTTTTTTCCTGATGCACCATCAAGGAAGTTTACATTCGTGAATCTTCAGAGACTCTTTCACCAAAAGACATCTCAAGAAAATGTCTAAAAATAACTGCAGTGCTGCACGCTGACATGGTAGGACAGACCAGGCCGGTGGTACATGGAGGGGGGTGGGGGGGGGATGATGGAGGTGAGGTGGTAATAGGGATAAATCAAGCCAAAGAGTTAAAGAGCTGGGAGTGGTGACGACAGAGTTATTTTTTCAGGTGTGTTCTATTTTCCGGTGCGCCTCAGAAAGTGACGGCGATGCCACTGCGTGATTCTCATTATCACTCTCCATTTGTTTGCTGCGGTATTTTCACACCCTTCCATTCTCTGCCTCCTGTCTGCAATCTGGCACATGCAGTGCCATTACAGGAGGAGGGGGGCTCTGCCAGTCACAGCTGGGGGTGTCTTTCCAAGTGCCTGTACCCAGCATTTCAGTACACTGTACACTCCTACCCACCAAATCAAACCTGACTTCAACCAAACCTGCATCTAAACTCTAAACCAACCCTGAATCTAATCATATCTACACTGTTCCTTTTCTACATAGTATATGTGTTATGTGTGGCTCATATAGCTATCTATGTGTATATATACATATATATCATATATAACATATCACAACATAACATAACATAATCACTGCCACTCTGTGTAACTCCTTGGTTTGTCTTTGTATCTTAGGATTTACATCACTACACTAAAATTTACTTTTGTTAAGAGCACTATATAAGATGAAATCTGATGGATTTGACTGGTTTGCTTTCCAGGCATCTTGGGGATTTTCCTCCAATGGTGTCTGCTTTCTTCTGTCTCCATATTCCCAGAACACTGAAGCTTTTGCACTATGTATTACATATCTTTTTTCGAGAAATGTTTGAAATCCAATCTTTCCAGCTCTCCCTGGAACTGTTACCATGGCATTTTTGGAGCCTGAATTAACAGGAATGATGTCAGTGTATATCTTTCAGGTTTATTAATGTTTGGTTTGCACTGTAATTATTACTGGAAGAGTATTCAGTAATAAGGTGGTGTAGTGGGTGCAATAGGTGCTGTACTGTGATGTTGATACGTGAGAACTGTCATTCTGGTGAGAGATGTCACATCCTTAGTATTTCATATTGTAGCCCTGTTCTTTTTTCCTCTCCTCTTCTGTCGCTTTCCTTTCTCCTGTCCTCAGTTAAAGAAGGTCCCAGCTGCTCTATCTGTATCCCTCTCTGCACTTCTCTCTCTGCCCCCTGTTCTCAATGTGCCCCTCTCTCTCTCACTCTCTCTCTCTCTCTCTCTCTCTCTATGCGCCTCAGCCTCACTGTGCCTCTCTCTCTCTTCCCCTTCCTCTGTGTCTCTCTGTCTTGCCTTGCTCTTTCACTTTCTGTGCCTCTTTCTCAGTGTCTCAGATTCCTGCATTCGGCTACTGAAAGATGACCCTGTGAAACATGGGTTGGAAAGGTGGCCTAAGCTGTGAAATTCCAGTTAAGATATAAAACAAGGTTGTGATTGGTGAAATTACGTCAAGTAAAGCACATAGCTCTGAAACACTAACTCATCCGTTTTTAAGGTCCCCTTGCCCTCCATGATGAAGGTGAAGAGTAGAGCAGTCACCTGCATGCTGGTGAGAATCCAGCACATGCCCTGAACAACACAGGGAACAACAAATATAACACAGAACGTACCAGAAGTGTCCCTCTTGCTTCAGCACTGCCCTGTGGAATCAGTGTGGCATTTTTGGACAGTGTCTTAGCAGTTGGTGAGGTGGGTGATTTACAGATTATGTGAAGGTAAAAAAAAAGGGGGGTCTTTTAAATTATTTTTGGGGTAAGAATTGAAAATAGTATAGAACAAATAATCCCCCCAAAATTTAATAAGCAAAATTATAGTACAAAAATGTAGGTACATGCCAATACACAACAAGACAATAAAGTATTTCCTATGGCAGTGACTTCACTCAAGACAGAACACTACAAGCTTTTTTCCGGAGGCCAAGAACATCAAGAACAACATCCTATCTGGCAGCCACGTTCAAAACAAAACGTCATCAAATCAGAGAAACTGAGGAAAGATCAACTCCTCATGGAGCCCAATAAGGGACTGTTTTAAATGTGTAAACCCATTAGGATCACATACTGTCCTCGCATGTTCAACGCCTTTTCAGCTGTCTTCCTCTACCAGGACAGACAGTTGCATCCTTGTAGAATCCAGCAGGTTTGGTTGAGATGTGATCTCTCTCAGCAGCTCAGAAGTACCACTGAGTGCCCACATTAAATCTCTGAGGCTCTTCCTTGTAAGTGTAAAGCACAACCTAAATAAATAATGCTTGGTAAACAATTATGTCACTGAGACTGAGTCACTCAGCGGTAGTATAAAATCATGCAAACAAGACAGACAATAATTATTTATTTATTCATGTGTTTATGAATCATGATTTTAAATTAAAGTTTGATGCTCATATTATTATTTTATAATCAACATCATGTTAATGATACTGCTCAATTGTTAATGATTTTTAATTTTTTGATGTGTTCACACAATCCAGTTCCTTTGAGTGAAAAGGGTAGAATCAATGGACATTTTGAGTGGAAGAATGTGACTGCATCCAGAGGTTTACCACATACTCTTTCCTTAGGAAAATGGCCCATGAAGCAAGGAGCCCTTACAGTTCATAATACACATGTACACATTATATTAAATTGAAACTGCATGGGATCTTATAAAGCATACAAAACAGCTTAATGAGCATGACATTACAACGTTATGAAGCAGTTATTAGAACATAGTGTGCTTTTTTATGACTGTCAGAGAGGGGGATATTGTATTTTTATGTGTATGATTCTATTTTCAGAAAGAGGCATGTTAAGAACTCTATGTCAGATATCACTGCAGTGCAGTTATTTTGGATTATAAAGTATTAATGTCATGATTGTGAAGGTACTACTGTATCTACGAAGGTCTAGTACCCATGTAATACCTCAACAAAGTGTAGCTCAATTTTCCTTTCATTTTCATCTTATTTCATTATGGTGAATGCTTGCTGAGGTTACACACACAGTGGCAAAAAACAGCATCTACTGAACAGATTAGTTAAAAACAAAAATTGTTTTTCTCAATCCTGAAAATCAATTCAGCCAAAATCCAGCAAGTGCCATCTTATTTTTTTAAAGGTCCTTATGGAGTAGAGGACATTACTAGACAAAAACAGCCTCAAAGTATGTAGTAAAATGCATTATGAGATCAAAACCTTTCAAAATCAATTACACTGCATTGTTATGCATATGTCGTGAAATGTGAGGACAGCATGTGACATTCTCAGATGTTGTGCATTAGGTGGTCTTTCTGTGTATTTACATCTCCTACATCAGTTTTACATGTTTTACCTCTACATACATGCACACCCATACACATCCCACATGCATACACACATATAGCCATGCACATACACATACACAAACATACACACAAGCACGTATACACACACACACACACACGCACGCACGCGCGCGCGCACACACACACACACCAGTCTTCTGCATTCAGCACACTGGGAATCATGCATTAAACAACAGAGTAAACAGAATGAATAGAAAATTCTCTTTCATCAGAAGTGTCTCTGGCTCCCTATGTATTTAATTTTAATGTGCTCAAGGTGTGGTGTCTCTGGACCCTGTTTCAGCAATTAGGTTATCCTGGACCATATACGTCACTTCAAGTTTAAAAGGCAGAGGAGTCATTAGAACTTATTTTTGTAGGAAGAATTTAAAGAAATATATTAGAAAAAAAGTAGAAAACATGAAATTGTGATACACAATGAAACAATGGAATTTTTCAGAAGATGTCAAATTAAATTGACATTTATTTTATCATAAAGCCACAGTGCCACAGTATCTACAGTCTACATGTTTCAAAACCAAATAGTCATGCCATGAATGACACCCTGTGACTGACGCATGAAGAACCAATCACAGATGAAGCATCCTCACCAAATGTTATTACTGTAATTAATCCATTTGACCAGAAAACCTCAACACAAAAGAATCCAACCAAACAGCAAGAATGGTTAGGTCATAAGAAATGGCGGGACCCCTCAGTTGACAGAGTCATTCACTCCCATTTCCTCTCTGTAACAGACAAGCCAAACAAAGTCTCAGTATGCTGTTGAATGAGTCATATGATCAGACCATTTTAAAATCAATTACATTGGTATGAGCATGCCTTGGAAATGCAAGGGCAGCATGTGACAGCCTCACAATATGCTGTGATGGAGGAATTTATCGCTTCCTGTGTTTAGTTGCACTTTATATGGTTTTACACATACACAGAGGGAAATGATTATATACACCCACACATCACACATCACATGCACACATGCTTCGGATATGTACATATATTTGTGTATACACATGCACAAATACGTATATACATCTGTGGATGTATATACGTATGTGTATATCCACAGGATTGTGGTCTTTACTTTGGTGATCCTTTCTTCTTACAATACTCAGTCAACAGTCTTCCTACAAAATTCAGTTGACAGGTTACTTTGCCGGTATAAACAGAGTCCGAATTGAGTTGTTCTCTCTGTGGTAAAATTCTGTCTTGCTTCCTTTGTCTCCTTTGTACTGTGGGGAATAATAGAATTCTTTATCCTTCTTCTGTAGTTAGAGAATGGACATTGTATTGAGCAGACTAAAATATATGAGAGTAAAATCATTAAATATACAATATAGCGGAACTAAATCTTACAGAGGCAGAAATAAATGGATGACAGTCTGGACTACAGAAAAGGACAGTGGGATTTATTCTGCTCCTTCAGGATATTTATAATCTTTCAGTGTCTGAGTTTTTACTGTCAGGGAGTTTTACTGTGTGCCCTTAGAAAAAAAGCACCATACTAATTGCACAGTAATAACAGTACAAGCTCTGAATTTGAATGAATTGAAGAAAACCAAAGTCATCAAACTTTGATGCAACAAAATAAATCAAACCAGTTAATGGTACCGGCAGAAGAATGTTATTGGCAAATGAGCAGGGCTTGTACCCTGTAGCAGTGTAGTGTAGAGGTAAGGAGCAGGGCTCATAACCCAAAGGCTGCTAGTTTGATTCCCCATTGGTGCAGTGCTGTTGGACCCTGGGTGAGGTACTTACCCTGTAATTGCCTCAGTATAAAGTCCAAGTAGTCAAATATCTTGTGTATAAATGGACATTACTGTAACTTATGTAAGTTGCCCTGGATAAGAGCATTTGCTAAATGACAATAATGTAATATGGGCTAAGTGACCACAGCGTGGCCGTTTATACAGGCCGCCATAAAAGGAGCACGCTGACCAGGGTGAATAGGTAGAGCAGCCTCTGTGAGCAGGGAGAAATTGAATCAGACGAGCACTGCCTGCTCTCCTGCTCTAAATCTGGCTGTCTACGGGACATGGACTTCCAATTCTCCAGCCAGGTGTCACAGTTCCTACTGCTGCCAAACAGCGAGGACCTGAGGAACGCGCTACGAGAGGAGGGTGAGGTAGCAAAGCTGGCAGCACAAAACATTAACTGCCTGTCTCAATGTAAGGGATCATGTGAAGACCTTCAAGCTTTCATAGCAATAACATGTGTTGCTCATTGTCAGAAAGGGGAATGTTATAGGTTTATCTTAGGAATGGTTTCTGTTTTAGTTTTTATTTTCTTTATTTTTAATAGTTATTTTTGTTTATATATTTTTGAACATTGTAAACTTTATTGTGTTGTTTCGTTTCATATTTACACTGTCCTGTTTTACTCTGAAAGAGGGAATGGAGACAGGAGAGAAGGGGATGGTCTTATTATATGTTGCTGTTATAAATGCATCGGTAACACTGGATAATTTTGGTCATGCTAATAAAGGCAGTTTGAATCCCTGGGAGAGAGACACAGCAGAGCAGCCAAGAATGGTTCAGAAGGACACAGAGAGGCCCAGAGTGAGAAGCAGAGAGGGAGAGTCACAGCGAGAGAGGGAGAGAGAGGGAGAGAGAGACAGAGACAGCGAGAGTCAGAGACAGAGAGGGAGGTACAGAGTGTCACAGACATCCACAAAGTGAGAAGCGGAGAGGGAGGCAGAGAGTCACAGCGAGAGAGAGAAAGAGAGAGAGAGAGAGAGAGAGAGAGAGAGACAGAGACAGTGAGACAGAGAGAGAGGTACAGAGTGTCACAGACAACCACAGAGTGAGAAGCAGAGAGGGAGGCAGAGAGTCACAGCGAGAGAGAGGGAGAGAGAGAAAAAGACAGTGAGACAGAGAGAAGCAAAGAGAGGGGCACAGGGACAGAAACAGAGGGACTCAGAGAGACAGAGTGAGAGGCACAGAGCAGCCTGATGTGGGCGGGATCTCGGTTTTTTTAATGTTTCTCCTTTCCCTCTCATGCATATCCTCCTCTCCTCTCCTCCTTCTCCTGAAACAGAGTACTTACCATCAGAGCCAGAGTAATGAATGGAGCGTAGCAGGGATCAGGGGAGAGGTGCATTATCCTTGAGGGTTTATCGGGGAGCAGCTTTGTGCCCGCTCACTGCTAAAACCCTCTGTGTCAAAGAGATAAAAAACACACACGCAATGAATTCTTCCTCAGCCACGGATGGATTTACCTGAATAAAGACTCTTCTTTGCGCTAATCCCTGGAACAAAGTCCAAACACAATAATTCACAGACGCTGTTGAATGCACACTGTTAAATCGAAAACAAACAAGCATCGCACACTGACTTTGCTGATGACACGCCATACATCATACACATGTACGCTCGTGTGCGTGTGTGTACACGTTTGTGTATGCGTATGTGTGCGTGTGTGCGCATGCAAGTGTATGTGTACGTGTGTCTGTGTGTGCATATATGCGTATGAGTGCATGCGTGCGTGCCTGTGTGTGTGTGTGGGTTATGATGAAAACTGATGAAGCAAGGACAGCCCCTCAGATGTGTGCTGATAACACCTGCTTAATCCTACCTACACGCCAGGTGTCCCAGCACTGCAAGTCGAGTAGTCAGTCACTCCCCAGGTCATATATTAAAGGAGGAAGGCAGAGTGGGTGTGAAAGTCTCTGAACGATCTGCCAAAAAAGCAAGGTACAGGGCCTGCCAATAACACCCTTGTGGACAGGGATTATTGTGACAGATGACATGCATTTCCTTTGACCTGTTAGAGGCTGCACGGTGTGGTGGGGAGTGGTTGGTTTCAGACATTGCATTGGCCTTGTGGGTGTGTATAGGAACAGGAACACAGAAGCCGGTTATGGAGGTAACAGATTATCTGTGAAACGCATCTTCAAACACGGTAAGATGCATTGATTTCGGCAAGAAGCCGCCTTCAGTGGAATTTGTGATGAAAGAGACCTGCCATGGCAGTCAAGGAGGAGTAAGAAGTGTCTTTCACAACAGCCCCAAGTGCTGTCAGAGGGAGGGTAAGGGTGAGGGAGGGGAGAGAGAGAGAGAGAGAGAGAGAGAGAGAGATAAATAGAAGGAAATTAAAAAACAACAAAAGAAATTAAAAAGAATTTCTATGCTCACACTCACTGGTCTGGGAGTGTTGTTAGCCTGGTCTGACACGGTTGCTCATTCAACTTGAATGAATACGCTTATGTTCTGTTGTGCTGGAAGTCACTCTGGGTAAGTGTGTCTGCTAAATGAATGTAATGTAATTTTTTCCCCCAAATATATCTTTTGAAAATTCAGCTTGTCCTATATTGGCCATGGTGTCAACATTTTGAAGCTAAGTAGTGGAAATTAGCCAAAGTGATGACAGTGGATGGAAATGATGTCAATAGGTATGGACTTTTTCCTCTTTTCCAAAACTGAGCATTAAATTGCACAGGGAATGCCAAAGCAACATGTATGCGAATACGAATCCTCCGACACACCCCCTGCAAACAGCTATTTCACAACACGTTTCCCTGTGGAATAAAGTTTTCTTCCTCGCAATAGAAGGTGTCAACAATCCATTAGTGCTCATGGCTGTAATCCATCAGCAGGGTTTGATATCCCATATGCCACCAAAATATTTTCTTGTTTTACAGAAACACAGATGGAATTTTCCCTCTTATTTGTAAAAATAATTGCCCTGATGTTTGTGAAAGCAGTCCTATATACCATGTTAAACTGTCCTCAGGGAAAATTAAGTACCAGGATTAGACACTGTAGGCTGTGCTACTGTCTCTGATAGATGGATTATATTCTGTAGGTTTTGGTGTTGTCTCTGATGGATGGATAATATTCTATAGGTTATGGTATTGTGTCTGACAGAGGGATTATATTCTGTCAGTCTTGGTGTTGTGAATGATAGATGGATTATATTCTTTAGGTTTTGGTGTTGTGTCTGATAGATGGATTATATTCTATAGATTCTGGTGTTGTGTCTGATGGATTGTATTCTGTAGGTCTTGGTGCTGTGTCTGTTGAATGCAATGTGTGTGAATGCCTGCAATGAGTGCAATGTTTCATTTCTCTTTGATGGACAGTTTAGATGATGGGAAGCAGACCTTTTCTCTTTGTTCCATATAATTCTTGTCTTTATTTAAGCCATTTAGTCTGTCACCGTGTGTCCAATTGTAACAGTACTTCACTTATTTTTGAATTACAGTAAGTGATCTCTCTGTCTGATGTTGTTAAAAAGAAGGACTGTTTTCTTTATGCACACTCCCTTACATTCAGGAACACACTGTACAGAAGTCACTCAGGGGCCAAAGGGCAAATAGAGGTGAGACACCCTCTTTTATTAAGAAAATAGTTTAAAGGGCTAAATAATTGAGGAAGCTAGATTTTATGGACATTTTCTGAGTTATTTTAGAACACTGGGAGAGAGATCCATCCTTCCATTCATATCTATTGTTCATACTCACATTTCTATATTATTACAGTTATTAGGCTGTACTACAGACAGTAGGGCTTGCACAACAGTATGTTGGACTGGTCAGATGTTTTCTTCATTGGCTCACAGTACAACACAAACACAATTGTCTTTTATGAAGCACTGTTGTGTCAATTTATTCCAGCACACACCACTTTAATTACTCGCATCATCAGTGAGTCATTAAAAAGCCATTCGTTTTCTAAAGTAAAACCAATTAACATGCAAATTACAATAATTAACAAATCAATTTTTAAACAAAGTCCTTTTAAACTGTCTACAGGCACAGTTTATATACAGTAAACTGTGTGATTCTAAAAAAGAAATGACCCGATATTTATTTATTGTATCAATTACCTTTGCTCTTTCAAAGATGTACCTGTGCATGTGAATGTCAGTCAACAGTTGTTTGATGAGTGTGGATGTGGTTCACCTGTTTGGAGCCCAGCCCTTTGAACATCCTTCCAGTCAGACGATGTGATCAAAACACTCCTTCCAACCCAACTAAACAAATTCCCTATCTGCCAGTCACTGGCGTTTTAATGAGTGCACCCCGAGGGGAAACCCTGTCCCCCTGGCAGCGTAGCTCACGTTTGTCATCATCTTATACTTTTCTTAACCATTCCAGTCTGGTCACAAGCCAGTCCTTGCATTTTGCGCAAGCCACGCTTTTAATCTAGAATGTGGGTTTGATTTTTTTTTTTTATAATCCCATGGGTGTCTTCAAAAACATTAAAACCTGCAGCTCAGTATTTCTAACTTTTTGGCTTATTTTGCTATCAGATGACCCCTGGAGTTGCAGACGGTAACAAGGTCAAAGGGAAATCATGCTCTTTACCCACTTTTCCGGCTTTTCACAAAGTCACTGAAGTTGTTTCCTTGATTGTTTTAGATATTAGCACTTGCATTCAATTCCTTATTGAGTAGAATACTGCATTTCCTATAGCGCTATAGAGTAATCCATGTTAGCATTCACAGTGCACAGATGCCCACCTGTTCTTCTCTCCTCCTCACACACCTGTATTTAAATCCTCAGACAGTATAATTACACTATAGCTACACTAAAAATACTTAAAACATCAGACAGTAGAGTTTCACTGCAGCTGCTAGACACATCATACACTACAACTACATTACAACAATTCTGAACATTAGACATGTACAGACAACATGATCAGATGTAAATGCACATGCAGTAGGCTGGCCTGCCTAACTGCTGAAGCCCAGACTGGCTGAATGCTAACATGGATTACTCTGGATGGATTACTCTGGCCAGAGTGGCGGACTTTTGCATGAAGCTCACAGGATGAACCCCTATATATGAATTCATATATGAACTCTAATATGAATATTGGGATACATTCCAGTTCTTCGCCCCATCTAGGCTCAGACACGCAGCTTCCCTTTCCTCCCTTTTTTGGGGAGAGAGGAGGTTGGCTGAAAGTAGGGGTTTAGCACAACTGCTGTGCAGTTGTCAGAGTGCGTCAGACAGAAGACAGTGATGAGGCCGGGGAAGGGGTGCGCTTTTATAGAACCCAGAATCCCCCCCCCCCCCCCCCTTCAAAATGACATCTCCCAAAAGCCTCCCGCCGCAGCCCTTTGCATTGTGCTGTGTTTGTGCTCAGAGGGCCACTTCACGCAGAGTCTCAGCCACAGAGGCGCAGCTCTGGAGAATCAGACCCCCTTCATTTTCGGCTCCCCTGGCGCCGCGCTCTCTCCGAGTCCCCCGTTTCCAAAGAGACAGCAGGCGTGCCGCCGCATGAAATGAAAGCCCTGCTCTCTCTCCTCGGCAGTAATCAGGGCTCTGAGCCCTCAGCTCTCAGACACCCTCAATGCAGAGAGTCTGCGATTTTAAACCTTGCTCAAGAAAAAAAAAGAAGCTTAGATCTCGGGTGACACTTCAGACTGGGGACGGGGAAGAAGGCAGAAAAAAAATAAAACAGACAAAAAACACTCAGTGTGGTTCAAAATGGAGAAACTCTCCCTCACAATTACATCATGTGAATGTCCACACAAATGTTGGTTCCTGGGTCTGCATCCATGTACTTTGAAAGATTGTAAGTCCCCTGAAAAAAATGACATCAACGATGTCATTTTTTGCATCTTCAATATCCCATTTTGCACTTTCATCTTTTCAAAAGCACACCATGATGCGGATGCATAAATATAGACTGGGCTTATTACCCAAGGTTCCTCTCAGAGCTTTTGAAAAGCGTCTGTTAATGCTGTGCGGTTTTCATTCGGGTAACTCCAGCATTTCACATATATATCTCACAGAGGCGGCAAAGTACAGGTCTGCCCTTCTCCCTTTGCCGTGTTTGAAGAAGCAATGCAGACTTATTAAATGTCACCACATGCAAACCAATATTTCACTTCTCAGCTCCGGTGGAATAATTTAGCCGGTGTTTGTGGGTGGGTGCTCCTCTAATGTTGTTAATTTTTCATTTTGACTCTGAGTCTTTGTTGTTGTTTACGTGGTTTCGAAAAATGGGAGAGTAGGGAAAAACAGGAAATATGGATTTTAATAAGAAATTCTACATTTCAGCTGTCATCCCTGTGACAACTTCATAAAACAAATTGGGATGGATGTGAGGGAATGGAATTAAGTTTTTGTTTCTGGAGTGATGTGAGGACGGCTTTGAGCTGTAATCCTTGAAACAATGGCATTTGTCAATGGGCTTTCATTCTCGTGCAAAAAAAAAAAAAACATCCAAATGTCTCGATCAAGTCAAGAAATAAAAACTTTTCTATTTATCTTTAGTCGTTGCCAAATGAATCAACGCGTTCAAAACATTTCACATTTCCATTTATTTCAAAGGATAAAATAATAAAAGGCCTTAATGTGCTGTGTTTCAAGGCTTCTCTTGCATGTCATTGAATTCGTGAATTGGATTAGTTTAGTTTTATTTTGCGGGACTGGTTATGTGAACACATTCTTTTGTTTGTCCTTTCGGCAGATGCATTTATCCAGGGAGACTTGAGTCTTTTGCATTTGCACAGCTGGATATTTACTGAAGATTTTCATCTGAATTACCTCGCTCAAGGGCACAGCTGCAATGCCTCATGCTGGATTCAAACCTGCCACCTCATGGTTGTTGTTCCAGCTGACAAGCACACAGTGCTCCACAACTGGAATGATCAGCGAATGGAAAATGACATTAAAGCTGTTCCCTGTTTCTGTTTCCCAGAGCATATAGAAACACTGGCGGCACTATTTGTGGTGAGGTGGAGTTCTTCATGGGCTAGAATTGTAACCAGGAAGTTTCAAGTTCAGATCTCATGTGGAGCTCTTCTCTTACTCTCTCAACTTAGAATATCCTGCTATAAGCTCAGAGCAAATGCATTACAGAGGAAATGGTTTCGTGGAAACAGAAAGAGTTGATTATATGTTGTACAGCTATCCTGCTGACCAATCCAAAACATCAAATGACAAAGTAAATGCTCTTTTTTTGTAGTACATCCATGATGATTAAAAACAAAATCACTATTTTTTCCATTTAGAGTAATTTGGTTACTAATTTCTATTTCTCCTAGTTATGTTTTTTGTTCTGTTTATGTATTTCTTACCTCGTTATTCCAAATTCCAGATTTTACTTTACTGTTTTTTTATATTTTGATATAATGTGATTATATATGTCTATATTACATTTTTTAAAATTCAGGGATGGATTATCAGTACACAAACACGTTCCTCCTCTTTACCTTTGGTGGAAAAATTTCCCCAAAGTCTTTTTTGTCGTGTTTGTTGTTCTCGTTACCATTTTTTTTTTTCACATATTCTACAGTTATTCAGCATATGTCTTCAATAAATCATTTTGTTCCCCCTATCTAACAAGCAACTGTGACAGCTAGACAGGAAGTGCATGAATAAGTTATGAACTGATGTACGGTACAAAAGCGCCGGGATTTTTCTGTAAGCATCGTCGTCTCGGAGACCGTCAGAGAAACGCGGTGATCGGATCACTGGGGAGATTCACGTATGGCCATCAGTGTGAATAATCTTTGAAGAGCACGACTTTGGGCATTTGTATCATGGGATCCGTGGGCCGCATCCATCAGTCAGAATAAAGATTTTTTAGAAAACTTTGAAACTAAGTTTACGATGTTGACAAACTCTAAAATATGCTTTCCCCCCCACCCTCTGTATCTCTTTTAAATGGTGCCAATGCACATTATGATTTTAATAAATCAAATCTACTGCTCATACCGAGAAGTGCAATCTTGATTCCTGTCACACCAGAGAGAGCTGGGACTTCTCCCAGATGCAGTGCTATAGAAATCAGACAGGAGGAAATATGAGGCAAAAATGGTTGATTTTAGAAGAGGACATCAGGAAAGTCTGACTCACTGGGCAGCATGAGGCTGACAGGTCACTTGACTTTTGGGTTATGTGACATTCGACTGACATCACACAGGCAGAAATTGAAACACACATCTTGAAATTGGAGCTGCAGCTGGATGAGCAAATCCATCCATCTACCTCTTTGCCTGTCTGTCTCTAAATGAATACCTGTTTGCTGTGCTGTCTGTCTGTCTGTCTGTCTGTCTGTCTATATACAGTATCTATCTTTCTGTATATGATCTCCCCAGTATCCCTGCACCAATGACCTCTCTAAGTTTGTTTCTTGTACAAACATACACACACACAGACACACACACGCACACACACCTGATGTTGTTTGGTGAACAGGCTGTCCCTTGTCTGTTCCCTGTGTCATAGTAATGAAAAGCACCAGCCTGCACTGTGTGTCACTGTCACTGCCATACACCACAAGGCAACGTGACTGTGCTCCTTTTTGTCCTGCTGTTCAGTCGGGGGACAGGGAATGGGCATTTGTCAGAGGTGACATTTGAAAAAGGCACCATGAAATGTCTCACCTCCAGAAAAATAAACAGCGAACAGAGCATCCTTCACTGTGAGGAGCAAGGATGATGATGATGATGATGATGATGATGATGATGATACATTATAATTATTTTAAATAAGAATACAGTTATTTATATGGCAGCTGTCATGCATACAGCTCCAAGTGATTTTCACTTCAGATTAAAACAAAACAGAAACAGATAAAGAATAAAGCACAATAAAATAAAACACAATTAAGTCAATAAAAAGCAACACATCATAAGAATGCAAAGGGATTTGGAATAAAAAGCTCGTTTGTGAAAATACGTTCTCAAAAGGGATTTGAAAGAAGACACAGACATTGCAGCTTTTATAATGTCAGGGAGACTGTTCTAGTGTCTAGGGACCTTGACTGAAGATGCAAGGTCTCCCTTTGTTTCAAGTCTAGACTCTGGAATAGTCAAGAGATGCTTGTTAACAGATCTCAGTCCTCTCTTAGCAAAGTAAAGGGTGGGTTAATTGTTTCACAGTGTAATCAGGCCCAGCTCATGTTTTCATTAAAAGTAGTTAATAAAACCTTCAATACAACAATACAAAAAACAATCAATACAAGTAATTGGCAACCAGAGCAATGAAGCAAGGAGAAGGGTTATGCGACATCTTTTGCCTGTTTTGGTTAAAAGTCTGGCTGCATACTTCCACACTAGTTGCAGACTGGACAAGTTGCATCAGCTCAGGCAGATAAAAAGGGAGTTACAGTAGTCCCGCCAAGGAGGAAATTGGAAAGAAAGTATGAATGATTCTCAGGGTTCGTAAGATAAAAATGACATCATCTTAGCAGTATTTCCCAGCTGGTAATTACAAGATTGCGTTAGCTTTTTAGCGTGCTTCTCAAAATCTAGGGAGGGCTCAAAAATTACCTGGAGGTCCCTGAAGACCAGTGATAGGACAGGGGCCAAGAATGAGAGCAGCCAGGCCTCAGACCGAACGTGCCTCTGACATGACTCACACAGACGTGTCGGGTTGCATCATTGAACAGAAGACCGTTAACTAATTAAGCCTTAACGAAGTGGGCGGTGTGAAAAATGATCTAGCAGCATCGGAGGTGACAAACAAGGGTCGACCTGGCGTACCTTCGTGTTCTCAAGCAGAAGTGGAGGGCAGGCTCTCCCTGCAGGAGCCGGCAGATCTTCCGATGGCTTTGACAGCTCTCCACTCAGCTCCTCCACTGCTGTATATATGCGTGGGCTGCTGGCCTGCATCCAAACAGCCCTTTTATCACGAGGATTTGTCACCGAACACCTACGTGCACACATGTGTGCGCTTGTGTGCCTGTGCAATAGGAATGCGGTTAGATCAGGTGGCAGTGTGGTAAAGCACGAGCAAACCAGGAGGTTAGATTCCCACGTGGGACGTTGTGTTGGGTCATACATCTATGTATGCTTAGCAGTGTGGTACGTTTCTTTATGAAACAATGGTAAGTCCCCTAATGGTTGTAGGTCCATATCTCAGGTGACTCACAGCTGCTGCTGCTGCTGCCTTGAGCAATGTATTAACCTAATTTGCTGCAGTAATATATCTTCCAGGATAACGTGGCTAATATGTGCAATAAGTACTGTTTAAGTAATCCTAGATAAGGAGATCTTTGAAGCAATTAAGTAAATAAAGAATATATGTGAAAAAGCTGCAATCAAAGAATGTTAGCTTGGGCATCCTTTTGTTTGGTTTGAGATGGCATAAGCCAAGCCACTCACCAAAACTGGCAACCTGAATATCTTTGGGGATCCTATAAGGAGGGATGGGACAGAGAGATCTAATTTTCCAGAGCCCAGATGCCCTTCCCTTAATTTACCTTGTCCTGTCAGTTTTAACCTGGCTTTGATTCTGTCTTGTCCCACTTTATTGAATCTTGGGAAGGGTTGATCAGCTGCAGGAAAGATGGAAAGTGACACTCAAAATCATTTCCAACCAGTATGGGCAGATCCATTGAGGTAACACAACTTTTTTTACAGCAAAGCTCCTATTCAGGAAGGCATCTGAAAGGTTTACTGCAGCTGTAGAGAATACAAAAATACAACATTCAGCATTAATTTCCCAACCATCCACTTTCACACAACACTACAGACAATTAATGGCAACACAACATTAGAATACAAATCCTACCTTTGTCAAATAACATTTGCACTTCTTCTATTATATGTAGTGCAATGTAATTTTAAAATCAATTCATTCATAAGTGGGAAGGCCATGAATGTATTTTTCTTTCTGTGTGACTGACAGTTTAAATAATTCTACACATACTGGATACAGATTGGAATAAGTAATGGTCTCCTCACTAATACATACAACAGATATATTGGAACCGGCTTGAATTGGAGTTGTTTAAGTTTGATAGGCCATGTAGAGTATAACTTCTAATACAAAGTGAGGGAATGTCAGCCCGGTACCTCTCTGGGAAGTGAAGCATTTCTGTGTTCATTGTTACTGTGTCTGACGCTCCGCCTACATCCCTGAAATTATTAAGTTCATAGCAACCCAGACAGCCGCATCCCTAATATAGATGCAATATGGTTCACTGGCCTTGTGATTTAAGAGTTTGAAATGGTCACCTACTAATTTTTGAATCTAAGACCATAAATGATTCACAGCCCTGTTAATAAGGGAAAAGAATAGTTACACTGCAATTACACTCACTGACATTTTAATCTTTTAAAAAGGGATGCACTTTCAGCAGCCAAGCAAGATACTCAAATACTCAAGGTCAGTAACTTCTAAAAGGGATGTTTTCAGCTGAAATCTTCAGGGAGATGTCTGAGGGTCTGAGTGCTGGTTTGTTATCAGGAGCAGGATGTCTTGACTAGCTCACTCACTCATTACATCATACTAACAGGAATTCTGGGTAAAGCAGGGGCCATCTAAAGTAATCTATCATCAAGATCTTAAGCTGTAGTCTAACAAGGAAAGTCTTTCTCTTCTCCAGTTGGACTGCCGAGCAATGAATAACACTAAAAAATGCAAAATGCATGATTCATACAAAGGTCGGCTTCTGCATTCTGTTAAAGCAGAAACCATCAAAGTGTAACACATTGCTTTAATCAATGCCTTCATTTAACAGACACAGAAACAAAGCAGCACTTATGAGTTCCAAGATGTCACAGATCATCCACTTTTTGAGTTGTTTTCTCTGTGCAGCCATCAACACGCAGATGTGGATGGTAGCACAGCTGTAATGTTATCAGTTGTTTTTGCACACTCCCATTGAACACTTCCGTCTTGTATCTTCGTGTCTTTGAGTTCTGTTTCATCCCTGCCAAAAATCAGGCATCCTTGAGACAGTATTGAGAAACACTGCGTCAACATGCCAATACTAGGGGACTGCATGCCTTACTTTATTCTAGTTGGGACAATGGACCTCTGTTTTGTTAGGTTGTTACTATTGTTTGCATCATAGAAAAGTTTAGAAAACCAGAGCCAAAGTGCTCTGTAAGTTACAAGCATTCAGGAACAGTGATTTAAGAGGCCCTGTGATATACAATAATGCCTTGATGGCTTTTTTTTTATCATGTTTAAATATTCAGTCAACTTACCAAATAACAGATGTTTTTATACACTTCCTTGATGCCCTATACAATAATGCCTTGATGACTTTTTTATCATGTTTAAATATTCAGTCAACTTACCAAATAACAGATGTTTTTATACACTTCCTTGTTGTTACAAAGACTGCAATTTTACACTGGGGGTGTTAATCTCTTTCAGCGCTGTCAACAGCATGTGAGCACCAGAGAGCTTTGTGTTACACCTGCAAAGAAACGAGAAAAAAATAAAAGCAGAGAACGAAGTGTTAGTGGTGAAGAAAGGGAGTCTATTTTTACACGGAGGGGTCAGCCGAAAGATGCAGGCTGCAGATGCCAGACTCACCACAGTCTGCCAGAGGCATAGCCCGTTTGTGGCGCCACCAGCTTCACCATCTCATTCCATCACGATGCGGCGGCTTCGCACATGCGCTCGTCCAGAACATCCTACTTGTCTTACAGTTTTTACATGTCATGCTTGTCATACAGATGGATATTTACAAGGTTTAATTCGGGCTCAAGGGTACCTTGTGTCCTGTTGGATGAGGGTGTCAGCGTTGTGATGGCTGTCACCATGGTTACAGTTCCCACAGACAGCTTTAGAGTCTTATTTTTTCTTATTTTCTACTTTCCGGGTTGTGCTTTATTACTGACTGCTGCATGCGGGTTGCAATCCAGTGCCCTCCTGGGGCTGATGGAATATGGAAAGGTAACCTGTAAATTGGCACCTGCTGAAATCCATGAGCTGAATCTAGTTATGGGGATTAAATAGTTGTCCTTCTTTTAGTTAATCACTGAAGCCCTGTTGCATCAAGCCCCTGAACCTCTCTGTGATGCAGACTGACCTTTGATCTCCATCACACTCCTAACAATATCTGTGACACACACATTACAATGACTCCCTGATTTTGCTGGCCCCATCACAGTGCAGTCCTGTTGGTGGAGCGTAAAAGGGACTGGTGCAATATGTGCCTGTATTTAAGCACTGGTGCTGTCTCTCCTTGTTTCTGCATTGACTCTGTTTTTCTGTGCTGACTGTGCCTATGTGCTGATGCTGAAACACAAACCTGGTGTCTCTAGGAGAGGCAGTCATAAACACAGGCAGCCTGGTCACAGCTGCCACTGTCTGCTGCTGTGCAGGGACAGCGCCCCGAGGCAGATCAGGTTATCCACCTTCTTTGTGTCATTTTGATGAGCGACACGTCTCGTCCGGGTTCGCTCATACCTGCTGCCTCCCTCTGATTGACGATGAAGCGCAGGCACACCTCATTTGCTGGTTCCCACCTGGCCCTGCCCACCTCCACAGTCTCCCACAGCCACCCCTGCTGCTGGCACTTCAACGACATACAGTTTGAACGTTTACAAATTGGCTGGAAAGTTTTGCGTGGGAAAGTGTGTTTCGTAAGCCCGAGGATTGCACAAGCGCATGTCACTTGTTGACTCTGCTTCTCTCTGGTCAGGACGTGTTCTGACATTTATGTCCCATAGTCCCTTCTCTTCACAGAGAAGTAGTGCTGATTACGCTAACTTGCGAAGGAGGTGTGGTAGCTGCCATCTGAACATAAGAATCCACCTGTCACTTTAATTCAATAGCTGCTGAGAAGCCAGGTCTCACTATATTTCAAGTACTGTTAAGTATTACAGGAGTACAGGAGGATAATTCTCTATCTCTATCTCTATCAGATATATTGCATATTGATCACATCTCATAGATTCTATTGCTATCACTTTAGGTGATTTCTCCTCTGCTACTAATGCAGCCCTTAAGTATCCCTCATGACATTTGTTATTTATATGAAATGCACCACAAGAAGCCCTCTGTGACTCTTCCAGTGTTGAGTTGATCGATTGATTGATCGACAGTAACCAGAAAAAGAGTAACATTTACAAACAAAATATCTGCGCAATTAGTCGGCATATGTGCTATTGTAGTGACCATGGCAACGCATATTCTGTCCACTGAGTGTGTGGGCATGTGAGTGCTCTCGCGGCGGATTAGTATATGATCCTGTTTTTCACGGCATTCTTCTTCATCTGGCACTACACATCCTACAATCCGACAGCCTCCCGTAGCTGAACGCCAACATTTTCTCGTCCTCCACATCTCAGAAGGGCCCCGAGACCCCCGAGCCGAAGCCCGAGCTGCGCGTTTTTCTGCGGGAGTGAGTCACTCCTGAATCATCGCTAAATAAAATATTCCCTCGAAATAAACTGCCCCGGCCCACGTGCCGCCCAGCTCCTCCGCCGGAGCCTCCGTATCAGCCGTGCTGCAGATACAAGCTGCCTCATGCAGGGAAACGCGACGCCGAGCACCGCTTACCGCCTGCGAGCGTGTGCAGGACCGCGCTGTTATGTCATCCCTGAGTCACTGTAACTGGAAGCCGAACGGCGGTCTCACAAAGTGGCTGTGAGGTTGTGGTAACGTGATAGTGCCGATACAATGGTAACGCAGCTGTAGCGGCCTCAGCACTGTAGAGCCTTGTACAGCTCCTTGGCAAAGAACATAATGTCAAGGGTTTGGGTACACAGGGATAAAAGGATTGATATTGTCTGTTGTCCTGGTGAAAGCAGGCACCTGTGTGGCACAGCGGTTCATTATAACCAGAGGTCTGCAAAGCTTGTTTCTCAGATATACACCATGACTGTACTGTTGAGTAAGGTACATTAACTGAAATGCTTCAGTAAACATGTATGCAGCTGTCAGAGAAGAAGGCAGAAAGTCATAAGAACAAAATCGAATGTTATGAGAAGATTGTGCATTTGCTGAGTTCATGGCTTCTGCTTTTGGTGAGTTGATGTGACTTAAAACCAGTGTAGATCTACAATGTTCTCTTGTCCTCTCCTCCCCCATCGGGCCTCAGCCTTTGATGAAGGTCATCTCAACAGACGGGACACAGACCAGCCATGGACCAGACACAGAGTTGTTGAATTATTGATGAAGTACAGCTGTGTGCTGGACAACGCTGCTGAAATCCGCCCCAGATATTCTGCTTTCTTCCTGCTCCCTACTGGTAAATGTTCTGATCAGCTCCATATGAACAAAATATATATAGAGAGAGAGCAAGAGAGAGGGAGGGTGTGAGAGACAGAGAGAGAGAGGGAGGGTGTGAGGAGAGTGAGAGAGAAAGAGCGAGAGAACAGCCCGGAGAGGAGGGGATAAGTGCTCACATTGTCAGCTTCAGGAAGATGAGGAGGGAGCTGTAGTCAACATGTTCCATGCTCAACCACGCAGGAAAACGTTCTCTAAATCCTACTGCTCATCCTAAATCGAGCTGCAATAATGTGCCACTGTTGTGATAACCTGATGCACTGATTAAATAATCTGTAAAAAATTTAGGTAGACAAATTTTGTCTGTGTGCTCATAATGTGTATTTGTTGTGTTGGTTCCTGCACTAACATACGCATTTCATATTTCTTTTTATGACTATATATTATGTTTTACTCCTAATATACATGTTTTGACAATATCTGCTGTATTGTATTTCATGCTGAAAAGCAATGGGAAATTGAAGGACAGACTGAAACTTTAAATTGCTTTAAATTATGTATTAATACTTTGGCAGTACTGGTTGGCTTGTAACTCCATCAGAGCACCATTGGATTGAAATTTTCCAAATTCTTTCCAGATTCTGTTTTGGGTAAAGTATATATATATATATATATATATATATATATATATATATATATCATGCTAATGAACCCCAGATTGAAAATAAGTATCAAATTTAATTATTGTTTATTAAAATTGAATCATTGCTGTTATTATTATGTATTATGCACTATATTATTGTGTCCTTGCATATTTCACATTTCACATGTGCAAGAGTGCCAACAAAACACCATTTAAATGTGCATTTTTGAGAAGTAAAGAGAGTGAGCAAGAGAGACATGGTGAGACGAAGGGAGATCATGAGGAAGGGCAAATCTCCCCAAAAAAATCTCCACCACCACTACCCAGATACAGAACCAGGCAGAAATATTTGTTTACATTGTCCAGCCTATCCTTCTTTCTGGAATTCTGGGTTTATCCAAACCAATCCACACTCCTACTAATCCACACTCCGACCAGCTAATCCACACTCCTACCAGCACAAGGCACTGATGACCCACCAGGTCTATCCAGAGACAGACTCCCTGGAGCAGAACCTTACAAATACGTAAGATCAAAAAGAAATACACATACAGCCTCATATACATCTACCATGCACGCAATGTCCTCAACACCTCCCTACTCATAAAATGAGCCAAATATTCAACTAGTTTGTACTACAAATGCACAGTCCCCAGGCAAAGATTAAACGGTATGACCAGAAAACAGGGACACAGGCTGAGTGTGAAATACCAACTATGTCTGTAAGTCACCCTCACCATTTTAACCACTTACCTGGCAGTGCATAGATGGTCACAGAACAGTGTTATGAATTCAGCTGGTACTCTTAACTGAAAATCAACATCATAGCAGTGGAGAAGAAAGTCACTTCTTGCTTTGTTAAAGAAAATGCATAGCAATTAATGATGGCTAGTTTTACACATGCACCCAGTGGTTTGGTTGCCTCTAAAGAATCTGCACATTGGAAGGTTGTGTACTCTATCCCACTCAGTCAGGCCCATACTTCACTCACCACAGACCAGGCACAGACTGTTTTCCCTTCAAATCAGGTACAGGATGAATTCCCATCATGCAGCTGTCCATATAGAATATAATATTAAAAAGCATTTTATGTAAAGCACCATTGCATGGGAGACCAGTGGTACCCATTACATATTACTTTGCATTACATTAGCATTACAATTAGCAGACACTCTCATCCAGGGCAACTTACATATGTTACAATTTTTATATGTTATCCATTTGTACAGTTGGATATTTACTGGGGTAATTGTGGGTTAATTACCTTGTCCAAGGGTACAGCAGCAGTGCTACAGCAGGGAATCGAACCAGCAACCACTATGCTACACTGCCACCGCCTAAGTATGGTACCCACTGAACTTAGAGTACCACACTGATTTACTTAACACAACACCTCCCTTACCTCAGACTGCCTGACCTGTTATATTTGTTAAACTTGTTCAGGGTACAATGCATCCTAAACCCACTGCAGAAAAGCAGCAATGGAGTAATTGTATGTAGCTTGAGCACAGCTGATGTCCTGTGGACTGCCAGTCCTGGTGACCAGGACTGTAAGGTCTCCATGGAAGCAATTCATTCGGCAACGTTTTGGTCACAAGTCCACTTCTTTAAATCGCTTTCTCCACACTACTTCTTATCTGTTTAAAGGTCAAATACCGATTGATTTTACAGGTCGTTCTTGCAAAGGGGGGTTACCATGGTTGTCAAGAGAGTGTGTGCAACACTGGTGGATATTTCCCTCTCTCAGAGCAAGTGTGTCATGAGTATTTGAAAGTCATGTGTCATTTTCAGCAGACTATCTGTGGAGATCACAAACATGAGAAATGCCCAGTTCTCAGAGATCATTATCCATTTATGAAAACTGCTCATCACCAGCTACCACCTAGTCAAACATACAGTTAAGTTTTACAATATTATATGCTAGGGTGACCATACGTCCTCTTTTTCCCGGACATGTCCTCGTTTAGAGACGCATGTTTTAGGTCCCAAAATGAGGACATGTCCGGGAAAAAGAGGACGTATGGTCACCCTATTATATGCAATATTACCATAAGCAATCCTGAGCCTCACAGTTTTAGATCATGCAGGTTGTAGAGCAAAGCTGTCAAACTACATGCTTAGGAGACCAAGTGTTTCGCACTCACTTACTGCTTTACTCACTGACTCACTTACTAACTGACAGACTCTCTCACTGTCTGACTCATTCACCGAGTTAGCAACTCCTGCAGTAATGATGTGTTAGCCCTAAAGTTCAGAAAGTCTGGCAAACACCCACAGCCACTGAATGCTGCCCGTTCGGCTTGCCCTCGAACTGCCACCCTTAGGTCTTAATTGTTCATTAGCAACAGTCATTCATTCTGCCTGAAATTTTAACACTTTTCATCTATGTATTAATCTCAGCTGAAGACTGTAATTGGAACAATTAGTGGCTGATTTGAGCATCTCCAAATAATGACTTCAATTTAAACAGACGATGAGGCAGAAAGAATACCAGCTGACACCACAGCCCTCGAGGACTGGCATTGCCCATTGCTGCTGCATCAGTGTTTAATTTCCAACAGCCTGTAACAGGTGGTAGGTGGCCATGTTCCAACTGTGTGCCAGCCGTATAGGATTTCCAGGTCTCTCTGCAATCATTGCTTGCTTGGTCACATGACCACATTGTCCAATGGGATGCATTGTAAATAATGACTGACCCACTCGTATGCCTGAGGGCATAGAGGAGACTTCAGGATAAACGGGGGGTAAGAAAATCACTCTAGTGACTCATACAAGTTACAATGAGAGAGCATTTATTTATCATTTATATACTGCCCGAGGCAAAGCATCACACAGCCCAAAATGATGAACTGAAGCTGATATTTTAGATATTTTATTTTTAGATATATCTTTTCAGTTCTGGAAACAATAGCGTGAAATGGAACAGGTATGATTTCTTTGTCTCATGCAACACAAACAAATGCAGAGCGTATGCTCTTGCGTCAGTCCTTTGAGCTGAGAATAAGAATGGAATTAATACTGTTGCCATCAACTTGTAAAACATAGAAGAAAACTGCCCCACTTTGTCATAGACATAAACGATGGTTGTTTTTCATGCATGCAAAAGAGTTTCAATACAAAATGTCAAACTTGGCATTTGACAAGCCAGTGTGAAGAGTGGGGGTTTCCTGCTGTTGCTGGGGTTTTCAAATGCATTTGGCAGAGTAAACCAATTCCACACCATCATAAGGGCTCCTCACCGAATGAGATAAGCCAGTGTCAACAGGGAAATATAAGGTACCATTTAGCTGATGCTTCAGCTGATCAGCAATGCTCAGCTGACACTACCAAATATGGTGGTTTGAATGGCGTAGAGCCACTCATGATTCCTACACTCTGTAGAGCGCTGGTGCTGCAATTCGCCTGTGGTGGATCGCTCAATGATGAGTAAATGCAATGCAATCACATGTATTTACCAAAGTAAGGCCTCAGAAATAAGTATGGTAATGTTAGAATTGGGGCACAGATGCATCACACACAAACACACACACACACACACACTCTGATGTTTTTTTCTGTTTTTTCTTTGGTTTGGCTTCTGCTGCCGATGAAAAGCAAGAAAAAGCAAACGGTTGCAAGATTCAAGAATCTAAAAGGGGTTTCTGGTGACAAATGAAAGCAGTTTGCTTTTAATTGGACCTTTGTGAAAACCAGTAGACATGGTTTGGTTGGATTCATGTTATCTCTTAGTGCTATGGTGGCTTGTCTGTGCTTTCGTTTCCTCCAGTGCTCATATTACTGCATGCTGGGGTCAGTTGTCCCTCTGCCAGTTACCCTGAAGCAGATGGGTTTTTTTTAGCTTCTCTGTTTCCTCTGTTTAGGGTAGGACTTTAAGGCCCTACCTGTATTTTGTTGTCCCCTGTCCCTCTCAACACAGACACAGACACACAGAAAACAAACATCCCACAGGGATTTGGACTGTAACCTCTGTGTCATTGTTTTAAATAAAATAGAAAAAAACAACAAACTAACCACTTCTGTGGGTCCTGTGACACCTGGAGGCTGAAGGACAGTGTGTGTTTGAGAGGAAGTGCTTGAGAGGAAGTCCTGCAGTGATCTCACTCAGCCTCATTCCAGGTTTAGGTTTGCCCCCCCCCCCCCCCCCCCCACTCATACACAACACTCATATACATCAGGATAACTACTCTTTCTTCCCTTCCCTTTTCGCCAGAGAATTTAAATCCTTATTTTGAGCCGGGGAGACAGTACCTAACAATAATAAAAAGATGAATACAAATTAGGAAGGACCTTACGCTTTTCTCAGAGCACTCATCCATCTCCTCCCACAGGTGAGAGGGGTCATGATTTGGAGTCTTGCCTGCTGCTTCTACTGACCGCTTGGGAGCAGGAATGTCACAGGTCTTAAAGAACCACAGCACGGCCAGTCATTTCATATTAATATAGTGCATTAAACGCCATGCAGATGAGTATTTAATTTGCTGGAAAATGTAGCAATTTATAGTTCCAATCTTCAGGAAAATGTAGCAATTTAAAGTCTCCCCCAGGCTAATGAAATGTTATATCAACCTGATTTCATTTCTTACTCTTCTACAGTCAAATGTGTGTGTGTGTGTGTGTGTGTGGACATGTTTTAGTGTGTGTGTGTGTGTGTGTGTGTGGATACCTGTGTGTGTTTGTGTGTTAAGGGGAGTGGGGGCAGTCAGTAGAATTCCTTCTAGGAATAATACTCAACACATTTTAATTTTTCATGAATAACTGAGGGTTTAAATTACACTTCAGTTTGCAGCCGAAAAAAAGTTTTGAAAAGACCATTGAAAATCACATCCAGGAAAAGTGTTTGGTCTGGAGTGTGCTGAGCAGGCCTTCAGCCTGCATAGGTAACTAGCCGTGAGTCTGTTTCATCTTATTTAAAACTGATTCTGAATTGTTTTATAGGAAAAGAGAGCACCGCTAGTGCTGGAATTTAGGTACTAGACTGTTTGTTTAATGTCTGAAATGTTCATTTAAAGACCTTTCCTGAGTTTAATTATTAAGATTACCTTGGGTCTAATTCCACATTTAATGCATCATTGCAAGATGGCACTTTGTATTCACACAGATACTTCAAATGACCTTCTCCATGGCTCTAAATCATATGATTCAGTAATGTAATCTGTGCTGCACTGAATTGTACTGAACTGAACATCTCGTATATATATTCCTTTAAAGCTGAAAATTGAATTAAGCCTGTCAAAACTGATAAGACCTATACATAAAGAGTGGCGCGCACACACACACACACACACACACATATATAATATAATATAATATATATATGTGTGTGTGTGTGTATGCGCGCATGCGTGTGTGTATGTAAAAGAGAGAAAGAGAAAAATATTTCTCAAATTACATAATGTTATCAGGGCCAGGATATTTGCGTATTGCGTTTCAGTATTGTGTTTAAATTTAGTTCAGAGAGAACCGCTGAACTGCTCTTGCGATTCCGTGGATCAATACACGGCAAATACATGGCTTTCTGTGACATTTTGCCAAATGTTGTTGCAATGTTTTCACTTTGGCATGATGTTGAGGCAATGTTATTAGAAACCTTTTGTGTCTACCGGGATTTGTGCGCAGCGTTGAGAGTGGGAGGAGAAAACGACGCACTGCATGTTGGAAAAACAACAAAAAAACAAATGAAAATATTCCTCTGACTAATTGCATCGACTAGCTTTCTGACTGATGAAAGCAGAGTTTCCCATATCCATTACCATTACACGTATCCGCGCAGGGCCTCATGAGCCATGTTTTATTTAATGGATCTCTTCACAGTTACAACAGAGGTTTAGTCAAACAATAAAATATTAACTTCTTATGTGATTCTTTCTTCCATCTTAATTCAACCTTTTCAGAGAGCTTAGGAGGTGAATGTTCAAGAAATATTTCCTACCCAAATACACATGGATAACATACAGGAATTTACAACATCGCCTTTTATTTCAAACCAAAGAAAGCAAACAACATTAGCAATAAGAACATAAGAATTATGGGAGGAATTTGAGATAATTTTGGTCCGTGGGGGGCACTCAGGTTCTGGCAGCTGGTTGGTCTGATTCTAAAATAGAGCAACAGCTGGATGGTATTGCTCAGAACAATGTATACAAAAAGAATATCAGGGACCTTAAAAATTTGGGAATACATCGAAATGCGAAACGAGTTTTTGAAAAAATATATTAGCTCAAACAACACAAGTCTGTCGTGCTAATAATCAGAAGATTGTCATTACTATGTAGTGACATCATGTATCAGGACTTAGAGCTGCAGTGAGCCCAAACCTGAAACACAATGCAGACTCGCAAAGTAGTTCTTAAGTTCCTTTGTCGAGTTCCTGGGCTGAAGTTCCAGGGCTTAAGTTCTCAGCTATTGGCTTCTTTCTGATTGGCTCCAGAAGATGATGACATCACTATCACTGTAATCACACTTTGAGGTTCTTGCTGCCACACACCTTTTGAGGATAGGTATGGACATTGTCACATGATTTCACAATGTCTCAAAGGATGAAATGTCTACTTAACCTAGGATTCAGAAATTAGCCATGTTAGAGCCACTGGGCTACTGGGTAGTGTGCTGCATGTGTGTGATATGTCCAGCAAAGCATGCACAGCACAGAGGATTGTCTTCAAGCTTAAGTTTAAACTCATTGGGACTACTTATTTTGTTTTAAACTTCATAACTTAAAAATAAGATCATGTTTTTTGTTGTTCAGATGTCCTCAGAAGTCTCTGTCATGTTTTTGTTCACGACATCTACGGCCGAATCGTGAGCCCAAGAAGACCAAAGCTGCCTCATTTGACAGCTTCAATGTGTTCCAATTGAGCTTTAAAAACTGATGATTTGCCTGGATGGCTGACAGCGGCTTACTAATGCTGCATCCTGGACCTCCTGATAACACCAGGTGAAACTAATGAACCATCCTAATGGGCTGGAAATGGGCAGGGTTGGGAACGAGGGAGAGAAAAGAGAGAGAGAGAGAGAGAGAAGCTGAAAATAGGGAGAGGTGGGGGAAGGGAGACCAGAAAGGGACGTAGAGTCAGAGAGTGAGGGACGGGCTGCCATTCCTCTTGGGAGAGAGAAGGGAGTGTGTGGCACATAGGCGGCACAGAATGTTGTCACGTGCCACAATCAGAGAGACTACAAAAAATACAAAGGCAATACAAAGTAAAGATCTGTTTCATTTATGATTCTTGGATATTTTTTCATGTGGGTTTCTAAATGATCCTTCCATGTGTTTGTTATTTGAGCATATGCTTTGGCAACATAAGTGTACACTCATTATGCCAACAATTCATTAAATCTAATTGAAAAGTGAGAGAACATGGGGGGGAGGATGATGCTGAAGAGGAGAGCATTTTTAAATTCTTGTTTTTTTTTTTTTAGCACAGAGATGGGGACTCTGGACATTCTGCGCTTTCCATTTTTTTTCTCGCAATTAAGACACAAGTGACAGCGCAAACACGGCCTGGTCATGCCCTGGCGCCTTTGGGCCCGCACGTTCCGCACCTAGGACTGTCCAGCAATGCATGGCACACAAATTCTGTCCTCAAGGATATGCTCAGTCCCCTCTGCCAAGAGACTCAAGGTCTCTGCCAGGGGAGGTAATCTTTGTGAGAATGTTATTTGTTTGCTGAGGGAGGCATTCAAGGCCCTCTATCCAAACACCGCAGAATAGCACTGCTCTCTCATTTTGTGCTCAATAACTTTTGATGAGCTCTTGCACTGAGCCGGTTGCTGGAGCAGAGAGAGGGAATGAATGATTTATTTAATTTGAATGTTGACATGAGCTGCAAAAGTATGCAAATGAGGGACAAACTGTACAACTAATTTTCTCCCTGAAGTTGACGCCAGCCAGAGGAGTTGTTCTATGAATTCCTAACAAGTGTTTAATTTTACTTATTAATTTTTGCTCTTCATTGAGGACGTTGTTTCCCTCAAGTACATCAAAAACGCAAAACTAAAATATTTGTAAGTGAAAGAGTGAACCTTCACAACAGGGTTCACTTGTGTTCATTGTGAAAGTGGCATAGAAACAGTGGACTGTGATGGGTTTTATTATTTGGCTATAATTATAAAGGGCACTTATGTTGTACCCTTACGAAAACTACTTAGCTTGAGCTCCTTCAGTAAGAAAAACGTAGTAGTAAAACAACTAGATCTAGATCAACCTAGATAAAGCATGTGCCAAGCAAACAAATATAATAACGACTATAACAACAATCATCATCATCATAATTATCCCCCTCAATATTTTCACAATGGTATCACTGGGAGTGCAAGCTCCGGTACATTCAACACCCTTTTCTGTCTATTCCTGTGGACTGCAATAGTGTAACATCACTTACAGATACACTGGTTCATCTGTCATGAATCCATATATTGATTCCCATTGTCCCTAAAGGGCTAAAGTGACTGCTGAACAACACCACCACATGATCTACCCCGATCTTCTCATCTGTCCACCAGGACAGAGTAGCCCAACACCTATTGAGCTGACCTGGACCACATGTAATGTTCCCAAAACATCTCGGCAGCACTTGGCCAATGTTATCATGTGCTGTTGAATGCGAATTCTGATCATTGTGACCTCTCCTCTCATGCGCCTCTTAAATGGGGGGGATTTAGGGGTTTTATAATTCTCTGTGTTTAACATCATAAGATCATGGCTGGAGCTGCTTGTGCAATGATCCGCTAAAGCCTTTGTTGTACTTTGCCCACAATTGAAACTCCAGGCAGCTGAACACATTCTGACATACTTACTTCTTCTCAGCTGTGGTTCTTGGTTCAAGTCAGGGCTTCTCAAGGTTTTGGCCACAGACAACCAGTTAGGGGATTTTGTACTGGATGGAGGGCCACAGAAGACAAACAGCACTCACAAACATAGGTTAATTCCAAGCAATTTTATTGAGTATACAATCATATTGTGTACTTTCATTAAGACAGAAACAAAAACGTGACTCAACGTGATTATTCTCAAATTGCGAATACAACAGAAAGCTCACTTGTATAATTAACCAAGTGAATTAGCTACACTGACATCAACAACAAAAGGTAGCCTTGTGTTGAGCTTGACAAATGAACTTGAATAATTTCACATAAACCCATCTCCAAAGTAAGTGTTTTCTTTTTTCAGAGTCGTGGCCATATGCCATACGGAAAAGCAACAAAAACGCTATTCAGCACCTGAGTTGTTAAGAAAATTCCCCTCATAATGTGAGAGCTGGCACAAGTACAGACGTGACTAGAAAACCGATAAAAGGCTAAATAAGGGTAAATAATGAGGGCAATGGGAAAAATCTAAAGGTCTCAACAAGAACATGCGATTTCAGCGTTTTTAGACGCTATCGCACGAATTGTCCCCTTCCAACATGCCCCGGAGTTTGATAGATCCTTTCGCATTTTCAACGCTACGGCATACCTTACGGAAGTCGATTTGTGACAAACTCATCAATAAATGAATAGCTTGCTAGCCATGCGTTAACCGTGTCTCCAACACATTTAAGATACGAAAAGACAGTTCGTTAAAAACCAAACACTGTAAATCAATTCGATAACACTTGAAAGTGCCAGTTATAATGTCGCTTTCTTAATCCCTGTACAATACGACTCTATATGCATAAATTCGCAGATAATTTCATTTATTTCACGTCGGACGAACTACAGACAACTGCCAATTCAATTCTTCAAGTCGAGGAGGACGTCGCCTGAAATGACAAATTTAAATATGAGTACCGGCAGATCCAATAGGATTGTGACTAACTCTCCCTTTTATACAGGAAAGACGGAGAGGCGTGGTTTCTTACAGAAGGAAGGGGAACACGCTGCCCAGTTTTGAAATTCAGGGAATTGTCTGCGCTTAACAGACAAGGAAAAAGAAATTCACAGTTGGCAAGAGGAGAGGAGCTGTGGATTTCACCTGGGGTTTAAAGGAAAAACACAGGCGGCTTTTGCGTCCGTAGTGGTATCACTGCACACGGCGTAGCGTGTGGCATCTTGCTACGGGGTTCGATAGGTGTGTGCTTGATACTAGCGCAATGATTTATCTATAGTTGCGCTGAGGAAAAGACGACGCACATTTGAAAAGCTCAGAGAAGCACAAAGGGAACGCGTTTGCTGAGGAAAATAAAAAAAGGCTGTTTTTTCATTCATTTTCTCAGATGCAAAGACCCTCGAGACATCTGCGGACACGCCGTTAGCATTTCCGTTTGGATTGCATTATTGTCCGACTGCCCGCGTCCGTGAGAGCAAGAGGTCGTACACCGACACAGCCCGTCTGTCTGCAGTTTAAATCGCTGTTTGATTGGGAACAACCACTTTCATCGTTGATTTCAAGGTGTTGTTGCAAATATTCGGATATACCCTTGCTGGTCGTGACAGATTTCGCCATACCTGCTTGAACTTCACAAGTTAAGGGGATTTTGACTGCAATATCCACGCGATTCTTTGGTAACCGACTGTACAGCTGGTCGGGGGGAAAGGAAAGGACCTGCCGTGCGTAAATGTTTAAACGGGCTGGGGCTGTCCCTTTGTGGACGCGTTCCGCGTGTCACAACAGCAGAGTGTGCTGCGGAGGTGTAATCTGAACGAAGCATCATCCAGTACGCAGGGAATGAGATGGTGGCAGTGAGGCTCTGATCTTCATGCATTCATATGCACAGTCCGCGGGGATTACAAACCAAATTACCGAGGAAATTCGCAGGCTCAACAAATATTTCTAAAGTCTGGGATTGGCAGGTCCCGCTCCGCGGACATCAGGTTTACCTTTGGATCACCGTAAAGAAGAGTGCGGGAAGTGCGGCGCTGCGTGCGAAATAATTTGCTGTTTAAGAAAAAAAGAAACGGTAAAGAAAAAAATACATCAGATTGTGGCGTCTGTAGCCTACTTAACCCTGTTTTATCGTTAACACCAGACATGACTGAACGGGCGATCTGAGGTCAGAAAGATATCGCCAAGCGCCTAGTATCTGACCAAGCACCACTTTACTAACCGGCCACTGTATTTTTAATTTTAGAGTTGAACAGAACGGATTTGAATGCAAAGAGTGATAGTTCAGATTTGAAGTGCGTTGTACTTCTCGACCACCCATTCTGGACAGGTGTTTGGGCGAAACGCAGTCTGCAAGAAGAAACCCATCCAAGAAGGATATTACAGGGACCCTTTGTGCTGGGGCACAAAGGAGAGAACACAACCATGGGGATCCCCACCCTTCTGTTTGCCTGTATGCTGCTTGGTAAGTAATCAATTCGCGTCTTCACGTCATTTCTCGACAAATTATGTCATGTTTTCAACTAGTGCCCTGCTGGACAGGAGAGAACTCGTTTTAGTTGCTGAATGCGTTTAGTGGATATGTCTCCGTGTTCCCAGAAGCTAAGATTGATTCGTAGCAGCTCGAAGTTTATGGCCAGGGTTTTAAAAAGGCACTGATGAGCGAACAACACTGTACTTTCGTAGAGACGCGAGAAGATATTACGTCTGACAGGTTCGGTCACTCCCATACACGAGTGATAGCCGTTTTATGTTTACATGTTGGACGGTTACTCATTTTTTGGTCAACATATATTATTGCAGCATTTACGTGTGTGGAAAAACACTGTAACGGAAATGTTTCCTGTTAAATGGTGCCCATGGTGTTATTGCTAATTGCCACTATTTTATTTGGACTACATGAGGACGTTGCCAAGAGTTTTGCATACTTCACAGTCTAGTCAGGTCATTAGCAATGCAAATTGATTCATGATGAAGGTTTTGGTGGAGATGAGATTATGGAAATACAATCAATGATCGTATAAACGTTGCTGTCAAGACCGAGCTCTTTAAAGAACAGCATTCTAGCTTGATCCGTGTCTGCCAGACCCAAACCCACCATTTCCCGGTATAATATTACGTTTAGTTATGTTTTACGTTTCATAAGCAAATAAAAAGGTTGTTAAAAGCCGAAAAGATTTGACTGGACAACACCGCTACATAGGAAAAGTGCTTCACTATTCCCGACCTTGGCTGTTGAAGGTTTCCACTGCTGATAGATGCAGTGCATAATTTCGCGTAAAGAATCTACTCGCTGTATTTGCCTCCTTGAAAAGCACATTGAGCCTACGTACTGTACCGATGTTTAGAATAAATTATATTAAACAGTGCGAGTTTGTTCTTTTTAATGTAAGCCTACGGAGCGGAGAAACGCGCATCTCTAGACTGTCAATATGGATTTTCTGATTTGTTGAATCAAAACGATACCACCATACCGTGTTTCCTTGACAGCGTAATTTACCGACAGTAGGCTAATCAGCAGTCAGTGAATGATAGCGCTGTATTATGACAAGCTGTCAGGCAGGTCTTTTGGGTTTGACATAAACTCACAGCGGCACTGCTTTGGATCGCACTCGCGCCTTCAAGCAGGTTGGTGGAGGGGTTGTCTTAAAGCTGGCGATATGGAGTTACGGAGTAAAGCACGGATTGCGTTTTCCTGTTCGGATGATGTCACTGCTGTGACGGTCACTCTGTGGCACGCCGACAGACCTCACAAAATAATCTTTGAGACCGAATCCCTTTTAGAGCTGCAACTAAAAGGTGGTTAGAGCATCAGGGGGTTCAGGGTTCAAGTCCCAGCCGGCAGGAAAGCTAATTCTGTCCCCAGCAGTAACGTATATCGCCTTTTGTCTTGTAAACACGTATATGTGTAGGACTGTAACAGTGCGTGTTGACTGTTCCTGAATCATCTCCACTGTAAGTCATCCCCGATGAGCAATGTGACCCCCCATTGTAAGAGCTGACAGCCGTTTAACAGGGATGAATAATGCAGGCGTATGTGATGTAATGCAGGCGTCACAGTCCAGGTTCAGACCAGCTTGACTCGCTTAGGCCTGAGTCATCAGCAGGCACATGGACACAGACACACCTGGGCAGAGACACACCTGCATGACCTGGACCGAGGAACAGGGTTTACATAAAAGGAAACAGGAGCCTCCAAAAACACACATGTTGTGAGTGTGTGTATGTGTGAGAGTAAGGACAGAAATACACTGTACAACCACTGAAATCTTAACGTCACTGACCCACTCATGCTATGCGGTGATAAACTGCCTTGCTGTTATGATGGTGGGTACACTGTGCAACCAGGAGCCGGTTTCATCCCTCGTGTTTCTCTGACTTCATGGTGACTCATGAGCAACAAGCTGTAGCTATGGTTGTGGCATTATTTTGCACTAGGAAGCCAAAAAAGAGTGGAAGAAGGAGAGTTTGGCCCCACCAGTAGCTTGGAAGTCATGGACAGTTGGCTGTCTACTGCCATACTTTCCATCACACATCCATACATACAGTACAGGCAGGCAGAAGGAAGTATGCTTCCATCCTCTGTCATATCTAGCCTATCTGGCCAGAAGTGGCACTGTTATTGTTAGCTTTTAGCTAGTCTGCTATTTAGTATTACCTTGCTGAAGTTTTAGTGCTGTTTCTCTACAGCTGTGGCCTTTTTTGCCTCTGTCACGATAACTGGCCCAGAAGGTGTCATACAGACCGCTGTGTTTCTGCCATAACTCTAGCAGTTTCTCCTCTCTTTCCGGGGCCCGTGCAGATTTCGCTGCAGGTGTTAGCTTCCACTTAGGCATCCTTTGTTATAAATGGTATGCCAAGTTTGTATTGGGTAGTGACAGTGGTCACCCTGAAGTCTTGTTAGAACACTGTTTACGCTGCATGAGAGACAACAAAATAAATGTGACATGCCAGGCTTGTCATCAGGGTGCCGTGGTGTGGCTAGGAGGAGGCAGGGGAAACTAATCAGACTTCATTGACATTGTCACACTCAGAGCCTGATCCTTTCTTACACGTAGATTTCTCTACAGTCTTGAAAAATGGTCAGCAAAGAATGAATCAAAATCCATCTAAAAGTGTGGAGTGTGTGGACACAGATGTGTGTGTGTGTGTGTGTGTGTGTGTGTGTCTGTCTGTCTGTGTCTGCATGCATCTGCCTGCTTTTGTGTGTGTTTGAAGCATGATAATGTGCTATTATTTATTAGTTATTTTAATTTTAGTTAAGCTTTCTCTGAGTACTCACCTCCCATAGTATATGCTTTTCTACCTTGTACCTCTAACACCAAGACAAGACATAAGGGCTTTCTCTCATAAACAGCCTTTTGATACAGGCCTCTTTTTTGGTCGAGTGGTGTCAATCAGATGAAATTCTGTACAATACTCGGCGGTTCAGAACCCTCTTCATTTGAATCTGTGGCAATTGGAGACGCCAAATTGCCGACTGCATTTGCATGTAAGCTTACCTTCCCTTCTGCCCCAGTCAACTGTCCATACTGCAGAGGTCAGGATGAGGCCACTGCTGCTCTGAATGAAGGATAAGTGTTACTGTCCTCATTTGTTGTAGAGTAACTGGAACCGATGGACATCCTTACACAGAGCTAGGCATGTTAGTGGCCCATGACATTACGCCTCAAAGGCTGCCTGTTTTGGCTAGAGGGAGCGATGAGGTTTTATGATGTCATGCTGCACAGATTCTGCACAGATGTGTGGATCTTTACATGAAGTGAGTTGGCTTTTAGAGAGGGTTTAATGAACATTGGGATAATTTTACAGATTTGTCAATCTGTAGAATATGTACAGCCTGACGCCATAAAACATGATCACAGACTCGAGCGCACTCGCTATGTGTGTGGCGTACGCTGATCCCAGGCCTGACAAACTCAACTGCAGTCACTGATGTATGTGGTATGTACTGATCCTGGATCAAGCAGACTCCTTTACGGTCATTACTGTACGTGATGTGTGCTGATCCTTGGATCAGAGGCAAAAGCTTGCGACATGCATGTACAGCTGAGGCCCGGGCAATATTGTAGGATATCATATGTGCTCTGTGTCTTTCACAGCAGAATTCACCAACATTTAGATCTGTAGTATTAATGACTGACACGCCGCTGTGCTCACATTTTCCCCAGCCTCAAAATTCTGTTTGATTCCCACCCCCTGAAACATCTTGCAAACCCATGGAAATGGCCTCAAGTGCTCTGCCTTTCCTTTCTGAGATGAGAAGTCTCCAGCACCGCACATGTGGATAAGACCTCTGGAAATGCTTCTCATTAACAAAGGCAAATCAAACACTGTTAGTGTTTTGCACACAAATACAAACGTAATCATGGCGGTAAATGTCAGCTTTGAGACCTGCCCTCATTCTTATTCAGAATTCCAGTTGACATTAGCAGGTTTGTGTTTGTGTGAAACAGAAACACTCAAACACACCAGAAACGAGTGGTTGTAAATGCTCAGTCTAGGCTGGTCTGAATTTAAGTACTAATTGTTTAGCCAGAGCCATCTTTTAGAAGTTTTACACCGATTACAGCTTGCTTGGCACAGAGCTGAATTATATTTCCTGCGCAGGAATTTTTGAATTTTAATCTTAAACCATGTACATTGCTGTGCACATTTGCTGTCTGTGAGGTGTGATTGCTCAGTGTATACAGAGAATAGTAGCGTTTTTTTAAAGTGTTTATTCAGAAACGTTAGAGCATGACATGAAGACGTAACATCCGAAGTTATCACTTTGGTGTAAAAATTCACCACCAGTTGTCATAGCTGAAATCTGCCCAATCACCATACTGCCTCACAGAGCAGACAAATTAGTGTTGAACTTTGACCTCCTCAGCCCCATAGGGCACTTAAGCAGTCGTCTTGTGGGATCGCGGCTGCATCCCAGTCCGAATGAGTATTGTGTTTTGAAGTTTACTTTCAAGTAATTTCATACTTAAGTCATTGCATTGCAATGTCACTAACTTGTACAAAGATGATTTAAAAATGGGTCAGGCACAACAGTGTGGAAGTAACGTCATTCGATTGTCAGGACCGGTTACCCAGGGGGTTTAATAATCAGTTTCCTCTGAGGTAAACCTGCTCCCATAGCTCTGCATAATTACTGCCCGACCGAGGCTGTGGGAATAGAGGCAGCGTGTGTCTGCATTGGTCACGCTGCTGCATCTGCCTTGCACAGTCTGGTGTCAGGGATGCCTGCATTGATTGACTAGCGTGAACAAGTTGAGAAGAGTTGTGCTTGTGAAGGAAGCAGTGAGATTCATCCCGCGGGTGAGCCCCGACACTCCATAAAACCTTAGTGATGTCACTGTGATACTCCTCTTAAGTCTGTGCTCTTGATGATGTCACTGAGATACACACTGTGGTAGTCTTTAAAATATACATCCTCTGTCGTTGCTTTACCTCACTGGGTTTTGTGGTGTTACTGTGGGGCGTTTTTCCTCTCCCTCCTGCAGTGACATATCGCTGTTAATTGTCCTTGCTTCTGCTATCAGTTTTTTAAGACCCTGAGGTGTTTGCATTTTATGCTCGGATAAAATCTAAACCTGTTTTAAACCACAGCAAGGCTTTTTTGTTGGGTAACGTTTTCACCCCCAAGCAGTTAAAATACTTGTTTGCCTTCCTTTAATCTTCAGAATAGCCTCCAGCTCTGGTTCAGCCAGGTTAAAGAGGGACAGGCTAGATTAGGGCATTCTTTCTCCTTCTCCTTTGTTTCTTCCATTATTTGAAACTTGTTTAGGCCTGACCGTTGTGTAAATGTTTAGCCTGAACATGAACGGTGTTTGAGAATACACTTTTAAAGGCACCCTGTGGAGATGGCACTTCTGAAAAGCTGTTCTCCTCCTCATTATATTCACCATGGACAGATTAATTAAAAACATACACACATGCCTGTTACTCTGCTTTATATTTTAGTATTGCCAGTACTGCACGCAGTGTCGGTTAATTCTCTGTAAATACTGCTTCTGTGTGCTGGAAGCCTGCGTTCAGGGGGAGTTTTTGCATATTCACTGGCATATTCCTTCTCACTGTTTGGAATTCCCATGTTGTTTGTGTCTCCTTTTTTCCGCTCTTCCTCAGCGGTGCCGCCTCATTTGAATAATTGCTCTTCTCTCTCGTAAATAGATTCGTAGTTTTGTAACTAATAAACTGTTCAGGTCATTTCCATTTGCTCATTTGCACATTGTAGGGGAAGGTATTAATGCCACTTAAAGGGTGGCTCACACTAAACTAGTGGCTCGATTATATCCCTCCACAATATAATTTGTTAGGTGTTGGTCCTGATGTTCTAATATTTATTTAATTTTTTCCTAAAAAAACAGCTGTCCTTCTGATTGGTGGAGTTTAGATGGACAGAAAAGTGGGGTTTGTTTTGTTTGTGTCTGCTTTTGACCAAACAAACAGGCTCTGCGATGGCAAATTGTGTACATGGCCATTCTGTGTGTAAATATTTGAAAAATTCAATGAAAACCCTCACTATAAAATATGATTCTTTGAGTTTAAAAGCTACGGACTCAAAGTCAAAAGAAAAAGGAGAAAGAAGGTCCATGAGTGTACTTCTCCAGAAGAGTGGTGTTTATATTAATGTAATAAACCCCTAAGCTCTGTGGTACAAGACCAGGTGACCTGTGTATAGACTACCATTGGGCCCATTGATATTTAATGTCTACTTAGACTGCAGTAATGCACTCTCAGGCAATCAGCAGGATTCCGGAATGTCCTGCACCAGGTATTGTGGCCTGAGTGTGCTGTGTTAAACCTGGGCAGCGTCTGACTTTGACTGCTTTGTCGAGTATTGATTA
The DNA here is from genome assembly GCF_013368585.1 of Megalops cyprinoides. Classification (NCBI taxonomy): domain Eukaryota; kingdom Metazoa; phylum Chordata; class Actinopteri; order Elopiformes; family Megalopidae; genus Megalops; species Megalops cyprinoides. The sequence continues at coordinate 12,002,240 of NC_050596.1, forward strand.
TGGCTGGTGTACCCCTGAGCAAGGTGTCTGAACTGCTTCAGTAAATACACAGCTGTATCAGTGAATAATTTGTAAGCTCTGCAAGTCACCCTGGACACAGCTGTCTGTCGAGCAAATGAGTAGTAGTGAACAGCAGCAGGGCTAATGCACTCTGGTATTGCTTTGGCTGCCATTAATTCGTTTCAGCAGCAGACTAGTAATGAACTTCCTCCTGGTTCCTCTCTCGGTTCCTCTGGTCTGCGAGAGCTGTAACCAGCAAAGCCGTTTCTAGACCTCTTGTGTAAATCACTGCTCTGTAAATATAAGCCGAGCTGTCCGTCAGGAGGAGAGGCACGCGTTCATTATAAGTGTTCGGATTCAGGACATCACGCTCTTCCGAAAAAGCAAAACTGAAGCCGATTGAAATGTTAATGGGGGAAAAACGAACTCTTCTCGCGTGTTTGTTTTCCGCTTGGCGGTGCGGTTAAAAACAGGACTGACTGGCAATCACAGACAGCTCTTTTGAAGACACTAATTAATAGTTAATTAGTTTCCATTTCCAGTTGCTGGTTTAAATACGCCCGCGCATGATTTTTGGTGAAGACCATATGCCTGAATAAACAAGCTTTCATGCAAAGAAAAGGCTATGTTTTGATTAATATTCTCATACATCTTGGAGAAATTATGTTTTTAGCTTGTTGCCAACAAAAAGGCCAATTGTCATTGCTGCCCTTTAAGCTGAAAATTGCATTTTTTAATTAGAGAAATACTTGTGATTTGTTGGCTAGACCAACAGTGAATAACTTTTTTTGCAGCTGCGTATCTTGGCTATGCAGCACAGGCAAACATAAAGCACACAATGACGTACAAATACAAACACACAAACACACAAACACACACACACACACACACACACACACACACACACACACACACACACACACAGACATACACATACATCTTTCCCATCTGTCCTTTGAGCATTAGCATTTGGGAAGCAGAGAAAAGGCTCCCAATGACAGCATTTGATGGAAGCTGTGGAGGCGAGACAGAGCCAAGATCATACCTAGGTTAATGGGCGGGAGTTTAGATTTATGGTAAAATCTCTTTACTCAAATCCCCACCACCACCACCACCGTCACCATGCCGGCAGGTAAACAACTTAGCGCAAATCCCCTCAAGCACTTCCCATAATCCCCCTCTCCAGGTGTGTCAGGAGGAGAACAGTGCTGAAGAAAGCAATGTAATCCTGTCAGAAAAACGGCGCATTTCCTTTTGACACTGGGGAAGCTCCCAGCCAGCCTGTAGGAAGATGGGTGGCATGGCACAGGGGCAGACTGATCCTCCAGACAGCTCTAAGCACCCTGCCACCTGTCTGACCTCCACCATGTACACACACACACCCCCCCCTCCCCCATCCCCCTGGTCGACTGGTGCTGTGGTAACAGAGAGCAGGTGTTCCCAGGCCTGCTGGGAAGGGGGGCAGGGCCATACGCTGACCAGCACTTAACTGCTGTGGCAGGAGAGTATGTGGCTGGGAGTTTCATGGGTGAATAAATTGCCACAAATGGGCAACATGGCCGTTAAATTTTTAAATGTCTCCATCATCGTTCTGGACAAAGGAATGAGAAAGGTTGCTCTCCTGGCCCACAAATGAGTCAGTGGGAAAGGATGGAGACGCTGACTTGCAGACACGGACTGAAGGAGACGGATGGATCAGACAAACCCTTCACAATGAAACAGAACGTGAGCAGGCAGGGCAGTCTGCTCCAGCAGGTATCAGACACCCTCCCCCTGGGGTCAGACGTACGGTGTCTCACGGGGACCATAAATCACAGCTGATTTACTTGCTCCCAGCGAGCACGAAATGGAGAACCCTGCACTCAGGGGGAAGGTGGGGGAAGGAGGAAGAAGAAGTGTAACACAGGGCGATAGGGTGATTAAGTGCCACAGCAGGGTGATTTGTGGCCACAGGGACTTCAGTGCGGCTGGGTGAAGGCTGTAGTTTTTCTCAGACAAACACATTCTGTGCCATTAGTATCTAGTGTGTCATTCTGACAATACAACTGATGACAAAACAAAGGCACAGTCAGCACACTAACTGAAAAGTACATGAACCACACAACAACCAATGATAAAAAGATGTGATTGCTCTGGTTACATATATTTTATATTTTATCTCTGGAATTTTTTATTTTTAACTTTTTTTTTTTTTGTGAAACATTATATGGGTCAATCCAAACTATACCCTGGGAACCTTAATTCTAAAATTTTCTTAGAAGCACTGCAATCTATCTAAGCTGAAAAGGTTCTTGAGTCCGGCCCTCTGTGTCACACTACAAGTCCACACTCCTGCCAGTATCATTCAACAGTATGTCTTTCTATACTCATAGCAAAGAGATATAAAAAACAGTCTTTATAGAGTGAAAGCTTCTAGTGTTATCCCTCTCCACTTCCCGAGGGTAACAACTGGGGCACATATTGGATATCCTCTCCCCACCCGTTACTCCCGGGGTATTCACTGCTGAGACCTGGAGAAAATGGCCCTTTGGGAAATTCAGCGAGAGCAAATTCATTTCAGAGGCTGTGAAAAGCTTCAGCGCAAGGTCACACTTGTGGAGAGGGCTGCTGCAGCTCTGGCTGAGCTCAGATCTGAAACAGTCCAGGAAACAGGAGGCAGAAATGAGGGGGCTTCCATGGAAGGACCGGATCTGTGAATCCGTTCTTCGCTCGCGTCACCTACCCCTGTCATGCCAGTAGGCCCGTGTTCAAAAAGCTGGGATCCGGGAGGTACGTTTCAGTCTCAGGGCTGTTGGAATGTTGGTTTGTATATTTCACTCGAAAGCTGGTGGCGTAAAGGCATGTGTTTCAGCCAGAAACTGTTCTGCACAGGTACATATGCCATTCTGAAGCTGGCAGTGTCCCGTGGAGCTCTGGAGATCTACAAGGTGTATGGTTTTGATTGTAACGGAAAGAGTCCTGCTCAGTGATCCTTCTCTGAGCTTGAGTCATTACATTACATTATTGTCCTTAGGCAGACACTCTTATCCAGACCGACTTACATAGGGTACAATTTTTTACATGTTATAGCTGGATATATACAGCTAGAGGCCATTCTGGGTTAAGTACCGTGCCCAAGGGTACAGCAGCAGTGCCCCAGCGGGGAATTGGACCGGTGTTGGTTACGAATCCTGCTCCTTACCGCTATGCTACACTGCCGCCCACAGGACCCATCACGGGATGTGTGCTTTTGGAGGTGCGTTTGAGTTCTCCCTCAGGAGTCAGCAGTTCCCGTTCGGTGCAGTGGGCTTTGAGCAGCAGGGCTGATCCTTTGGAACTCCTTTTACCCCAAAGAAGTCAGTAAAGTTGAGTTTGGAAATGCCCCGTCTTGCCTTTTGGCATTGTGCGCCCGGGTCTCCAGCAGAGGAGGCTGATGCCGGCACAGCAGAGGTGCCCGTGGGTTTGTCCTCGCCCCGGATGTTGCGGCATGTTTTTGCCTCTCGTGTGTGAGTCATCACAGGCTTGCACCGAGGATTTCCCCTTTGTAAGCACCACCATCTGAGAGGGATTACCGGCGAACCGCAGCTGTGGACACAGGCACAGCCAGAGATCTCTGCGGGCCTTCATGCCCTGCCCACATTCACCACCGCTCTCAACTGTCATTCTGCAATCAGGCCTCAAAAAGAGCGTGTTTAGAACATGAATGAGCAAGAAGACTCTACTTTCCCTCCTCCCCGCCCCGCGCCGTCCCTCTCTCCCCCCCCACCGCCCCCGTCGGACTCTGCCTGCGGTGCGGATCCTCTCATATCCCAACGCGGCCAGCTTTGAGGTGCCGTTCTGAGGCTTACCTGCACAGGTGTAGATGAAGCGTCTGTGAAGATTGTCCCACGGAGGATTTAGAGATGAAGGTGTCAGGTGCTAATGAGGCGACGGCTGTGTTTTCTCAGGAGTAGAGATGTGCCGCTCTTGATTGGATTAGCCTTTTATCCCTCCCTCCCATCCCTTCTCCGGATAATCCTCTTTAGGACATTCTGAATGCTTGTGCTAATTTCTCACGTCTCTCTCCAGGGTGTGAGCTTGTGATGTGTCTTGGCCGGGCTTTATTCTGGTTGATTACTGTACTGCCCCTTGTGGGTGCCGGAGTCTTATGATAACCCAACATGGCCCTGGCACCCGTAGCTCCTCTTGTGCAGTGCCAGCTGGGCACCCCTCTAAAAATTTGACATAGTTTACTATACTGGCACTCCTGCTCCAGATCCTGATGCCAGCTAGCACAAGGTTCAGACTATTATTGTGAGCGATGATTATCATTAGCAAACCACTCATATTATCTCAGTATATCTGTCAGGGATATCCCTGTCAGGGGTGGTGGTTTTGTATGCTGACGTATAAGCTCCTACCATTATGCCCTTAGCAGTTAGAGTGTAAGAGCGTGTGTGACTCACAGTGTGTGTGTCTGCAGTAGTCTTTTGAGTCAAGGCCCAGCTGTTGCTTCAGCACCTGTCCCCGCCCCCCAACTCCAGGAGGAAGTGAGCCACCCCCCCCCCCCCCCCCTGTCTGAGCCTGTTTGTTTATGTCTATTTGCTCACCATTTGTCTGAATTCACACCCTCCCCCCACGCATGCTGAAATCAACGTTTGTGTCTGAATTTTACATTAAATTCAAGCTACATTTACATCAAACTGGGGGACCCTCAGTCCTGAGATTTTGAGCTTACATTTCTGCCTTGTTTCGGGGCACCATGTCCAAAAGGAGGAAATAGGAAAAACATAGGAAACAGGAAAAACAGCAAGGGGAGGGGAGAGGCGAACCCTAAATTCAGCCATGCCTTGGACAAGTGTTTGGACATGTTCTACAGTTGCTGAATTTCTGACATCACAGAGAAGCGTCAGGTTTTTTTTTTCTTTTGTAAGGTGTGCTTTACAGCATTGTCATTAATAATTGTCAGTTCATTGCAGCTGTTTTCCCATGTGAGTCATATCCACACTGTTAGTCATCAGTGCCAAATTACAGGCTGTTGATTTCCAGACTGGCACTGATTCTGTCTCTCTCTGTGTCTTTCTATTACACACCAATTAGACAACAAGCACTTTCACCGTGCTGGTGTCTGATCCCTCTCTCTGCCTCACACCCATGTTTAAAACATTTTTCTTTTTTCTGAAAGTCGTACTCTGCCTCACTTGTAAGTCGCTTTGGATAAAAGCATCTGCCAAATGAATAAATGTAATGTAATGTAAATGAAAGTTGAAAGCAGCTAGGACAGTATTCAGTTCAGTACGGTATGTGACCTGAATGTTTGAAACCTGTTCAGTTGTAAGCTGTTCTTCTGTCTTGTGGACTTCGTGTCCGTCAGCGGTTCAAAGCAGAGTATGTGGTGCTGGTACGGACAGGGTGCGGGCTGTTTGCACACAGCTATGTCTCTGTGATAACGTGGTTATTTTTACACCTTTTATGAAGCCTGCTGCTAAAGAATGAAGTACAGTGTATAGCGTTCCACACTGGCTGTGGGTTTGTTTATTTTTAATATTAAAATTACTGTTTATTAGTGAGATTATCTACTGCTGTTGATTAAAAGTGGCCTAATGAATTTGCTGTTAAGCTATCTATTCCATTTTCCAGGATGACACAGATAAAACATTTTTCATTTAAAATAAACTGATAAAATAATGAAATGTCTTGGCTTAGAGTAGCTCAGTATTTCCATAAGATGTGTTTCAGACTCTCTCTCACCTGCCAGTGACACAGAGAATGCTGGGAATGAGAAATCTGTGATGTCACCGGGCGGTATGTTGTTGTCAGTGGGACGTCTGGGACAGTCAGTGGGTGGTCTGTGGCAGTTACTGAAAGCCTTTGATAGTCAGCGGAAATGCATGATAGTCAGTGGGCGGTCCGCACTAGTCCATGGGACGTCTTTGATAGTTAGTGAGCATTGAAGAGACACCCTCGTGTCACTGTAATGGGCCACATCTCTAGAGCACCAGTGTGAGTGAGTGCAGACATACTGGCCTTACTCCTTTACACAGAAGATTTAGAAACCAAATGTAATCAGGCGGCGGCCATTATTATTCAGCCAGCAAGTTTGTTTTCTTACTCAAGGCTCCTTCACTGGATTTCTAACAATTGTTTTGTTTTTTCTTTTTCAAATGATGTAGTGCAGACTGCGCTGTTGCAGCATTCTTTAAATTTATTTTCAAACAGAATGCGAATGAGCGTCGCTCTTTTCCCAGTGTCAGAAAAGAGTGTCTGCCTAGCGGTCTGTTGTGGGTGCTGGAGGGGTAATGGAGGGGGAAGTAGCTGGAAAGGGGTTCCTTCAGCTGTAAACCTTCTGAAGAGAGCATAACTTTAAAAACTGTGAAATATCCCAGCCTTTGGGGGAGATCAAAGCGAAACAGGCTTTTTTACGCAGATCGCTCTCCCTCCGAGGCATTTGTGAAAGCAGCGCGTTTAAAAATATAAAAAAGAAAGAAATGTTCTTCATCACATTTAATCCCTCTCAACTGATCACAGGAAAAAAAAAACAGCTCAAATATCAAATTAATTTGAGCTCTCTGGTAGATTGGTCTTCTTACAGACCTAGAGAACCACAGTGATTGACATATTGTTATTGCGCATAAATCCCTTTCAGCTGATCATAAGAAAAGCGTCCAATTTCAGACCGACAAAGTATCAGTGAATTTGAGACATTTCACATAGTGCAATGTGTAAGCCCAGAAATGCTGAAAATAGAAATAAACTGAAAACCTAAACTGTCTGTTTATACATGTATGTGTGTACATCAGAATACTTCGGGAAATGAAAGTTCTCAATTTCCTTTCATTTTCCTCATTAACTCAGCACAGCTGTAGACATTCTCTTATGTTTTTTTTTTCCCCTGAATAACCTCTCCAGATAAACACATTCCCCCATAGAGAGAGCCTAAAAGATCCAGCAAGGGAATCAATCAGTCAATCAAATTTAATTTTTATATTGCTCATAACACAGGAATTGTTGTGAAGTCTTTTACAGTGTTAGAAGGATAACCTGTAATGAAAAGAAAACCATGACAACAGAGAACTAATCATCTAGTCTAGAGTGATAAGGCAATGACATATTAATCAAGCCCCGATGAAGCCTTGATGATTGCTAACAATGACATTTTGTAAGGCGTCATATATACAGCAATATTTAATTTGGAGAAAGTCTGATGCTAGAGTTAAAAGCCCTGTCTTATGAACTGTGGATGTTGACACACTGTAGCCTCTTTCCTGGGGACATACTGTCAGGAGCTACACTTGAGTTGGTTGGGGGCTCACCTCTCCATTGCTTTCAGTTTGAAACAACCATGGACCTGCTACACTGTCATACTTCCTGTCCCTTTCTGGATGCGAAGTCATGGGGCGTTTACTTGCTGTGCGTTCACCAGAGACCACTTAGCAAAATCTGATGCCATTTAATGTAGGCCTGCTACTGAGAGAACACCGATTGTTTACTTAGTTTTGCTGCTTAAGTGAGAGTGTTTGCCAGTATATCCAAGTCATTTAACAACAGCTTTTCATCACTTCCATTTGAAAAGTAACATAAAATGTGTAAGTAAAATATTAATACATTAACATTTGAAATAATGTACTATAGGGAGTTGTACGAGTAAAGTGTGAATTAATGAACATTTTTTAGGCTGAGTAATTGTACCCGCGGGTCAGCAGGAACTCTTTGAGGCTAGCTAACTTCCTGGACGCGCAGCATGGATTCATCATCTGATCATCAATTCAAATCGCTCATTAGAGCGGCTCAAAGGGAGCATGGCTGAGCAAACCGGTCAGTGAGCTGTGCATCACATTACAATAACTTAATATTGTTTCTGCTCTGCGCTGTGGTCGGGTCCCTCACTGTGGGCACCCAGCTGCTTGTCCCACCCACAGCATGCGTGCTTATTACTTTGTGCAGTCCTCCCTGATGGAGGGCTTCCTAACACCTCCTCTGTCACTATGATGTGTGTCTGTATGTCTATATGTGATTTTGAATAGGGCAAATGGGTGAATGTATTCTGGGGGAACTGCACGAAATGATTGTCTGTGGGAAAGAGAAGCGATTTGATTTTTGGATTGCTGCGTCTCTTAATGTTGGCAGAGATGTGCGCTCTCCTGAGTGCCGCCATTATTGTAAAGAAACACAGATTCTAAGATCTGCCCGCCTTTTAATGTTTCCTGGGTGCTTGATAGAAGTTGGGTTGCTGTGGTCATTTCATGTGGACAAGACTGCATCCTGTGGTGTTTATAATGAGCTGGATTCACTTGTATAGGAGCCAGAGGACTGTGCTGTGGATAACTTCAAGTGCTTCACGTTGGTATAAATCCAGCCAGCCGGTTTCCCTTGGTTGAATTTTTTCAGTGTATTAGCTGTCCTCCACTGCTGTTGGCTTTGTGTCTTTTTTTTTTTTTTTTCCCTGTGATCGGTCTTTTGGAAGGAAGGTGGTGCTGATGCTGGAGGAGATGGTAAAACGTGTCAGAAGGGGTAATTGTTTCTATGATTGGCCCGGGCCCTGGAGAGAGTGAAGTCAATGCAGATTCATTTAACCATACAAAGCCCATAATCTAGAGCGTTTTCACATTAAAGGGCTTAATTTTTTTCAAATCGCTAAACCCTGAGAGATTTCAGCAGCCAAGAAACCGGGCATCGGTGCATTGCATAACATTACTTAATATTAACGCCTGTTTGCCTTGTAGAAACCCTTATGAAATCCTACCATTTCTTACAGTTGATGCATTACACATTCTGTAGTCCATAATAACCAGAGGACCTCATTAATCATGCTGAACAACGGTGTTTCAGTGATTTAGTAATTCTGGTAATGGCAGCTCTCTCTGGGCCTGCTCTCTCTCTGCTTTATTCTGGCGTAGAACCCAGGGCTGCCTCTGGGGTTTCACCTCAGAGGAGACCGGTGGAGAGGTTTACCTTGTAAACACTGTAGTCTTGCTCACCATGGAGATCAAAGCAAAAAGACAACAAACGGGGCTGGGCCTTTAAGGACAAAGGTGTTTTTAGCATGTAGCTTTGTTTCCTAAACAGCCCTTCAGTTTCACTAGTGTTCTGCGTCGTATGCAGTCCACCTGCCCATTGTTGTTTATACGGTCTGTCTAAAGGTCTTTAAAGCTAAGTGGAGACTTTTATTCAGACAGTGCCTGAGGGCATACAGCTTAAAGCTGATGGAGGTAAAATACAAACAATTTGTTTGAATATCAAAGCTAGACCTGGCCAGAAAACTGTGCCTTATACCACTTTTTAAAAATCTCATTGTCGCTATTTGAAATGGCAATGACCTTGTCCGAATTCGTAGTCCCTAGTTATTGTTCTGGCTTTAATTGGTGTTAGAAGTCTCAGACTGTGTTGAACTAACTGAACTCTCGCAGAGCTGTAAACAAATTACTTTTGCATCCTGGGTTGCTTTTGGAACAAAGATGACAAATGTTGGTAAGCATGTCGCTCTGTTTTACGAAGAAAGCTGAGCAGCACCTCCCTCTGAAGTTCCCACCGAATGCCTAGCACTGCTACACCTACGCGTTCCTTTTTTTACACACACATAGAAACGCACTGGCTTCTGAATGTGATCCATATTTAATGAGCTGTTCTCTGGAGATCTGCTGTGACCTTAATGGAGACAGCATGGCTTTTAATATAGAAAGACAATGGCAGAGATGACTGCTCCATCACACGCCTCAGCCTGCCTCTCCTCTTAACATGCATCACCAGCATAGCAAGGGTAATCTCAAATCAGATGTTGAGAATGCTAAATAAGGACGGTGCGTTCGTTTTGAATCACATTGCATTGTATGATATACATTACATTACATTACTGTCATTTAGCATGTGCTCTTAGCCAGAGCAATTTACATAGGTTATATATTTGTTGACATGTTATCCATTTATACAGCTGGATAACTGAGCCTGAGCCAATTGTGGGTTAAGTACCTTGCCCAAGGAGACAACGGCAGTGCCACTACTGGGAATTGAACCAGTAGCATTTTGGTTACGAGCCCTACTCCTTCCCCACTATGCTGCTATGCTGTACTGCCCTATATAGAATTGTTTGTCATGGTTTGATACAAACTGGAATTGTATGGTGGGGAAAAGAATTGTTTAGATAATTATGGTATTGTGAGATTTGCTGTGGTGTGGTATGCTAAACAGAACCATAGTTGCACTAAGTATGGTACTGTACAGTGTGGTATGGTATAACATGGTGGTTTATGGTATTGTGTGGTATTATACAGCCATGCTGTTGTATGAAGTGGTACGCTCGTGGATGCTCTGAACTGTAAAGCCTGTAGAAGATGCACTGTAGAGCCAGGCTGGTCTAGCCCATGGGGGCAGGGAAAGGCTTCACTGTCTGTGAGGGTAAGTAGCCTCTGTCTGGCTCTGTAATCCCCTGCCCCTTAGTTCCATAGTGGATTAAGTAAGGAATCCATTATGTTTGTTTAACCTCCGCTGTTTAGAGCTTAAACTCCTGTCGCGGAAGGCCTTGGCAGACGGCCTCTGGAGGCCTGTGGGTGCCTGTGGATTGGCTTAGCAGGGCTTTGTGTGTCAGTGTTTCAGGGGAAAGTGGACAGGACAAAGCTTACCATTGCAGTGGAATTTGGGGTGTATCCACAGTTTATGGAGGACCTAAACCTGACAGACATGTACGTGCTACTTTTGGATGATGCACTGAAGTGTAATGGCAGCTTTTCCAGTCACTTTGGTATTCGCTGCTAAAAACTGCAACGCGGACAAAATTATGCTATTTCAGATACGCATGCCATTCAATTGAGGCATAAAAAGGTCATAGTATGGCCATTAAAATTGAACATTTTGCCCACTCTGGGCTTCAGTGGGTGGAGAGTGAAGAAAAAATGATTATCTGTTGCATTTAAATATTGTACTGTAGATCTTTCTAGATCATGTTGAATACCTCCATGTGGATAAAGTGAGTTTGTTACTTTGCAGTCTGAAGATGATGTCTGCCATTGATGCTTACTGGGTCACAAATTGTAGAGCATAGCTTCTCTGCCAAATACTGCACTCCTGCCTCCTTAGCAGGATATTAATGCTACTGGCTTTGCATTACTGTTGGTGTATATCAGGGTTGCTGTATAGATTATCAAAATCAGCACTGGTCCTGTTATGCTGGTCTGCTGTCCATGCAAGGAAATTTAGGGATTGTTTTTATGCATCACGGGTTACTTCAAATGACGGAAAATATTGGTCTTAGCACAATTGTATGCATTTGCTCCCATGTCTCTGGGAAGTCTCTAAACAGGAGACTATACATTGTGGTTCCTCTCTGCTGATTTATTTCTTCATTTACTTATTCCATATAATTAATTAATTTATTCATTAGGAGAGGCTTTGTTGACAGGAACAGCCTCTCTCTCTGTGAATCTCCCATTCCCGATTCGAGTCTCAGGGTTCGTATTTTTAGCCGTAGCGGCGTGGTGTCTGTGGAGCGTTCGCAGCGACAGCTGTCTTTCCGGCAGGGGGAGGGGGGAGGGAGTGGGGGGGGGGGGGGTTGGTACATTTTCACGCCGTTGCCGTGTCCTACATATTGTATAATGATCAGAGATCAAGTGAATAAATGGATTTGCTGTGTCAGGAGACTGAAGGAGAGATCAGAGGGAGACAGCCTGACTTATGTTCCCGAGATGATTTTGGCTAAAAGACTGCATTTTGGCACACAGCCTTCACCAGTGAAAAGTAAAAGATGAGGCACTGGTTGGCAATTGAACAATTTAACTTCCTCCGGTGATGTTTGATTTCATTGTATAAAGATCGCCAGCAGAACAACACCTTTCACTGATGAAGGAAGTATGCAGAAATGTCTTTTCACCTTATTGTTACATGCAAAAATATCAGTGTGGATTTTTTATGAATGTAGTTTCTGACATTCCTTTGATCTGCTTGCCTTTTATATTTTTAGACTTAAAGAGAGTGCAATTAATTTCTGTTGAAAACCTGAGATGATTTTGGGTAGATGGGTTTGCAAAATCAGTAGAGAGGAGGGAGAGAATTTTGTGCTGGCACCAAAGTGATGTGGGTGGACCCATAACTTGGAGTGGGCGGGGTGAGGCAGATTGTAGAACACTATTTGAGTGACTTATCAGATACTGTGATTGCCATGGGTGACCTGGAATGAAGAAAAGAGGGGTGTTAAAAACGGTATGGAAAAGCAGGAATTTTCAGGTAGACACCAGTCTCGTCATGCCACCCTTTGGCATCACCGTGACTTTGTCTGCGCTGCCAAAAGTTAATCAAGCACATTAAGCGCGTTTCAGACTAAATCTCTAAGGACACACTGATGAAGGTCTAGCCACTGAAACGTCTGTCAACACAGACTGTTATTAAAACAAAATGACGTTCAGTGAGATGTGCAGCGGCGTGTGGGAGATTTTTTTCCCCTTCCTCGTTGAGCTGCATATGAGCTCTCCCAGCACCGGCAGTCCAGTCAGGCGTGGCGGCCGCTTCCCGTTCCCGCAATAATGAATCTCACACTTGCCGCGGCTCTGCTGAGCTGTAGAGAACGTTCACAAATGTCACTTTGTCACACACACCCCCTGCGGCACGGATGCACCGTCCCCAGCTCCGTCACTGCCTGTCCCAGAGTGAACAGTGAATAAGGGAAGGCAAGGCAGAGCGGTGATTCACGACCAGGGTTTGTGACCTGAAGGAAGACCTCCCAGGTCAGCCACTACTGTTGTGACCATAAGATGCATAGCCTGAATTGCTAAAGTAAATACTCAGCAACACAAGTGTGTGGTGGGTAAAAATATAAGCTATTAATAAGTCATCCTGGATAACCTGAGATGGGTGTGTGAATCAGTGTGTCACAGAGATGGAGGGCTCTGACCCGAATGTTTGTGTATTTTTGGCATCGAATAAAGCTTGCACTGAGGTTTCAGAGTGTGCAGTCTTCATCCTTTGAGGTCAGCAGGCCTCTATGCACCCTAATACGATAAACCTTAACATGAGGTGATAATAATGTGGTGGTCTAACTCAAACTTTGTTAAATAATTTCATTTTTCAGTATTATGTAGCTCCCAACAGTGAATAATCAAATGATCAGCCCAGACTTTCCTAACCTCCTGAGGTGTCTATGAAACTAAAACCTTTTATGGAAAATAATAACTTGCTGCATGCAGTCACACTTTCAGGCAAGAAAATTAATAATAGGAATAAATTGTCCGTGCTTTATTCCTAGGGTCTGATTCATGAATATTGATGTACAGAGTATAACCCTGGCTTTCGATTCATTTTAGTTAGTTACCAATCAAATACTACTGCAAGTTATGGATTAATGAAATTTTGGTTGAATATTTGAGCATTTTGTGTCCTCCATGTTTATAGGGTAATGTCTGTGAGAGGGGTGACAGCCCTGCTTAAGGAAGCTTAGGAGAGAGGCGTTTCAAGGGCAGAGTGAGCCCCCCCCCCTCTTTCTGCCACCACAGAATAGCCCACAGACTTGTAGGATTGACCTTTGGGAAAGGAATTTATATTTCAGTGGTGCATGTCATTTTAGAATAGAATTAGGCATATATGAACAAAATCAAACAGTGCGTAACCTTGACAGCACTGATGTAATTACTGTGTTGCTTCCCAAAAATGCACATGCAAAAATGCACTTCCCAAAAATGCACAAATAGCTAGGAGAAGAACAGCATGAGGATATGACTGTTGCGATCATGCGAGATGACACCTCCCCCTCCTAAAACACCCTGCAGTCTGTGCCCAGGAGAAGGAGATCAGTCCATTAACTACCGTTTAAGTTGTTGTTACTTGATTCATTTTGCATTAATTAGTGAAAGTGTTTTCAATGTACGAAGGAAGAAAACAGGGATTTGATATCTCAGTGCTACTCTCACTTACTCTCAGTATCAGCTGTGTAGGTAGTGGTTTTATCATATGTGCATTGTGTCTGCTTAGTTATCAATACAAGCACCTAAATACTCAAAATCTCCCCCCCACCCCTGTTCCCTCTCTTCAGCAGGCGCTAGCTCGGCTCAGCGGTTGGTGACGGTTCAGAGCGGGCCGCTGGTGCGCATGGAGGGCTCCCACGTCACCATCTGGTGCAACGTGACCGGTTACAAGGCAGGCGTGGAGCAGGACTTCGAGTGGTCCATGTACCTGCACTCGGCGCCCACCCGCGAGATCCGCATAGTCAGCACCAGCCAGCCCAACTTCGCCTACAGCGTGTTCGCCCAGCGCGTCAACCGCAAGGAGATCTACGTGGAGAGGCTGAGCAGCGACTCGGCCCTGCTGCACATCACCAAGCTGGAGGCCAAGGACGAGGGCGAGTTTGAGTGCTACACGCCCAACACGGACGGGGAGTACCTGGGCTCCTACAGCGCCAAGACCAACCTCACCGGTGAGTCTCGGCGCCCTGCTCTGTCTTTGCTCTTCCCGCTCAAATTCCTCCTGTCTTTCTGTTAAAAACCCATCTGTGTTTCTCGGTACTGTTCTCCCTGTATGTTTCTGTTAAAATTCACCACTGAGTTTCACCACTGTTCTCTATCAGCATGTTTATGCTAAAACTTACTTATTGTTCTCTGTCTCTGTGTTTCCATAAAAACTCACTGGTGAGTCTCACCAACCCTACTGTCTTTCTCATATGGTAAACCTCCCCTGCCCTGCTGCTGAATTGAAATCCAGCATTGATCCTCAATAGCCCAAATCTCTGTTTTCTGTTAATAAACTCATCAGTGAGCCAGACAGTGCTGGTCACCCTGTTTGTCTCAAAACCTCTCACCAGCCTTTTCTTTCCTCTGTTTGTTGGTCTCCAGACTCACCATTTTAGATGAATAATTACACCTTAATGACAGTCCTTAGTGCGTGCCCTGTCACAGAGTGACCAATTACACAGGGGCATCAGCTGGAATTAGCTCTGCCCCTTAAAGCTCAGGTCAGCCCTGACTGTGTAACTATCAGAATGCAAGGGTCTCTGATGACCTCAGTGATGACTGTCACATTCCAGCGTTTGGCCACCGAGAGCCTGCTGTTAAATACTTCCCACAATCCTTGCCACAGCCTAAGCAGAATTAATTTGAGGAGCAAATGTGCACTGGTTTAAGTGAGGGATTTTCCTGTGATTGACAGCAGACAACAGGAAGTGATCAACTAGCTCTGGACATCACACCATATCTTTCAGGGGGCCACCTGTCCTGGGCTGGGCACATGCCATACATATCTCTGTACCCCCCCACCCCCACCTCCTGTCCCTTGACCCCCCGCTCCCTCACCCTTGCCCAATCTGGTTCATGCCTGAAGAGTTTGTCTGGAAAGTCAGATAACATGGCATAGGGGTTGGGGTGGAATGAAGGGCCAGGTCCAGTATTCTGAAGTCTGTGTTCTGCCTGCCAGTGGAATGCACATGATTTGCACACATGGGTGCACTTGCTTGCTTTCCCGGTGTTTAACAGAACCACTGGTGTCAGAAAGGAATCCAGACTTCTGTCTGTTGTTTTCAGTCCTTGGATTGTGATTGGATCAGCTTCCTGGACAACCACTAACCTTCGGCATTGATTGTACCGGAATGTAATTACACTAAATCCATTTTCGAATGCTCTTGGTTGGATGCAAGCACACAAGTGCATTAGTACATCATTACCCTTGCATATGCAGAAAAAGGAAGTTCATCTGGGCTGTGTTTGAAGCCATTACTGGGTAATATGAGATCAGCATCTGCTTGTAATGGAATGATGCGAAATTAGTCCAGCGTGAGTGTATCAGCAGGCTTTGAGGTAGGGCGCAACCTCTTATGTGAGGAATGCGGCATGGAAGTTGTCTGCCGTATTTATAGACATGTCTCTTGGAGGGGAGACAGGGTGCTGAGAGTTTGACACACTATGTTACTAACCTCTTAACCCAGTTCCTCTTGATGGGGGTCACATTGTGGGGGCAAGTCTCCTCTCTACCCTTCCCTCGTTCTCAGCAGCTGCGTGCGCCTGGTCACACACTTACCTCCCTGCGCTGCCCAAAGGGAGCCTCAAAAATGAGCAGCTGTGCGTGCGTGTGCATGTGTGTGTGTGTGTGTGTGTGTGTTTGTGTGAGAGAGAGAGAGAAAGAGAGAGAAAGAGAGACAGAGAGAGAGGTTGTGTGTGTGTGAGCGTGAGTGTGTAGTATCAGCTCTCATGGAAGACCCTCCAGTTTTAACTGTGAATAGGAAAAGAAGGAGACTGTATAATCTGATCTCTTAACAGAAGAAATTTCCTCATAACGTAAAACGGGCAGATGCTGAGGACAAAGGCGATAATGTTACAGTTGGATTGGAGGCGGTTAGGGGTGGGGGTTCGTTTGAAGTCTGCGCTGTAAAAATAAACTTGCGAACGCTGCTGTTCTATGTGAGGGATGCTCTCCAGTGTGGTGCTGTTGCATGCCCCGCTGTTCTCTTCATGTCAAGCTCCATTAGTGCTGCTTTTGATTAGTACTCCATCTTTGTGTACTGGGTTCTTTCCATTGTCTTTTTAAGCCTCTGTTCTCAGGTATTACCAGTATTTATTTATGCATTTAGCGTTGCGGCTGTTTGATTTGCCAGTTTGTTTGGATCGTATTGCTCTTTGATATTGTCAGTGATTTTGATCAGGTACAAATCTTACACCTCTGGTGGGAGTAATAAAATATGGGGAAAATGAATGTGTGTGAGCATGTGTTAATGTATGCGCAGGTGTATATTTGTTTCACAGAGAGGAAGAAGACCGTATCTATACAGCATAGATCTCTGAATTTTGGGAAGAAGGTTGTTCCTCGCGGTGTCCCATCTTGCAGAGACATTATCAGCTCACATTGTTGTCGTAGCTGCCGCTGAAACACCGCGCAGAAACTCTCCCCGTCACGTACATCAGCATTCCAGCAGCCGTGTGTGAACGTTCACACGCCATGCTGGTTTAGACATTTCCCAGTTGTTCCAATATCGTGTGAATTTCTCCCGCACTCTGCTGAAATGCTTCCCTTCCTTTCCTATGCCAAAGTCCCTCATGACCCTCAGTCAGAAAGAGATGCTGAGTGCAGCCCTCGCTCTTCAGACTGCTGGTTTAGATGTTTTCTGCCTGTATCTACCTCACAGAGCTGTCCTGTACAACCACTGTAAATCCAAGTGAATCCTTTAGTCCGCTCTATTGTGAATTGTCCTCTCCTATGGGCTTTTTTTCAAGGGCTGCAAAAATCTCAGGCTCTTATCAGGGATCCTGTAGAGAAGTTCCTGTACGTGACTACCACAGAGAAGGAGACAGAGGGTGACACATACAGTAGTAAAAAGACCTTCACTTTTTTAAAATATTAAAAAAAAACTCTTTACTCGTGAAATTTCTATGAGCTGCACCCCAAGCTCTCTCTAGTGTGGGAATCATGTTTCAACAAGATGCGGGCTCAGACTTGGGCAACATAACTGTAAAAACTCCATACACAGATGTTGCATAACTACGACTCTGGAGGAAGTTTATATGCACTAAACTCAGTGTCTAAGAACACTGAACAATGAGTCCTGCATGAATGAGTAAGAAAAGAACCTGTAGGGTGAGTGAGTGTGTCATGGGTGGGTTAGTCTTTAGGCAATGACTGTAGCACATTACTCACATAGTGGCATACTGTAAACCAAAGATTACTTAAAAATGGGGGTCATGCCATCATGGCCCCGTGCACTTCCTAGTTTCATTGGGAGAAATGCTCACATTCTCACTGTTACATCACTGTTATGGAGCTGTTGGAGCTGTTCTGATTTCGAACAGGATTTGATTTTGGAAGTTGAGCATGCTGACTTTTGTTTGGTAGTTCTCTGTTGTGATTGGTGATTGGAAGCTCATGGAACACATTGACAGTTTTACAGTAAAGAGAGAGAGGTAAAATGAAGAAACCTGTCATTTTAAAATTGTCCTTTAAATATGGTGAAAGTGTAACTGAAGTTTTACTCAGTCTTGCTTTTACCCAGTGCTACTCTGCGGGAACAGTGTTATTGTTTAGTTCTGGTGTGTTGGAAAAACTGGTTTCGCTACACAGTCTCGTTCTTCTTTGGATCATTTCCTCTGCGTGCTATTATTTCTATTTCGACATCAAGAGCTTTAACCCTGTGTTTCCACAGCCGCAGTCAAGCAGCCCACAGTATGCATGTTTATAATTATAAAGCGCTGCGGCATTGCTCATAGGCTGGTGAGTGTGACATCACCGAACGTACGGAGCTTTTGGGCATGCTCAGTTGATCCCCTTTGGCAGCTCATGCCAGGATTGATCGGAGCAGAAATGGAGGTGCGCTCTGTCAGGGAGCGGACATCCTGTCAGTACAGGAGAGCGGTAGAAAGAAGGCTGGCATCAAGCAACACATAAAGATAGGGGGGGCACGTCTTTGGAAGAGGAAGAGCCGGCCGGAGAGATTGAGAGGCTGGCATTATCTGGAAGGCCCAGCGGATTTGGAGCGCTCCGCTCGTGACTTGGCTCTCGTTTATCTCATCCGCCGCCTTTCTGTCTTCAGAAGCGTCAGGCCTGCAATGCAGCACTCTAACCTTTTCACTCTTATTGGGTTGTAATGAGTTTTTTTTTTTTTTTTGTTTTGTTTGCCTCTTGTTTGATACGGAGATAAAGTGTACCAGCCGTCTCTGTCTGGCCGTGCTCCAGCTCGGCCCATGTGTTGCAGACACAGATTTTTATCGCTTTCCTAGCTGGCACGTGCTCTCCAAAGAACTCATTACCCCGCTGAAAAGGTCATCTTGGTCTTTAAGATGTTTCCTCATGCTAGAAGTGTGCAGGCCACACAGGCATTCGACACATTATATACTGGTTTTTTTAAAACAATCCCTGGGTTTGCTGGGTAGCAGTACACTGTACCCTGTACACTGCCTGTGCATGGGAAGTAGATCGATAGGAGTGGTGTCAGTCGCGCTGTGTCTGCCACGGGAAGTGAAAATCCTATTTGTGGCGCCCCCTACGGTGTTTTCTCTTGCTTCCCCTCAGAACTTCCCCTGGCCGGTGAATTATTACAGAACTGCTGTGAGAAATGTTTGCCGGACGGGGATGTATTTGATCTTATTGTGGCTCTTATCAGTAATGATAAGGGCTAATGTTCTGAGCTTTAACACAGCCACCATACCCTGACAGGGCTTAAAGCACAGTGCAGCTTTGTTCAGCCTGGGTAGGTGGAGTTTGTTTGTGAACACACACACACACACACACACACACACACACACACACACACAGTGCACTCAGTGTTATGCCAGTGGCTTACATGTTTTGGCCCAGTCATCCCACACCCCTACCCTCCTCCCACACACACAAAAAGAGTAGCAGCTGTGAGTATGAGACACACATGACCCGCCGGCTGGTCGTTGGTGTGGAGAATGTTCCGGCACAGAGAATGGTCGCAGTTCTTTTCAGATGCAGCTCGGCCTGAGCCAGAACAAATGTGGCGCAAATGTGCAGCAGGCAGCCGGGCCACAGACACTGAGCGGCCTGTCGCTGCTCCAGGACCACAGCGAGGGGATTGGGCACAGGTGGCAACACACAGCTTTTAGCGGTTGCTCAGTGGGCTCCAAAAATGGCAAAGCCCCCCCCCCAACCCCAAGCAGAGGGAAGCGTTGCTTCTGGGTCTCTCTGATTTCGGGCTGATTTGTCACTCTGTTTTTTTTCCTGGTCACCTGGTGCTGCTTAGTGCCTCTCTCTACCCAGCACACCTTCCCTCTGGGTAAATATGCACCCAGAGGCCCAACTGAATGTCACAACATGCTGAAATATGCTCACTTTACTCTTGTTGAAAAAGGAATGCTCCAAGATATGCAGGTTGATTGAAAGTGGGTCAAGAAACAGCGCCGATCAATAGACTGGAAAAAAAACTGTAGTAATTCCTGAGAGGAAAGAAATTTGTTAGCAGCAGCAGCAAAGATGCGAGAGGTTAAATAGATTAAAGCAAACCAACTTAAATTTTTCCTGTAAAAATTGTACAACCAAAGTTCTGTGTGTGTGTGTGAGATAACAGGAAAAACATTTAGCTGAATGTGTGGCACATTTGACTGTCTTCAAAACGCGGCCATGCCCGTCTTGAGCTGTAGAGCTGTCAATAAGAGCATGACCTGGGTCGATATAACGCTGCAGGGATTTGACCATGTTTATCACACAGCCCATCTGATTCTGCGAACTTTTAACATCCTTCATCCAGAGTGTCAGACGTGGGTTACGGCTTGTAGTCCAGTCTTGTTTTAAACTAGTGAAAAACAAAAATATTCTGGTTAAAGAACCATTTCCTTTGACCACATAACTACAGCCAAGTTGTACACGGCCTTAAGAGTTCCTCTGAGTTCACTGTCATAACTTTACATGATGATAGGATGCTCTCAATAGAATTGACTAACGCAGCTCACATATACATATTATCCACTTATACAGCTGGCTGTACACTCTACATCACAACTAAAACAGTGCAACCACTCTGATTTATCAGTGCTAGTTTTTATTTGGTTAACATGTGCCCTCATCCAGTATGGCTTGTGTAGCTTAACACTCATGCAGGTATGTACTGAAGCAGCTATGGTCAAGGGCCATGCTAAAGGGTACAACAACAGTGTCCCATCAGGCCTGCATCCCTCTGCTTAGGAGCCCCACTCCGTAACGACCAAAGCTGTACTGCTGTTGTGCCATTTAAGGATAAGACCCATATTTCCCTTCTAAGTTAATGTGTTTATTACCATATGGCCCCCTCTAATGTCTCCGGGCCTGTTATTCGCTGTCCTGGAAAAGTCTCTCCCAGCTAAACGCGCATAATCAAAACAAATTAGCCAGCACAGCCTCCCCTCCCCTTCTTATGTAAATAGGGACAACGCCAAGGGGCAGGAGATGAGATTTGAGCTAAGATTGCGCTGGGAGCTCAGGGGAGCCCGGGGTGTTTGTAACCACTCTGGCAGTAATTATTTTCCCCCATGTCTCTGTGCTTCAGTTTGTTTCTGCTGATCCAAGCGTTACAGAGACAGGCGCGCAGCACACACCCCTCTACCGACCCAAGTGCAGGCTGCTCTCTCGTTGGGATTGATGGTGGTGGAGAAGTCTCTGTTTTGCCCTTATGCTCTCTCCTTTCCTCTCTTTCTCCTTCTGTCTCTCTCTTTCTGTTTTCCCTCTCTCTTTTTTCTTCCATCTGTCTGATTTTTTTTTCACTCTGAAAAACGTTTCACCCATCTTTGCATCACTATCTGTCTTTCTCTTTTGTGAAGGTTTCTTTATTTTGTGCCCTAATATAAAGGGATTTGTCTTATTCCTCTCTTGTAAATTCTTGCATAAACACTCAGTTTTGCCTGGATCATGCAGCCCTTTCACCCGCGCGTGTGAGTGCGTGCATATGTCTGTTCTGAGGTGAGCCCTTGCAAAGGGTGCCGGAGTTGGCCCCTTCCCGAAAGCAAACACAGGGTGAATGACACACCTACGTTAGTGGGCATTCACTCATGCGCTTACTCAAACCTGCGCATTGATTCATGAGTTACCCAGCGAGCACCAGAGCTGCACCGGAACTGAAAGTGCAAGTCCAGCCTGAATGTCTTCCTGGGCCCCTCTATACGTGACAGACCAATGGTATGCCCACATTTTCAAGCCTTTTACAATGATGATTTACATGATATGAATCTGGTATGAATAGGCACTATGCGAAATAATTTGGCCGTGAGGGGCTTTGGGAGAGAGCATGGTGAAATTTTTGGGCAAGATTTATGTTATGAAGTGTTTCTGAGCTCCTCCCTAATATAATTGCTTAGCTTCACTCCTCTCTTCCTCTGTGATTTTCGTGAATAAAACCGTGTTAATGAGCCTGTGCAGCCATCTTCCAGCCACTTAATCAGATTACACTGTAATCTTCCACCCTACATCCTATTACATCCAAGTTTACTGTTAATAAGGGTGCAGTTATTCTCTTGATAAAACCTTAATAGTTTTAATCCCCATATCTTCCACCATAAATCGTGAGAACTGGCAGTTTCCCTCCCAGCACACATTTCTACAACCTTGATGTAACATTGTGGCAGTGTTAACACAGTGGCCTTCTTATATGGAACAGTGTCTGCAGTTCTAGCTCAGCGTCCCTGTTTTTGCCGTTTGAAGATGTCTTTAGCATTGTTTCTTGCTGATGTGTCTTTCAGATGCTCCACATCCCTTTCTGTATAAACCATTTCTCTTGTAAAGCCTGCCTCTTTCTCTCTTCTCCAGGTTTGTCCTCATTTTCAAGCCATTGCACCACCTATTATTATGGTCCACCCACACTGCACACATACATGAACACGCCCACATGCACCTAAGCACACACACAGGTCATCACACACACACACACATACACACTCTCTCTCTCTCTCTCTCTCTCTCTCTCTCTCTCTCTCTCTCTCTCTCTCTCTCTCTCTCTCTCTCTCTCTCTCCCCCTCTCACACACTCACACTCTGTCAGCAGATGAACTTCACATGCAAATTTCTCAAGAGATTTTCCGGTGGGCGCGTTTCCATTTCATAAAATTGCACATATGAATGCATTTTCATGCTGAAAATGCTAATTCTCCGTATTTGCAGACCATGCACGGATGGACTATCTGATGGGTTAGAGATTGATAAGGGCCTCACCGTCCCTGCTAACTGATTATTTGTCCTGCGTGACTAACTGGACTGCCGTGGCAGCCCCTCTGTTTGCTCCAGCGGCGGGACGAAGCTCCTTTGCAAAGCTCATCTCATCTCCTGCCCCTTTCTCACACTGTCTCAGAAGCCGTCTCTCTCAGGACCTGCTAGCCCTTTGGGGTGTGTCTGAGACTAAACACTGCACGACAGTTTGGGGCTCTAATTGTCTGGCATTTTAGCAAATTGTCCAGCAGAATGTGGGGGACTCGTTTCGTTGCTGAAATCACGTAGCATGTCTCAGGGGTTAGGAATGTGAGCATTTATACTGTGTATTGTAGGTTCAAATTCTAAATGGGGCGTCGCTGCTGTAGTGTTCTTGAGCAAGAAACGTGGTCTAAATTGCTTCTGTAAATTTACATCTATGCTAACAGCTGGTATGTAAAAGAGAACAGTATGTGAATGTCCCAGGCTAAAGAAGACTGTTAAACAGGTAGGCAGTGTAATAGAATGAGAAAACAGTACGTTATCCTGTTTAATGTCAGCTGACAGTCAACCACATCTTTGCTGATGGGCTGATCTGGAAAAATTAAAGGCAATGCGATCTTGCATCGAGTTTCTTTTTGAACACTGACGGTTTGTGTGTGTCTTTTAGTCAATGCTTTGTAATAAAGATAGACGTGCTTTGACATTGTGTATATTCACTCTGCACTTTTACCCAATGGTAACATTAACATAACCATGCTAGACTCTTTAACAGTTCAGTTTTTAGCATGGCTAATACAGGTTTCAAGGATGTTACATTTACAGTACATGAAATGCTAACACCCGATATGTCATATAACCATGCTATTGTCTGGTCATGACAAAGAGAATAGTCACAGCACAGTCATTATCACAGGGACCGCCTGTCTAGCCGTCAGCTAATGCAGGGTGTTGTGGGTGTGTGGTAGGTTTGTGGGGGGGGGGATGCGCATCTGTGAGAACAATCAAAGAGGCCTTGGGGCATTCAGGTTACCTTTTATTCATTTTTTTGTGTGCTCTGCACTCCATTGAAACAGATTGAACAGGCACGTCTTTGATTGGAACAGCTGCCACCCTAGTGAGAGAGTGAGGGGGTTGGTTGGGGGGGGGGTCGTTGTGCTCCAGACAGGAAGAATGCCGTGGGTGTGGCTGCCTGATGCTTGGTTACTAATGCGTTCAGCTGGCCCGCAGAAGTGCCCCGCGGGCGGTGGCCATGACCTCACTGAAAGACTCCCAGCAGTCAGTGCTCCGGGTCTACGCTGTACAGCCCACGCGGCAGACACTGTGCCATTGTGACACGCTCAGGGACCATTGTAACACCGTAAAGGGAGCAGAGAGAGCAGAGGCTTCAGGGTGTTTGATGTGGATGTGTGAATGTGAAGGTGAAGGAGGGGAAAAAAACTCGGTGCTTTAATGGATGCTCTCTCCATAGTGTTGGTGTCAGAGGTGAATTGCAGAGAGGTGAGGGAACTGTAACCACATCACTAGATGTGCGAATGCTGATATTTAAATATACCTCCTCGAGGCCATAGTATAACCCTCCACCTCAGTGCGGTTCCCCAGCGCATTACCCAAGCATTTGTGTGGCTCCTTTGTTCACATACCAACTGCCACCCCCCAATTTGGACACATAGGCACAAGCCACAGGGCAGGCAGTGGAGAGGCCAGTTGTTTTCCCCATTCCCTCATTTTTGCAGCAGGGGCCGAGGGTCACATAGCAGAATTCAGATGAGGCTAGTAACAGTGCCTTAATAAAGGGAGAGAGTGTCTGTACTTATTAATGAACCTGCCCGAGGGGAGAGTAGGCAGTGGGAGGTCCCAAAAACAAGGACTTCCAGTCACCCCCATGTAGAGAGTGACCTAGAGGTTCAGAGAGTAAGAAGGGTTAGAACCTTAGAACCAGCCTGCGTGTGTATATGTATGTATATAGCCAATAGGCCAGCTCTACATGTATGTATGTATGTGAATTACCCACCATGTATACTTGCATATTAATGAGAGCTGGCCTATTGGCTAGGCTCAGACACATGCTGTCGTCCTATTGGCTTGAGGGTGATATCTCACAGCCTGCAGGATGACCTGTTATTGGTGTACACTCTGTTATATCTTAATAAATTAACCGTAATGGCTTTTCTCACAAGGTATGCTCCTCTGCCCATATTTGCCTACAGAGAGCTACAAAAGCTGAATCATGGAAAGAATGAAAAATGCAGGAAACCTAATCATCTCGTTCCCAAATGCCACACTCAGATATGATAAATGACTGCAATATCAGTCGAGCAAGGCCCCTAAACCAGAGCTGTCTCCAGGAGAACACTTCCTGTTCAGAAAATAACTTCCTGTCAGTGCCTGGGAGTGAATCATGTGAGAGAAAGTCCACCCCCCCCCCCTTCTCCTTACTTTCACAGGTGTGATATAACTGCAGGTGCACTCAATCCATCATCCAAACAGCTGCCTGGGCTGTAATGTGCATTCCAGCATGATATTGACGCATGTGGTTACAGCTACAGGGATGAGTGTGCGCTGATTGGATCAGTAAAACCAATTATGTATTCTGCCGCCTGCTTCAGGACTCTCTAACTGGTGCTAATTATCTCCTGTCACTCTTCTTTCTGCAGCGTGATTGTCAGTTAATTAAGCTCGTCCCTAAATCACAGAGTTACCCGGGCGACATCTTTGCCGTAATGTGCAGGCTGGTGTTGGTTTATTTCTGCTGCAGCCTCTGATTGTTTCTGTCAGTCTCCCCCCCCCCCCCCCACCCTCCCGCTCCCTGCAGCTGGTGCCCTCCTCCCCTCCACCCCTATAACCCGTTTCCTCCACCCGATTCCCTGTTCCCTCCACCTGATTCCCTGTTCCCTTCACCCTATTCTCCCTTCATCTGAGGTTCATCCTCTTCACACGTCTCCCTAGTCTTCCCGCTGTCTTTCTGCATCTCCCCGTTCTCTTCATTTGACACCCTGCCCCCCCCCCCACCCCCCCACCCAGCTGTCAGTTTTCCCAGCTGGAAGTTTATTTTCCTAAAGACATGGCAACCCCGGGTTCTCAAACTTGGAAAAAAAAACAAAAACGATCCCAAAGTGATTGAAAAATGAAAATGAAAAATAATGATATTGATTTTCAAAACTTCAGAACTTCAGATCCTCCACAGCTGTAAGATTATATTCCATTTCCATAGATATTTTGCTTTTTGAAATGATATGTAGCTCAAAAATAGTGCAAATAAATGTTTACTATAGAATTAAGTAAACACAATAGTTTGTCATATTATGTAGTGACAGATGAGTTTGCATGCATGCACTAAAGAAGCGTACAAGGTGTTAACCAACAGGAGTGTCCTCTGCTTGATGTGTGTTTGATACTCCCGGGGGTCCTTTTTAACAGAAACACCGGCTGAAGTGCTCAAAGTGCGCTTTTATCTATGCTGTAGCTGGCCTGAGCTTGCACGTCTCCCGAGTCCTTCGGTAATTCTGTTCGTTGTGTAAATGATATATAGTTTGTTTAGCTTTGTGCCTGATGTACATGAGGAATGCTGATCCATCAAGTCCGCAGGGCCGGGCAAGGCTTCTGAAACCTGCAGCGTCTCCTCTGGAATACAGTCTCCTTTGAGGGCTGAGCATGTATGCCTCAATCTGTCCCCTCTATCTGCCTGCAGGTACAAAGATATCTCCCTCCCCAGGGTGGGGTACATGGCAACATTACACATCGGTTTCTGCAAGCCGAACACCGTTATCCTACAATAAAGCACAGGCTTCTTCAGCCTCAGTGGAGCCGTGGAGCTCCACGTGCAGCGAGATTAAGATCATCATGAGCCAGCAGCAAGCAGAACCCTCCAGGTGGTTGTGCTGTACTGAGCAGAGCCAGCTATCAGAGCTTTCTCCGGCTGGATGGTAGACTCTGTTCTGTTGATATGAAGAGTGCCTTCTTTATTTCCTGCTTCAGTCTGCGGCCTGTAGTTTTCGACCCAGCATTCTCTCCGAGGCCTGCAGAGCTCCTCTTAAAAGGGTGGCTATGTAGGTGGACAGCCTTGTAGCTGCTGTTCTGTATCTGAAGGTTGAGTTGTTGGGTTATTGACAGATTGTGCCACATGTGTCAGTGAAAGCTGTAATGGGATTTATTCTTATCATTCTTGTTGTGCAGGAGGGCACTCTGTGTCTGGAGCTCTGTTAGGTTTTTATTCAACGGCTCTGTTCACTGCCTCCATTAGAGCTCAACCTCCGGACCTGGAGACCACAGCACTGAGGCTTGGTGTTCCTGTCACAATGAGGTTCACATCACCTGTTCAGCTTTAGGAGCTCCCAATCTGCTTGATTTTGTCCAGAAAGGCCCTAGATATCAGTGGTGTGAAACAATCCCCCAGATAGTATCCATGCAGATAGTGCCTGGATTGATTTTGACTAAATGACTCGTTTTGCATTTTGAGAGCCATTCTGCCTTAATAATGAACTGGCATTGATTGTTTTGTGTTTTTTTTTCTTTTTACTCACTGGGAAAAGTATGTATTTGCATATTGGATGATCTGTGTTTATATACACGTTCAGGCACACCAGCAGAAGTGGGTGAGGATGATGGGAGTGACAGGAAGCTTTTGCGTGTTTGCGAGGCGCTCTGGGAGCAGTGGAAATTATCGAAGTCTGAAATGATACCATCCGTGGGTGTAAATTGCCTTGAACGGTTCTGGATAATCTTCTCATCAGCTTATGGCTGTCAGAGTATCCTCGTAGTTTGAGTCACTTAAACCCCGGATGCAGCTAATCACGCTCTTAGCCGAAGCGGTCCAGGCTTCTCTCATCGGTCTGAGAGTTTTACTGGCGCAGAGAGGGCTGGGAAACCTCATGGATTGCAGTGATAAAATACACTGGCGGGGTCGGTCCAGGCTAGAGCGTGATCCTGTGTCGCCTGCTAGATCATGTTACTTGTTACCTAGATACATCTTTATATATGGTTTTTTTCCAGACCATTTACCCTGAGAACTGGTGGAAAGTGTTTTTAGAGAGCAGGGAGGAAGGAAACTGTTCATTACAAAGCAGTCTTTCTCAACTGTTCTTCTGCAACAGCACATTGTCCGTGACAAGAGCTTGTGGCACACCACCAATCACCAAAACTTCATACACCCCCATACTGCTTTGGTACAGTATATTGTGGACCCACATTGATAGATTTAAGTCATCTAAATAAACCATTTTGGAAATGGAGTGAAAAGGAGTTGCTGTTATTAACAGTATTTATTAATTTGAATATTTTCCCATGAGGCACCTGGTCAGCTCTGGATGTGTACAGGGCACACTGGTTAAGAGGCATTGCTCCAAAGACTGCAAACTCTGTGCATGCTGCCTCAAAGGGTATGATGAGTAGGCCAATGGCATTAAAAAAATCAGATGATATGTGTTAATAGTACAAAACAATACAATATCCAGAAACCTTGACCATAGTAATGGTAGCTGCCAGCCTTGACCATGGAAATGGTAGCTGTCAAGTTACAAGGAGACCAAAGTTATCTTCCCTGTACAAGCAAGTTTTGCAAACTGTTACTGGCAGCTGAGGAGGTGAAGATGCTGTTACCCCAGTTCACCTCTACAGGCGTGGACATGAATTGTGGTGCCACCTCATCTGCTTGGGAAGAGCTGAGTCTGTCTTTTAAATGTAAGAGACACCCTGTTGTGAATTAAATGCAACACTTACTCATGAATTGTATCGATACCCTATGGTGAATTGTGGGGCCTTCATTTTGAATTTGTGCAGACACCCTATTGTGACTTGTGGAGCCTTTTTATTCTCTGGTGGATGTGCTTTATATACTCACAGCAAGTGATTAACACCACCGCCTTCATTTAATCACTGGCCCTGAATCTGTTTCACAGCAGAGCAGATCTCAACTTTGTGGTGTTACCTAGTATTTTTACTGTGTGAAGCACTGCTGGGTAATTCCCACAATTCCAAGTGAGCAATAACTCCTCTGAGCAAAGGGAGCTTTCGCAGGGGAATATAACGAATCTGATTAACAGTCCATCAAAACAGGTAAAGCTAGTGGGGTTTTTGGTTTATTTTTTATGACTCACCCAAGTCATTAATTGAAAAGATTTATAGCCATAGCAGACAGCTGTGCTGAGGATCTCTCTTCTGTGAACTCCTCTTACTACCAGCAATGGGAAGGGGGTCACAGTGTACACTGTGTACACAACCTGGCATAGGCACTGCCCACATTGTGAGTGACTGGAAGAGTGTGGTTTACTCTGTAGTGTATTCCCACAATGAGTTAGGATGAGGTTCTATGCTCCGCCCATCTCTAGAGTGACAGGATGAGAAGTGTTCACTCTATTGCGTGTAACCCACAGTAAGTTAGGATGGGGTTCCGGGCTCCACCCATGTCTGTAGTGATAGGAAGAGTATGGTTCATCCTGTTGTGTGTACAGTGCAAGGACTTAGCGTGAGAATGCAGGCTCCAGGTAGGCTAATGTCAAGTGACTCTTTCACAGCTTGCGTGGTGAATCGCATGTGTGGAGCTGGAGTGGGAGGTAAGAACGAGGAGAAGAGGGCCAGAGAGAAAGCAGAAAAAAAAGCGCTAATTAACTATTGAGAGCCAACTTCACTAACGAGATGTGTTGTAACGAGGCGGGTAGGTGAGTAAATGGAATGCTAATGAGGTAGGAGGCGGGTGCAAGCAGGGCTGTGGAGGTGAGGATGGTGTGGGGGCCATTAGTGGTAAAGAAGTGATTTTGGTTTACTTACAGATGCTGGAGAGCGTGTGTCACCTCCTCATGTGAACCCTGCTGACAGAGGCCCATCTGTGTTCACCTCTTCAGGCACACAAAAGGCTCTTCTGTAAAAGTCACTCTCTGCCAATGAGTAAGAGCCTATGACAGCTCACTTTAAAGGGTTTAACGTCTCTTAAGCATTGCCATCATCTCGATCACATACCATTACATTACATTATTGCCATTTATGAGGCGCTCTTATCCAGAGCGACTTAGAGGTTCCATTTTTTCATTCTATCCATTTATACAGCTGGATACTTACTGAGGCAATTCTGGGATAAGTACCTTGCCCGAGGGGAATCGAACCAGCAACCTTGTGATTACGAGCCCTGCACCTTACCACTATGCTACACCACCACCCCATCCTAAATACCACTAGCATCGTAAGTGGTGCTCCTTATACCCAGCAGAGGGCATCAGTCATAGGAATGATGGTGAAACTGATTTCTGTCATGCCTTTGATGGATCTCAGAGCTCTCTGCGGAGGAGGTGTGACTCACCTCAGCCTCCACCAATGTGACGCCCCCACCTGTGTGACACACAGCAGTCGCTCTGCACTCGCCGCACATAAAGGACCTCACGTGTCCGCCCGAATGCTCAGCGAAGAAGCTCACAGCCTGGCCGGTCCATTAGGAGGGCAGCAGTCGTAACCTTACACTAAGTAATACACATTGCAGCCTTCCTGAATAAATTTTCAGGGTTGTTTTCTGTAATTGATTTTATCCGCACGCTCTTGCACCCGACCGGCTTAAGGGGAGGAGAACCAGCCAGGAGCTGCGAGGTGTCCCACGCAGGGCATCGTTTAAGAGAGGGATCCAACTCAGGTTGGGCGTGACCCATGAAGTTCAGGTCACACAAACTACGTGGTGAATAACCCCAACCCTGACCCTACCACAACACATGTTATTATCCATGTTGTGCTCCAGATATACAGCCCAGAGACAGTAAAGGTTGGCTTTATCGCTCTCTGTATGGCTGTCTCTGTTGCTAGGCTTTATCCTTCGCTCACTCTCTCAGCAGTCTTATTCTTTATTTAAAACCGGCAGGGTCGCGTTCAGTGATGGCCTCTCATAGTGCATGGCTGAAGCAGGAAGTGTGGGGATCAGACAGCGGGGGGGTGGGGGGGCTATAGGGTCTTCGCTGGAGCAGCCAGAGAGACGCCACAGCAGCATAAAGATAGGAGCTGGCCTAGTTTATGTCAGTGTGACCTTTATACAGGAAAATTTAGGGTGCTGGCCTACTGATAGGAGGCCCAGTGAGAGAGAGTTGTTTCACGTTTCGCTCCGTGGAGTTTATCTGCGAGGACTCTCTCCTTTCCTGATAATCAAAGCTGTTCTGAGAGCAGTGGAGGAGTTGCTATGCACCACCTCAACAGCAGCACTGACTGTTCTTGCTCTGCGCCTGCAGTGTGTTGTTGTGAACCTATTCTCCCCTCTGTCCTCATTTACCAAGCTTCCTAGTCCTGTGTGCTTCTGTTGAAAAGAACAAAGAGCCTGGTATTACAGTAGGAAGAGACATTAAAACTACATTCTCATGATGCTCTGTTTCGACTTGGCTTTTTTTGTTATGGTTTGTTTTGGGTTTGTTTGGCTTGGCTTGTTTTTTCTTTCCTGATATCTACAGTGATATTTAATTTATTACAGTCCTTGTTTCTTGGTTTTGGGAAGGTCTTTGCTCAAATAAAAGAAAAAGAAAGGCCAAACAAAAACAAGCGTACAAGTTAGAGAGTTTGTAATTTTGAGTGCAAATGATCACCGACAGATTAATTCTGCTAAATGACTGGAATATTGATGTTTTGGGAAAACACTATTATGGCCATTATTGGCAGTTTTACAGCATTTTACAGGCAGTTGTACACTGTGCTAAAAATTAGCAAATTAAGCAAAGGAATATTAACTAAGAACACAGAGATGTGGGATATTAGTCACAAGGCACATTCGAGTTCCAGACACATTTATTTAGT
The DNA here is from genome assembly GCF_013368585.1 of Megalops cyprinoides. Taxonomy (NCBI): domain Eukaryota; kingdom Metazoa; phylum Chordata; class Actinopteri; order Elopiformes; family Megalopidae; genus Megalops; species Megalops cyprinoides. Next base: position 12,033,514 of record NC_050596.1, read on the forward strand.
TAAGCGCAAAGCCCCCAAAATTAACAAGTCTCCTCTCTTGATTCTGAGGGAAAACCAGGCACCCATTCAGAAAACAACATCATTATTGCTGTCTCAAAATAATTACAGCTTCCATTATTACTGTATCAAAATACAGTAATTATAGCTTCCATTTATTTCATCTCACTGCAGGGAAATCCTCCTGGATGTGCTCCAGAAGGAAAGTTAAACATCTGTGCATATTTAGAGTGACTATTATTCATTTTCATCTTAAAAAATGTTTACAAAATGTCACTGTTAAAATCCCTTTGCTGTGCTGAACAAATATGTGATAATAAGAAAAGTGTGATTTTGAGGGGTTTTTAATTTCATCCAACGGGGCTTCCCTTGTAGAAATGTGTATTAATATTTACCAATCTGTATTGATATGATTTACCGTTAAATGAAGAGAACAAATTATATTTTGTTTGTATTAAATCCATACTGTACTAATGTTACAGCTCTCTGTAGAATTTACAGTGTGTACTGCAACATTCAAAGAGCAATGACTTTCACACCACTTTGAGACCATGTAGAAAATAAACTTTCAGTCTGTGTAATCATACTTAATTCGATCTCCCTTCCACTTACGACACTAACCCCAAAGTTAAATCTAATCCAAACCCCAAAGTAATTTTTTTTTGATTATACCAGTTAAGTAATAATTTGCACCTTCATCACTGCTGCTGCATACTTCCTTATAATTACATACTGTATTTAGCTAAATTGCTAATATATACTTTATTAGGCTTTCCAGCTACTAGCCCCCAGGCCCCCTTGTCTTCCACACCAGCCTTCTGTACACAGAGACATCTCTGCCAACAGGCCAGCTATAGATAAGATAAAAAGACACTCTTCTACATAAGCAATTTCCAGAACATGTAGCAGGCATTAATTTAATAAAAAAGTGTCTTTTGTTCCTCCCAAAGACTTGATGTCAAGCTTTTATGGTGAAAGTGTAAGGATCAGAAGCAGATGGAAGACGCGTCTGCTGTTGTGTACTAATACTCTTCCTGTACGTTATAAAATGGCCAAAACTGTCAACTTAATGAAGAGAAACATTGCTATCCAATGCAGATGAGGTCACAGTGAGGAGAAATATCCCTCTTGCATTCAAATGAGGTCGCAATGGAGGGTAACATATCCTTTGCATTTGGATGAGGTCACAATCGAGACAAAGGTTCTCCTCAAATTATGATGAGGTGGAAAGAGTGAGAAGCGCTCCCTTCGCATCCAAATGAGCTCACAATGGAGAGAAACGTTCTCCTCACATTATGACGAGGTCAAAATGGAGAGGAACATTCTCGCATTAGGATGAAGCCACAATGGAGGGTGACATTCCTGCCGGAGCAGGCTTTTCACTTGTCTCTGCGTTTTGAAATTGTGCTAGCTGGTGTCATTGTTTTTCAAAGGTTAGCATCTCTTAATTACATCTTCCCACTTGCCTCTTCCACTGATGGTAATGATCCTATTGTCTCGGTTTCCTACTAGTCATTTCTCCAGCCATTTGGAATTGCTCTAACGTGGTTAGAAGTTCAGTCCATATAACTAAGAGTATAAATAAACAGCATAGGGTGAATTTGATATTTCAGTTTTAAACTCCATCATTTTGTGTAATTTGTAAAGAAACTGATTGCCCATATAGAGCGCCAAATGAGCATCTCTGTTAATTAAACCACACATGCTCCCTCATATGCCGATCTGTGCATTCATAAGAAAACAGGAGGGGCCATGTTCCCTCTCTCTTAATCCAATAGTCTTTTCAGCGAGTTCCAGGAAATCCCGCACCATATGTCAATAACAGGAAATGGCCTTTTAAAATATGCAATGGCGGTAATGGAAGGGCTCTTCCTAGTGCGTTCTCAGAGGGGGAGCTCTGCTCATGCAGGAAGAAAGAAACTCATTAAGGTAAGATAAGAGTATCTCATTATAAAGCAGATGATGAATTATAGATATGGGAACTGAAGCTGTGCTTTAAACAAGGTAGATACAGATTTCTTTCTTTGTAGAAGCTGTGTTCTCCACAGAGTGACAGCACACAGTGAAATTAATACATAGTCTTATTGGAGTATTATCTTAGCAGCCTGACAGTGTATAAGTCCCTTCTATGCTATTTTCTGAATTATTAGTAGGTTAATTTCCGTGTGTATTGTTCTCGGAGCAGTGATATTTACGGTCTACAATGGCAAAAACATTCAACGTACACATACACACAGTCACACACACACAGATAAGGGTAAGAATATTGAATATGCACACACACAAAAATGTTCTTCTATGAAGCCCCCCTGCCACCAGAAACTCCTACACCTCAGAGAGATGAATTTGAATTGACATGCAAATTTGGTATTCTTTCTCAAGATTTCATTTTGAGGATGCAGAAGCCTTAGTTTCAAAGAGGGATATGCTGGCAATTCTGGTCTGTGCTCCCATTGGTATTTGTACTCATTTCCTAGATATCCTCTAGTGAGTTCAGTCTGTCAGTCCCACAGGTACACACACACACACACACGCATGCACACGCATGCACACGTATAAACACATACACACCCACACACACACACACACACACACACACACATCTTCATAAATGTGCACCACCCCACACAACAGCGTTTATTTTATGGCAGATACTCTTATTCATGGCAAATTACAAACCTGTCATGGCAAGATATATATGGTGAATATCATAAGATCTCCAAGAACACAGGCATGGATACAGAATAGCAACTGACCTTGTATCAGTGATGAGGCTGAAAAATAGGGGAAAGATAACCGTGATAGCAAATCTGATACAAGCATATACATAGTGCTTAAAATGATAATATGGAAAACATTTCCTTATCTCATGATGAAATATAGTCAGATGGAGGAGGTATCGAGACATTGTATTGAATGGTAACGGAGGAGTCCTTCCTTAAGACTGATTCTCATGTCGAAGTCACACTTAAACATGCATTTTGATTGGACTCGATTTAGAAAAAATAAAATACCTTTCAGTAAAGAGGCAATTACTGTAGTTTATTTATAGCCCACGTGAGCTCAGAGACTCAGCCTCCTTCAGTGAGTTCATTCTGTCAGAGCTTTATCTGCGATGGTGAGACATGCAGCAGAGCTCCTGCCGCTGAAGGAAGAGCCAGCTGTCTCCGTCCGCAGCTCCACGGTCAAACATTTCAGAGCGCAATTAGAGGAGCTCGTTTCCACCCGGCCTCCCTGTTGCTAATTGATGTCATTTTGCTAATTAATCCAGAATGGAGTATAAAATCTCCGTGGTATTCCCTCGGCAAAAAAAAATCACAAAAAAAAGATATGCACAAAATACTGAGCCGTATCCCGACACATTCCTGTGAAATCGTTGCAACGTCGTGTGTACATGCTCAGTTTTCCATGTGGTCGGTGTCCTCTGTTGTAAATCATATCTTTACTGATGAACATTTTACTCATAGCTGCAAATAAAACGTGAAACATAAGGAAAAAGAGTTACGATTGCACTTTTGTATGTCGCTTTGGATAAAAGCATCTGCTAAATGAATAAATGTAAATTTATATTGAACTGATGTCGGCAATGCCATTACTGTAGTCATATTCAGGTCTATCCATTTAATAAACTTTTTATTTTATGATAATCACTCCATCAAGTATTCTTTTATTACCCCCAGGTTACATTTTATGGTCTGCTTTTATGTTAAAAGGTACCTTTCAGTGACAGGTATTTAGGATTATTTAAATACTGCTCTGCTGAGTGTTAGCAGTATTCCATATCTCTAAACTATTAGTCACACCCCTGTCACACCCATGCAGTTCAAGTGCTAGCAGAAGCAGGCTGGGTAATAGCAACTTTGGCATAGCTGTCATTTTTACCATTCTCTCTCTCTCCCAAAATAGCAGCATTTCACCCTGCAATGGGCAACTGTACCAGATTTTTTTACGCCCTTTAAATAGGGCATCTTGTGTGTTACTTTATAAAAGTGATAATTGCTTTCCTTTGCAATTTTATTTTTACTTGTTTTTTAGTGTGTTTTATGTGTCTGTCAACACACAAGAAGCTGTCCTTCTGTAGAAAATAAATAAATGCTGGTTTGAATTGCTTGATTTTATTATCACTCATTATGCCTCAGAATCTGGTAACATTCATTTTCTGCAGAGGAAATGCATGAGACTGAGACAGAAGGTGTAAATAGGCAATTTTCTGCCTGTGTTACACTACCACTCTGTCTCCTTTTCAGACAGCGTGGAGATTCGCACAGTCCTCTTCCCACTTAATCTCCGCTCCCCCCGGTCTGTGCTCTTCCTGGCCGAAGCCGAGCTTATCGAAACTTCTGAGGAGATAAGACCGGATTGAGTGAGGCTCCGCAGATTTGGTGAAGGGAACAAGGATGCGAACGCCGTGTTGGGATTATAAAAGCTGAACTTTTCACGGTTAGATGCGCTTCTCTTCAGGACCTTTACCCAGTGCCCGGACCTCAAACGTCCTTCTTGTATTAGTTACTCGGAGGGACATCTGGCATCAGACAAAATGGCGAAATTCCATAACTGCACAGTAGCATAGAAAACCCTTTTAGTATAAAGTGGGTTCTAGTTCGGAAGTGTCTGTTCACTGTGGAACAAAGTTGGTCTCATGCATGCTTAATCTCCATAGAAACTAGCCATTAAAACAGAGGAGTCCAAAATGTATGCCCACCAATAGCTTCCATCTAGCCGTTAGACAATCTAAGAAATATTTTAAGACTCAAAATTAAGATTAACAGTTTTAAAACGGGCTGCAACTCTTTGTCACCCACAACACTTTTCTTCATTTTGCTGTGTTCTGCTATACCATGACCACATTAGCTATTTAATATACACAGTATTCCTACAAGAACAAGGCTATCAGAGGGTTAACAAAAACATAATAAAAAATTTACATGAATATATTCATGTAAATAGTGAGACTGACATGACAGGTACAAAATTAATCTGAGTGTTTGGTGTTAGTATTGCTACATCTCTGGCAGCTGTACAGCCAGCATATTGATATAATCATAAACTTTTAGCCATATATCTGGAAGTCTGACAAGGAACACTGACTGTGGGACACGTTATTTAACCTGAGCTCACCTACTCTGCAGAAAATGGCACTTTATGTTTGGTCAACCCTGATCCCAAAGCATTAATCTCTTGGTGATTTTTTTTTATTATTCTTAATCAAAATAGCTGCCCCCAGCTTGTATTAGAGAGAGCAAATACTGTGCAGCCAATGCAAGGCTGACTTTCACAGCCCTGTAAGAGTTTGAAATTGGGTTTCATTAAATAGCTGCGGCCACGGTGCCTGAGTGCTCTTCAGTAAGGAGATGCATATGTTTGTTGCGGAAGAGACATTCTGCTGCAGGCGACTTTCCCTCTATTAAATTGACTAAAATGGGTTTGGTGTGTGGAAGAGGAGCCCTCGCGCTGTTTGTGTTTTAAAAAAGAAGTTATTTTGCTTGTCTTCAGGGACGAGAGCAAATCTTTTAACTGTATAAAAGTTATGAACAAGGGAAGATGTCTTATATCAGAGCTCATCCCATCACCTACAGCCATCTTCCCGGGGGGATCCATTTAACGTCATTTGAGAGGTGGCTGCCGCAAGTTCACACAAATCTTGTGAGCATCATTTGAGTCAGCTGAGAAAGATGCACAGTATTAATAATCACATATGAGTTTTTAAACTTGTTCATCACGAGGAATTCTTCTTTCCCCCAAAAAAACTGAAAGTATGTGTGTTTCTGCAAGTCTTCACATAAGCGAAGGATTTTTTTTTAAGAATAAAAGAAATGGCATTTTCAGAAATGTTCAGAGTCTTGTTTTTTTTTTCCCCACAGGAATGCTCTGGCCCACAGAGCTACAGAGTGGGAACAGGACAGAAGCAGACTGCATTTTGCTCTGGTTTAGAGAGGGAGAAAACCTTGTGCGGTGTGGGAGCTGGACTCCAGACAGGACATTCTAGGTTTAGATCCCGGGTGGGTGCGGGATAGCTGCATGGACCACAGAATGAAAGGAGCGGGACAGCCAGTCGCCCTGAACCTGACCCTGGGCTGAAACATCTGTTTGTCCTTAGGAAGGAACGCAGTGCTGTCAGCAGTACTTAAGACGGTTCATGGTCGTCTGTAGGGTTCGTACCTCAAAGAAATAAACGGCAATATAAATTAACCCCCCCCCCCCCCCCCCGCCCAAGGCATTATGGGAAGGAATGCAGCCGTTGTTTTGGAGCTCCAGGTTGATTAAAAAGCCTCGTTAACAAACTTTGTACAATCGTGCTCTGTAATCAGGGCCTGTTGTTCTGTCCCTGCTGTGCGTGTGTCTGGTTCCTCTTTCATGACCTTATCCCGGACGTTCTGTACAATCATTTGATTTTATGAGCGGGATGTCTGGTATCCAGCTTTGGGGAGCCTTATATCACATGAGCAGTTGAGGCACTGTGGCTTGGTGGGAGTTGGAGGAGGGGGTCATTTTCAACTGAACTGACAGCGCTGTGGTTATTACATGGTATCTGACTTTGCTTTGTCCTACAGCTGAAGCCACAAAATGGGCTTTTGTGGTTACATTTAGTTTTTTCCCTTATTTCATAAAGTGCTGTGTTGTATTCAGAGAACGTTTCATCGAATTATCTTTAGGCACAAAGCAAAGAGCCTGTTTTTGAGGATGTCGAGAGCTCTCTTCCCCCCCACGCCCCTCCCGTCTCTCTCCCTCTCACCCTCTTTCTCTCTCTCTCTCACCCTCTCTCTCGCTCTCTTTCTCTCTCTCTCTCTCTCTCTCTCTCTCTCTCACTCTCTCTCTCTCCCCTCTAACCCTCTGTTTCTCCCTCTCTCAATTCAATTAAATTCAATTTAGATGTGCCTTATTGGTATGACAGAAAATTTCTGTGTTGCTGAATAATTTGTATAATGGATGACATTGAAAAAGAGTGGCATAAAAATGATGAAGGGTAATGATAATGATAGATAACAATAATAACAACACCAATAAAATAATGGAAAATTAAAAAATAAACAATAATAATCACTATTAAAGTACTGCTATTGTGATAGGAAGAATAACAATGACTCATTCACTTAACAGAGAACAGGAAGATTGGGGAATGAGTTGCTTTTTATTGTCCCTTGTTTTGTTGTAGGCATTTGCATATTGCACTGTTTGCGCTACTGTTTTCTCCGCCTCTCCTTAGAGGATGTCTACGCAGTTCAGCAGTGTCATGATTTTGTTATTAAATTCTGGGAGGTGTGTTAATCTAATTAATTTAGATTTTGGGCAGGAGAGTTGGATGTGTTCTTCCATTTTGACTTCACCTGCTTTGCACTCTTTCCATGGTTTCTTGTTTTCTTAGGGAAGCCATCTTTTTTGTGGCACTCTGTTTCAATTGCCAGACTGTGGTGAATGAGACTCTACATTATTAAAATCTGCTTTTGTTTCTGGTCTTATACCCAAATACCCGATAAGATATTGTCCCAGGGTAAAATGTTTTTTTTTGGTGTCAGTAGCACTGATTTTTTTTTTGTTAGTTTAAATTTATTTTATATTTTTTTATTTATTAATGTTTATCTTGCCAATATTGAACATATATTGTTTTGTTGGTTGTATCAGCTTGGACAAAACTCAGTTAAACAATCTGTTTTTGAGTTGAGCTGTTGTTCTAAGCGGTTTATCTCTATTTTAAAGGAGTGCTCTGTGGAGGTGGGTGTCTGGCTCAGAATTTAATTGCTAAAAGGATGTATTTACAGAATTCTATATGAAATTTTTCAGCTGGGTTTGTATACCATGTCTATAATTAGGATTTGACAATGGACCCCATACTTCACTGCCATACAGGAGGATTGGTTGGATAACATTGTGTGTTGGAGAATGGTGTTTCCTAGGGTTAGATCTTGTTTTTTTCTGGAAGATCATGATCTTGGTTTTTCCCCCCAAATTTACCGTCAGCTCCCAATCTTTACAGTAATTTCCAACAATCAGAGGCTCTTTTGTTGCTTCTGGTGTGTGGGTGACAGCAGAACCATATCATCAGTGTAGAGGAGAAATGTAATTTTTCTATCTCACAGAGTGAGTCCAGGAACTGAGGCACTATTCTAGTGTCATGGCCAATTGGTTTATATAAACGTTAAATAGTGTGGGCCTTTGGAGCCCTGTCTCACTTCTAGTCCCTTTTTGAAGAACTCAGTTCTTTTGTTGATGAGTTTAATGCCACATTTGTACACCAAGGTACAGTGGACTTAATTATGTCATAGGTTTTATTTGAAAGAGTTTAAGCAATCGTCTTTTGTGCCAAATCAAATGCCTTTTTAAAGCCAATGAAACAGGCAGGTATTTTCCCTTCACTTTTTGCTACATGTTTTTTATTAGTGTATGTAAGGAGTAAATGTGGTCTCTTCTATGATATTTTGGTAAAAAAAGATTGACTCTCGCTGTTGACATTTTATTTGGTTATGAAGGATAGTGTTCTAGTGTTTATAATACTGTTTACACAAATTCCACGGTAATTACTGGAGTTGAATTTGTCTCCACTCTTGAAAATAGGGGCAGTAAGATCAAGATCCCAGATTTCAGGGAAGCATTCAATTTTTCAATTGTTGAGGTCTGATTGGAGTTTAGTGTTTTATTTTCTAGGTTTTTCATTTTTTCATGTAATTTTTAGAAATAGGTTTTTTTCTTCAAATATTAACATTTTGAATGTGAATAATTGTTTTGGTGTTCGATACACTCATTTTTTTCCATAATTCCCAGAATGAATCATGGTCGATTACTTTCTCAGTTTTTCTCAGTTCATTAGTCATGTCAGCTCCTCTTTTTCCCTGGTGAGGTGCTTGTAGTGTTTTAGGGCCTGGTGTTTAAGGCATTTCTCCTGGTCACTGGTTTCTTGTGTTTGAGATTTGATAGCTTGGAGTTTTCTCGCTGAGGCACATTTGCTGTCAGTCTTCTATATGTGTTTTTTTGTTTGATATTCTTGCATAGTTTTGATTTGTTTGCCAAATGAATGGAAGAAGTTATTGAGTTTATTGGTGGTCAGGTTAATGTTCTCTTATATATATATGTGTGTGTATATATATATATATATATATATTGTATTTTGTTGATGTATATTAAATTAAATAACACACAATAATTAACCTTACATTTTACTTGTAATATTAAGTTATAAATTGATGAATTGTTATGATTAGTATGCATGTATATGTTAAAATTCATTTCAATATTGCTGCAGCACAGGGTACTCACTGCCTTAGGCGATGTCTCTCTCTCTCTGTCTCTCTCTCTCTCTGTCTCTCTCCCTGTCTCTCCCTGTGCTGCACGTACTCTGTAAAAGTCAAGTGGGAATAAGAGAACGAGGTGGAGTGAGGTGATCTATACAAAAAACCCCAGATGAATCTGAAAATGGAGATTTCTCTCCTTGGATTAAATGAAAGCTCTCACCCTGATCAATGATGGTGTCATTCCTGTAGCACTTCAAAGGCAGAGTTTGGGAGCTGTAGGACCAGACAATTCCCCCTCTATGATTTTGGCCTGTTTTTTTAATGGCACAGTGCTCAGTTCGATCAATGTTACCGTTGATGACAGGGATCCTACAGAGAGGGTCTTCACTCTTCTGTGTTTCTCTCCCTTGCTCCCCCCTTTGCTTTTTGGTCGAGGTTGAGACTTTATCAGGGTCACAGTGCAATATGTCCATCCACTAATGGGATGGATCAGGTGCTGGGCAAAAAAGCGTGCGTGAACAGGGAAAGGAATGGGATTTCTGCAAGCTGTTTACTTAAAGCATGGTTCAGCCAATACTCCTGTCCAGTTTGGCACAAAGACCATTTTGGAGGGGTAGAACAGCCTCCATTCACAGTGCTTAACCAGAATACAGTCTCTACTCACATGACACAGTCAATTAATGCTAGATTTAATTTTGCTTTAGCTGAATATTTGCCTGTTCCTACCACAGAATTTCAACTTAAATGTTTCAAGCACGCATTTGTTTCCCTAACGATGCCTATTGTGTACAGAAATTCTGAGCTTGCCTCCCAACACACACTTTGATAAGCATGTCCCCATGGATAAAATTACACAGATGCGCTCATCAAGTGTTGCAGGTCTACGTGGAAGCTGTTGTTTTATCTCACGCCCAAGAGGAAGGTTTAATAAACAATACAAAAGCCTGTATGTCTCTCAGAACACCCTCCCCTTCCCAGCTCTTTACTACTCCCCTTAAATTTTCAGAAGCCCTGAAATACAGCCACAGACTCTCCTTAATTTTCTTATAAAGTGTAATGGTGCTACAGTATGTTATACCACATGGTGAAATGAAGGAATAGTCCACACTCCATTGCCATGGAGGGACTTTTTTCTGTCTTTGTCTCCCCACATTGTTCCACTAACGATTGTTGTGTTAAGCCCCCACCCCGCACGCTCCCTGTTAGCCCCTCCGATCATCCCTCCCTTACCTCTTTATTCCAGCCTGGTAATGCGTGAACAAATAGGCGGATGAATAATTCAGCGCTGACACTCAGGGCCAATATCACCTGCTCGCGCCAGCCACAGGGTTATTTAAGGGTAAACTTACTCCCCAGGAAACAGTTTGAAGGCAGCTCGCCCTCAGAATTCTGCCTGCGTCCCCAGCACCGGACAGCCTGCCGGTGGCAATTCCAGCGCTGACTGGCAGGAAGGGGACCTTCCGTGCCCTCCTCCCTCACAAGCGCCCGCCGCAGTTCGGGACACGCAGCGAGGCGCCGTGACTAATTGGGGACCATCAAAGGTTAAGTGGTGCTCGACAGGGATTTCCTGCTGGGAGGATGGAGATGTTATATTCTCGCCATCGCTAGAATGTTTTTGCAGACCTGAACGGAACATTGGCTGTGTGTTGATCTCAGGGATTGGTGCATTTGTCTCTGTGGTTACTGTCTTTGTAAGTAGTGAATCTACTCTACCACTCAGTTCTGTCTATCTCAGTGATTGAGTCTGTCCTGTCTCCCCACTTTGTCTCTCTGTCCCTAAGGAAAGGGGTTCGTCTGACTGACAGGGTGCACTGAATACAGTCTCTATTCACATAACACAGTCACAGTGGATTCCAATTCAGAAAGTGGGTAGCTGGTAAATTCATGCTACCTTTAATTTTGCTTTTGCTGAATGTTTGCTTTCTCCTACCAGAGGATTGCCACGGCCATAGCATCCTGTGGCTGCTGGTTAGCTACTCTCTCCTGTGCACTTAGTACCTGTAAGAGGTCATCCTTGAAGGTAGCACTGTAGTACAGTTACACATTTCCCAAACCATTTTACCAGCGATAATTTATTTATGATAGCCGTCTTTATGGCATTATGCCTCCACCCCAAATTCACGTGACACATAATTTTTGGGCAGGTCTGTGGGGCGGTCTGCAAGGCCTCTGAATGACTTCCTCCACTAGCAAGGCAGTTGTCCATAAAGGGGGAAAAAGTCAAAAAGCATGCATGTCAGCACGTACGTTTCCCCTCACAGAAACTCCTCCCCCGAGATAGATGGCCGTATTACAGGGTCAGAGGTCCGCATTTCTGTGGCGTGAGGGAGCCAGACGTTCGGTAAAGCAGACCACAAGCATCCTCACTGAAAGCATTTTCAGCTGAGCCCGATTCGGGCTGCAGAGCTGAGGAGTGAAGGCGCGAGGCTGTGAAAAACAGCGTGGTGGAGGCAGGATGGAAAATGTCACTGTTTTTGTGCTCGGAATAATCCTGCCAGATGAGCCGTTTCCCTGGAGCTCTGTCTCTTTATTCGCGGGAGATGCATGCGGCGTTCCACCTCCCGTTCGCTCAACAAACCTGCACCGTCTCACTCATACATCGCTGACACGCTTTCACTCTCGCTTTGTTGTGATGTATAAATTGCAGATTTTGGTGTCGGTTTATATTTAGAACGCGGTGAACAATAGCAAATTATTCCGGCTCTTTTCAAAATTGTCCTCAGAACTGCTCTTCAACTCTTTGGAGCCGGGTGCAGTGCTTTTTTTTTTTTTTTTTTGAGTATTATGTGGGTTTGAATATGATGCTGGAATAAATCCTTTCTGAGCTCTCTCCCCCTGGCGTGCTTGGTCAGTGTCACAGCTCCCCAGTTTGTCAGACTGGTTTATGGCGGCAGTGTGACATAGCGGTGGGAGATGGATTCATACTGTTAACTCAAATACTCCTGCTAAATCCTCAAACTTCCTCTTGCACCTACTTTGGCACTTGACAGAATGCAGTATGTTATGTAATGACTCCTACTATTGGATTGTGACACTCATGATTTAGTATCGTCTCTGCTCTTAGCTAGACCTTTTCGCATGCACGTTGAAAGTCGGTCTGGATAAGAGCGTCTGCTTAATGACTGAATGTGAATGGAAGCCTGGGAGGTTGCAGTTTTAAAACGCTTGCGGGAGTCAGAGTTTCGGCTTTGGGCGATCGCCTTGTTGACCACTCGTCTCCGTCTCTCTCTCTCCCTCTCCCCGCAGTGATCCCGGACACCCTGAGCGTGACCTCAGCCGCGCAGACGCTGGACAAGGTGGAGGGCGAGATGCTGCAGCTGAGCTGCGAGGTGTCCCGGCAGACGGCCCAGCACACGCACCTCTCGCTGGGCTGGTACCTGCGCTCGCCCGACCAGAGCACCCCCCCGCAGGACCTGGTCACCCTCTCCCGCGACTTTGTTCTCCGCGCCGGCGGGCCCTACAAGCAGCGCTTCACCTCCGGCGACCTGCGCCTGGACAAGGTCAGCAGCGCCGCCTACAGGCTGACCATCTACAAGGTGCAGCCGGCCGACCAGGGCCTGATCTACTGCGAGGCGGCAGAGTGGATCCAGGACCCGGACCGCTCCTGGTACGCCATGACCCGGAAGCAGTCGGAGAAGACCACGGTGAAAGTCCAGCCCACAGGTATGTGTCCGCACAGAGAATAGGCACCGCCACAACCCCATGTCCGACATGACGTTGGATTTGATCAAGTACTCTACCATATGTCAGATGAGCCCTAACTTGGAAACCAGGACCCACTGAATAAATGAATAAATGATTTGTGACTCATGCTAGATGAAAATATGGCCCAACATATGGTCAGACACGGATGTCAATGTGTGTGAATATAACTGTATGCAAACTAGTCACTAAGAGGTGACTAATGACCTCTCAGAATGTCCCATGCCTCTCTGTAAACCACACCTCACACACTATTACCATCTCATAGTGAAGAGCACCACAGTCTTCCTGAAAAGGTCATTGCTCAGCCCTCTATGCAGACTGAAGACTTCCCTCTCATGAGCCACTCAAAGCAGTTACAAACCAGCCTCAGAGGCATCCCAAGCGTTTTAGTGTCTGCTGTTCATACCTCTCTTTCAGACCAGAACGCCCCCTCACATGCTACTGGCCCTAATCATAAGCACTTTTCCCTCCAAAGAGAGAGGGCTTTTTTTTTTTAAATTCCGCTGGTCTGTCCTCAGCCTTACACCCCCTGCGCTGAGAGTCTTCTCACGGCTGAGGTGGTGTAATTACAGGGCGAGCTCAGACAGCCCGGCCTCATCCAGATGTCATGGAAATCAGCTGTGACAGCTTTCCCGCTTATCAAACGTCCCGCAGGACACGGGGGGGGGGGGGGGGGGGGCGTCAGCTCTTAATTCCTGCTTTTTATTAATGCCGGGCCCTGGCAGGACCGCGCCGTCTGATGCCGGGCAGGATGTGAGCAGACGCTGGCCACGTTCTGCAAGGTCACCCTGGTCTGCTCTGACTATCCACTCTGTCCGTTCTGACGGCAGAACGAATGTTGAACGCCCGGAGTGGTACAGAGCTGGTAGAGTGGTACGGAGGGAGACAGTTCTGGTTTTATGCACAAAAGGGCAGAAGGTCAACCCAATGTCCTTTCTTAGTTTTTTTTTTCCTTTTAGTTCTTTCTACATTGTGCAGTCTTTTGTAGCCCCAGCTCCACAATCGGTGGCAGTCTTGGGCTGATGTGAAGCAAGCAGGATGTCAATATAGTTTAGCCGCTTGAACAAACCTCATATGCCCAGAACTCTGTGTCCACAAGACCTCTGAAAATGTTCAACCGTGGTTTTTTTTTCCAGCATGGTCCTGGGCTGGAAAGCACTCTGTATTCCGCTCCGTTTTGTTCAAACTGAAATAATTTTGATTGAGCTTTTGATTGAATACTGACATGGGTCTTGTATCACTTAGCAGTTATCTGGTTTTAGTCCTTGAAGAAACGTCTTGTTGGAGGTGTGTTTGTGCCAACATCAAGATTATAAGTGTTTATTCATCATACATTTGATATCTGACCATTAGGCAAAGGTGAATCAGCTTTTTAAATTAAGCTTCTTTAATGGTTCACTTAATTGCTTTAGACCTGTAGACGTTAATTGAACAACAAATATGGCTTAGTCAATTAAGGTCAACACTAATCGATTTTATGAGCTTATTTGGGCCAAAAATAGCCAGACATGCACTGAGTTACTTGCACCTTTCACAAATAGGACCACCACACAGCATGCTTCCATGTCCACGAAGGACTAACAGCACATACCTGCCAAGTGAGGTCATATCCAGGGCAGTATTCAGATTGCAGTAGGATTGCAAAACAGCATACAGGCCCCTGCCCAGAGTTAAGTTAAACACATTCCGTTTGCCTCCCATACCCATTATTGCGTGTTTTATCTAGCTGGAAGTTGTCAGTATCCAGGAAGCCTGCATTATTTCATTCATATCACTAGAAATTTCAAGTAAGCAGTAGTGCTCTTTACTCAGCTTTGTCCCAACCAGGATTCAAACATGGTTACTAGCTCTGTTCTGAACCAGCATTCCCCAACAGCTCTCAGATTATTAGGCACCAGTGTTCGACAAAATCTGTTGAGTGGAACAGTCTTAAGATCTGTATTTGACGCTACTGACCTTCCCCCAAGCGCAACGTTAAACATTATTGAACGGTACGTGAAAATGAAAAACTCTTAGAGAGAGAAATTTTAGAGGGTTTTTGGAGGAGAAAAAAGAAAGCTGCGCGCTGATGGAGTTAAGAGCCCGTGAAACAGCTTGGACAATGTCACATTATGCAATTCTGTCTTTAGAGAGGAGCGGATCTGCCGCCTTTGTGTTTGGCAGGAAAAGAACGGACAGACTCTGTCGACAGACCAAATGTTCGCTTGAAGATTAATGCTATTTGAAAGGCTTTTATGTGTTCCAAGCTGTTAGACGATTGGGCGTTTAGCTCTGTAAAAAAAAAAAAAAAAAGATAAACCAGACTCACTCATACTTGTATATCTCTGTCTTTGTTTTGCATGACACTCCCAAGAACTCCAACAGCATCATCGCTGTCTTTCTCTTTTTTATTGCATTTATTAATCACATCCAGTTTGAAATCATGAACAGGCCATTTTACAACGTCATTATTCTGGTTTATGGAAAAGCTGCGTTTACAGTCTGCGATGGGTGTTAAGTCTCTCAGCCTTGTACAGGGGATGGATGGACACACATCGAAGCACAAAGCAATGAACTAGTTTAATAATATCTACATTTACATTTATATTTATTCATTCGGCAGATGCTTTTACCCAAAGCATCTTACAAGCGAGGCAGAGTACAACACAAGCAAAAAGCCGTAATAAAACATTGAACAGCGACCTGCCATTTATATGCAGTAACTAACGCGTCTGAAAAAGCCCTCTGTGACAGAACAAATCCGTGTAACGCTGAGGACTGCTCAAAAAGGCGAGCGGCTCTCGTGGCAGGTGAGTGAAAGGTGACTGACTTCAGGTCACATAATTGATCAGTCAGACAGTTAGCCACAAAGGACGCTGAATTATGGGGCCTCTCCACCCGAGCAGCGCAGAACAGCAGGGGGGACGCAGAGCTTCACACCAGACCACCCCTCCACTCCCTCAGCACCCTTCCTCACGAGACGGTCGCAGTCATGAATAACGAGCCGTACTTCCACGCCGCGGACATGAAAAGAGCAGCGAAATTGACTTAGCGGGGAAAGTAATTTTCTTTCTTTAAGCTCTTTTAATTGAAAGAAAGGTGGCGAAGCGGCAGCACAGTTCTGTCCTTGAATTATTGATGCACCTGCGTATAATTTGATTTTCATGTGCGGAGGTCTTGTGTTCTACGCCGTTCTTTCGGTTAAGCGTTCTCTGACCGCACCCCCCCTGGGCAGGACGTCACCTTGCACAGTTCTCATAGCATCAATTAGGCAATATGAATTTCAGAAGAAGCATTTACATGCGAATACATTGCTGCAGCAAAGAAAGTATTTTATGTTAAATGTACAATGCATTAAGGACCTGACAAGGACCCATCACATTTTAATGTGATATGAGAGTCCTTCATTAGTCCGCTGTAAGCTGTAAGAGGCTGGACTTTCAGGAAGTCCTATTACACCTCTCTTTGTAATCTCACAGTCCAGCGAGCAGGGAGGGAATTTTATGGGTAAAATTTAGATTCACTGTCTACCAGCCTCTCTCTCCCTCCCTCTCTCCCTCCCTCCCTCTCTCTCTCTCTCTCCCTCCCTCTCGCTCTCTCTCTCTCTCTCTCTCTCTCTCTCTCGCTCTCTCTCTCACTCTCTCTCTCTCTCTCTCTCTCTCCTGTCAGTGTTTCAGTGGCCTGGCAGACCCAAGGTTGACATTACAGAATGACGCCTCCCCATCCGATCTTGCGCTGGTAACCTTGCAATTCGAGTACAGGCGTTTTTGCTGGTTAGCAGCACACAGCAGCCACAGAGGGGATTTCCACAGGGATATGGGCCGAGCCAAGACACCACATCTGAAAGCGGCATGTTGTTAAATTCGCCAAACAAGAGAAAGGCAGGAGATTTTCTGGTGTATCTGGGGGTGGTGTGGGGGCAGCTGGAATAATAACATTGTGCTGCACTGGTTCACTGGTTCTATGGTAATGGTCCTCTCCTTGGGACCCCCCACCCCTCCCTCCTCAGTATTGATAGCGTTTTACTGCACTCAGCACAGACAGAGGCAGAATCCAGGCAAGGCTCTTCCATAGGCTGCTGTTTCTTCCAGTCTCTATAGGTTCACACCACAGGAACCAGAACTATCGCTCCACCTCAGCTCAGTTATACCTAATGCTAGCTGGAGGCATTTCAATAGTAAACAAACCCACAGTGTGTAGGCAAACCCAAGTTATGATATGATAGTTGCTTGGCTCGGAGCCTGGGCAAATCAAGCATAAGCTGGCATGTTTATCCTGTGTAAAATACCAATGCCAGAAAGTCTTCTTCAAAGCTTGCTTAGAAATAGGTAGCACGGATTTGTTTACACATCATCAATGCTTAATGATATTGCCTCCTGAACCATTCGGCAGATCTGCACATAATCACCATTTACTGCTGTTTTTTGCTGCACTCTCTCCAATGGGTACAACAAAAGCATAAACATTGTAATTTCTCACATCATAAGCAAGCAAGCAGTCACCCAATTTGACAAGCAATTTCTCAATCATTTACAAACAAATACAATATGCAAGTTGATTTCGGAGGTGTAGGAAAGGTTCATCTGTAAAGCTGTTCTGGGATCAGCAGTGCATGAGAAGTGGGTGGGGCTCCATCAGCTGAAATGCAAACATACACACACACAGAGGTGACCTGGATCAGTGAAAACCTGGGTCTCCCTGACCCATCCAGGAGTTAAGAGTCTGTTTCCACATTTCACTTTCACAGTAGACACAGTGGAAACACTACCTGCCATTAATATTGATGATATTATATGTTCTAATATTGATGCACTGTTTTTTCTGCGGTTACAGTACGCTACTGTATATGAGCATGGCCATGGGAGCATAAAATGTAAATTGCTCTGCTCTGTAAATTGTTCTGCGAACGCAATAAGAAGCCTGGGTTTTATAGATTAATGCATTCTCTGGGAAGTCCCTTTTTTAAGTCCCTGTAATTGTGGCCTGGAGGTATTACTTCAAAAAAAAAAAAAAGAAGGTAAAAAAATAATGCGTCTGTGGTACAGAGAGTGTGAGGGTGCGAGTTGTATGGAGATGAACTGGGTCATTACAGCAGGTATCTGGGAACATAGATGGGGAGCGTGGTTAAAAAAAAAAAAAAGAAAAAGGCAAGACCCTCCGAAATGATCAAAAGGCAACGTAGCCTCGTTACGAGGGAGTCTTTGTCTCCAAACCTCTCCAAAATGAATTTTGGTTGAGAGGCATTAGGTGTCCTTTTGATGTGGTGTGTTTTGGGAGGAGAGGGGAAAATGAGAGACACAAACGCTTTCATCGTTCTCACGGTGAAAGGTTGGTTTTTTCTTTACTGTGATTATCATTGCGCTCTTTACTTTGTTACATTTATTCTTTTTCATATAAAACACATTTCAAGAACTGCAAAATTCATAATGTTGTGCAAGTATCAAAGAATTAAAATATAACTGAAATTAACTGTTGACTTCAAGGACAGGTATGGAAAAAGTATATTCCATTTAGATTCTTGGCCAAAGTGTTTGTGAAGGCAGAATGTTTGAATATGTTTATTTTGTGATTTTTTTTTTCTTGCTCCGTGTTTCAAAGGAACTGCTAGATATGCATGTACTGTATAGTTTGTCTTGGTTTGGAGAACCTGTTAGCATAAATGTCTTTGTGTAATGCCCAGTCATTGTTGTATTTTCATATTTGCAGAAGGGTCCATGTTCACCTAGTTACAGTGCCATGAGGTTCAGTGGAATGACAGACAATTAATGTGATATATCTTTCACACCCCACCCCCACTAGACAAGGGACCTTATTATGTAGATGAATAATGCTCTTTCAAAATTCATATTTTTTTTTGTGTGTGTGTGCGTGTGTGTGTGGTTGTCCACTCTCAGACAGGGACTTCAGTATCCAGGTGAACACGGAGCGCCGGGCCTACATGGCGGGAGAACCCCTGGAGCTGCGCTGCTCCATCGACGCCCAGAACATCGGCGATCGCTACTTCTCGGTGTCGTGGGTGTTCAGCAGCTCGCCTGTGGCCGTGGTGGGGCCCAGTGCCGTGCCGGTTCTGAGTGGTGACTACGTGGAGCGTGAGGCCACGGGCCAGATGACGGTGCGCAAGGAGAGCCCATCCGTCCACCTGCTGAAGCTGCAGCGGCTGCGAGCGGAGGACGCTGGGAAATATATCTGCCGGGTCACCGAGAGGGAGAAGACGCCCACGGGCGACTTCGTCGACAGGACCAAGAGGTCGCGCAACGTCCAGATCACCGTCCAACCCCTGAGTGAGTAACATGGCTTCCTATTGGTCCCCCAAGGGAATAACACGGCTTTCTATTGGCCGTCAGAGTGTAGGACGGCACAACGGCCTTCTTCTTGACCACCACCTTCCTGTTCCCTGCATAGCCTTCTCTTGACTGGCTGGGAGGCAGAATGGAGGTGTACTTACTCGTTGAACTTTCTACCAGACGGTTGCGAGTTCACGCCCCATTCGCTACACATTGCCATCGCGAATCTTAGCAGTGTAAACCTATGATGTGTTAAACATTATTCCCTGGATTAGCACATAATGTGGTGTAGCATATGATCCTGTCCAGAGTGAGCAAGATTTAGCAGCATTGTTCTCTCCCTTTCATACATCTGCTTTCCGTCTCTGAGCAGAACTGCCTCCATTGTGTCTAATGCAGCCATTGAAGGGAAACATTCCCACATGTGGAAATGGCATGTAAAAAGGAATGATCGAGAATGAATGGCGAAACATAATGTCCCTACTTAGTATTGTTTTACACAGAAAAGGATTCTCCATGTCAGTCTACAGCTCAGTTTTGTAAGTGTTTGGAATTAACGGTCATTAGTTGATTGCAGGCGGCCGGCCAAAATTGGGCTCCCAAGTACCGCTTTCCCACTGCAGAGCTGGACCCAGCCTGGCTTGCTCTACGCTGTACCTTTTCAAATGTAGTGCTGAAACCAGGCAGGAGATTCTGGCTGACCTGCTGCTCCCCGATTGCTTTTCCATTGCCTTTCCCATAAGCAGAGCCGCAGAACATGACACGACATTCTGCTGTCAGCCCCAGTCAAAAACAATTGCCTGGGTTTTTTTGTTTTCCTGCAGTCCAAGGCCGCGGTATCTCTAGGCTGAGGTTTCTGTCTGTCTCTGGGAATTTGCTCTGATTAATGTTGGCAGCGGGCTGCTGTGTCCTTTCTGTGTTTGTTTCTTTAGTTTTTTAGGGAAGAAAGTGCTTTTGTGTACTCGTGGGGTAAGAGGTGATATTAAAAGGAGCCAAGGCACCCTCGCCCCACACACACACACACACACACACACACACACACACACACACACACACACACACACACACTCTTACACACACATTCACATACGTAGTTATATTCTCGCACAGAGAGACATGGACAGACAACCATGCAGTTGTGTTTACCTGTAGGATAAATGGATGCTATAGAAAGGGTGTGAATTTCAGAGAAAATCAGAGTTAGAGGACTTGTGTCCCATCAGGAGCTACCGTCACAGCAAAGTTTGTTTTAGTCAGCACAGAGAAGAGAAAGCAGGCTTCTGCATTGGAATGAAAACAAAGGCTTCCCGTTACTGAAGAGGTGCAGAACACCAGCTTTCTCTCTGTTGAAAGCGGGATCATTTATTCTGCAAAAATAATACGATCTGTTGTACCGAGATTTAACAAGAGGATGAGACAGACCCGGAGTTTTCAGAGAGGCGGTGATGCCAAATGCACATCAAAACTGGCACCGGCAAGAATAATAAAATAATTTAAAAATAGTTAAAAACATTTGGGATGTCTGTAAATCCTTTGATCCCAGCATTACCAAGTCTCTCTTTAACTGTTGTCCTTGAAACACGTTCTTTTATCTCAACACCCAGCCTCCCCCTCCCCCCCCAAAAAAAATCACATTGGTCTCTCAGAGGAATTGTATTCCTCCTACCTCAGCTGCATCTCCCAGAAGACAATGGGTCCTACTCCTCCGCCTTGCTTACAGTATATTTCCATTTACATATATTGTCAAGTAAAAACTACACAAGTAACTTTTGCACAACTAAACTCAACTTGATAAACATTTGCGGTGGTTTATGAACCTGCTCCTTAATAGATAATAAACAGATATTGGAAGATGTCTGTCTGCATCCAGGGTAGCTTACTAAGTGAACACGCCATACGTTGTCCATTTACAGAGCTGCATATTTGTGGTTTGTGTAAGGGTCATGCCCTAGAACACAAATGGAAGTGCATCACCTGATAATTAAACCTACAACCTTCTGGTGTTCGTTTTAATTCATTTTCCATTTCCTTTCTGCATCTGCTATTTGCTGTATTGACCTCTGAAATCTACAGTGAGGCCTTTAACTGTATTTGCTGATTCCTAACCGTCTGATGATGGAAAATATTGCACTTAAATCATTAGTGCAGGACATAAGTCCATTAACCCCCCCTCCCTTTCTCTCTCTTCCCCTCCCTCCTCAGAAAGCAACATCACTGTCTCGTTGTCCAGCAACTCCTCGGAGGTTCTGGAAGGCGACTCCATCCAGCTGACCTGCTCCGTGCGGGCAACCACGGACAAGGCCGGCGGCCTCTCTGTGTCCTGGCAGTGGGCGGACAGGCAGGGCGGGGCGCCGCAGGACCTGGCTGCTGTTGACCGGGAGGGGACGGTGAGGGCTGGCCCGTCGTACCGAGAGCGCAGCAGCTATGGCGAGGTCCGCGTGGAGCGGGTCAGGCCGGACACGTTCACCCTGACTCTGCTCCACGCTCTGCCCGCGGACGACGGCCAGTACACCTGCACCGCCACGGAGTGGGTCCAGGCGCCCGACCGCTCCTGGGAGAAAATTGGAGAGAAGTCCGCGGTCAAGTCCGTGACTGTCAAAACTGTCGGTAAGCTGGGCTTCAGTGGATTGGATTCAGTAGAAATTTTTCGTTTTTTATTTTTCCATGTATTTTTTTAAAATATGTAAAATAAGGCCTTGAGTAAGTAAATAAGGCCTTACTCACCTAAAATGTACACTCATGGGACAACTGGACCATCTGTGGTCGTAAAAACACATACTGTATAGAGCAGGGTAGACCGTGCTGACCGTTTATGGTCGTAAATACCCACAGTGACAGTCCTTCATCTCGCTCTGAGTGTGGCTGTGTAAGCTGGCACAGTGGGATACAGGATCATTTTTAGCTTTGCTTCCCGTAGAGGAGGAAAAAAGTGGTTGTCAGAAGAGTCTGTTGCAGGCTCTCCTTCATCAGAATCTGAGATTTACCCAGAGAGGAAATCTTTTCCCGAGTCTAAGAAATTTGCACAGCGCGCTGGCACATACGCTTCAACTGTGAACGACAGTGCCTTGTGCATAAATTACATGAAATATGAAAACGCGTGTGTGTGTGTGTGTGCGTGTGTGTGCGCGTGTGTGTGTGTGTGGCCTCCTTCCTATTCCCACAGCTGAATGTTATAAAGACAGAGTGAGCAAGCTGGCAGAGTCGTGTGTATAAATAGAGCCGCGTTATTTTCCCAGGTCTCTCCTCCCCATTTCCTTCGCATCGGCAGCGCGTGAGATCCTGTGGCTGAGAGCCTGCAGCCGGGTCGCTCCGGTGTCACAGAGGAGAAACGTGCTGATTAACTCGTCACGTCTTTCCTGTGCAGGAAGCGGTTCCGAGGGTCTCCCGGGGGGGGGGGGGGGGGGGTGGGGGGCAGGGGGTAGCTTGTGGATAACGGCACTGGCCTGTGTCTCCTCTACATGGTTTCCCTGGTACCAGTGTGTTTTCCATGGCTGCCAGTGGGAGGATCTGTTATTCCACGTTCGGCTTGTAGAAGCTATAGATAGAGCTGCATGAGGCGCTGCCACAACGCAGGGCTCTCAGGATAAAAAGGGGGCCAAATGGGCGTGCCCTGCGCCTGAGCCGCGCGGCAGGGAAGTGGAAGGTGTTGTGTTCCTGGTGAGCTGTATTTTCAGTGCGCTTTTCGAAGCCCAGGAGGTCTGCATTTCCTTGACAATGGAACAAAATGTTCAAGGCTCACATGCCCACTGCGCTCACATTTTGCCAGGAGGGAAGATCAGATCAGAGGTCAAGCTGTGAGTCAGATGTGGAAGGCCTGCCCATGTTGCAGGACCAAACCCCCAGCGTGTCTTACTGGTATATCTGAAATGGGCAGTTCAGCCCTGATTCTGGCACAGCTGAATGGGGGAGGGATGAGAGAAATGTTCAGCCACAGGCCGGAGGTCAGATAAATCCGTCCACCCTCTCAAGCCGCAGCGAGACCCCAAAGTCTTGGCTCCTTCAGGTTAAAATCACACTGGGCAAAACACACCTGTCAGTCCCCTGGTTCATAATGGCTGCCACAGGCTTTAAACTCCATATTCCAAAAACTGTGATATTTGAAAAGTCAAGTCATATATCTGAGAGACTATCCTAATGGTTTTTCCCCCCAGTATTACCCTGATACCTTGATTTTTGCTTATCCTCCATTCAGTGCTAGGCAGGTCTAAATGGTCAAATACTTGTCAGTATATATTACAGCAGAAATATGAGGACTGTGATCTACTTGAAGAAAATACAGTGGAATTTCTGTTTATGGCAAGAGACAGCACAGCAGGAAGCCACTTACTAACTGCTAAGAATTACCTCTCTCTCCCTCTCTCCCCCTCTCTCCCTCTCTCTGTCTGTCTCTCTTTTTTTATTTGGCAGAATTTGTGGTGTGCACTCAAATCTGATATCAATTAAAAAGAAGCGGTCTACCTTTGGAAGGGATTAGCCCATTCCATCTGGGCAGTAAACAGAATGTGTTACTGTAATCTGCTTACATTTTTTTTTAACTTGGATAGATTGATTCGACATGCTTCAGGTCACCTTGTCCAAACCGGGCTGTAAGTACATTGAAATACAACATCACAGGTCTTTTTCTCTGCATATCACAAGATAGTGAAGAAGGCAGGAGAAAGCAGTCATCCTCATCCTTTTAATCCCTATGCTGTCTGTCACACGACGTAGACCATGTGCACCGTGAGATAAATTCACATTGGGCCACACCTACACTATATTTTAATATGGCTGCTTATCACCAACAAGCAGCAAGTTGAGAAGGACCAGAGAACACTTGGAAACTTAATACAACAATTGGGCAGTAGGCCAGTACAGATACCACTTCCCCTTCAGTGAAAGGGAGGTTTTTATGTTGTGTCCATTACATTACCTAAGTGTGTCTGCTAAGAAGTTAAATTATCAGGGGTGTTTTTTTACACACTGTCCATTACAGCCTGGTAATTGTCTTAAGCAATGTCAAGATTCAGTTTTAGGTTTAAGCTTGCTCAAGGGAAGACAGTAGTGTCTAAGCCAAGATTTGACCCTGCAGCCTTGTGGTTACAAGCCCAGTTACTGAACCAGTACAGTACCCTCCTACCCCATGTACTAGACTGGAATGACTGGAAAGATGTAGTCCACTAGATGCTTTCTTAATGCTTTAATGACTTTCTGATTTTTTTTCATCAAAAGTAGTGTTTTCTGATTCAAAACGGATGAATGTCTTGTTGTTGTCTGCTCTTAATATGAGCTGAACAGCATTAGTGCCGAGCTCAACCCAACTCTCTTTACAGAGACACAAAAACGTACTATATTTAAGCACTGACTGGTTTTCCAAAGCTTACAAACACTCATGCATCAGTAACCAGCTCGTGACTACCGACTCATGGAACCCCACAGGTGCACAGCATGAACACAGATTGCTACACAAAAGGACTGGCTGCTGCATCTCTCCAGTCAGTTTTCAGGCATATTTTTTATAGTAAGAGAAACTGCAGAAATCCCTCATGAAATTTACGTAACAGCATGACAACTCATCTAGTAGTCTGATCATTACTACTTAAAGCAGTTTTAAGCTAATGTGCACAATGATGACTGACATCCTGTGATGTATCCCATGGTTTCATTCATTTACATAATATGCAGTGTATCTTTGTGCCAGCTATCACCAAGCACATTTGCTTGTTGATTATGATGTCTTTATAATTTGGTAACACCTTTTGAGATGTTGTGTATGCTTTATGAAGGCCCTGTGAAGTTAAAGTTAATCTGATAATGTATGAACAGAGAATTTTGGAGGGTATGCTTCACGGGGAGATCGTGCTTGATCTATCTGCAGTTTGCTTTGCCTTTTACTTTAAGCAGCATATTTTAGTAAATGTTCAAGTGTTTTGCTTATTACAAAGAATATTTCACCACGAAAGTCATAGTATTTTTAAAGGAATAAGAAGGAAGTGGAAAGCATAAATTTGTCAAATTGAAGGAAGAAGCATATTACAGTTTGGCTGAATCCCTAATGTTTGTTAAACCTTTTGGTCGAAGGAGACGTTTAGTACTGTCAGATGAAGTGAACCATTCTGCTGCATCAAGACTCCATGACTCCTGACTCATGCAGAGGTTGTTGCATGTAATATTAGCAGTGTTTTCTGTAGAACATCAAAGAGGAGTGATTCGGTAACACCATGAAGTGAAAAGTCTGTCCAAAAGATTGGCTTTGGAAAGGATCTTTTCCATTTCAGATGATTAAGAATTAAAACATGTGTTGTTTGTTGTACCCCCTCCCAACCCTGTCCCTCCCAGAATCTTCCTTCTTCGTGTCAGCCTCATCGCGGACCCCCAGCGTCACCTACGGGGACTCCTTCGACCTGCAGTGCATCGTGAAGCCGCGCCACAACCCGCGCGTGCCCGCGGCGGTCACCTGGCGCTTCCAGCCCACCGAGGGCGCCGGCGGCGAGGGCGGGGGCGAGTTCCGCGACCTGGTGACCCTGACGCGGGAGGGGACGCTGCGGTGGGGCGACCAGCCGCTGGCCGCATCCGTGCGCGCCTCCGTCGACAGGTCCTCCACCAACAGCAACTTCCGGCTGAGCGTGAGCCGTGCCGGGCGGCGGGAGGGCGGCACCTACCAGTGCTCCACCCAGCTGTGGCGGAGGAACTACGACAACACCTGGAGCAAGGTCGCCAACCGCACCTCCAACCTGCTGGGCATCAACGTGCTGAAGCCGGGTGAGTCCACTACGCGCCAGGAAGCTGAGAGAGAGAGAGGAGGAGTGCTTATGCTTTACGGAGAAGGATGACTGCAGCATAATTAACGTTTTCTTTTTTACATGGAGCAAACATAATGTTCAAGGACTTGATTGTCATAGTTATGGAGGAAAGCATCTTTCTGTCTAGTAGCTAAGAGGTCGTATACTCAGGGTTAAGTAGAAGGGGAGTTCAATACTTACGGTAAAGAATGGTTGGTTCAGTACTCTGGGTTAAGTAGGGCTGACTTCAGAAGCTCCCATCTCAGTGAGAGCTGAGGAAAGTACTCCTCTGAGTGCTTCCTGATACTTTTGTATAAAGGATTCTTTCTTCTTACACTGTTCAAACTTTTCAGATCCTGCTGTTAACTTTATTCTATGAGCAATTTATTTCTACGTGCCGCATGAGAGGCTGTGTGCGTGTGCGTGCATGTGTGTGCGTGTGCATGTGCGTGTGTGTGTGTGTGGGTGCATGGGTGTGAGTGTGTGTATGTGCATACATGTGTTTGTGATCCTATGGAGTGAGTTACTCTGGACTGCGCTGGAGTTTTGGGCTGGGTAGAGCCTCAAAATGGACACTGAGCCATTAACCCCCCTCCCTCTACTAATAAGAGCTCCAACACACACATGCAAACACACATACTGTATGCTTACACACAAGCACAAACATGCAAAGCCGCATGCACACCCACACACACACACAACCACACACATGCAACATACCGACTACATACGCAAACACACCCCTACACACACATATTTACCAAGGCAGAGCTCCCTGCTCTGACTCTATCACTACAGACAAACACCCCTCCCCTGAGGCTGTGAGCTTCCCCCTCCCCAAAAACAGAGAACCAGCAGCTCCTCTCCTGACCTGTGTGGGCACGCCGAGAATGCTGCAGATGACAGAGATACAGAGAGTGCAAGAGAAGCTGGCAAAGACAGAGACAAGCATATTTTAGAGGATAATTGTAAGGTATAATTAAATTGTGATTGTATACTAATTGAACAAGATGTCTTTCACCATTTCTGCTGTGTCGTCAAAGCTGTGTTAAAAAGCTTTGGCAACCCAGTTTTATTTACTGTACTGCCAAAAAGGGTCATTTAAATTGAATATAATTTACAGGGGGGGAGAAAGAAAGACAGGCAGTATTTAATTTGCTCTTCACAGATGTTACTGGCACTGCATGTTATTTAGACAGGCTGTGGTGCTGTGCTTTACTGTATATATTTGGAAGAAAAACAGAGACAGGAGGCTCTCTCTCTTTAGTCTGAACCAAAGTGTTGCTGGAACATTGCAGTAATGTTGTGAGGATGTATTAGCTTTGGGTGCCCGTTTTGTTTTTCCTCAGTTTGTTCACTGTAGTTCAGCCAGCGCCCTTATTCAGAGAAACTTTGTGTAGCTTTGTACCGCACTCAAGCACTTCAGGTTCCTGGCTTAATGGAATAACAGCACGTCCCAACCTGGAATTAAAAGCTGTACCCCTCTGGTTCTCTGCCCTGCAGTGTGCCGATATGCTTGGATCTTGGAGTTGGTTGGAGACCTCAGTTTAACTGTTGCTAAATCCAGCTGGATGCTTGCGCATGCACTTTAATCCTGGGTTTAGACTGCTGTGTGGTTAGTTTTGGTGGATTAGTTTGTTTTCCTGTTCTAACCCCATGTTGAGTTTCTGATCCCTGGTACATCTGTGCAAGGCAGGCCGTGCTGTGGGTAATGCAGCTCTAATTTCACCATTTCTGACCGTAATACAG
Source organism: Megalops cyprinoides (assembly GCF_013368585.1). Lineage (NCBI taxonomy): Eukaryota > Metazoa > Chordata > Actinopteri > Elopiformes > Megalopidae > Megalops > Megalops cyprinoides. The sequence goes on from NC_050596.1 coordinate 12,061,213, forward strand.
AGCAGAGAGGATCATGCTCAGTGACCCCACTTGAATTACTGTTTATTACAAAATATTGTTTAATATTACATGCATCTGCTACACCTGTATTCCACTTGCCTTATTTTAAAAAATATTAAAGAACTACTGCCAGTTATACAAATTTACTAAATTTGTATAACTGGCAGAATTTGTTTAACTGGCAGCGTAACACAATGGTGTGGAGAGGCGGGTCTTATTGGACAGCCCCAGGCCACCTGCTGCTCTCTGCAAGCAGGTGCTGATAAATACATGACTCCCCTTAGACCAAAGAGCCTGAAAACACATGAGCAACATCAGTGTAACAGTTGTAACATCATTGTAACAGTCATGGCATGGTTATAACGGTTGTAACAGTTTTAAAACAGCATTAATTGGGCTGTGCATAAGTCACCGTATGATTTGAATGAATCGGGGAGGGACAGTCTTTCAGCTGTCCCTGGGGGCACGATCAGAGCACATTCCCAGTGACGGAATTAGGATAGAGTAGAGTGCCTTTATAATGAAGACAGGAAGAGGGAAAAAGTCTCCTTCAGAACGGTGTCATTTATGGCTGGTCTCCAGTTCTCTGATGTCCTGCACAGACACAAACTGCCTGTATGATAATCCATGCCTGCTATGACTGTATACTGATGATAAACCATACGGGTGTTTAATCTTCCTCCAGTTTTTGTCCTCTTTGTTTCTTGCTAGGAGGTGACAAAGACCTTTTTCTAACATGATTAAAGCCGTTCCTGCAGCTCGCTGTCAGCACTACACACACACACACACACACACACACACACACACACACACACACACACACACACACACACACACACACACACACACACACACAAGCACACTCACTCCCTTGCTTAGAGGTGCAGTGCTGTCAGACACCAGCTGTTTTTTTTCCCCAGCTTTAGCACTGCAAGGGTAAGAGAGATTTAGACATCCCTTCAGAATCGATTCGGAAACCAGCCAGTCACGCTGCTCGTTTAGTTTCTCTAATGTGCGCCTCGAGGGCGGCGGCAGGTGGAAGAGCAGGGTCTGATGTCTGCCCACCCCCACCACACGCTGGGGTTTCACACCTCCACTCCACTCATTTAGACTGCAGTCTGTAGGCGGGATGGCATCAGCAAAACCTGCACCATTTTACTTTCAAGTACTCAGGGTCCAGCCCAGTTACCACTCATTTTGAAGACCTTATGATCCAGACAAATTGATTATTGCTCAGTTGTAAGACCTTAGAATCCAGGTAAACCAGTTACCCCCCAGTTGTGAGACCTTAGGATCCAGGTAAACCGGTTACCCCCTAGTTGTAAGACCTTAGGATCCAGACAAATTGAGTATTACTCAGTTGTAGACCTTAGGATCCAGCTAAACCAGTGGCTGCCCTGTTGTAAGACATTAGGATCCAGCTAAAGCAATTATCCCCGAGTTCTAATGCCTCAGGGTCCACACAAATCAATTACCATTCAGTTTGAAGACCTTAGGATCCAGCTCAGTTACTGCTCAAAAAGAAAAAAAGACAAACATGAAAGAAGAGTGAACATAGACATAATGTCCTTCCCTCAGGTTTCCGTTATCTCTGTCTGAGACACTCGTCCTGTGTACCATTTGCCGTAATGGAGCCATGCTAGCACTTCAGTCAGGCATAGAGAGAATGAGTTTACCTAGCTGTACAGCACAATCTGTTAGTACAAAAGCAGCCTCCAAGGCAATTTAATCAGTTGCCTTATTATTTTTGCTTTTTTTCATAATGTTTACATTACAAAGTTGTCCCCTATTGCAGTGTTTTTACAGGGTTTCAGCCCAGACAGGGTCTCAGTCTGTGTTTACACCATCTGTACTGCGTCTGAATTGTGTGTCATTGAGTCTTTTCCCTCCTTTTTTGCTCATTTACATCTTTTTCTCATAAATAACATTTGTTAAAGGAAAATGCTTTATGTTTAGACAGGACAGAGAAGTCAGAACCTGGTGTGGGAATATTTGTTTTTTTTTCCCTCTCTGGGCCAGAAGTTAAATTTACCAGCTAAAAGTTGCTGTCTGATATTCAGAATTCACATCATGAGTAAATTCCCATCAAATAAACTGAAGCAAAAATAGAGGTAACTAATTGATTTAGAAATCATAATGTTTCTGGGCTGCTATATTAATAAATGGTTCATTACTCAAGGGCTTCGGCTCCATCAGAGCCTGTGTGTGCATGCGCACGTGCGTGTGCGGGCGTGCGTGCGTGTACGGGCGTGCGTGTGTGTGTATGTGTGCGTAGTGGTGGGAGTGTGGTGTTAGTTTCAGGAGAAACAGTGAAAGGAAAGGGAAGCCACAGGTTATCCCTGAATGAGTGCAGAAGAACACGCTGGAGACGCTAATGACTGAAGCAGAGAGAGATTTAAAACATTAGAGATTTTTCCCCACTTCCATAATAACATTGATCTCCCACTTGCTCTGGCTGATGGATGTCCCACAGGACGTCTGCCTGAGCCTTGGGCTTGGTGTTTCTGCACATATTTAATAAGGACTGGGGTGGAGGCCCAGTGAGGCCTGGGACTGCCCTTCACCCCCATTTTGGGAGTGCCTCAGGACTCCATGTGATTGCGGGAGACTGTTTCCCTGAGCAACAGCAGAAGGGCCAAGTCTTGTTGGCTGGGGTCTGGCCTTGTGCCTCGCTCCTCAGGATGGCAGAAAATGGAGCATCTGCACCTAACACAGCAGGCTGTCCCTGTGTTCCAAAACGCGGAGGCAGCTCCACTCTGAGACCCCACTAATTCCCACGAGCAATGAGTGTGGTGCATCTTTGTGTTTATGTGTATATGTAAGTGTACATGTAAGTGTGGGTGTGTGTGTGTGTGTGTGTGTGTGTGTGTGTGTGTGTGACGAAGTGAGAGAAATTGCTGTTCACTTACTGTAGGTGTATATACAGTAGGAGCACATTCTGAGATGAAGTGTTGTTTCATCCGAGGCAGAATGATTGTTCAGCATTCACAAGATTGCTGGCATTGATCAGCAGATCCATTTTGAGTATCTTTGTTATCTGGGACTTTTGAAAGCCATTAGGCTGAATGGCTACCGTCAGACAAATTGACTTGAGAACTGTTTCTGTCTTTCCTTCTCTGTCTCCCACTCAATCTCTCTCTCTCTGTTGATCTCCTATTCTCTTTGCCTTTGTTTCTTTCTCGCCCTCTCATTCCTGTTCTCCATTTTTCTTTTCTTTTTTTTTTGTTCAACTTTTGCTCAGCAGTTGGTCAACGTGTTTATAAATCTGCAGCTGAAGCTGTCATACTGCAAACACCCTGGCACCCTGGCTGTGGACCAAGGTGACGCTTTGCACAGATTAATCACAAATGATTTCTCGCCTTGCTTTTTCCCCTCAATATCAGAGAGAACGAGAGAGTGGCAGGAAGAGGGAGGGATAGTAAGAAAGAGAGAGAGAGAGAGAGAGAGAGAGAGAGAGAGAGAGAGAGAGAGGGAAGGGGGAGAGAGAGACACCCACCCGTTCCTTCCCGTGTAGTTGATTGTGCCCACCCCCACCTATCATCATTTAACAGATCTCAGCACCCCAGATGGAGCTGTCACTCAAGGGCAGGCTAATGGATCATCTGACGCTGCTGGTGATGGGGGGGGGGGGGGGGGGGGGGTCAATTGGACACGCACGCACACACACACACACGTGCACACGAGCCCTGACGCCTTCACCATTACTCACACACTTTCAGCACTTCCTTCACATCCATCCAAAACGATTTCACCCTCCTCCCAGTGCTGCCCACCTAAAGAGGAGTCTCCCCTTCCTCAATTTGGCTGGCTCTGTTTCTCCTCCTGCAGGCTGCCTCTTCCCCTCTCCTTTCTGTGTCTGTGTGCCATCAGAGGGAATTATGGGGGATTGTAGGTCATTCAGAGCAGCTCACAGAATGCAGTTGTTTCCCTGAGCCTTAGAAATGAGGTGCCAGGGGCATTTATCCCAGTGGCGCCTTAAAAAGGATCCCAAATTAATTTCTCCAGCCGCAGAATATTCCCCTTTTCAGTCTGCATTTCACACTCTGCGTGAATCCAAGCCCGCTTTTCCTGCTCATGGTCCTCTTGTGTGAGACCATGCGGGTGTGCTGGGATTGGGAGTTAATTCCACATCCACAGAACCTCAATGTTTTTTGTCGTTATTTTCTAGTTTTTTTTTTTTTGTGAGGCCCTGAAGGAAACTCCTGGCAAGACTGGAAAAGGGCTAATCTTTAAAGGTGCGCCACTCAGAGACGCGCTGGGACATGCCACATGCTACATAACCCCCCCCCCCAATCGTGTTTAGGTCCAGAGGCTCTCCATCATTAGTGTGTACCACAATCCACCATGCGTTCACGCCTTGAGCCACATCAGGCTGCGGTGTTCAGCTGGGCTGACATGCCTCGACATGGCATAACAGCCGTGACATGGAATTTTTTTCATTTACAGTATGTCCTAGAAGGAGAGCTGTCATGCTGTATACAGCTCTGGAGTGAATGAATAATTTGCTGTCAATCACACAGTCAAACATAAAAAAATATCTTTTTCACTAGACACTGTACCACAGACCGTCTCTTCATAGCTATGAGTTTCTGGGCAAAAGAAGGTCTCCCGGTCCCCTGTCTCTCACTAGCTGCGCACACGAAAGGTCCTATTGTAAAGCAAGAGCTCCTCCTCACAAGATACTAGATTAGGAGTACTGATATAATTCCACCAGGCTGTGGGGAGTATTGAAGAGGAGCCTATAGACATACTGTGTAGTGTAATGGTGGGCAGGGTTTGAGGAGCAGCCTATCAAAACACTGTACAGCATATAAAAGTGGGCGGGGTTCATAGTGAACAGTGTATATTTTTTTGAAGCAGGCAGGGATTTAAGAAGGGTGTTTAGAAACGCTGCACAGCATAAGCATGGTTTCAAAGGGAGCCCATACAAGAATTAGCATGGACCTCAACAAAAAGGACCTCAATAAAAAATGTTTAAGGACAGAAGCATAATCAGCAGATATGCTGCTGTGTTTAAAAGTGGGATGGGTTAGAATGCGGGCCTACTGAAACATGGATTGCATGTGAGATGGTGAGTTTAAAAGAGAGCTGTAGAGGGCTCACATTGGGCTTTCAGAGCTGCAGTCAGAAAGACAGCCAGCCTCCCAGACCGACCTCTCTCCCACGTCAGAGGAATCTGGTGCACAAATTGTTTCTGCAATCCAGCAGTTCTTCCAGAGGTTTCTGCACCTCTGAAAATACCAAAAACACTTATACTGTTGTTCTAATCTGTTTATTTGTTTGAAGTTTTGTTGTTTTTTGAAAGTCACAGACACTTTGCAGGAGCGTTAGAGAGGTGACATTTTGGCTCCCAGCTGTCTTTTGTCGCTCTGTAATTATCTTGTTGCAGAACACGCATATATTAGCTGCCTAAGCAAAATGAGCCGCCGCAGTTGTAGATATTTGATGTTGTTTGACTGTTGTTGTTTTTTCCTCTCAGCAATTCAATAAGAGATTTTGCTTGATTGTTGTTTTTTTTTTCCCCGCAGAAATTCAATAAGCGCAAACACATGTACAATTCTCCAGATCTCTCCGGAGGTCCCCCCCTCCACCCCCCCTCCCACCCCGCCCCAGCTCTCTGAAACTCAATCTAATATCCACAGTAATAAGCGCTGGATCTGGCTTTAATGGGCCCGCCAGTGCCCCAACATTAATGGAGGTTTCGGAAATGTAATCTGTTGGAGTGAGAATTGCGCATCTCCTCATTAGCGTATCTGCTGAAACAAAGAGAGAAGTGTATGCAATGTTTTGTCCTATTTAAAGGGCCTGTAAAGTACCTGCAGTGATGTTTCTCTGTAGATTCAAAGGTATTGTGCCTTACCTGCTTCATGTAGTGTTCCTCTGATCGGAGCTAGGACCTCAGGTCTGGACAAAAAGCAAGAACCGTAAAATTGCAAGAATTGAAAACCCGCAGCTTCGGTGTGCAGTGTAGAAGCTGGTGGTAAATAAGTTCATCACCAGTGACACAGATTAATACAGTGTCCACTTGTCCACTGGTTGTGAGAAGGGAGAGGGCAGCTGTTAAACAGTGATGCTCCCTTACTACACACACACACACACACACACACTTTGGGCTGTTTCCTCTCTGCACCAGCTGCAGAAAACTGCTACCATGAGAAGCGGTGAGGGCCAGTGAGGATCAGAGCACAGACCAATTAAAGGCAGGAGAACAGGGGCCTGCGAGCAGTAAGTTCACCCCCAAAGCCACTCCAGACACATTTTCAATAAAAACGTCATTACAAATCCAGAATAGGGCACAGCGAGCAAGGAAATGGCTCTTGCATATAGCATCTATGACACATATAGGTGCATAATATTACAGACAGTATCATAAGGGTGTTTTGTAGAGGGAGGTGGCTGTTTGGTGCACTGAGTAAAGAAGAAAGGATTTTCCCCAGTTTGATGTGCTTTTATTCCTGCTATTTTAATAAAAAGGGATTGAAAGGCCCCCTCTAATGTGAAAAACCCATTCAAATACAGCATTTTGTTGAGTGACACATTTTTTTTTCAGAGAATCTGCTTGTCTTGTGGTCTGTTGCCTTTTAGACAGAGCTAAATTTGGCACAGTCCTTGAGAAGCGACAGAAAAAAACAAATACCTAATTAAGAAGAAAATCAATTTGTTTATTTGCAAAATACCAGTGGCCTTCTCATCCCCTCCATTTCTGTAATGCAGTGAGACAGTAGCTCATTAACACCATATGGTTCAGAAGCAGTAAACCATCACCTGATCTAAATATACTTATACTAGGGATGAATCTCAGCAGTGTCCCTCCCCCAGGCCTACAGCCCTGATCACTTCCACCCGTACTGTAATTGATAGTGTTGCCGCGGTGATGGGTAGTTTGCAGTTTTCACAGATCGGGTGTGTGCTGTCCGTCTTCATCAGAGTGACACTTCACGGAGCTCCCACAATCCCCTCTGCCTCTCAATCACCCACACACACTCTCTCTCTTCCTCTCTCTCTCTCTCTCTCACAAGGAATCAAGAATTCATGCCTTCCCATTAGCATGACAGGAGTTATGCAGTGTTGCCAAAGCACTTCACAGCATGAACATGTAAAACCAGCCATCCCTGCTTTAAAATAAAACGGTCTCTCCCGTCTGTGTTGTGCTCAGAGGCAGAGAGAGAGTAAGCCATTGCAAAGGAGAGAGAACCCAAGACAGGGAGAAACAGACAAAGGAGATGGGGATTCTGGGAAAGGCAGGTGGATAGAGATTGAGAGGGAGGGAGATGGTGAGAGGTGCAGGGAGGGGCCTGTGGGCAAGGCGGCCCGCTGTTGCTCGGGCAGCTGCACTGTGGATCGATGGCGATGTGGGATTCTCTCCACCCCCACCCCCACCCCCAGACTGTTCACACCTATTAGCAGATCTGCCCATCTCTCAGGGTGTAAGATACCTCTCTGGAGAGGCGTCTGCCGGGCCCTGCCAGCGGGTGCAGCCGGAAGCCACGCCAGCGGGGGAGTGTTTAAACAGGCTGCGAATGCCTTCACTCGCGGGACCCCCCGGAGAGAGCTTCCGTATCGCTGCCGTCGAGCTCATTGATTTGGCTACAGGCTGCGCTGGATACGCGCGGTGCTACACGGCTCCGTCTGGCGTTTATTTGCTCAATAGACGCCCCCTTATCCCGAGCAGCAGAAGTGTAGTCTAATGCAGCTGCTGCTTTTGATGGGAGGTGGTGATATATTCGTTCCAGCATATTACAGATCGCGTCATCACGGCTGTCACTTGGGAAGGTGAAATGTGTCATTTCTGAAGAAGTGGTGCAAAAACCAGTGATTAACTAGCTTTTATAATGAAATCAAGGTTAGTTCAGCTCACCGCCACTGAGAGAAGCTCTCCAGTCTGTCAGCATATTGTTAAACTTCGTCTCAACCCAGGCCTTATTACACAGCTACTACACACACACACACACACAGACACACACACACACACACAGTGCTCTCACAGTGCTACTGCAACCTCCCAGCGCATTCCACAGAACGTCACAGAAATGTTGCAAGAATGTTACATGTTTGCTTGGGCAGTATACGTTCCCCCCCCTCCCTCTGAACCTTGACTCACCCTGATCTCCCTCCCATCAAATTTCTGTCCCTCTCCCATTGTTTAGGGTTGTGTGGATGATTGTCAATTCGAGAGCACAGAACTGGGAACAGATACACATCTTTACCGGTCTTAATTACACCGCTGGCCGAGGCTGGGAACGAGGCACAGGAGAATCACAGATGAACGAGGGTCATTAGCACCGATACTACAGCACCGCGCACGCTGTCCTGAAATACAGTTACACGTGTGAGGCAAGCCGTGATCCACAGAAACACTCCCAACATGGCCGTGCGCTTCAGGACGTATCCGTCCAGGGAAGGTTCTGTCAGAAGCTGTGAGCCCAACAGTCGCAGAGTCGGGCTGCAATCAGCGGTTCCCGCAGGATGCAGCATGTGGATCGTGCCATTTTGAAGGGTCTCTGAGCTGAGTTTGCTTGTTCCTGTAGCAGCCCTTCTATACCAGCTGTTCCCATCACATGATTGTCACCGTCCCTCTTTAATTCAGTGTTTAATTTGATGAGCTCGGGCTGCCATTTGCTGCGGCGCCCAGGTTAGATGTAAAAATAGAAACCTGTGATATAAACAGCTCGAGACTGAACAGACTGTGAGAGAGTGAGAGGAGAGGAGAGAAGCTGCTTGCAGTTACCTCTGTTAACAGAAACATCGGCCAGCTTTCTGTCAGGTGTGTAAAATACCAGCGATCAAAGCAGAAGCGGAGGTCGTTCACAGGAAAGTGTGTCCTCAAGTGCTTGAGTGAACAGTAAAGGATTGCTATCGGCGCATGAGTGTGACGGAACAGAATGCATAGGAATAGTGTCACACTTTTTTCCCCTTTTTTTAAAAAAATCCATTATCTGCGCAGCGCTCGGCGTTAATGCATTAATAAAAGAAGCAAACAAACGACCGTTATCGCAGGACCGCAATGTGCGCAGCAATTAACTCAGGGCTGAAAACAGATTGGACACACACAGCAGGAGAGAAAACACAATCTCTGAGACGCTAACTACACACACACACTCACACACACATTTTTTCAGACACAAAAACACACTCTTTCTCTCCATCTCTCTCCCCCTCTCTCGCTCCCTCTCTCCCCCCTCACACTCCCTCTATCTCCCTCTCCCTCTCCCTCTCCCTCTCTCTCTCTCTCCATCTCCATCTCCCTCTCCCTCTCTCCCTCTCCCTTTCTCCATCTCCCTCGCTCTCTCTCTCTCTCTCTCTCCCCCTCTCTGGCTCTCTCTCTCTCTCTCTCTCCCTGTCACTCCGCTTAGAGAAACCTAAAATACCCAACAGCATGTAGGCGCTCTTTTTCTGCACGCGTGCGTCTCTGCTGCGGCTGAGATTACCCAGCATGCCGCGCTGCCGCGAGGACGGGAAGGGTCTCCGGTGACACGCTGCCGCTGTCGCTTTCATTTTTTCGCCTCACCGGGGGGAGCTCATCAGGATTGCGGGGAAGAGCCGAATCTGACGAGACACCCACCTCGCTTTAACGAGGAATAGAGACGTCAGGCGTCTCCATTCATGTGTTCGCTGTTTTACATCTGCTTGCTTCCCACGAGGTTTAAGGAAGACAACAGCTTTAGAATTCAATTCCTACCCGCTAAAGGAAAGTCTCTACGTGCATACATAATGCATGGCCTTGGCACAGATGTATCATGGAGTAGGTTTGTACATGTGCACACCACATTCCCAGTACATGTACTCCACTTGTTTTAATTAGATTAGTTGAAATGTTTCATGTGTTTTATGCTGAGATCCATCTAGAAGCCGCCATATTTAACACATTTATGTTGTGATAAAATGGTGGATGAAATATGAAAGACCGTTTAATAAAAAAACCATTGATTCTTTCATTTTTTTTAATAAAGCTAAAACGCGCCATGTCTCCTCAGTGCGCAGCGGTTCTTAATCTCAGGGTCTGTGAAACCTTCCAGGGGTTCCACAAGCTCATTAGTTATCAGATAAAATATAATAAAAAATAAATAAACATAATGCACCAAAAATGTAAAGCAAAATTAAACATTACGTATGTTTCCCCAGGAGGGAATCGGAGATCGGGGTCCCTTTTGAGGAGAATAATGTTTTTTAATTCCCTCCTTTTGGCACAGAGAGGAGAAGTAACATCAGGCATATATACTTGCATCACACATGAACTCAATCACCAACCACAATCACCTCAATCTACCTACCACAAGTTTTACACATATGTATCACAACCTACTCAAATATAATTTTAAGTGGTTGCATTAAAAATGAAGTATATGCAAGCCGTTTTAAAAGATTTTGTCACATCACGTATCAAGTGTAGTCAATGAAGGACAACATTACTAAACCATTTCCTCCCGCATTTCAGAAAGAAGTCAGCTTAGGCAATGTCAAATGTAGTCTTCTTGGTAGCCTCATTCAACCCAATATGTTTTTAGTATATTGAATGTTTAGTATATTGAAGGCAAGAAGTATTACAATTGCATATACTGCTGCTTTGTTTTATTTGGTTGTTTTATATATATTGCTGGGTTGGTGGGAGGAGGGATATGGAAAAATAACCCACTGACAAAGGGGTCTGCTATCTGAAATGGTTCAAGAACCACTGGCTTAACTTATGCTGTCATGGTAATGAATTTTTAGTTCGGCATCTGTCATTTCCAGAATTGGCAAGCAGGACTCAACCAGCTCAACTTCACCGAGACTCAAAATTTCCTCAGCCCGGCCCCAGCACTTGAAAAGAAACCGAAAGCTGCTTTTCGGCTTGCCAATCTGATCCGCTGGCGGTTCCGGTCCGTTCCGAAGCGATTCTTCCCGCGGTGATTGTCAGGGCTGCGGGGAGGACTTCGAGAATGCAGAGAGGAGATGATGGCTCACTTCAGGGCTCGCTCACCACTCTATTGTGCTGTAAAAGACAGGCTGGAAATGGATGCAGCCCAGGAGCTGAGCCAAAGAATTCCTCGCTTTATTGGCTGTGGCACATTACACATACAGTCTGTGAGAGGACATTTACCAGTCTGTCCGCAAAGGATGAAATTGCACAGACAGATGGGCTACAGTTCTCTGGGTTTTGTTTCTGACTGGATTGCTCTTTTTTATGTCAGCTTCTGAATAATTAGAAAATCACAGTGCTTCATTTTTTTGTATTGAGATTATTCTTAGGCTTTCAAGACAAAAGGTCTTTCTTTCTGTAATCATGCTTTCCTGTGTTTTTGTCTTTGTCTTCGTGGCAACTCTTTTGAATACCGCCTGATTTCCTTTAATTTGCAACACTTATTGCTCATAGTCCACAGATGAACTTACTTTCCCTTGCCCTCAACCTAAGGCCTCACCAAAAATGGCCGCTATGTGCATATTTCTCACATAACACCTTCTCATCACATTCACTTTGGCATCCGTCATTTAGTACACTTCATCCGTCATCAGACAGGGCTGCAGCTGTGTGTAAACTGCTGGCCATGGCTCTGGGTCCTTTGGCATGCCTAATACCGTTTCAAAACCTAACTCATGCATAACCTCCCACAACATTGACTGAAACACATTGACGAGACACATATACTTCTCATAGAATATAGGTGCGCAATTCTTTTTGCTGTTGAAAATAAGTGACAACCAATTTGTCCTCCATATTTCCATGTGAGTAACACACATTTTAGGGATTGTGAGAAATGTTTACTTAGTTCCTGGTTTCCTGGCCCTGTGCAATATTGGCGCATTTCTCAGGCCTGATCCATAGGTGGGTTTTTGACCGTAGCTTTAAGTCGCCAGCCATGTGTTTTGAAAGCCTTGTGGTTGCCAGTAGCCTGGATTTAAATAAGGAGCCAAATAGCACCACCCCCTCTTCCTGCTTAGGTCCAGGACCAATCACTGGAACTAAAGCCAGAGTCCTGTAGGGATTATTGGGCCCAACATCACAGTTACTGGAACATTGGATTTGCAGCATAGAGCTGTTTAACCACGATAAAAACTTAGTTTTCCCTGATGCTCACGAATTCTTAGCTCTTGGAGATTTGAGTAGGAGTGTTCCTCCAATAATATTCCAGCTTTTCAACTGCTGGCCTGGGGTTTCTGGGGGGTTATTTATTTATTTATTTATTTATTTAATCTTCAGTTCCCTCATGAAACCTGCTCTCTCCAGTGCCATTTTGGACTGGGACTGTAAAAACGTTACATAACATAAATATGTGTTGACTGAATGATTGGTTGGTTGGTTGGTTGGTCGGAAGCATTCCCACCCGGGTCTAAGTATCTGAATCAGTCCTTACTAATGTGACAATAGATGTGTGTTTGTGTGTGGTCATGTAGCCTTTTTTCCATTGGCAGCCATGACCTACGCCCGTCTCTGTATCTCTCTCTGTCCCTGTCCTTCCCTCTTTTACTGTCTTACTTCCTCCCTCTCTTAATTCCTCTTTTTCTCCCTCTCTTATTTCCTCTTTTTCAGAGAACTGGTAAGCATAACAAGTCATCCACTGTTGTTCTTTAGATCATGAACACCTAACACAAAACAACCTTAAAAATTTATCAGTATGTTCCATACTCAAGAAGGAAAAAAGGAACAAAGAAGGTTTGTCTCTCTGCCTCACACATATCCCTAACTCCTTTTCCCTCTCCTCCAGTGAGCAAGCTGCGGGTCGACAAGACCAACCAGAGCCTTTGGTTCGTGGAGGACAGCCGGGTGCGGGTCAACTGCTCCATCTCGTCCCAGACCAGCCCGGACTCGCAGCACACGGTCCTGTGGTACGCCCGCAAGGGGGCGGAGCCCGAGGACGCCGCCGAGCTGCTGCTGAAGATCAGCCACAGCTCGGGCTTCGAGTACGGGACGTACGCCGAGGAGGAGCGCCTGAAGAGCCGGGTGCAATCGGAGCGCCTCTCCCCGCGCCTCTACGGCCTCACGCTGCACCAGGCCGAGACCAGCGACAGCGGCATCTACTACTGCCAGGTGGAGGAGTGGCTGCTGGACCCCGACGGCGCCTGGTACCTGCTGTCCCAGGACTCCTCCGGCTTCACCCAGGTGGTGGTCTCGCAGCCAGGTACGGATACCCGGCTCCGGAGTCTCACGGAGGGCTGTCGGGGTTAGCTCCGCAGGGCCGGCAGGAGCTTGTTTTTCCACGAGATCGTGAGGTGGCGAGTTTATTGTCATCACCACGATTGTCATTATCATCTCTGTAGCGCGCCTAACGGATCCCTGTTAGCAGATGGGATAGCTGTGCAAGCCTCAGTCCGTGTGCCTGTTCCAAGTCACGTGACGTAGTGTTCGGCGTCCTCCTACAGCTTTTCAGACAGTAGCACTCAGCTGGCTTCGTCAATCCTCCCCCGCCCACTTGCAGAGTTCAGGTGAGGGAGCGAGCTGCACCTGCTTGTCTGGGTGGAGCAGGTGTCAGTGCTCCCGGCCTCTTTCTGTCAGCAACAAGAGTTTGGGTCTCCAGTGTGGTGCAGGGAGAGAGAGAGGGAGAGAGAGAGAGAGAGAGAGAGAGAGAGAGAGATCCATGTCACTCTTATTTTAATTGCACATTAGTCTCGCCGCTTCCTGAGATAAAAAGGAACGAGGTGACCTTTTCTTTTTGCGGTCTGATGCGCCATGTGTCATCCCAGCGCCATCAGCATGCAGTGTGAAGTCTGGGGGGGGGGGGGCATCCGGGGCATCTGCCTGACTAAAAACAGAGAGGTCAGAGGAGGTGCCTCCGCAGCGCAAAGTGGAGCGCTGTAGATATTTTATTGAGTTACAACGGGCTGCTTCAGAGTTGCCAAGACATCTGCAGTGCCGTTCCAGAAAACATCAGTACCGCATTAAGCGAAAGTGAAAATGTGTAATGCACTGCTACAATAACCACAGTGCTGCACTTATGAAACAATCAAGAATATGACAGTGACATAAATGCAAAAACTATCCAGTGTAGAATAACAAGTGCCATACAGAAAAGCAAGACTTAAAAGCAAGAGTGCAAGAACAGTGAATCTTTGTTCCCTCTGGTTAGAAGCCCAGTTCCTCGATCACCGAGGCGCCTTGGGTCGACTTGCTGCCCTTCTTTTCAGGGAAAAATGGTTAATAAATGATAAATCAGATGCAGATTACAGCACTGTTTTCGCACCCACGAGAGACATGGTTATTCTCAGTCCCATATCAGAGAAGTGCCGCTAATGAAGAAACGCTTCAGTCGCCTTATTTCTCCGGGGGAATGAGTTCACTTAAGCTGCTAAATTATGCATTTGTCAGGATACCATCCAGAAAAATGTATTTCAAAACAGACGGCATCATGGGAGATCCTCAAACAGTGACACCTCTCACCCACGGATCATCCTCTTGACATGTGTGACAGATCAAAAATTCTTTCTTTCATTCATTCTCTGAACCCTTCCTTTTATCTGGACCAAGCCGAAAACGAATGCCTCGGCGCAGTAAGCACTATGCTGTAGGTGGAAATTACGAACCATAAAACATGGACCACAGTCTCTGGTTGCAGTTAAACATGTATGAAATACAGACTTGAGCTGCTGTTGACACACTTTGCAAATTTAAATCAACTGAATTGGAATTGAATGTCCATGTTCCAGGGTACAGCAATGTGGTGTAGTGGTAAGGAGCAGGGCTCATAACCAAAAGGTTTCTGGTTCGATTCCTCGCTAGAGCGCTGCTGTTGTAGCCTTGGGCAAGGTATTAACCCACAGCTGCCTCATTAAATATTCAGCTGTATGTATGGATAAAATTGTGACCTACCGTGTGTAAGTCGCTCTGGATAAGAGCGTCTGCTAAATGACAATAATAATGTAATGTAATGAGTTCTGACTGCGTTTTCTCCCTTTCCCCTCAGAGGTGCGGCTGCAGGTGGAGGAGGTGGAGTCTAACATCACCGTGCAGGAGTCCGGCTCCATTCGGCTGGGCTGCAGCATCCCCTCCCAGTCCAGCAAGGACTCGCGCTTCTCTGTGTCCTGGTACGTGGCACGGGCAGGCGGCGACGGCAGCGAGGGCGGCGAGGAGGCCGAGCAGCAGTGCGTCTTCTCCATCGGCCACGACGCCGTCTTCGGGAACGGGAACTGCAGCCCAGATGAGGCGCCAGGGCCAGACTCGCGGCTGCGCTTCGAGAGGCCCACCTTCGACCTCTACAGCCTGACCATCCAGGGGGCACGGCCTGCCGACGCAGGCAGCTACTACTGCCATGTGGAGGAGTGGCTGCTGAACCCGCGCAACGCCTGGTACCGCCTCGCCACAAACAACTCCGGCGTCACCATCGTCAATGTGCTGGAGCGAGGTAGGCGATGATGCCCTTCCTGTCAACTACGCCCTTTCTGGGGCGGCAGTGTAGCATAGTGGTAAGGAGCAGGACTTGTAACCGAAAGGCTGCTGGCTCAATTCCCTGCCCAGACGCTGCTGCTGTACCCATGGGAAAGGTATTTAACCCAGAATTGCTTCAGTAAATACCCAGCTTTAAACTAACATTAACATTTACATTTATTCATTTGGCAGAAGCCTTTATCCAAAGCTGCTTACAAGTGAGGCAGAGTACAACACAAGCAAAAAAGCCATAGTGAACAATATTAGAAGCGCATCATGACCACGTTTCAATTGTTGGCCAGACAAGGTACAAGCTAGCTGGTAGACATAACCTATGTAAGTCACCTATAACCTATAACCAGAGTAACCTATGTAAGTCACTCTGGATAAGAGCATCTGCTAAATGCCAATAATGTGATGTAATGTCACCCTATAAGGTTTGGGCCACAGTGAAAGTGGCCATCCACTTTAACACAGTTAGGACATTCCATTTATCTTAATGCTGCCTGGGCTCTCACAGCTTGGTCAGAATCGTCTCTCGCTCCCCTTTTGAGGACTTGTGATTGCTGCACCCGCTGTTGTTTACCGTTTCTGCAGCTGGGTCTGAAAGATGCAACAGCTGACTGTTTGAAATTCAATCACAGCGCGGGTAGCACTGCAGATGATTTCCAGCTCTGGATAGCACTTCATTATCTGACCTCTCTCCCTGTCTGGTTTCATTACACTCCTCTATTCATTAGGCGATTAATCTGGGCAGACACTTTCATTGATCAAGGGTGGAACACCAGCAGCAGAAGCGTTACGTGATGACAAAGCATAGAAGAAACAGGAATTTTATATGTATGAAAGTACTGTTCCACTAGTCCCCTTATGTTGACCCCCCTAGGTTGTGTGTACATACCTGGATATGAAGACATTGACTATAATAGCACTCTGAAACAAGATACTGGTTCATCCAGTTGTTAACAGCAGTGATTGGTGAGACATCAATAACTCCGAGGAGAGCCTGCAAATGAGAAATACTCATTTTACAGACATCACCTTAACCCAGTGGTCTCCAATCTTTCTGAACACAGAATTGCTTTTAGAATCTAAATTCCGTAGAAGATCTATGTCTAAAATGTTGCTTTCTTACCAACTCGCATATTGTTAGAGTGACACCTGTGTTTGCACATTGTCCACCAGTGTTTTGATGTCCAGGTTTTAGTCTGAGGCAAGCAGTCTATTGTAATCCATCAAATGGGCGTCTGTGAGGCGAGTGCGGTATTTTGTCTCGCACCCTGACCTAGCTCCTATCCCATGATCTCCATGTCAAGTCGAGATCAAACCCACTGATAGCTGACAAAGCAAGGGAAGGCAAGACCACTCTGTGATACACAGCCCATAATGATGCCGAAGGAGGCTTCTCAGGTGCTCCATCGGTTGTGTGTGGAACCGGTTTTTGAAGTTTTTCTTATCCACGTACCTCATTCACCAACACTGAGATTTTAAAATGCCTTTTGACCGCTAAGCTTTCATCTGAATCGTGTTGTTTATAGAAGAACATCAATTTCACATTCACATTCAATTTGTGATGCCATACCAAATGTAGCATTACTACTCATGGGCACGATCTGGTGGACGGATGTGGCAAATACTCTTGTGTTTACAATTAGTGAAGAGAAGTTCATTTTCCTACTCCCAATGGAAATGATAGGTTTTCACTGTCTTCTTTGATGGCCCTGGTTCTATGCTTGTCATTTTGATAAGCTATTTGGCACTTAAAAACTACTATTAAGGGCTTTCACTCCATGATTGCACTTTGATAATGACAAGCAAAGTCATTTGATTCAGACAGCAGCAGCATGCTTCATTTATAGATAGCAAATTGATTGGTTTGAATATAAATAGTTTCTGACTGGCCTGAGCTTTTTAAATTTTGCCTTTTTCATTTTGTTTCATTCTGTATCTGCAACCAGTGACGGCAGTCTTAACTACTGCAACCTTATAGCAGCCAATGCTCTTCAATGTTAGTTTGACAGAAAATGGTGCAGTCAGCTGTTTAAGTCTCCAAGATCGAACAGCCAATCACAATCGAGCAGTGGTTTACGTATTTGACGTTTTAAAGCTTTGAAGCTTGTAAACAGAGCTGAAAGGTTATATTGCTGAGTCCGTCCATTTCAGAGGCCTGAGACACAGGCTAAAATGGAAATAGATGGCACCTCAAGCATTAGCATTTTGTTTTCCTTACCTCCTCTCTTTCTTTCCCTCACATCTCTCTTCCTCTCTCTCTCTCTCTCTCTCTCTCTCTCTCTAGCTTCCACACTGCAGTCAGTCGTCTGCTCCAACGACTCGCTCTTCTACTTCGTCTTCTTCTACCCATTCCCCATCTTCGGCATCCTCCTCATCGCAGTCCTGCTGGTGCGCTACAAGGCCCGCAGCTCCAGCAAGAACCAGGAGGGCAAGAACGGCGCCCCCTTGCTGTGGATCAAAGAGCCGCACCTCAACTACTCCCCCACCTGCCTGGAGCCCCCGGCTCTCAGCCTTCACCCCGGCTCTGTGGAGTAAAGGCGCCCCCCTGTCACGGAGGAAGCCACCAGGAAGGCCTGGGCTTGTCTGAGCGCCCGGCCTGGGCTGTCACCGCTGTGTCAAAGCTGTCAAATCCGTCCACACATCTCCGCCGCCTGTGGCTGGAGCCCTGGGTTGCTTCTCTAATTTACAAGGAGGGCCATATCTGCCAGACTTTTTTTTTTTGGTTAACGTTCGCCATGTGAGCTCTCCCTCACCGCAACCCTCCCCCAGCCACAAGGCCACCTCTGGTCTGCTTCATGGGTCATCCATGGACAAAAAAAAAGATTGTCACTTTGCCAAAATCAAGTTCAAATTCTGTTCTTCTCCTTCAATGTAAACTGCTGTTGGATGTCCTTCGAGGTTTAGCGTGAAGTCCGATTCTCTTTCTGGTTGCTTGATGGTTTGTTTTTTTTCTTTTGTATTCGTTTGTCACCATTTCAATTATTCTGTCACATTTTTATATCGCTGTGACTTTTTCAGTGAACCACAGAATGCACCGTTGGTCTGAGCTGTTGGAACACAGACACATGGAAACAATAACAGCATAAAACGCTTGTAGGAAACACTTTGTCCGCCTGTAAGCCTAGTCAGGAATGGAGCAATGAGAGGGATCCTGTGTCCATGTTAAGGCTGGAACATAAATGCTGTTGTTTCAAAGCAACTGAAGGAAACAAACTGTGGAATGGGCTGGTGGTCTGTGCCAAAGACCCAGAGACACTTGGTCAAATGCTTTCACTTTGGATTATCAACCACAGGCAGTCTTGTCAGGCTGAAGGCAACTGGGACATCTGCATTAACTATACTTGACTCCACCGGATAGTGAACACACAGTCATGCCTCTGAACTGTACTATTTCAAAACCCAGAATTTGTGGAGACGAGGCAAGAACTTTAACAAAGGCAGTGGTTTGGGTGGATGTTCTGATAAGATTATTAGCTGTAGGTGTGTAGGTGAGTGTGCTAGGTATGAGGGAAAGAAGAGTTCTTCTTGCTCCATCGTGTTCCTCTTTGCTAGAGCTGGAACCAGGCTGGCTCATTATTCCCCTTTTCCGCTCTGGTGCTCGAACCAAGCTGGCTCATTATATGCCTTTTCCAGTATAGAGCTGGACCCAGGGTAGCAGGAGTTGGAGCCACAGCTGGCTGACCTGCTGCAGCATGGTTAATTTTTCATTGCATTTCTCACTATCAGAGCTGTAGCACATGAGGCCACTCTGACTGCTACTGTGTACCCAGATTGAGACAACTGCCTCGGCTTTGTCTGCATTCCAAAAAAAAAAAAAAAAAAATGAAGGTCCATATTGCGTTTGTCCATCACTGATGTTTGTGGGTCATTTGCTTTCCCTGTTCCATGTTTACCTCTTCAGTTTCTCATGCTGTCACCAACAAAAACAACATAGTTACACAGCTTGCCAACTCTATCCACAGCTCACTTGTATAGCCAGCATCAGTAATGCTGGCAGACTGAGCTGACATTGGTATGAATAACACAAAAGACAATGGAAGTAAACTGAGCTAAGAGAGCCAGACTGCATTACAGTGGAAAAGGGGTGTAATGGGCCAGGATGGGGTTGGGGTGGGTGGTGTCGGGGAGGTTAGAGGAAGCGAAAAGGCTTCCTCATCAGTGCTGATAATGTGCTGATAATCCTGTCATCTTCTGAGACGGACGGTCCCTAAATATCTCCAAAGCGGATGGAGCTGACGTGCCGGCCCTATGTCTGCCAACCTGCTGCTGTGTCATCTGTTCCCTTTACCTGGAGAGCAGAAGGCAGAGATTAAATCTCGCCGCAGATTTGGCGGACGGGGTCTGACTAGCATCCTTACCATGGCCAAATGTGCCGAGAAAAGCGCTAAGGGGAGGGAGAACCAGTCTTGGTTTTCCGCAGTTGATCAGAATGTGAATGTGATATGACATTTCAGTGCCAATAACGTTTTTCTTTTTTTTTGCTTTCGTTCCTCTGGAACTACTCACCACAATCCAGAAATAGGAAGAATGCGTATCAGCTTAAAGACTCCATGGTCTGCAGATCGGACAACCTGCCCCTTTGCCATTGGTCTATGGGATATGTGAGCACACGAAGGGCCACTTTGTAGTTCAGGTATTGAGGCGCTTCAAAAAGCAAGGGGAAAAAAGCTTAGGCCATCTGCTTTTGATTTTTTTTTTTTTTGGTTTGATATCTGCATAACACTTTTGTGCAGTCTTAAAATAAAAATTGTGTATAACAGATGAAGTGATTGTCAGACCACATTAGAAATGGAAGCTTAGATATGTATTGGCAAACAGGGCAGAAAACATGTGCCACTTGCCCAGAAAGGACACAGAGAGACACTGCCACATGACTGGACAGCAAGCGGCCATGCAAGCGGCCATGTTGTGCCAGCCTCCCATTAATACAAATACACATTGTATACACCTCTTGACAGTCACGATGTAAGCAGGACGTTAAATTTGACAATACAGACACTCCAGAATGACATGTAGATGGTTTAGTTTTATTTCATTCACTTACCCCAAACACAGTAATGCATATGGGATGGTCTAGATGGCTTCAATCCTTCAGGCACCTGGCCACATGCACCATCTGCTGTCACAAACCTCCACCACATGGTGTACATTACTGTGTTGTGCTCTCAGATAATCAGAAGTGATGACTATAGAGGTAAAAAAATACTAGATTTTTTTTTTCCAAGCTGTTCAAAGCAACAGTCACATCTGAGACAGAGCCAGGAGGCCATGATGAATTGGGTGAAATCAGTCAGTCTAGAATTTTCTTTTTTTTTTAAAAAAAAGAAAAAGAATTTTTGCTTCTTTTTAAAATCCATATCTACTATACATAGAAGTGGCTATGGTTCTATGAGGGTTAGGTTCCTGCTTCAGCTGTGCCTGTTTGTTCAACAAGCTGGCGTGAGGCTCAGAAACAGAACAAATGTAGTTATTTTTTATTTTTATGGTGAAAATACCACAAGCCATTGTTTGCCGTGAGTAATTTGTGACAAAATGTGTCAACTTGAAACTATTTATTGAAATGTACTGTAATGCCTAGCTTAGAATACGTAAAACTTCATCGATGGGCAAATCTCTGTGTGGACATCATCTCAACCGAGCACGGTGAAGCGAATCCATCGCTGTAGACACACGCAGCCAGGACGAGGGAAATGGCTCACGGAGGCGAAAGGCGCAATTTCGGTGGGGTTCACGGGCGAGACCGCTTTAGGTAGTCGACAGACAGGACTGTTTGAGCCATACTGTAAATGCATCTGAAGTTAGCTTCACACACCTCAGTGAAAGTCTGCTTTCTGCTGTTTCTTTTCTCTTCTGTCAACATATATATATATATATTGCATGGAAAAGCTCGAAACATTTTGATGTTTTGTAGTTTTACATTTGCCTACAGAGGTCTTGCAAGTGTGTCATAGGAGGTTTTGTTTTTGCGGAAACTTGCATCAGCAGTGGTAACTTCTCCATTTCCTTGGCAGTGTGAAGATTCTATGAGTTTTATTGATTCTAATTCCTGTGTGAGATAAGTCACATGGAGTAAAAAAATTAAAATGTCCAAAACATATGGATGTTTTCTTTGCGCTGGCTGCCAAACAAAAAAAAAATATGATTGAACTTATGGGTTCCAAACATTATTAATAGTTAATGGTCCTTTATAAGGTCTTTGCCTGCACCAGGGAAATGAAGAGAGAGGCACTGAAGTTTGTTTTTACAGAACAGCTGTTGGTCCAGCTGTACGGAATCACTCTCAGTTGTATGTTGTATTATGCACCCAGCTAACTCTGTGTTCTGCGGGGGTTACCATAACGTTTGGAGAACGCATTGTTGGCTCGTGTACAGGCTTCAGAGTTGCTGTTAACATTGTGGTGATGCGTTCAGTTTGGCCATTGTGGTTCTTTTTAAATGTTGTATTTTCTATTGTTTTTAAACTGCATTTGTGCAGAACTCGTGCACTGAATTTAAAAAAAAAGAAGGTCTCAGCTTTTTTATGCTTTTTGGTACTATTTGTGTTCATTTTTTGTTTGTTTTTGTTTATTTTTTCAATTGTAGAAGTCAAACCGTGGAAGAAATAAAAGGCAGTTTGGATCACGTTGTTGCAGTAAAAACATAAAGAATTCGTCTGTATTTTGTTTTTTATTTCACATTCTTTACATCACTGTCATCAATGCCTAACCCCACTCCAACAGGGACTTTGGCAGGAAATGTCTCATATGTGTGTATTATAACAATACATATTTTCCTGGTGGCTGTGGATGCAGACTAAATATGCTGTTTCTAGAACTGGATAGAGCTGGACCACTTCCAGCAAAGTGCTCATAATGGTAGGAGACCATAATGGAGGATAAATGATTGTTAGCCACATGGGTGAGTATCAACATATTGTTTTAGAAGGGGAAACAACCTTCTCTTTTAAAATGTCTGCCCTATTACAGAAGAAAGGCTTGTGTTTTTTGTCCTTTGACACAGAGTTGAGCATTCTTCCTGTAGATCATACACCACCTGAATGGTACACTCAGATTTTTACACTGTGTTGCTTACTGGAAGAAAAGTTTTCAGTGTGACAGTGCAAATTTGGGGATACAAACCCAGTTTGTGTATATCTGAATCTGCTTGAATAGTGGCATCCTGCAGTACAGCGAACCCAGCTGGTCTTAGTTTACCAATTCTTTTTAAATGCGCAAAAAGAATCTTCTCCTGCAGTGATCAGTCCCTATGCTCTCAGCGGGAAGTACTTCACTAGATTCATTTGTGTTCATTGCCAGAGGAGACACTTGATGTGTGGTCCTGTGACTGATGGTGCAGGTCTGTGTGCATGTGCGTGTGCATGCACGTGTGTTTCGGTATCTTCCAGGCACCATTTCAGGACACGCTGCTGTGGGGAGCTGGGAGACTTGGGCACTTCTTCTGGGAGGCTTGGAGAGTCCTTCTGTGCTGCCAGGTTGTACGCTCATCACAGACTGCAGGGATATGATTGCCTGAGGGAGAGCAGCTGTGTAAGGCCACTCAGCTGAAGCTGCTCTTCCTTTGACACTGTCACTGTCAGCTCAGATACGAGCCCACTGACTGACTGACTGCTCTTACCATTTGCAAAGCCCTCTCAGTAGAACAGCTGAGTGCCAGTACAGTGACACTTCTTAACAGCTTATTAGCATAGAAAATCACACAAACAAGAAAACCAACAAAAAGAAGCAATATTTAAAAGCAAACAAATGTGGTATTTCACACAGAATGTTCTTTTAGGGACGCATACACACAAAGGCAGCAGTCTAATTATGGAGTCTAGAAGAATCGCCTGTACTGACTGGTGTGTGAAAGGCAGGTAAGGGCAGCAGAACTAGCTGTAGAAATCCTGCAAGCCTGAGTGTAATGAAGCACAGACATAGAGGAGCAGAGCACTGTCAGAAGTGGAAGGCAGCTGGAACTCAATACCAAATGAGGTGTGAAAAAGTCTTACGATCTGTATAGAGGCAGTCTCAAATGACATGTCCTGAAACAGAACAAGGAGACGAGGAAACCTCCCTAGCTCTAAACAGCAAACCGATGTCCAAATGGAAATGTGTATTTGGAGCAAACCTACAGCCAAGGTCGGCCTTTCCTTAAGCGAAGAACAAAGTGCACTTACCTCCTCTTTTAGAGTAAGAACAGGAGATATTTCATCACTGGCTTGTGGCGTAAAGGGAACCCAATGGGTGAATTTGTGCTTGAACCGCGAAAAAGCCCAAGTTCCACTCATTGTCATAATTAGCTTCATTTAGGGTGATTGCAGCTCTGCGATCTCCGGCTCCTAATGACCAAGAAGAGGCAGCGTAGTAGCATGTTCAATTATTAACAACAGAGCTCTTTGACTAAACGAGCCCTTGCTCATCCATAATTCAGCTCCCTTCAGAGGGAAAGCGATTAGACGCCTGATGAATCCAACTGAACCTCCATGGAACCCTGGACTGATGGTCTCTGATGGAATGTGGGGGGTTGGAGCCATTTAGATTTTTGGAATCCTGATGGAAAGTCCAATTACAAATCCCTGTGTTTTGGGGTTGTTAAACTGTAAGTTGAGAATTTGTAGTTGGACGTGAATGTGTACACTCACGGGGGGACAATAACATTAATGATCATTTTGTCTGTGGGGCAATAAAGGTTCTGCCAATCAATGCCTCGTAACTAATCTCCCCTCTGTTGCCCTCACAAGAAATTACAGAAGATGATCCATAGCTACTCATTTAGCCCTTTGTTTTATCAGAGAGGATTGAATTTCATTAAACTTTCAAGCGTTTGATTTACATAGGAAAAAACATCCTCTTGTGTGGTGGTTTTCCCTCAAGGGTTTCATTCACTCAAAGAAGTGGATTCAGCTCAGCATGTCTTTAATCATAGGAATGAAAAACTGAGTGCTATTCTGTGTGTGCATGCATACATGAGTAAGTGTGCATGTGTTCATTTTCATCTGTGGTGGTCCACCTTTAAAGAGGAAAAACAGCGAACCACACATGTACCAGCTGAACCGCACAAAGAAAGAAAATGTCAACGGAGCGGTGCTTAAGGCTCTTATGAGTCTGTCTAAAGAAAGAGAAAATGTCTGTATGCAAGAAAGTCCATAATGTTTCATCTCATCTACAGGCATGGAAATGTATGTCATGAGATCAAAAGTTTACAGATTTCTGACAGCTAACACCATTTCCTAATTTTTCCTGAATTATTATGATCAATCTTGCAATGCGCAGTTTACGTTTCTAGTGTAAATGTAAACACAACAGTTTAATTTTAAATCTAAAAGACAGGTTTCATGTTCTTGGATAGATTTCATGGCTAATGTTCCCCAATGTAATAGGTAACATTTTAAAATACAGTGCAGTCATAAATACTGAAAAAAGTTTAGTATGGATTTTTTTCAATATAACAACTCTAGCTAATACTCTTATAACTCATTTACTAACTAAACATCATTGTAAAATAATATTTTGGACTCAGCATCAATAATATGGTTTATAATAATCTACATTGCAGTTGTTGGTACTTTATTAACTGTGTATGGCTGAGCCATAATGTGTTTTTAAAATAATTCCTCTTTCCACTGACCTTGCCATTTTGGTAAAGTAATGACATTTCAAGTGAATCAATAGTTCACTAGCCCCACAGCTTACAGAGGACAGAATTGAATTTGAAGGTGCCTTAATTGAATGGCTTGTAGAAACACTGAGAGCTATTGACAGGTCAGGGGTGTAAAGTGTCTTGCAGCTCAGGTTCACATACTGCTACATATATTTCGCTATCAACTTGAATTTACTTATCCCCATTGATTTATCTAGAATAAATTGGGTGTCTGGTGTCAAACTGTTTCTACCACGAGAATGTAGTCTGCCAGTTAATTCTGGTAATAAGAGGCAACTGAGCCCTGACAATGAGAGTCAATTTGTCTGTTGGTCTGTCAACAGACCTGGTGGGTCCTGTAGGGCATCTACAGCACCAGTCAAATGTGACATCCCTGAAAGCTGAGAATGTTCTCTCATCTTATTGTCCTTTCAGATTTGAAAATTTGATTGGATGGATTTTTTGCTGTTTTGTTTCTTCAATATTATTTGTTTTACAAGAGCAAGTGATGAATAGAAGTAGCCCGCTATGTCGAGAAGCATTTTGCTGTACCCTGATCATTCTGGTTACAGAATGGATGAGACAGAAGTGTATAGATAATATCAGCCACCATGGGTGAGAGTGTTGGTGTTAGGGATAGGGTTAGGGTTAGCAATCTAGCAATTAGTGTCAGATACATACTGATAAATTCAAAATCATGCATGAAGCATTCAGACATTACAAGGACAGGCAGGCAAGCACTGGTAAGAGAGTAATAAGGGTGTTCTTTCTGTGTCGTGCCTACAGTATAATTTTCGTGCCAACAGAGAATGAGTTAAGAATAAGTGGACGCAGAATAACGAGAAGGTGAGCAGGAAGGGAGTAGCGGCTGGCTGTAGGGAAGAAACGGGATAGTCTGTTGTCTGCTGTCTGTTGTCTGATAGAATCACAGGGTATAATGACATTTTTCCCTCTCTCCAAAACACACATTTCCCAGGAAAGAATGCCTTCCAGCAGCTCCAGTTTAAGGAGCAACATACTACAGTAGCATTCACTGACTCTTACAGGAGAAATGTGTTTTTGTTCGATTATAAATAAATAGTCTCACATGGCAGTCACAGGGAAATTTGTATTAAAATTAGACTTGTACTAAAAACACTTGAAGCCTTTTCAAAGCTGGAGACGGAAAGTGTCTGTAGAGGTGTGTGATGAGATAGCATGCTATTTTGAGTCTGGAATGTCAAGCTTTTCCCAAGACATTCTTCTCTGCCTCTGCTTCTGACTGCATCCCCTACCTCCCTGCCTCTAATTACATCCTTAAACCTAACCGAGAAACCTTTCTTTAATTACAGGATATGTGAACTTAAGTAACCACTACAGGTTAAGAAATAAATTCCTCTCACAAGTCCATGAAACATGTGTGTCGAGCAAAAATAGGACCTCATCTCTAGATGTATATCCAGCATGAAACGTGAAAGAAAATGCAAGGTTGTGCAGGTAGCATGCCACCAATGGTGGTGGGTTGTCATGGAGACTGTTAAAAGAGCACTTATTTTGGTAGTATCTAAATAAAGCTAAAGAACTCTGATTCAGAACTCTAGGGTGAAATGAAAGAAAACAGAGTGATGCTGTACTGTAGATGCCTAACTCAAACTATCACTCCTTTTACCCCAATGAACTCAGGTATATGTTTTATTAATAAAGGAACAGAAGAGAGGAGTAAGTGGAGTTAAAGTTTGGCTTCCGGGAGTAGTACCCAACAGCATACTAAACTCAGCCGATAAGAAGTTCTGGGCGAAGCTGAAGTCCTGGCACAGATCAGATAAATGTCTTGAATCTCAATAAAGATTAAAGCAAACCTTATTTTTCCCAGATTATTCAATAAATCAATCACAGTCAATATTTCACAGAATATATTGAATAATGTTTGAATAATATTAACAGAAATTGAAAATACCTTAACATTGGCATGTAGTCATTTAGCAGATATTTAATCTAAAGTCATTTACAGGCCCATTATGAGAAGCACCATCAGGTGCAACTAACAAAGAATAATAGTTAACAGAACAGAGAGAGTAGCAGTACAATTGAAGTTCAGCACATAACAACATTTAGCTTACATACAAGGCAATGTAGTGGGACAGAGTGCATTAGTAACATGACATATAGTGCTAAAGACAAAGTTAGAATATGGAGATTTGGAGAATAATGTACAGTGAGGATCAGTCTGAGGAGGTAGATACTGCTGTGGAATGAAGGAGCAAGAATGCCATAAATGCAAGATTTTATCATATGTGCAGGTACAAATGTGGTCTAATCTCTCAATATTTAAATAAATATGTCAAGTGTGACATGGGATAGAATGCACATTAAACTACATATTAAGGCAGAGACACGTCTAATTATTTTTGCTTGATACTGTTCTGCAGTTTTCAGTGCTCATACAAATACTACTTGTTGTGATGACATTATGCAAGGGACCTGAGGGTCCTGAGTAGTCAGCTTGTATTATTGTGGTGACCGCATGTTCAGATCTCAGCCAGATACAGATATACAGATACTGATTAGATTAATCTGGACCAAGCATGTTTTATTACACTTTATAGCTTCAACTGTTATCACTCTGGGTAAATTGATTTGATTGATTGATTGTTTAACTTGTTGATTGATTTCCTACATGTGACTGTTGATTCATTGGTGGAAAAAAACAACCCAAAGAAAACTAGAGAATATTCCTTTAATGCAATCTTAATTTGTTTGAACTGTAACTCCTGGAGCAAATCTCCACCTAACTCTGCACTGCACAGATTAGTGCTGCTTTTTGCAGGAGTGTATGTGCTGAACTGGGCCATGCACAGTTATATAAACATTACTCACACTTGCATTAACCATCGCCTGGCATGCAGCCTCTTGGCCAACCTCTATTACAGCAGGGAGGAGTCCACCCACTAGAGCAAGAGACAGGAAGAAGACCTGCCTCAGACCATGGCAGGCCCATCAGAGATACACACTCCAGGACCGCTCAGGACCACCTGTCACTCTTACGTGTCCATAGTAGTAGATAGGATAGTTGCATGCACATTATATTAAACTGCACTTTGGATATGAAACTGCTTTTAGCAGTGGCAAGATGGAGTATGGTTAGTGGTTAGTCATTAGTGGTTGGTGAAACCCGATTTAAGTTTCAAGAGTATTGTGGTTTGGACATCTGTCAACTGCTTTCCACTGCTGGCCTGGTTGAGTTTCCACTGGATTTTCCATGGACCACCCCAGGAAAAGCAAGGTAATATAGGCATGGGTATTAAAACCAGGTTACAGCAGATTGAAATATCCACTGATAAGCGCAAACCAGGAAGTAGTCATGTACACAAACAGAGATAATTAGTCCCTGTCAGGTATGGTGAGGAATTTGCCCAATGCTTCTCACAAAACAGAACAGAAGACACAAACTCAGCCTTGGCCACAAGCACCACAACCTGCTCACAAGAGTCTCCTATCATCACCAGCACACCTGTTTTTAATATGCCTCTGATTAGGCAGGTGTGGTCAATTAACCAATGACTGGCTTCACGGCGACAGAGCTAATTAAGATAACAAACAGTTACACAATTGCACTAGAAAAAATGATCTCCTACTGGTAGGTTTAAATTAGATTGAAGACAAAAGGCCCTTGAAAATTTAACAATATCCTTCTCAGCTACACTTGTATTATACTCATCAGCACACTTGTATGTTCACTCCCACACATGATTTCACCACAACAAGCACAAAGACACTGCAAACAGTGTGCCAGGCCAGTAACATTAATCATACACACAACACATAAATTCTGTTTTAGTTAACACTTGTAGTAATAGTAGCCATGTTGTCATGGCAATGCAATAGTTTTGGAAGTCAAAGCAGCAACAAGGAAGCAACTACAGGAGACATGACATTTACTTGCTAAACACCAAAACAGACAATGGTGGTAAAAACTGAGAGAATCCACAGCAAATGGAAAATATAAACAAAACCAAACTAAATAGCCAGTCCTTGATATTCCCTCTATGTCATCTACTGTCACTTAATAAATGAATCTGCACTAGCTGCCTCGCCTCAGTGTGAATCAGTACTGATTTTGTTTTGTAAACCTGTAATCGAAATGTAACTGTGGCATAGAGAAACACTGATGTATGAGCAGCTCTGGCTCTATCTTAGAGTTCATTGGCCTCTGTTGGCCTCAACTGGCCTCCAGCAGTCCTTGATGTGCACAGGATTAAAGAGGCTAAGATCTGTGTGAGCTTGTCGTACCATGAAAGTGATCATCACCTGTTTCTCTGAACTCTCAGAGGACCAGGGAAGCAGACACTCTCATCCCATACTTCTGCCTTTCTCCTTTACATTGTCTTCATCCAAGTTTCCTTCACCCCCGGGGCTGAAAGTGAATCTTCACTATGCCCACACAGACAGGAACCTCTGAAAATTGCCACCAGGGCTTAAAATGTGCCAAGAATTAGCAAAAAAAACTGGGAGAGAACAAGCCCAGGGGAATTATATGCCTATTTAAGGAGAGCTGACTTTCTAATATCAGCATTGAGCCTGTTCCATTTCCCTGCCTCATACAGTAGAGTCCTTTTTCTGTCGTTAAGCTTGAGGCTGATCAGAAAGGTAATTTGTAATATTATTTCAACTAATTAATGCTTTTATTAATTCATGCACTCTAACTCAATTAAGTCTTTATCCCTAGATCATCTTCTTGCCACTGTTTCATAGGGCAAAACGCATCGCCAAGGCTCCTTGACTGTATCTGACTGAAATCATGGAAGAGCAACAGAGTCGTTGCTGTTGTGTGGGGTTTCCTGGGAGGTCTGTGGAGACTAGTCAGTGCAGACTCCCCAAAGAATTCCCCCCACACTGCCATTATGGAGTGTGTATAAAAATACAACAATCACAGCTACTTGCATAAATGGACTTAATCTTTGCATTCTCGCATTATTGCAAGTATTACATTACTTTCAGTTTGTGCAATTACCAGAATATCTTTTTATTGGTTTTGTGCTCATTTACAGTAATTGCATTTGGACATTTTCAATCAGAAGATTATTTTAAAAGCATATTAGTCCAGTTGATTTGTAGCTTGCGATTTTCTGTAATGATAAAGCTGTCATATTATTTTTCTGCTTCAATCATAGAAATGTTGCAGTAATAGTTC
This sequence comes from Megalops cyprinoides, assembly GCF_013368585.1. Classification (NCBI taxonomy): domain Eukaryota; kingdom Metazoa; phylum Chordata; class Actinopteri; order Elopiformes; family Megalopidae; genus Megalops; species Megalops cyprinoides. Next base: position 12,091,350 of record NC_050596.1, read on the forward strand.
TTGCTTCCACAAAGTGTAATGGCTAATATTTTACTTCTGTGTTTCTGCACTAATTGAATGTCCTGTCAGAAAAATGAAAGTATGGAGGAGGATGGGAACCTCATATCTCACAGCTCCAGCCTCAGATGACGAAGGAGCAGATGATGATGAGGATGATGATCACAAATGGTTGAATTATTGCTGTGTAACCCCCTTCTGACTAAAGTAATTCCGCACATTTCAGTAATCCATTGTCCCTCACCGTTAAAGTCTGAAATTCAATGTCTGAAATTCAGACTGTATTTCAGCTGCTCCATTTCTAATCTGAAAGCAGATGGATTTAAGATGTGAGGAGAGAGAGAGAGAGAGAGAGAGAGAGAGAGAGAGGGGAAAAATGCTTCAAGCAAATGATATCTGGGATAATAGGATTATACGCTATTAAGACCATATTTGAGAGCATACCCACACTGAATTATATATACACATAGATTAGTCTATATGCAACACTCTAGAATGTTCAGGAAGTAATGAATAGAATATTCAAAGGCCCCACAGCAACAGAAATTCCCCGTGATAGCTGAGAGCCTCAGAAGAATCCTTTCCCAAAAGCTAAATGTAGCAATGACAGAAAGCTGATGGAGGAGCCCAAGCAAGGAGGGTGAGCGAAGTGAGGAAGAGAGAAGACAAGTCAGGCCAAAGAATTCTGTCCTAATTGAGTATTTGATCACAAGCCAGCAAAAAGACGATTATAACAAAAAGACTGATAAAGGTCAGGACAAGGACCTATGTAGAACTTAGTTTTATAAAATTAAAAAAAATTATTCCATGAACATTTGTATATTGCATATATACAAGTACTGCATAACGTGAGTGAATCATGGAACAAATATATTCAGAGAGGGGCAGTGAGGAGACTAGGTTTATCCCCAAAGGATTTTTGGTAAAAGAGGAGAGTAGAGTATTATTGTAGAAGAGAAGCAGATGATGAAACAGGAATGAAGTCAAAGAAATCGCTTAGAAAAATTACGTTTATTCCATCCAGAGGAGACAAACACACTGCAATCTGTGTCAGGAGCAACAATCTCTAACTATAAATATCATTCTGTAGTGTTAATTCATTTCCCAGAAACCCCTGAAATGTTCCACTGCTTGGCTCTCCCTGAGTGAGGCCAGCTCTTAATTTTTTATCAACCTGGGAACAAAGTGCTTCTCCAGGCCTCCTGCATTGTCCTGTCATGAATATCTCACCACAAGAGGGAGTTCCAGAGCTCCCTCCAGCTCCAGATAGTGATGTAAAAATAGGAATGCCCTCCTCCCTTTTTTAAAGAAAGTGAAACTTGTTGTTTCAATCTACAGTGCAAACAAAGATGGCAAAAATCTCCCATCTGTCAGACTCTTCCATTATATTTCCCTGTTGTCTCCTCATTTTATACTAAACAAATAATTGCAGCTGGCAAAAGGTTATGCAGGATTATAAGGGAACCTTTCCATTGTTACTGTGCTCTCTCTCTCTGTCTGTCTCTCTCTTTCTCTCTCTTCTAATCACATCCACACAAAATGGAGATGGTGAGGTTTTGGTGTTGAGGTTGGAGCTGTGGGAGACAGCCATTAGTTGCTGGTGCTTGAGGTGCAATGCTATGCGCTCAGGTCAGGCTGTCACTGTGTGTCTGAATGATTTATGTAACTGATAGCTGGACGATGTCCATGATTGCTCACAGCAGCACACAGGTGCAGGCTCTTTGTCACATGAACACAACATTCTAGGGTGCCCATTTTCAGGGTGTTCACCAGCTAGCTGCTGTAACTAAGCTCAGAAAGATGCTTTTCATCAAAGTGGTTTGGGGACTGTGACATAGAGTAGTGCAGAGTGAAACACAGAGCTCAGAGGGGAATGTAATGGAGGGTAACAGCGTTCTGAGGGGTGTGTAACACTGTGTCACAGAGTGCACAGGATAATGTAACACAGTGACATGAATGCCACATTACACATATGCAGACCTTTCTTGGTACTGTACCACTGTTCTACTGATCAGCCGGCTCAGACAACATACTGCAGCTCCTGTGCAATTGAGAAATTGTGTGTATAATCCAATAAAAGAGTACAGACAAAACACCACTGCTTTCATTAAAAGTCCAAAGTGCATACGATACAGAACTGTGTGCAGTATGCACCGACAAAATGCTGATCTTTCACACTAATATGTCTTTGACTGAATAATCATTGAACTATTCCTTAAACACACACAGCAGGGATGTCAAGAAAAGAAAATAATGAATGGGGGAGGATATGGTCAAATAGCCCAAGGCTGCTCATTTAATGTTAGGCTAAATGGGATTCTGGGTAAATTTGTTTTACATTACATTACATACAATATTTTACAAGCACATATAAACATTATTATTATTATTATTATTATTATTATTATTATTATTAACAGGCTGAGTTCACTTTGCAGTGAAACAGTTTACAGTCCAATAACAGAAAGACTGGGAAGTGAGAAAAAGAGGCAGTGAAAGCAAAGGAAAAAAGCTAGGCAAGGCATCAAAGACTTTTCCCATCAGGGATCTTTGCTTTACTTTGTTGTCTTTCTTCTTTTACTTTGTAATATGTATTCAGTGACTTTGAGAGGGGAGACTGTAGAAGATTTATCTGTTTTATCCTTTGTGTTTGCGCTGTCTCTTTTGCCCTTCTCTCATCAATAAACAGCAGCCCAAGGACAGTGATTTGTGACTTTCTGGTCTTTGTGTCCTGTCCTGTCAAGCTATACGTATATTTTCAGGAGCATAACCCTGCTTATATGTCTATGGGAAAATAGCTGTTAAAATAAATCCAGTCAGACAGCAATCCTGGTGACAACTGGCTCAAATATAATTTGAAAAATGAACACATATGTTGAAGAGAATTACATAAAAGAGGAATGATGTCTTAGCCACCAAAAGCAATAAAATATGAATATTCAAGTGTGAAGTTTGCAGAGTCGCAGCTGCGGAATATGTGGGGCACACCATGTAAGAATCTTCCACACAGCTTATGAGGAAACCTGGAATACTTCTGGTACAAATACATGCCAGAGGTATACCCTAAAAATGGCATACACAACAAAATCTGCCATCCTTGTCGTCATCCTCGGATAACTGCTGTGGAGACTTCTATGCTAGACACAACACTGATATAGAGAAGCAGAGAGTTGATTAAAATGTCGAAGCAGTACCGGTGTGATGGTCATCAGTTTTAGAATATCAGTGCAGAACATCAATAATCATACATATGTTAGAATATGTTTCATTTTATATTTCCATTTCATGATGGAAGATGGACTTGAGTTAGGGATGAATTTGTGACATTTGTTCATTCTAGTGGAAGAATTTGCTCTGTTTTAAGGTTTTCTTTATTGTTTGCTCAATTGACTTTTTGGGACTCATAAATATTTTCGTTGTAGAATATGCATGGGGCTGTCAACTTGAGCCGTCATAAGTATGGGGTCCCCACAACCATTTTGAGTCTGCACTGATCCCACACTGGTCTAATGTGGGCATGTTATCTGGGACTGGGAACATAAAATGAAGCATACTGTTGAGAAGGTGCTTTTTGCCGAGCGTTCATGTGACGTTCCAATCCAATCTTTCTTTGAATGGATGTATATCAACATAAACACCGCAACACGAACGCCATCCTTATGCAACTGGCCTCCCAAAGACGCACGCTGCAGCCCTCTGGAGTTTGGGCAAACTGAAGAGTAAAGTTTGTTTAAACCCCGCCCATGGTGGGTTATTCTTGGATTCTCATTGGTTAGTGATCTTTGACATAAACTGCGACTGCGTCTTCCCAGGAAGCGGGCAGCGCATGTAAGAAAGAGGTGGCTGTGTTCAAACCTGTACATGACAATGGAAATAGTGCTTTGTGACACACACGGTAAGTGGAGACTGTTAGTTACTGACTGTAGAATCTAGTGTAGATCCAGCCAGCTACACGTGTGGTTACTTAGTGTCGAGTAGCCCGTTGCTAGCTAGTGGTGATGTCACTTCTTATGAATCTAAACTCATGCGTTGCAGTAAGATTGAAATCGCATCAGCTAGCTTGCCACGTTAACTTTGGGCGTTTTCATTTCATCAAAAGCGTAGTAGCTAGACAGGACCATTTTGCAGAGACAGTATGGATGCCGCTAACCAGCCAAACTGTAACGTGCTTCTTGTGTAAAAACTAATACAAAACGTCTTTTGTTGCAAGCAATGCTATCTGAGTTCCCTGTGTTCGTCATCCAGAGAGCCCGTGTTTCCTGAAGACCGGCGTCAGAGATGGGCCGAACAAGGGGAAGAGCTTTTATGTGTGCAGCGCCAGAGAGGGAACGCCGTGCGGATTCACGCAGCCAGCTGAGTATGTGTTTCTGTGGAAAGACGTCACAGTTGCCAGCTTTGGCTGTTTGTAGGGTCTAGTAGTCTTGAAAAGCAGGTGTCACATCTAAATCGCTTCCCCTTAGGGTTAGGGTTAGAATGAGTGTAAGGATTAGGGGTTGGGTTAGGGCTCAGGCTTTTATTTTTGAAGTGTGTTATGGGTTCAGCATTTTTGATTGGCAGGTGACATGAGATGAGATTTTGATACCAGGCTGGCAGCTCTGGTTTATATAGTAAGGACAGGTGCCCGTTTTAGTTTGTACCCAAAGAAATATGTATATACTCCTCCACACCTGATCCTGTGTACATGTCCCAGAACTGCCAAATAAATCCATGTTCGCATAAGCACATTCTGAGGCAACTTTGATGGCTTCCTGTTTTCAGAACCTTGTGTCACTTCTGAGAGGACAGGGGCCAAAATGCTGCTATACAACAGATGACCAGTTCCATCGCAACGCCCACACCTCCCATTTTTGTTCGGTTGAGGGCCCACTTTCCCATGACAATTCAAGCAAAAACATGAGTTGTGCCAAGATGAAGGAGTAGTAAATAACACCCAGCTCCCACTGAGTCCCACATTATGTTCAGCCTTAAATAAACAAAATGGGTGGTTATTCTTGAATTCTTCACTCTGCCACTATGTAGATATCTAGGTGAATAGATTCCATATCTGTGATACTTGTCATGTAGAACACTGTACCCCTGCAACCTAGTGGACCTGGACACATTACCTTCATGTACTGTGTTCAGAGGCTGACACATTTCAAGAGAGGAAGGCAGTGTCAGCTTCATGTTGGCACAGAGAGCCTGAGTAAATTTGTGCATGGTGGATTCTGTTAAGCAGGACTGTATGATAGTAACCCCACCCCTTAGCTCGTGGTATGCTCCAGCTAACAGTAAATTTAAACATCAGTTGATAATACTTTTAAAACGCCTGTAGATTAAAAAGTTACTCATTACAGCCTGGTAACCGCATGGTCCTCCTGGGTCCTGCATAGGTGGCCCATGAAGTCATGTATATTTGCAGTATGTCAGCAAGCTTTGTGTAGGTGAACATGCACACGTTCCCCTCTTCACTCCATGCTTCCAATGAGTGGGGGTGGGGACGCTTCTTATGTAAAGCACCTGTTAGGCTTCAAAATGAGTGTTGTGAATTGTGTCTATAGCATGGCAGAGTAGGTCTTTCAGTGTAGGCACAGAGCAATGCCAATATTACAAAATGTTGCATAAGAGTGCTTGCATAAATCTTTTAATGCACAAGACTTTTCATGCCACTGTATTAGATGCAATGTGTAAGTTGCTCTGGATGAGAATGTCTGTTGTATGTTAATAATTTAATGTAATAATGTATTGAACTTAGAGGCCTGTCTTTACAGATTGCAGTCAAAGTCACTCTTGATAATCACACATTTCCCTTTCAGTTTTATTTTATATTGAATATGCATTAGGGACATTGACAAGGATTGCAGAAAAGGAATTTAAATAATTTAAGTAATCTTAGTGGAGCTGTAGGTTTTTAATGCTCTAGTCAAAGCAGGGCTGTTTTGATGTCTGAGTGTATGGTATTAAGTCACAGCATTGTTGTTGTGTATGTGTTTTCCCAGAATGCCTCCCTCTCACTGCCTACATCACGAAGACTCTCTGGTGGAGCTCCAAGCACTCGTTCAGAGCCAGCAGCAGGGCTGCTACAGGTGTGTGTGTGTGTGTGTGTGTGTGTGTGTGTGAGTGTGAGAGAGAGAGAGAGAGCAAGTGCTTCAAGCAAGTAGGATAAAAATGATAACCGCATTGCCGTTTGTGATGTCTGCCTATATAGTGATAAAATTATGGGGATATTCTGACCTTTAAATAAATCCTCTCTCTTTCCTCTCATAGATTATGTAAACATGCCCCTTTTCTTTTTCTTGTAGGTTATTCTTCCGTTGCGTTTCGGGGAAGAGTGAAGGGAAGAAGTGGTGTGGAAGCATTCCGTGGAAGGGGGTATGCACGCACATACATTTCTTCCTGTGGTGAAGCTGGGAGTGGCAGAACCTTTCTTGTGTTTCAAAGCCAAGAGTGCCAGGCTCACATCTTGGTGATTTGCTCATTCCTTACCCATGATTACCTATATGCCCTATACTGTTAGTTTTACTGTGTTTGTGCAAATGTATACAGACAATTAATTAAGTGAACCAATTAAGTTAGGGGGTTATTGCCTTGAACAGCCTTCCTGTGGACTGAGCAGGTGTCTCATTCAGCAGACAGATGCTATTTGTGAGTGCAGTGTGAGCTGTACGGCCTGGGTTTGAAACTAGCCATGTCATCCCAAAAAAAAATAGCTTACGTTCAAGAGTACAAGAGGATTGAATTCAGGGTTACATAAAGGGGAAAAACAAACATAGCATAAACCTAAACTATATTGATGCTGTGAAGCAGTATTCATGTTTGCAGGCTATGCTCTCGTTGTGATGATTTATTCATGCTGTGATACTGTGATCATGCCATGATTTCACGTGTCTTTCATGATGTAATAATGCAGTAATGTCCTTTCAGTCATGTTGTAACACCGTGTTTATGTTACACCTCGGTCATGGTGTGGTGCTGTGGCTCATTCCTGCAGCCTGAGGCAAAGGGATGGAATCCCCCAGCAGATGGAGAGTCTCAGTGCGCCAAGCTCCCCCAGGAGAGGAATCCATTCAAGGCTCCAAGCAAAACCGGGCAACCGTCAGAATGGAGGATCCTGCAGGAAGGAGGGAACAGCAGGAGTGAGCAAAAAATGAAGGAGAGAGGAGAGAGGGAGCAAGAAAGCCGAAAAGGAGGTGGGGAGAGGAGAAGTAAAGAAGGAGAAGGGGAAAGAGGGAGCGGGCAAAAAAAAGGAGTGAAGGAGAGGGACAGGGAAGGAAAGAGAGAGAGTGGGAGTGGGAAAAGTAAAGAAAGAAAAGAAAAGAGAGAAAGTGAGAAGGGAAAGAAGGAGAGTGAACTCAGGTATGGCGGGAGAGGGGAGGGGGAAGGGGAAGAAGGAGAGTGTACGAGAGGAGAAGAGGCTGGATGTTTGGCAGGGAACAATGAAGGGAGAGTGAAAGTGTCTGAGTCCTGGAGGACCAGGGAGCTTCCTGCTGGGATGAGGGTAAAGAAGAGGGCATCAGGTGAGGCGCAGAACGGCAGAAAAACACCACCTGACAGCACAGCAGGTAGTGTAGAGAGACTTGCGGAGCACACAGAAAGAGGGAGAGCAGACGGGGGAGAGTCCCAAAAATCACATGCCTCACACCCTAAAGTCCAGAAAGAGGGCAGTGTGGGAGCCCAAAACGACCAGCACAGAGGTGGACCACACTGCAGTAAAGAGGTTGAAAAGCATGCTAGGAAGGAGAAGGACCCAGAAAAGGAAGCTCAGAGCAGGAAGAGTGGGGGCAGCAGACCTGCGGAGAGGGATGTCACGGCGCACAGAAATGAGAGACCCAGAGAGGCAGATGCTGAAAAGAGCAAAGCCCAGGGCCTGACAGAAAAAAAACATGCTGAGGAGGAACATGAGGCACGCTGCTCAGAATTTGCAGGGAAGAAGGAGCCTCCATTTCCCAGACAGCAGGGCCAGGGTAGTGGCAGCTATACAAGGGAGAAGCCACTGGAGCTGGATGAGAGGTGCAAGGAGGACGATAAAGACGACGATGTCTTGCTGGTCTCCGTCCAGCCCGGAACCAAGCAGACTCCTCCACAGCTGTCGGCCCCCGTGCAGAAGACCCTGACCTCTTTCCCTGGGTTCCAGCCGGCTTCTCGGGTCCAGGCCCAGCAGGAAGACCCTCGGAGCCTGCACAGCCAGCTCTCAGCCCAGCTCAAACAGAAGAAGGTACAGACCGCGCTTGACCAGCTGACTGACAGACTCACCTGTGCTGTGTTTTTATATCACTGTTAACGAGAAACTCACCAGCAAGGACGGGGCTTAGCTGGTCTCTGTACAGTGCTTACAGAAGGGGTAACAGGTGAAAAATATATTAAATGACAGCTTTTGGGGTATTTTTTTGCTGTGTGAACAGTCTGAAGAGATCATTTGAAAAAGCAGCACTCACACTTTTCTTCTGTTCAGAGTTCTGAAAGTACATGAGAATGCAGCTGAGGGTAAGGTTAATGCGCTTCCTGGTGTTGAGTTTAACCTTCTGTAACCTTCAAGTGACAGCGCTGAAAATGAATTCCTACGTGCTGCCATGATGTCCTCTTTAGTCTGAGGTAACAGGCTGTTTTAAGACAACACAGTGTGTAGTTTCTGTGCAGATGCACCCAGCTTTAGCATCTGTGTGGCTCATCTCATTGTCTGTGTCTACAGCATCAGCAAGTGCACATACCTTTAAAAGTCCATGCCTTACAGCATGACCAGTGTGAACCGAATGTATGTGAACGAATGTTCTCCAGGCGACCCTGTCGGTGGTGAACATCTCCGCTCTGCCCGATAAGGGCGAGAGGCTGAAGGGCCAGGTGAAGGAGCTTGAGGACGCCCTGGAGTCCCTGAGTCTGACTGCTGCGTTGCCCTCTGATGCCAACGGCCCAGGTGGGTCAGCCATTCAAACACTTGTTTAGGTTACAAGCGGTCAACTGTGGTCTAGGATAACTATGTTTTGGGTAGAAAAAAACACCAAACTCTCACTTATTCATTGTATCAGACAGACCAGGTCAGAGAACCACCAGTCCCATTAGCTTATTCAGGGTTATCTATGAACCGCCTAACCAGTGGCCACTAATAGGAGAGATGAGCACTCCCTGTGTTCACCTCTTGGTGACTATTTTAGGGTCAGAGTGTGGCACAGTGGTAAGGAACAGGACTGTTAAAGTGTTAAACTGTAAAGACTGTTAAACTGTTACAGTTTTTGTGTGGGACACTGCTGTGGTACTTTTGACCTCTTTGACTTCAGTTAAATGTGCTGTGCAAATCACCCTGGATCAGAACAACATGCAAGCAAAAATGTATCCCTTGCACTGCTTACCTGAGAAAGCCAGAGACACTGCTGTTGTGTCGCCTGTTACAGAATCGAAGGGTGATGGCAGAGCTGACAAGGTGGCTGCCCCCGTCCCCTCGAACCCTTTCAGCCGTCCCGGTGGCACCATCCTTCTGCCTGACCCCGCCCCCCTCCACACCCAGGTCCGGCAGGCCACTCCCAGCCTCATGGGGCTCCACCTCAGCCAGGGCCCCTCACAGGCCTATGGAGGTCAGTTACTGTACTCTCCATAGAATAAACCCTTTAGTCTGTCTGTTATCGGAGAGGTGTGTGCCTGTAGTCTGTCACTCTTGCTGTGCCCGGTGTTAGTGGGTGGCAGGTGCTGTATTGTCTCTCTGTGTCTGTGTGTCAGGAAACCCTCAGAGCCACGCCCTGTACGGGGGAAGAATGACAGAGAGCAGGATGCTGGCTGTGCGAAACGCCACCACCGAGGCCATCGACCACCTGCACCACTCACTGGAGTCCTGCCCAAGCACGGACGCAGAGGCGCCTGACCCCAAAGGCATCAGGGTGAGACATATATACACACACACACACACACACACACACACACATACATCACTGCAGTACTGCCACCCTCAGCAGACTCCATACACATCATATACAATAGTATAGAAATGATGTATTTCCTTGTATAAAACTGACAATGTAATGACATCGCAGCACCCCTGTTCTCAACTCCCTCCATCCCAGTTGTAAGAGCTTCACATACTGATGTTTCACATAAGCTGTGCCTGCCAGGAGTGAAGCAGGTGCGTTCAGTAGTGTTTTACCAGCATGCACTGCTGTTGTTAGAAGTGAAATTATCGCTCCTGGAGTCAGATTACATCCGCAGTGAAATATTGGGCTTGCTCAGTTTAACTCATTCTCGCACTACAGGGGAACAGCACAGAGAATGTCATAATGGGCATGAATTTGAGTGTGGCTATGCTGTCATGGCAACAATCTCATGGACCTTTTCTTCTTCTTCTTTTTTTTTTTTTTTTTTTTTACCTGGGACAGGTGAACCTGCTCCCTCATCAGAAGCAGGCACTGGCCTGGCTGCTCTGGAGAGAGACACAGAGACCTTGTGGAGGGATTCTGGGTAATTTTCTTATGCATCATACCTGTTTTCCCAAATGAGTCAAGTGCAATGTGTTTTGTCAATGTAAAGGTTTTGTGTTTGTGATTATAAACTGCTTTCTTGTACAGTGACATATTGTCATTTGCAGTTTTAAGTCTTGGCAGTTGGAAGCACAGCACAAAATGTTGTTCCCAGCTTGCATTGCAACACTCTGCCTACCTCTTGTCACACTCTTGCATTACAAGCTGTATCCTACATCATGTGCAGTCCTTTATTTTTGTATATAAATATTAAGCAGTGTATGTTACTGATATATCTCAATTAAAGGAGATGGAATAAAAGACTGCTGTGTGTTAGAATAGTAACCATTTTAGTGGATTTTTGTATCTGGCAATTCCTTGAATGCACAAATGCAAATCACAATGCCCTTTGTATAGTATTCATGCAGTGAACATTTTGTGTTGTGACTGTGTCATTTTACATTCTCTGGCTGGCCCAAAGCTGTTTCTCTAAATTTGTCTGTGGTTTTGTCCTTCCTCCGTGATATCACACTTAAGAGGATAAAGAGCGTGTCTCTGGTCTGACGCAGAGTAGATGTTGTGTTGTTGGAGGTTCACTAGGTGGCACACTTACCCATGCAATGCCTACCTTCGACTAAAGCAATCCATGCTGGAATTTCCCAATGTGTTCAGACTCTCTTGTTTTAGTAGGTCAGTTTTTCTTAATGCATTTGAAAATGTTTTTGCTCCTGCCCCCCTCAGCGGATGACATGGGCTTGGGGAAGACTCTGACCATGATAGCTCTGATCCTGGCTCAGAAGAAGAAGAAGGAGGAGAAGGAAGAGGGCTGGATCTCCAAAAGCGGTGATGACCTTCACGAACACCCAATATAGCATCCTTCTTATCATCCTAAAAAAAGTTCTCCAAACTATAGTCCATCCAGCTGGCAACACTGGCAAGCTGTTTTTGTGATTGGACAATAGAATGAACACCTATGTCAAGTGGAGCTGTGACATCGAACCAGTCAGATCTTGGTTACTACAATTTACTGATTTCTTGAAAATTTATACGGGCTCCTCTCATGATGCTGTGAATGGGTGATTCTGTGTGAAAATAAAACATGTGACAAGTGTCCATGACATTTTAGACTTTCCTGAAATTCAATGCATATAGAGGTCTTTTGGAGGAAGTTTTGACATTCATATTCACATCTATAATTTGACTTATCTAAATGTATTCAATAATAATAATAATAATAATAATAATAATAATAATAATTAATAATTAATTAATAGTAATAATAATCAATTAAAGTGGGCATTTTTGTGTCATTTTGATGCCATCCTGAATATTAAATACATGGGTTGACTTGAACAAAGCCCCTGTCTGCCATCACCAGTCTATGGTTGTATTGCTGGAGTTTAACAGATGATTTTTTTTTTCCCTCAGTGAGTCAGTGTCCGTATGCTCTGTGCTTGTCTGAGTCAGTGTCCATGGCCCCTGAGCCTGAGTGAGTCACTCCCCCTGTGTTCTACGCCTTGCTGAGTCAGTGTCCATATGCTCTGCACAGACTCAATCCTCATAGACTCCCAGGGCACCCTGATCATCTGCCCCGCCTCCCTCATCCACCACTGGAAGAAGGAGATCGAAAAGCATGTGAAGAGCAGCCGTCTGACTGTGTACCTGTACCACGGGCCCAACAGGCAGAGGAGCGCACAGCTGTAAGAGCCATCCGCAAGGCCTGGAGGTCCTGCGCTGACTGGTAGCAGTCATACACTCACAGACCTGTAACGCTGATTCGCCTGGACCACCTGTACTGGCTAATACAGCCGTGCTACTTTCACACCCACCTGTTTCACCGATATTGCTCCAGTGCTACTCTGTCTTACCGACAACAGCTGTACCACTGATACACCTGATCTACTCATACTGGCCCAGTAGCTGCTAATACACCTATACAAGTGGTATGCACATACCACATATAACACAGATATATTACCAGTTGGATCAACTATATGAATAAAACGGTTCTGCTTCCCTTATCTGTGCAACTGGTGCCAAGTCTTATCCACGAGTAGCTGCTGCTATGTTGTACATTTATATTTATTCATTTGGCAGGCGCTTTCATCCAAAGCGGCTTATTAGTGAGTGTCGTACACCTTCAGAACGTGCTGACATGTAGGCAAATGGTAGAGTCTACAACTTTAGACATTTTCATAGGCTTTTGTAATGGATTGTTAACGTTTGTGGATTTTCTGTGAGGCCTCTGGTAAAAGGTCAGTGACATATTCAGGCTTTGTTCAGTCACATTTGTGTTAAATGTTTCTTTGCATTGTCCAGGCTGGCTGAGCATGATGTGGTGGTGACCACCTACAGCCTGGTGTCCAAAGAGATTCCTGTTGAAAAGGAGGAGGCAGACAAGCCCAGCCAGGACACGGAGGGAGTGGTACATATACTTATAACTTGTATTGGTGTTCATGCTAAACCAAGATGTACTGTAAAACATACCATCAGCGTTCACACTGCCCGTCAGGGGCCTGTATCCAGGAGCACTCGCACTGTCCCCCAGGAGTTCCAGTCCCTTTGGTTCTGCCCCACAGGTGTCAGACCTGCCCCCGCTCCTTCGTGTCTCCTGGTCCCGGGTGGTTCTGGATGAGGCCCACAACATAAAGAACCCGAAGGTCCAAACCTCCATAGCCGTGTGCAAGCTGAGGGCACGAGCCCGCTGGGCCGTCACCGGAACCCCCATCCAGAACAACCTGCTGGACATGTACTCCCTACTCAAGTAAGGCCCTGCCCTGCCACGCCCATCACCATCTGTGAAATAGCCAGGATCTATCCGGCACCCCGATTTTAGATCCTGTGTGAAAATACTTTGAAAATGAAAATCTTTACCTTGTTTTCACTATTCACGCAGGAGAGTTTCTTCTAGTTTTCCAAACACCAATAGAGACTTTCTGATTTATATTAAGTTAATTTAAGACAGTTTCTGGACTCCTGAGTAGCTCAAACAATAAATACGCTTGGTCTTGGCGCAAGCTGGACCCTACGACCAAAGTTAAACTATCCCACAGCAGTGAAATAGATTGGCTTCATTCCACTGAGGATTGGGATGGCGTACTGGTAGTCGTAAGAATCCTCGCATTTTTGCAGGTTCCTGAGGTGCTCTCCCTTTGACGAATACAAGCTGTGGAAGGCCCAGGTAGACAATGGCTCCAAGAGGGGTGGAGAGAGACTGAACATCCTAACCCAATCGCTGCTCCTCCGCAGGACCAAGACTCAGCTGGATTCCTCCGGGAAACCTCTGGTAAACCCTCACTATTACAGCTTTTATGAGCTCTGGAGCATAAACCCTGGTAAAGCTACATTAGTGTAGTATTTATCAGAGCTCTATTTGAAATTTCCAATGACACTGAAAGTCTAAAGCACAGATTTTAATTGCCAGTTTCTTTCCATATTGTATAGTATTTGTCATCGCTATATTAGTAACCCCTGTTTAACACACGTTGTGGCATTAATTTTGCTGTATGAGAGCCTCCTGGTAAAAATACTGTAATATTCTGTGTTGCTGTACCCTATGTTTCTTTATTCACTGGTGTTGAGTGCTGTATTTTTATGTTGTAGGTTTCCCTGCCTGATCGAACCTGCGAGGTTCACCGATTGAAGCTGTCAGCTGAAGAACAGTCAGTTTATGATGTCCTTTTCGCCCGGTCCAGGTAATGCACATTATCACAGTGTAGCAAGTTGAGGTGCTGTCTACAACTGCAGCACTACTGCCATGTCTGATGTATTTAGAGCAGAGGTCACACCTGCCTTCATTATAATCAAATGTCTGCCATTTGCTTTGGTCTTTTCTTCTAGGTCAACCCTCCAGTCTTACCTGAAGAGACATGAAGGGGGCGACTCTACAAAGGAGAGCCACACCAATCCTTTTGAGAAAGGTCAGAGGTCAAATGCTGGCTTTCTTGAGTCATCCCGTGTTGTTAGTCCTTGGTGTTATAAACCTCAGTCTGTCAGAATAATATTCCTGGACCTTCACCAAAAGCTGTATTATCCTTGCTACTCCAGTTGGATCAGATTAATGAGCTATAGATGTTTGTAGAACGCTGTAGCAGCGGGTCTTTGTGTTTGAGCGGGTGAATGAGCCATAGCTGTTTGTAGAGTGGTGAGCAGTAGGAGTTTGTGTTTGGGTAGCTTAATGACCAATAGCTGTTTGTAGAGTGGTGAGCAGTAGGAGTTTGTGTTTGGGTAGCTTAATGACCAATAGGTGTTTGTAGAGTGGTGAGTGGTAGTAGTTTCATTGAGCAGTAGGTGTCTGTCTCCTCGCAGTGGCCCGTGAGTTTGGCATGTCGCAGCCCGACCCGCTGTCCTCCTCCCAGCAGCCCCAGGCCTCCAGCGCCGTGCACATCCTGTCACTGCTGCTGCGGCTCCGGCAGTGCTGCTGTCACCTGTCCTTACTGAAGAAGGTACACACACACACACACACACACACACACACACACACACACACAAAGTGGCGTCATTAGGTCCAATCATTCGGGGCTATAGCCTAGCCTATAGCCTAGCCCTGAATATTTTCACCCTGAAAAAAGGAGGTGTTTATGGCAAAACAACAGATAGACCGTGTAACAGAGCAGAACTTGACTTGCAGCATCCAAAGGTGTGGTAATATTTATTTATTATAAGGGTAGATATAACCTCCCCAACCTACCAATGCCGATCTCCCTTCAAAAAAAAAAGACAAGCCCCAGGCAAACTTGACTTAACCCCGAATCTTTTCAACAGCTAGAAATGTCCCTGCACATACATGTACAGACATACCTTTACATATACACTTTATATACTGCCGTGCATCCTTATCCATGGTAGTTTACGGATTATTAGATGTTGCCCTGCAGAATACAGACAGCAAATCACAAGTATAGTTTAACTTGTGGAGCAGTACCTCATAAGGCAACAGAGAGCCATATTATCCCATTAAATACAAGTTGTATTATAAAAATACACCTACACAGACACTGTCAAAGCAGCTCCAAGGCATTGCATTTTCCCAGATTTTATGCAGTGAGGTTGAAAGTGTGAGACATGTTCAGATGCTTCAGATCGGTCTGAGTGTGTAGTTTTCATGGTGTGGCTCAGTCTGACGTGTGTCCCACACAGACCCTGGACCAGACGGAGCTGCAGGGGGACGGGATCGCTCTGTCACTGGAGGAGCAGCTCAGCGCCATGTCCCTGTCCGAGTCGTCCGGCCCCGGGCCCGAGGCCACCGTGTCCCTGAACGGCAGCCGCTTCCCTTCTCAGCTCTTTGATGACACCAGTGAGAGCACCAAGGTAGAGACCCCCCCCCCCCCAAAACAGAACTCTAACAGACCCCCAAAAGACCCCTCCACCCACCTGAGACAACTTTTAACATTTAATATTTGTTAAATCACCTTCCCATTGCTATTGTTAAATACAGAAAAGATTTGATTTTAATTGTTTGTTCTTTTTTTTTAGATTTCAGCTGTCCTCCAAGAGCTGAAGGAAATCCGGAAGCATGACTCTCAGAAAAGGTGAACACCTGCAGAAAGAGGCTTATGCCCTAACCCATGCATGGTCTTATGAGTCCCACATCTCCCGTTCTCCATAGCTTTCATCTTCTCTCTGATTTATATGAGCAATCAGTAATATACTGTGCTATACAACACCTCGGGTTGGTTTTAAGTTTACATTTAATTAAATGGTCTGTTCTCTCTGTTATTCTTTAAAATGTCTTATCTGTGTGACCATGTCTATAGACCAACATCTACAGTAACATTCCACTCTGGCCCATGGTATAGATTAAAATGTCTTCTGTGTTTCCGGCTCTGTGCTTGATTAAAATGTCTTCTGTCAGTGTGATCGTGTCCCAGTGGACCAGTATGCTGCACATTGTGGCAGTTCACCTAAAGAGGCTGGGCCTGCAGTTCGCAGTCATCGACGGGTCGGTCAACCCCAAGCGACGAATGGACCTGGTTGAGGAGTTCAACACCAATCCCAAAGGACCACAGGTACTGCGAGATGAAGGCCCAACTACAAAATGTTGTGAGACTGTGTTCTCACATACTTTTTCACAACAGAGACCTGCAGCATTAGAGGATATGAGATTGAAAGTATATATGAGTATGCTTGTGTATATGTTTAGGAATGCAGGTGACTAGTTGTTCTCTGGCTGATGATAAAAGCTTGGTTTAGATGAAGGTCCACTGTTTCTCAGTTAGCATTGACCTTTCACCTCAGGATCAAGGCTGGGGGCTTTGGGTACTGATACTGCCCTCACTGGTTGCTTTGCAGTGCTATTAATGAGGCAATGAAGGTATTCCAGAGATGCTTTTAGACAAAATGAAACTATTCTGAGCCTCAGTGTTGCACAGTGGTGGTAACACATTATATAGTTCCTGTGTCTGTACTTATGGTTGTTTACAGGTGATGCTGGTGTCTCTCTGTGCTGGGGGTGTTGGCATTAACTTAATTGGAGGGAATCACCTCTTCCTCCTGGACATGCACTGGTGAGACACATCCCTTAATGATTGTTAACACTGTCTCTAGTTTTTTCTTCCTTGAAGTGAACTGCATGTTAATTTCTGCTGAAAAACTGTTCTGTGCATGGTAATTGCAAAAATGAGAATGAGACCAATAAGCTGTTAAGCTGTGAGACAGCAGTGAGTCTGAGCTGACAGACAGTGACTCCTTTTCAGGAATCCGGCACTTGAAGACCAGGCCTGTGACCGCATTTACAGAGTGGGCCAGCGACGTGACGTCACCATACACAGGTCTGTTTTGGGGTGGGGGTGTCCCCTTTTCAGATGAGGTTGGGGTGTGATTAACAGGTGAGGTTGAGGTGAGGACACATACATGTGTGGAGGTGTGCCCACCTTTGAACTTTGCTTATTCAAGCTAAGGTACATATGACGGGTGGGTATGATTATGTATATAATAGGTGAAATGTTTCATATGGTAACAATTTTTTCCACTCCTGAAGGTTTGTCTGTGAAGGTACAGTAGAGGATAAGATCTCCTCTCTTCAGGAGAAGAAAAAGGAGCTGGCCACAAAGGTGCTCTCAGGGACCGGGGACTCCTTCACAAAGCTCTCCCTGGCTGACCTCAGAGTTATATTTGGAGTCTGAGGGCCTGGTAGGGGGTTTATTCTGCTGCAAAGTATACAGCACTACAGATTAGTACGCTGTTGAGATTATTTTACAAATAAAATTATTTGAAATGGTTAACTGCACTTTTTGTGTTTGTGTCTTTGAGTCTTTTAAATGTGTATAGGACAACTTATAGAGAGGAGCCAAACTGCCGCAGCAGGTACAGACACAGAAAATGGTAAAACAGTTTCCCCACACCTTAAGCTCTGTGTCTTCCTCATACCTTAATGCCATGCGTTTATTTTCATTTTGGTACTTTTATTTTGTTTCGTAGACAAACAACCTTAACTTAACTCAAGCTTAACTCAAAGGGTGTTAAAGTTCAGTGTCAGTCAAATCACACCCCTGCCTTTGTGTGGCACCTCCACCCTTGGCTGGAGTCCAGTTGCAGCTAGCCAATGTGACTGGTCTGAGGAACGCATATGAATAGTTCTGAGTTGCTGTTTTTGCAGGGCCTTTTTTGTGGGTTGGTGAAAGTTTCCAGAGGGGCCAAAATGCCACCAACAAGCTGCAACCCACTGTGGATCTTGAAAACTCTTTTTGTTGTACGTCGAATTTTGTGTATGTCTGATTAGATTAGGGAGTTGAATCTCATAAATGTAGGGTTTGCTTGTGTAGATAAAATTTGTCTAGAAATTAATTGAATGGGAGAGTACTTGGGGAGCTGGGGAATAGGTAACGTGTGAGTGATTCCCTTTTCCCTCTTTTATCTAAATTCAAATAGTTTTCCTGCAATTCATAAGTCAGGTTTGTGCCAAAAAGGGGGGTGGGGGGGGAATATTTTGTGTTTGGTGATTTTGCATGATTGTATGCATGCTGCCAGTTTGCTCTTAATGACAGATGTTTTAATGGATTTGGTAATATAAGGGAGATGTTGAATTCAGATTAGTTTGGAGGTTTCAATGCCTGGAAGGTGAATTTTCTTTTTGATAGTTAAGTCATTTAAATGCAGTGCTAATGAAATTAGCATTTCTGAAAGGCTGGCTTAAACTCCCAGCCCATTTTTTTGCATTGTATTGTGGTAGGATGGATGTGGGTGTTTTTTGTGCTGCCACTGGAATCTTGAGAGAGACCAACAGCAACACCGGAAGCATAGAGAAAAGAGTTTTTACCAAATTTTAACCATTTAGTTTTAACCAAATATTAATTTGTGTTGTTATTTGACCTATTAAGAATGGTTCTGTCTTTCAAGGTCTTTGAAAACTTTAGTGTGCTTTTTAATTGATATATGGTGATGCTGTTGAAGCTGTCAATGGTAGTGAGCAGCTCAGGGAGACAGAGAAACTGTCAGTTGAGGTGTGTTGTTCTAACTGAAAGATGATCCGATAATGTGGGCAAACTGGTACAGCGCCATTATTCTGTTTCACTTTCATACTGGTTTCTGTTCAACCTGAGCTTAACTCTGTATTTTCTGTATTCAGGTAAGACTGTTTACCCAGTAAGGTCACTGCTGGTGTTTTGTGGAGGATCAGAGATTTCTGGAATACTGGAATCTTGCTCTGAATTTAAAAATATATTTTTCATATTTTTTTCATGTCATCACAAACAATGTTGCACAGGACAGTGAATCACAATCTCAACTGAAATCATTATCGTTTGAAAGGTCATTTTAACTTTATTGTAGAGAAATCTGGCAGTTGTAAATTTTAAATGTGCATATAATCTCTTCCATTTTGTATAGCATTGCTTTTATTGATCTTTAGCATTGATTGAGATTATTGAATAAGTGAACCCTTGGAAGATTAAATAGTGATATTTGTATTACAACCTGTTAAAATCCCAGCACAGGTCCTGTCTTGTCACAGCATGACATTCTTAACTAGAGCAACTATCATGCATTTTGCATTTAATCTGAGTATGGGTAACTGGGTATTACTGAGGCAGTTCAACAGTGCCTTTCTCACGATCCAAATCTGGAGTACCACTGCTACATCCATGCTGCCTGTTTGTGTGCCTGTGTTTGTGTGCGTGTGCATGTCCATATCAGCATTCCAGTATGCATGCATATTTGGGCATGAGAGAATGCATGCAGATGAAGATCAGTTTCACTTTATCCCTTGGATAACAATCAACAATGCTGCTTTTGACCTTGTCTTCTGTTTTATCACATTGGTGGCTCAGTGACCTTAACGCACTGGATGTTTGGCATTTTTTTCTGAAATAAATCTGTGGCAGGTTAGTTATTGAACCTCTTTAGTGCAGAGTTCACTATAACAGCAGAAGTGTTTATTCAGAGAGGATGCTAAGTATCTAGGATGCAACCCCTTCAACAAGGAGATATTGTTCTGAAATACGTACAGGACCTGAAAGAACTGTTAAAGTAAATGTCAGTCTGTGTTAGTTTTCAGATAATACAGCTGTGCTTATAAGGTGAAATAATGAGTTGTTATTTGTGATGGAATGACTGAGCAAGAACAACATTACTTAAATTCAATTAAGAGATGCTGTTCTTCCTATGCTTGTCCCCACCCTTATTAAAGGAAAGTCATGTTCAGTACATGAATTGACCTGTAGCATCTCATCCTAAGAAGTGGCAGTTAGAGTCAGTTAATTATGCGGATACCGATTCAGAATTGGCTGCAGAAGGTCAGACTATACTACACTTACTACCAGTAATGCTTCCAGTGTTGTCTGGGTTTGATTAATTAAGCTTAATTACTGGTTTAGTGGGACATTCCTGTTTTTCACTTCAACATTATATAAAATATTGCAGGATACTGATGGTTATTTAAAGTCCATTAACCAATTCAACAGTAACTACAAAACTTACAAGCTCACAAAAAATATACATTCAGCTGTCCCAAAGGCTCCTGCAAAACCCATATTAAAAAGTACAGAATAGTTGGCCACTCTTGAAAACATTGAATGTTGCTGCACTGGTTTGTCATTTCCTGGAACTGAACTTGAAAAGGTTAGGTATTATCATTTATAATATCTAACCCTATCAAGTTCATTGGTATGTTCAACTGGTTTCCCTAAACATTCCAGGAATGACGTCAGTGTTAAAAAGCAACAAACAACATACATCACCTATCCTGGCTTTCCTACGCTGGCAGCCTTTGTATTTTTTTAAATGAATTGTTAGGTTTTTTTGACTTGTTTTTAAAGACTTTCAGCATTCTGAATTAGTAATAAATAAATACCAGTCTGAAAAAACAGTCTGAAGATCAGAGAAATGTGGACAGGATGTTTTCTATTTTTATTTCCAGATTATTACACTCCATCACACAGTACATCAGACATTTGGTCAAATGCAACTTTCAAGTCTCATCTTTTAAGTCCCAAACATGTTAAAGAGGGGTTTTCACTGAAACACACTCTTTTTCAGATATTTAGATCCTAACACTGAATGATGCATTATGGACCCCATAAGTATACAAATGATCTGTTTTTTTCCTGTCCTTTTTCCTTGTCGCAGTATTTCAGATAAAATCCCATTCTTGCAATCTATTATCACACCCTGCCTTACAGTGGTAACTTGAAGAGCCCTGACCCATGCTACCTTAGCGGGATGAATCCCATCATGTCCTGCCTCTACAGGCCCCTGATGTCTAATGGCATAACCCACACTGGAATAAGCGATATCTCAGCTATATGGTTCAGCCTGCACATGGAGCAAGTCCCTTAACTGACTGAGCCATCCCGGCTCCCAGTGCCATTGTTAAAGTCGTTGGTATGGCCTTTCTGATCTCGAATTCAACCCCCCACCTGGACTACCTA
The DNA here is from genome assembly GCF_013368585.1 of Megalops cyprinoides. Lineage (NCBI taxonomy): Eukaryota > Metazoa > Chordata > Actinopteri > Elopiformes > Megalopidae > Megalops > Megalops cyprinoides. Next base: position 12,112,630 of record NC_050596.1, read on the forward strand.
ACTGGTAACCGATTATGTGAGGATAACAATCTCTTTGTCTGTTTCTACTGTTCCAAACACAGGGAAGACTTTCTCAGTGAAGCTGTCATTGAAAGTGAAGAGGTGGCACTTTCTGTCAACATCATAGAAGGAGAGCTGCCCCTCCTCTATATCCAGGTACACCCCCACCCTGGAGGGAATCAACTGAGGGAGTTTACAGACCGGTGCAGTAAGGGCCATGAGCACCCCAAGCTGCAAACGTAAAGTCCAGTAGCCTGTGTATGTGTTCAGCGGCATGAAGCCCCTGCGCTCTGCAGACTCCTTCACCACTCCAACCCTCCATTCTTTCTTACCCTGAACCCCCACCTCCCAGTAATGTCTCCCAGAGGTGAAGCCCTCTGTTCCCAGCACACACCACCACCCATCATACTTATGAGGAGACCTGTGGTTCCCATCTCTGGGGTTGTGTTCACTCTCTATGATGGTGTCCATCTTCACCTTTTTTCCATCTGCAGATACTTTAAGATCTGGATTTGCAGTGCTTGGATCCAGCCTGATGTCAGCTGCAAGCAAATGAAACCAATTACAATGAGACATGAGTAATGACCATATAATCCTTGAACATACAGTACTTCCCCTGAGCATGAAGGAAATTACCATTCAACAAATGACAGAAACGGCTTCTCCATAGATGTTGGTGTAAACAATATATGAGACATGAGTCATAACACATGGTCTCGGATTATCATAGGTCATCTGATAAAATACATCTGTCACAATCAAAACATTTCTTTGTCCCCAGAAAATGAGACATTGTGTAGGTGACTGACATTGATGTGATTATTGATCTATTCTGATTTTTTATTAAAAGTCACATACCTCTTTCCATACAAATCCATTTCCACACTGTGAAAAAACACAGAACTTGAGTTAGTAGGAGGTCCTTGTAACAAAGTACTACTCAAACAGCAAGCAGTGTATAACACAAGAATTATATGTAGGTCTAATTTTAGAGAGGAGTCAACTTCAACATGACAGATAATCCAAGACAGTGAGAGAATGTTTGAACAGAAATACATGAGGGACATGTAACATATTAATGTGAGCAAGGAGAGCCTGACAGACCTGAGCTGGGAATGTGGTGGAAAGCAGCTGCAGGGTGAAACAAAGACATGAGTTTGGTAAATGCATAATATTTTTAAATAAAAGACAAGCTGAGTATTTTTCTAGAATACAGAACAGGGCAGAGACTCACCTTTATTCTTATATCGCCATGTACTTCTGACCTGAGGTACAGAGCCCTGTAAAACAGACAGCTCAATCACTTACACATCAAAGACCTCAAAAACCTGAACCAATTATTCAGCAGGCAAAATAAACTTGTAGTTAAGATGTAAGTGCATAAGTCCTATATAATCTATATGCTGTACACTTAAATTATCTAGAATAAGAAGTTGAGGAAGGAAAGAATTACATGATATTTCTCCAAACCCTAAACCTACAAACATAACCATAACTTTACAAGTCAATTGTCAATTAGCACTGTCATGGTTCTTGCAAATATACAGAGCTTACTTAATCAACTACTTTGTGCTGATGATTAACTGAACCCCTAAATGTGAAGTATGAGCATGTATGACTCACATTTATATTAATCCACCCTTTAAGGAACAAATCTAGTAAGCACTAATGAATAGTGAAGTACAATCCAGATTAGAATCCAGAGAATACAGTAAAGCATCGTGGCCTGACCTCCTGAGGCTGATCCTGGATCACACTCCACATGATGAACTCCAGAACTGGGAGCATGTTTGGTAGCTTGCATTTCTTCCACCGTTTCTCCAGCTCCTTCAGAACCACATCAACATCCTCTCCCAGACACACAGAATTCTGTGGGGAGACAGGCTTAGTTACACTAGTGAAATAGGGGTCAACACAATTATGCATAGTTTTGAGTGCTACGCATGTATTTCAGTGCTGTCTGCTCTCCTCAGACCTCTGGCAGAGACTGGAGACTCCAGGCCCACTGATCCAGGGTCAGCTGGGCTTCCTTCAGCCTCTCCTCTTGGGCTGGACTGCAGAGATCTTGGGCCTGCTGCTGTTTCACTGTGCTCCTGGCATCTGATGAGGTCTGGTTTGAGCTCTGGCCTGCTGGAATCTGTTACAACATGAGCTTGTCATTCCCTGGGAGACTATAATTAGAAAAACTTTTCTTGTCTTATGCGCATCCCTAATTTTACTCTGTAGTTGTTTGTGTTGGTACATGATAAATTTTGCTTCAGCATATCGTGGGATGTTTCATTTACTTACAGTAGTGCACATTCACAGTATTCATACCAAAATATACAGATATGGAAGACAGTGCTTTCACATCTATATATCTCTATTCTGGGTGTGCCTGTATCTTCCTTCATTTTGTCACATTGCATCTGCTATGAACAGACTCCATCACTGTCCTATAGCACAGGCTACATACTTCTTGTAGGTGAAAATGCATCAACATCTACAGGTACTGTGTATATTGCTTGTGACATTTTTCTTGCTGTGCCTGTGTTGCCTGTACCTGCTTTATTTGACCAGTATTGTTTAGCTGTATAAAGTATACCTGTGCTTTATGTTCTTCTTTTCTCTGTGGGAGGTGCCTCAGTTCCTCAGCCCACTGCAGTATGAAGTGTTGACACTCCTGCAGACTGCAGCTGTCCTCAGTTACACTTGAGAGAACAGCACGGCTCTTGTGCTGTGAGGTATGGAACAGAAAGGCTATTAGCTTCTGTAGCCCCTCTTTTACAACAGACATACCTGCAAATCGCAAAGGCAGCAGTGTAGTTGTAGTGGTTAAGGGACTGAGCTTGTGGCCATATTGTTGCAGGTTTGATTCCCCGGGTGGGGTTTGCACACGAGAAAGGTGTCATATGTTACATGAATCTCTTTTGGAAATACCCAGTTTACATTTATTTACATTACATTTATTTATGGGTAAATAAAACGTTAGCTAGGTTATTTTCCCTGGATATAAATAAATATCTCTTATTACCTTAACCAATGATCTGTATTAATTTTTTTCTCCCCTTTGTTCATTTCTCAGTTTGCTGACTTATTTCTTATGTTGCTGATGTTTTTGTTTTTTGTCTGCTAGTTTTTGTCATACCCGAGAGACTCTGTTGACTTCAAGGGCCAGTTCTCTGATGATGCGTTTGGACTCATCTAGAGACTGAGCTTCTTTCACAGTACATCTGGAGGCTGACTGGAGTTTCTGTGGTGGAAGGCAGGCATACAGAGCACTGACTGTCAGAATGATTACTGTTTGTACAAGCAGCATGTAATGTCATTCCCTTTTCACTACTTTACAAGACCACCAAATCACAATGGCCCAGGCAACAAAAAACAATGCAAATTCAAAAAACAAATATTTGATATAAACCATATGAATTAAAAGTAGGTCAAATGAAAGCACAGTGACAGTGTCTGAACTTCTTCAATTAGAAATTGTACAGCTGTCAATTCTCAACAATGTAAAGCCCCATATGCAAGCTTTCAAATGCACTGGGATTACATGCAAACTGATCTAAATTTCCTCTTACCTGTGGCAGCATGACCTCCACTGCCTTCTTGATCAAATGTACCTGTAGAGAGAGAAATGTGTTATCAATGCCTCGCACAGGGAATCTGCAATCAGTACTTTCAGAAATTTTTCAAACTTTGTTTGGAAAGTAATTTGTTCTGTCGTTATGGGCTCCAAATCATCCACAGCTGATGATACGAGATCGAACCCGGGCCATAGGGTTCAGCCTTGTTTTTGAAACCTCAGGCACTTTTACTGACAGAGCCACTCAATACACACAATCCACAATACACACTCAAAAGATCAGGAGTCTACCAAAAATGGTTCTTGCACAAATTAGACAGCCTACTTTATTGTGGTTTTCTTTCTGTTCTTTTGCATCTTAAAAATATGATAAAGCTCACAGAAGATTCTGTGTTTTGCTTCAGATTATCACAGAAGAGGAATGCATTATCAGCATTGCCTGGATATGCTGACTGCAGAGGGGCAGGCATGTTTGCTGCTCCCTTGTTGCTGCTTGCTTGTTTTACCAGATCAGAGCTCATGTTCGGTTTTGTCCAGGCCTGTGAACGAGTCATTTGAGGCTTTTTTTCTTTTTTCCAATGACCTCCACAGCTGTCACAACTGAGGGAATCCCAATTGGTTGTGTGGTCTGTAACAACATGAAAGCGTCTTAAGAGCCAGGGGAGACAAAAACATTCAAATCCCCACTACAGACCTACTATTGTTATTCTACCCCTACACATTAAAAATGTACTCATCTGCATTTTTAAACATGACAATATTCAGAATGATAACACCCAGGAATCCTAGAATTTTTCTTCTCAGATTAAACCAGAAAATGTTACATTTGTGAAGCTGACACATTTCTCTTACCTGCCCTTACTGCTGCCATGGTTTTCAGATCACAAATGCCCTTCCCTTCACTCAGAGAGGGAAGTTGAACTTGACACTACTGAATAAGTCTAGAGACTCCTCCTCCACACCACTCCCTCTCTCCAGTTAGAACACAAAAGTTAAGATTAAGTAATGCAGCAGACAATGTCATTTTTAACAAGTTATCTACTAACTGGAAGATATCACAAGGTAAATATTTCTGTTGTAGCTCATGAATTCTTGCTGAATCCAAAGATGGTGAAGAACACTTAAATTTACACATTTCAGACCTTGAGGTTTGCCAGCTCCAATTTTGTAGCACCCCAGTCATACCATGTCAAGTTAACTGTCATCACACTCAAAACTGGCAATGTGTGTTGGTGTAATGGTGTGTTGTAGGCATGTGTAAAATACACCTGATCCTATCTTGTCAGTATAAGGGTCTGCATTAGGGAAATAGTTAAGAAGCTTTGGGGTTTGTGGGAAGAAATATAAGAAAGATTCATGCTTTGGCTAGTAAAACAGATGATTATTCACTTATTTTCTTTCAACTGTTAATGCACAAGTTGAATTTGGTAAGATGACATCAGCTCATTGCTGCATATTTTGCATCTACATGTCAGGGATGTTAAGGCATCTTCAGTCTCAATCATCTCATTACTGGTGTTTAATGAGAGTACAATTTTGGTAAGAGGCACATGTTGTCCTTAGCCATGCACTGACATCATCAACTAACAGGACAGTTGCTAAAAACCAAAAACAGACTAAAAAAACACCACAGAACTGAATCTACACCTCTGTGACCCAGTCTCAACAAAAACTGTACACTGAGCTTCACAGAGCTGAGATTTATGGTAGGGTTGCCACTCAGAAACCACTTGTATCCAAGTCCAATGTGCAACAATGCATAACCTGGTATAATGAACGCAAAACCTGGACTTTTAAGCACTGAGATAAAGTAATATGGTCCAAAGAGTTGTCTTCTACTCTTTTTCTTACTGCTGTGTAGGTTTATGTTAGGCTGCACTCTTCATTAGTGAATAAATATTAATATATTGTTTGATGTTTCCATTTTGTCTACACTCTGTATATATGTTTGGTTCTCAGTTGCTTGACACATGCAAAGACGCTCTGACACAGCTGCCAAGTAACTTACATTATCAATCTCCCCTTATTGTAAAAGGTATCTCAATTAAAGAATCCTACTCTTAAACTCAGTGGACAATTCAGATGAAAACAATTTACTAGTGCTAATATTAACAGAGAAATTCATATAAAAATTCTGTGAGAAAAGGTGTGAGGAGGAAAATTTGCACATTTTGTATATTCCAATTATTTTTTTCATATGTATGCCAGGGGAGACAAAAGAGCCTGTATTATGACAGACTTATGACTTGCTTCTTGCTGTTGCCATGATCTCACTAAAATCTATATCTGGAGAAGGATGTATATGAATATGGGAGAGGGAAGTGTCACACAATCACTAGCCACTACCACTGTCTTTTTCAGCACAAGCACAAGCACTTTCACAGATGTTTCCATTATCATATTTGAGAATGCACTCACAGTCACAGATGAAACTGCAAGCCCCATATCTGGGTCTAAGGCCCCTGGAAAGTGGTGTCATAAAGTCAACAAACAGCAGAAGTGACAACATTTTTACAATTACTTCTATTGATTAGTTACCACTGCTGCCACCTGCTGGCACAACACCTGCAGCTTGCAGTGGGCTGTCACAATATAGCACCTTTACGACACTGCTCTCAAGGAATATCACAAGAAGACAGACAATAAAGTCACCTTTTCACCTTGTGCTTAAAGGACTGAAAGAGTCCTATACGGGAAGACCACATTTATCATTCTTAGAACATAAGCATGTTAGTCTAAAACAACTGCCATAAAATGCAGTTTGCTTCTTGTATACGTAAGTAAAACCACTGAATTGACAATGGTGTATATGTAAATGCAGCAGAACTCATTTTTTCTTTAAAAAATTGTATTTACGAGACACAAGTTTGTATTATTAAACATTACATGGAACAACAATGCTGGTAAACCTGTGTTGGAAGAGAAAAACATTTCTTCACTGCTGAACATATGATAAGTTATAGATGGGGGCTTCAGGAGGTCCATACTGGTCCACAGAGATAACCAGCCCCTTAGACCAGTTCTTCCTTGGCTCAGCTAGTAACTGTTTATCCCACAAAGCAATGTGAGTGTGTCTGCAGTCAGCTGTCCATGTTTCTGGTCACTACTGGTCATCGGCTTTCCTATGTGAGCATGTCGGTCTCCTCCACAGATGCCTCACTCTCCATGTCCGACCCCTCTGACCCCTCTCCCTCTTCGCTGAGAGAGTCAGCAGCTGTCCTCTTCAACCCTCTCTGCTTCGACAGGGCCGCGGCGTAGCGGATTGTGTAGATGTTCCAGTCACAGCTGCACACGGAGCAAAGCAAAGGAGGGAAAGAACAGACGGATTGAAGGAACGCCCAGAGTTATAGACCACCAAGCCTGTGCCTTTTTCTGCACTTTTATAAATATGCAGTGAATTTTTATACTCACAGTTTAGAGAGATCTTCAAAGTGCCTTTGAATGCTCTTCTGCAGTGACTGAATGATGGGCAGTATTGCTCCTGACCTGTTAACCGTTTAAACTGTTTACATTCTTTCATTTGACAACAATTAACCACAGAGATAATGTGCGAAATAAAACTTTCAAGCACAAGTTTTATGGTCTGAGTTCGCTCCCAGCCACGTCAGACTGGGTGGCAGAAATCAAACTGAGCTGTACAGGCGTGCTGCTAGAATCTGACCTGCTCTTGAGCTTCTGTCCATGCAGAGTGAGCAGACACTGGGCCCAGGTGAGGTAGAACTGCAGGTGCCCGGAACTCTCCAGTGTTGAGGCCACAAAGCGCAGCAGCTTCTCCACATAAACGTCGGGCAGGGACCCACACACCACTGAGACTGATACACAATATAACAATTATCACTTACACACTAACCACTGAGACTGATACCCAATATAGTAATCATCACTGTTACCAGAGTTGGGGTGAATTCCATTTCAATGTAGTCAATTCAATTCATGAAATGAAAATGAATCACTTTTTATGAAAATGATTTTGAATTCACTCCCAGCCTCACCACCTCAACTGACACACAATGGCAGTACAACAATCAGTATGGATACACTCACCACCAAAACTGATATATAATATAATCCTAGTTATTCTCTTACAAATAGCACTGTCTGTCATGCACAAAATATTACATGACTCACTACTCATTACATGACGCATACATGACGACTATGAAATGCAAACAATGCATTCACGCAACACTTTAATTCTCAGCTCAAACCATTGCTATGATTATCAACAAACTTGATCACTGCAATCATGCATAACATTCTTTGCTACAAATCAGAGAAACTGGTCTCTACAGCAATGAAATGAATTTGTTCCTCATTGGGGCATTACTACGATTAGCAACACACCTGATCTTGTCAAATCATTCATTACAATCACGCACAGCATTGTTTGCTGGGAATCCCGAGAACCTGGTTTGTACCACAAACAAGGAAGAGAATTCCTCCCTCGTTCCCAGAAACACTCACTCTGATCATGTGGCACAGTTTCCAGCACCTCCTTGGTGAGGGCGTTCTCGTTGAGGCGGAAGGCCAGCACAATGGCCGCCGCCCACTCCGCCTGTCTCAGCTGGCGCCGGACGCTGGAGGGAGTCACGTCCAGGTCCAGATCGAAGGGGTCGAACACCAACGCCCCATCCAGAGAGTAGACCAGCAGGCCCTCCGTGGAGGTGGCGGCCCAACTGCGCCCTGAGGACAGAGAAAGGGAGAGTCAGGAAGGAGTCAATCGCAGGTACACTCATGCAAATGTATTAATGTAACTGCATAACATGCCTCACATACAGCTACACCTATCTTCACAGTGTGTGTGAGCTCTGCCTCGCTTGTAAGTCGCTTTGGTTAAAAGAGCCAAATGAGTAAATGTAATTGTAACGTGCCTGTAGTGAGAACTGTACTTGGTCAACAGTTTGAAGAGACACGCATAAAAAGGAGTTTCATCCTCTACTGGGCGTAGATTCCAGCCTACAGGCACTGGGACTCACCAGTGGGGGAGAAGGACAGGGAGCTGACCCGAATCTCAGGCTTGAAGTGGCGTGAGCTCATGTCCCCTGCAGAGAGGTAGAGGAAAGAGAGAGAGGACAGACAGAGGCCGAGGAAGAGAGAGAGAAGAAAGAGGAGGAAATAGAAGGGAAATGACAGAGAAAAAGAGAGACAGGGACAGGCAGAGGATGGGGGGAGAGTGAGAGAGAGAGAGAGAGAAAGAGATTGGTGAATTAGGTCCACTATCTTCCACCTAAATCCACAGCTCTGTTCATCCGTACTCCAGCTCATAGTGGTGCCCCCTGTCTCATGCCCTCCTACCTTTCTTGACCCCCGGCAAACTGAGCGCCACAGTGTCCCCATCCCCCACCCCCTCGTCCAACAGGGCCAGACTGCCGAACTCCGTCATCTTCCTCCGGTCCAGGTACTCCTGCACACCAAAGACACATAGACAGCTTAAATAAAGTGTTTCAATGATAAAGGCTCTAGAGAGAAGTCAATGCACAGTCCTGTTCAACTTCCATGCTGAAAGGACCTGAACATCGGTCTGTGAAATCGAACTGCAGAGAAGAGTAAGAGAGTCCCACCTCCATAGCATCCAGCGACAGGTTGCAGGAGATCTCAAACTTCTTCATGAGGATCTGCTCGCTGACATTGTAGATGCAGACGAACTTGGACTGACCGCCAGCCAGGATGCACTGTCCGTCCGCAGAGTAGCACAGTGAGGTGAAGGACCTGCACAGAGGCGTCCAGGGGAGTTACTGCCCCATTCAGCTGACAATCATATCACTGAGACACTGCAATATAAATCCTTGCCACAAGTAAAGTCACACATATTAGTTCAAACCCATAGAGAACAAGGTGTTTGACAAATTAAATTCTCCACCTATAGTCACTGTCATCAGCCAAGACAACTGACTGTGGAGCAGCAACAACCAGTAAAGTCAGCTGCTATAACCTCCAATCATAGTCAAGCCTCAGGTGCTGAACTATGATCAACAATACATGGAGACCTAATCTTAACTCTGAGCCGTATGCTCTCATTATGCCCAACAGGTTGTGAAGGAGGACATTTCTTTCACCTACAACACCACAGGCTTGCCCATAAGCCAATGGTGAGAGCCCCGATGCTCATCTGAGGAGCATTGCTGATTAAATGAGTAACAGAGGAATCAGTGATGAATTTAACAACCCAGCTAATGGCACCGAGCCATTTTAACACAGCCCCTCCAGGCATAGTGAACAATTGTGTCCGTGCTGCAGGTCAGGCATCACCCCCTCCCTCCAGGGTACTCACTTTCCCTTGGCGGCCTGCTTGGCGGTGATCTTGTCCGTCTCCTTGCGGCCCATCTGTAGATCGTGCCGTCCGACGATGGAGCCTGTCTGAGCGGCTGTCTGAGGGTTCCAGAAGGAGATCTCCCCATCCAGCGTGGCCACCGCCAGCTCCTGGCCATCAGGCCGATATGTCACCGCCAGGCCTGCAGGACGCCACAGATACCACAGTAAATAGGGAGTCACAAAGAGTCAAGCAAACCATACATAACCTATCAAAAAGGACTCAGGCAAACAATGGACAAAAACACACACAATGTATTGCTGCAGAGTCAGACAGGCAAGGTGTAATCTCATTATCACATCTACATGGCTGGCCATGATCATGATATTGGGCCGAAGCTATCTTATGTCACTGATTTGAATCAATCATTGTATTATGCTATGGACAGCAAAGTGTTATGAATCGTCAACATCAGGTTAGCTCCACCCATTATGGGGTTCATGAAGCCTCAGTGTCCCATCACTCGGGTTCTCACCGTCGGAGGCGAGGCGCAGCGTCTCCTTGGTCTGCCAGCTGTCCAGCATGTCCCACAGCTTGACGGTCCGGTCCCAGGAAGCGCTGGCCAGAACCGACTGGACCGGGCTGAAGCTCAGGCAGCTCACCGGGCCTTCGTGACCCGCCAGGACCTGTCAATCACAGACACAGCAAGGCAGAGCTTAGACACTGTCCTCTCCGTTCCGACCTCCTCAGAGACGAGAAAAAGCTGAATACAGGAAATCCGTGACACAGCTGTGACAAAATGTTTCAAAAAGATACTGTATTTGCACTGATATACTTAATACACTAATATACCCAAATACATTTTATTTGCACCATAACTGAACTGGATGCTGGTATGTTGACATACAGGGACAAATACAACTACTCAAAAAAGGAGACACAAAAAATAGAGTACACATACATCTCCACATATCATCCAAAAAAGTTTTGACAAAGAAAGATTTTCCAGAGTTTGTTGGTGAAAAGGTGTCACCAGTATTAAGCCACAAATGTTTAGCAATATTAAAAGTAGGTGTATGATATGTATTCAAAACACAGGGGTATATGCTAATCCTATGCCTTTGTTATAAAAGATGATTAATAATAACAATAATTATAGATAAACGACATGACTAATGAGTAATAACATGTACGGTGTAAGAACGGGGTCTATCAGGTGTCTGAAATATGACACAAAGTATAAATATAATTGTAAAGCCCCTCTGCCCTCACCTCCAGCAGACGGCCAGTCTGCATGGACCAAAGGAAGATCTCGAAGGAGTCCCGGGCCCCCGCGCTGACGAGCTCCCCGCTGCAGTCCACTGCCAGGCAGGAGAACTGAGCCGGACGCGGGGACGTGAAGGTGCGGAAGTTACGGTACCTGGGGGAGCACAACACTTCCACAGCTGAAAGCAGCCCCACATGCACCAGCTGCCAGCCATGCTGTCTTACATTCATACAGTTCATTACATGTTCACTGGCTGTTTCACAACATTGAAATGAACTAAAGTAACCACATATATTTGTGTATACACATATACATATACACTGCATATACATAAGTATGTAATGGAATTGCATTTGACTTGGTTAATCAAGGCTGCAGTTTGGAGTAGTGGTTAGAGGGTTGGACTTGTTATAATAGGATAGCACATTTGGGACAACACTGTTGTACCACTGGGAACAACAGTAGAACATTAATGACTTATTGTTAGTAAATATCTGAAAGGATGAATGGATAATGTATGAATATTTATGTCTGGATGAATTTCTGCCAAGCAAATAAGTTGCGTAATGTCATTTAAGTAGAACAGGTAAGGCAGGTAATGAGACACAATGAACTCTTTTCCTGCAATCTCTCACTGCACTCTTACCTGTGCAGGTCGAAGGCTCTCACAGTGCCATCGAGGGAGGCGCTCACAATGACGAAGCCGCTAGAGGTGAAGGCGACACCCGTGATGCAGCTGGTGTGCTCTGAGAATGTGACGAAGCAGAGGCCACTGTTTGTGTTCCACACCTTCACCTGAAAAACAGAACCTGTTGCTCAACACCTTCTCCCATAACAGAGTAACATAACACTCCCATAACACAGACTGCTTTTCAGTAACAGCAACATAATGGGGTAGTACAGTAGTAGGAACATTAGGGGTGAGGGCATTTGCTAGGCTAAAATAAAGCTCATAATTCTCAACTGCAGGCCCAGCCCAATAGCATACCTCACAGCAGCTGTGTTCCAGCTGAAACACAGCTAATTTAAACAGACCAGGATAAGAAGACAGAATCTGGCTGACATGGACCCTCACCTTCCCATCATCCCCTCCTGTGGCGACGTACTGCCCATCTGGGGAGTAGGACAGGGTGGCCATATTGTTGAAGTGGCCCTGCTGTTTGAATACGTAGGATTCACTCTGCCACTCCCACACCAGCAGCTGGCCCAGACCTGGAAGCCAATGTAGGCAGAAAACTTTACTATACAGCACAACACAAACACACAACATCCTACACAATATTCCACACAATGAACTATACACCATTCTAAGCAGTATGCTGTACATAAAACACAAAACATTCCATAGCACATTAATTATACTAGACAATATTCAAACTACTACTAATCCACATTGAAAGGTAACTTACATCTGCAATACAAAATTGTTCACATGACACAACATTGCAACAGCAGTACTCATCCCTGCAAACAACCCTGTAACCCTGGGGTTAGGTCCAGTTCATTAACCATTACGGCACAGAGCCACATCTCCATGCTTCAGCTGCAGTTTCCCAGCATGCAACACTTCAGAGGAACACCCCCTCAGCTCACACACAGTACCTGAACACCCGAAGCCTATCCAATCCCCCGTGCCATTAATGGAAATGGAAGCGATCCTCTGGTCAGAAATGCTGAAAAACAAAGAAAGTCCACGTAAATATGCGTCGACTGACCCTGTATCAGTGCGTGTTCATGATATTACGCATCTCCACTCCATTCCTCAGAGCTGGCCCTGCTCTCTGCAAGGCTGTGAGGCTGTGTGTGTGTGTGTGTGCATGCAGACACGCCTTCGTTCTTACTGCACTGGGATGCACATTTAATGTATTTCACCAATTCAGCCTTGAAAATCTCTCTGGACAAAAACACGCCAGATGAGACAGACCACTCCTGTCTTCAGCCCTTTTGAAGGGGATGCAAGACAGCAGTTATCAATCAACTGCTGTCCACTGATCCAGATGGAGCAGGAGAGAGGGAATGCTGGGAGCTGTGGGAGTGGGCAGCGACTGAACTCTGACCTGAGGGAGTGGATGAGGTTGAACTCAGGGAGGTCATGCAGGTGGAATATTCCAGAGGCGAAGCCTGTCACCAGCAGGTGCGTCTTCTTGTGGAACGCTGCAGCCGTAAGGTTATTGAAGTCCCCCTCCTTGTTGAAGAAGTGCCTGTCCACACAAAGCCGATTAGTTAAAGCCCCTCTGAACCTGCGCAACTCATCGAGACCGTTCAGCATCATTCACCGCATGTTTGGCACAAGGTTACATTTCACCAGACAAATCCCAAAAGTCTGTGTAGCCGAGATAGCTCTCACACATCAGAACTCCACTGGAGTGTCTGTGGAGCGCTACCTACTTGCCCCGCCGCCTGTATCGGACGATCTTGGTGCCCTCCTGCTGCTTGTTCTCGTCCGGCTTCCCCCGGATGACCTCGCCCTGAGGCTCTCCTTCTTCCCCTGCTCCTCTCTCCTCCTCCTCCTCCTCTCCATCCTCTGTCTGTGGCCCCCTCTCCTGGGCCTTGCTCTGCTCCTTGGGCCCTCGCGGCACCAGACCGTCCAGCTCGGTGTCACACTCCCAGACGCACAGGGTGCCGTCCCGACTCACTGTGTACAGCTGCAAACCAAACACAGCCCGACTCTGTTACACACGCATGCACAGACACAGTCACAGGCACAGGCACGCACCGGGTGTCTCATCTTCAATCGCATCCACACACCCACACATTTGTTACATACACACACAGGGCTCCCTCTGTGAATAGCAGCAAACCAAAAACACACACACTCTAACACAGAATGGAATCTTGTGTGTGTCCATATAAGACTCTGATAAACAGGTAGACATTGACACATGATCATTAAAATGGTTGATACTCATGTAATTGCATAGTTCAAAAACTGAGGCAGAAATCAGAGGGAACAAAAAGACAAATAGCGCCCTCTGCTGGCCACTCACATCCAGACTGTCCTGCTCAAAGAAGCAGCCGACAATGACGTCCTTGTGTCCCCCCAGGCAGTAGTATACAAGATTGACCCAGCGTTCCGCCCCAAATACCCAGGTGGTCATGTCTTTACTGCCAACCACGAAGCACCTGTGGTGGATAAGACATCATCATTACATCATTGTCATTTAGCAGATGCTCTTATCCGGAGTGACTTACATAGGATATAATTTTTACATGCTATCAATCCATACAGCTGGACTGGATATTTAATGAGGCAATTGTGGGTTAAGTGCCTTGCCCAAGGGTACAGTAGCAGTGCCCCAGCGGGGAATGGAACCAGAAACCTTTCCAATATGAGCCCTGCTCCTTACCACCATGCTATACTGCTGCCCCAAAAATGTTGTGAAAATCTCATTTGCCAGCAAGGGGGCACTTCCAGGCACTGTGATAACAATACGGTAATGTTACAGCAATACAGCAACAGCTATGAAGTAGCCAATCATTCCTGTAAAGCTTCCCTCTCCCAGTTCAAAAGCTATTGTCGTTATAATTCTGCAGACATTTTGCTGTGGAAATGCCGTGCTGACTGGCCACTCACTTGGAGTCATCAGTCCAGTCGATGCAGGTCGTCTCATCGTATGGACCGTAGTAGCTTTTGTCCAAAGCGAAGGCGTTGAACTCCCTCTTCCTCCCAGGGGCGTGGTACATTAGAGCCACGTTCTCCTTCGTCACCACAAATTTCCTAAAGAAATCAATCACACATATTTTGGCAAAAAAAAATATTCTGGCCTTCCAATTTCAACAGAAGGATATAAAGGTTAGCCACTGTCAGCAGATTCACAAACACTGCACTTGTATAGAACGTGTCTGTATGTCGGGTGTATGATGTACAGATTGTGTCTGTGTGCATGGACAGATGTGTGGTTGAGACGCACCTGCCATCAGGAGAAAAGCGGACACTGTGGACGGGCTTGTGGAAATGGTAGTGATGCAGCACCGCCCGAGTGACCACACTGACCAACACCGCTGCACCATCTGCAACACACACAGCTTCAGAGTACTGCACCTCACACATAGATACAGACATACCACAACCAAAGTAACTATCACAGCAAAACAACGCTTCCAACAACAAAAGAAGAGCATTTGCTGTCAATCAAAATGTGGCTCTCAAGCTCGTATTAACGGTGGGCACCGATGCATTTATATAGACTTAGAAACACAGATGAGCATAAATCAAAACGCCTCTCGTTCTACAGGGTGTTGCAGTGCATCTTACCTTCATCTACCAGTATGGCCAAGTTTCCATCGGGAGAGAGACCCACGCTGGTGATGTTCTTGGTGGTGGACACTGGCAGCGTCTCGGACTTATTGCTACTCGATAAAGACACACGAACAGCGGGATCATTAACTGCCACATACGTGCAAGACCCTGTAACTACAGTGCGCAGAAAAGCACTGTCACCTTTGCAAACTCATCTGAATGCCCGAGGATGCGCAAATCTGGATACCTATCTATAGGGAAAATTAAGAGATTTTTTTGCGCTGAACTACTGTACAGAATAGATTGGGAAAAGTCAATTTAGCTGTATCACTAATAAGATTAAAAAGCAGTGTCACTGCTTCACCCTTGTGCCTAATTGAGAAAAAGTGTCTTATGCTTGGAGAATACTACTTTAACCCATACTCACAGTACGTTTATCAAGGGACACTCACTTTTTCAGGTCGAAGACAGAGATGCGGTTACCCACTGGGCTGATCACAGAGTTGCCATCCTTTGAGAAACTCAGATTTCCATGTCGATACACCGTCCCCAACAAATTGGAAAACTAGAAACAACAGTAAAACACAGCAAGCAACATAAACATAAGCTCTAACTATATGGGTAGCTACAATACAGCTGTAAAGATAATTAGCTAACTAGAACATCTTAAAAAATAGCTTGCCACTTTTAAAACCGCATCATTACATTAATTTGTTTTCCAAAAAGCTAGTCCTCTAACTGGCGTATCTAGACGTATGTTTCTGACAACCAACAAATCAGATCTCGCACATTAGCCAGCCAGCTAACTAATAGTTGAATGGAAGCGTGTAGACACCTAGCCAGATAGCTAACTAATTGCTCGACTGTAAAATACATGATCGCTACATTTATTTAAGCAAGAAGACCTTGGCATCTCGTTTGCCATATTCTTACCCTATATGCGAACTTCATTGTGGACACAGCTTCGTGGAACTGATTTAAATCATCGTTGAATAAAATACCATTAAGCTGTACCGCTATGCACTAACAGTGTGCACTCGCACATGCAGGCAGCGTGAAAGGATGTTTATTGCCATATCATTCCGGGTTGCAGAACTTGCAAGAGGTGGCATGAGAAACGAGTGCGCCCACTGGTGGTAAGGAGTAATACCCCCAGTGTTGAGACCGAAAAAAATCGTGGGTCAAAATTTCCCCATCGTTCGAACATCGATATTTATACAAGTTGGACAAATGTCACGCGGCACATGCTTCTTGTTTTTGCCCATGTCACATCTGAAGATCATACACATTTCCTTATAATGTCGTAAACCTTATACTCGAGCAGTCATTTAGGTCATTGGAAAAATATCTTGAAGAATTTTTCATGCCTCACAGTGAAAGAAAAATCCACTTTGGATTTTTTTCTTTTTGATTTATTTTGGATTTTGCTTTTGGCGTGCTAAGGAAATTTCACTATGTAAGCATATGATGTATATTCAAACAAAATATTCTAAGCATCTAAACAAATGTCTAAACTATCATATAAATCTTACATTTTATCCCTTTACCTCAGTTAACACATGAACCTCATCTCCTGTTGCATCTTGTAATGATGAGTTCATCGAAACAGTAGAAGAAAACACACAAACACAAACAATTTTAAAACATAGGTATATTTTCAACTGTATAATGCATACATATTCTTTTAATTTAAATAATTACACAATGAATACAATCTCAGGTGCATGTAATCTAATGGAACAGTTTACAAAACAATTCAAAAATAATAGTTTACTGAATAGTTCTCCCCAATCAATTCAAAAGTTATGCTTTAGTGGAAAGTCACACAGGCTTCTTTTCCAGCCGACCAGGAAGGCGAATCATTAAATAAGAGAACAACAAAAAAATCAAGAAGGATTACACAGTATGCACTGAGTCTACTCGTTCCTCCTCTGCAAAGCACCCAGGTTCAGATCACTCACACCAACAGTGTTAAGACCACAATTTTTCAAGTACAAATGGAGAACCCCTTCCAGAAAAAAAATACATACATTAAGTACATAACATCTGTGGATGGATTTTAAGAAAAAAAAAAAACATTTCAAACCTGTTGTTGAAGGATTAAGATTGAGATCTAAGACTAACGATACCTTTAGAAAGTGTGTACAAAAATGGAAGAGGGAGGGGCTTAGTATCACAGCAGTATGACATCATCTTAAATTCAAACCATTCACAATCCCTGGTGTAGACAGTGACACAGCTGCAGGGTACATGTGCATATGGCCTGTGGATAAACAACCCTCATAAACCTCTTATACATCACAGACTTTGGCGGGTCTCACTGTCTCCCTGCGCAACACATGGACGCTTAGCTACTCAGCGACCAGCCTGGGCCCTCAGACTGTCACTACACTATACCATCCACTCCTTCATTCATAACCACCCATTCCCACCCACTGCTCTCCACTCATACACGACACTGTACCACCCATTCCTCCACCCGCACACTACACTGTGCCACACAATCCTCTCCATTCATGCAATACACAACACTATGCTATACCACCCCCTCCTCAATCCATACACCACACCACACATACACGTCCTCATCTCACATGACATTATACAAAACATACAAACTTTTACATACACTACATACATACAGTAAACCCCATTCGCTCACCTCTACTTTACAATACTCACAACACAACACATACCCCCTCATCACAAAACTACACTACAGTACACCACTTACTCCCACATTGCTGTACTAAACTACACTAGTCTCCTTCATCACTACCCTACTTCACACTTTATTACAGTACAGTATTTCTCTGCTTCTCAAAACAGTTCAGTAAGACACCCCTATTACAAGCAACTAACATAGCTTATACGTAATCCATTTGTATGGCTGGATATTTACCAAAGCTTTGGGATACAAGTCTGTCTACTTAACTACAGTGCCAATCCAAATACACTCCCAACCGCTGCACTCTTTCACTCATGACACAGACAGACAGACAGGACTAATCGCAGCCATGTTCCTTCATTCACTGTCTACAGAAGGAGAGATCTAGCCAGGGCCTCCTTGGGGTGCTAACGCTCAGTCAGCATAAAGCAGCTACACAAATACATTCTCAGAACATTAAGACCTGGTGGGCTGGAAAAGAGAGCTGCCAGTCAGCACTTCTACAAAGTGACTCTCACACTCAAGCGGAGCAAGAAACCGTGTTCCTTTTTCCTTAAATTAACTCACTTAATTGACCCAAACTGTCCATTTTTGGTGAAACCTATACAGAGAGTACAGTGATTCCTTTTCTCAACTGTTTAAATAATATCTATGTATATAACAGTATGTACAGTGACCGGGGGGGGGGGGAGGTTTCACAGAAGGGCTTGGCGTGGAGGAGGGGTGATGGCGGGACAGGGGGGCCGCGCAGCAGTTGATTGCCTCCATCAGAGACTCTGAGGCGTTACAGCAGGACTGAAGCGTGCGGCCTGCTCCTGTCGCACGGTCACGGGCGTGTCCTCTCTCCCTCCGCCAATCAACAGGGCTTGCAGACAGGCGTCCGGTCTCGCCTTCACAAACATGCTCGCACACGCACACACTCGTCTGCAGGCGGTGTGATGCTTGTGAATGTGTGTGTGTGTGTGTGTGTGTGTGTGCGCACGTGCACACATTTCATACGGCACATGTCGGAAAAGACATCTGAATTTGACTTCTTTCCTCTCTGAAGGGGATCAAGCCGACCAGGGGGCAAGGAGGAAGGCGGCGCAGCAGCAGTGCATCCTGGGATAGGTAAGAGATGCTCTGTGTCCGTAGAAAGAGGGAGGCCGAGCGGGAAGAGCGCTACAGTCTGACGGACTCTCTCCCGTCCTTCCCCGTCACAAAGAAGGAGGCAACCAGGGAGCAGCATGGAGCAGAGGAATACAGAGAGGAGGAGAATGAATGAAGCGAGTGGAAAAATCAGGGGGAAAAAAAGAAAAACGACAGCGGGTGGGATCTCAGGCTCCAGCGACGTCCGCGGTGCGCCGGGGCCCGCCGAGCGACCGGAGCCCGACCCGCGAGCCCGGAGGGGAGATCCGCCCCCGCCCGGGGGCCAGGGCCCGGGCCGGGGGGCCGGCCCACGGGGGTCATGTGACGTTGACCTCCAGCACGTGATCGTCCGTGCTGGGCAGCACCAGCACCTGCCGGCCCAGGCCACTGTTGAAGACCTGGCCCGGGCCAAAGGGCTCCAGGCGGGGCATGGGGAGGCCGCGCTGCTGCTCGGCCCCGCCCAGCGAGTGCACGCTGCCGCGGCTGCGGATGCTGCTGCTGTCCGCCGCCTGCTCGTCCAGCAGCGAGATGCTGTCGTTCTCCAAACAGCTGTCTGTGAGGGAGAGGAGGGCAGCGTGAGCGGCACACCCACAGGCAGTCAGAAACAGCACTGAGCAAGTGGTTGCCACATGGTTGCCAGTTTGAATCTAAGTCGTAAGCTCACCTTTGCAAGGAAACAGATAAGACTACCTGAAATGTGGTGCAGTAGTACCAGATTCATAGGGATAGTGCAAGTGTATTATTAGTGTGTGGTGTGGAGTAATTTGGTCTACTGAGCAGAGATCAGCACTGTGTGCTGTGGCGTCAGTGGAACTCGGCCGCACCTGTGTCAGGCTGGATGGCGGGCGTGGCGTAGTGGGGCAGGTACTTGAAGAGCTTGATGCTGGGGAAAGGCAGGTTCCCTGCAAACAGGGGCATCACCTCCATTTTGACCTTGTGCGTTGCGCCGGCCGTCACGGGCATGGAGACGAGTCCCGAGCTCTTCCCGCACACAGCCCAGTTACTGCTGTTATCCACCACTGCAGAGAACACACCCGTTAAACACACACACACAAGGACACACACGCGCTCTCTCTCACGCTGTTAGCGACCGCACTGAAGCAGCCGGCGGCGTTTACTCACCCTCATACATGACCTTCGTGGTGTAGAGGCCCCCGCTCT
This sequence comes from Megalops cyprinoides, assembly GCF_013368585.1. NCBI lineage: Eukaryota > Metazoa > Chordata > Actinopteri > Elopiformes > Megalopidae > Megalops > Megalops cyprinoides. Next base: position 12,132,909 of record NC_050596.1, read on the forward strand.
CTGTGAGCGCCACATCCTCCCGCTCCACCTCGCCCAGCTCCGCCAGCCGCGTGATGGAGACCTCCAGCCCACAGAGGGCGCCGGTGTGACAGTGCTGCGCTCCAGACGAGGGCGTGATCTCTGCTCTCACGTAGTACAGCGTCTGTGTGTGAGAGGGGAGGGATATCAGCCAACAGTCGTTGCCCTACCGCAGAAAGCTGAAGGAGGACTGCGTGTGAGGACTTCCGATGAAGATGGTGATTAGAACCCCACTTGTTTCCACGCAGAACAGTGGTTAGAGAGATGTGCTTTGATGTAGAGTGGAGGTTTAAGAAGCTATTTAAAAAAAAGTTTTTGAACCTTTCATCTCATTCTCCTATTTTCAATCTGAGAGGTGGCACTGACTGATGAAACATTCATTGGTGTCACAATGTACCATAGTGAGTAGTGAGTGACAGGTGAGAGCAGTCTTATATTCTGCCCCATTAAGAAAAGGGGAAAAAAAACCCTAAATGTGTGACTGTGAAATGTGAGCAGCCATAGTGCGCTCTGGGTAGCCTGAAAGCAAATCGGTCAGGACCAGAGAGCACTCCGGTACCATGTGACTGAATATACACCCTTTCCCCGAGTTACTCCAAATAAAGCCGTCCTTTAAGATGAACTTAAAAGCCCAGCGACAGAAACTGAGCGCTCTGTAAGACTGTAAATGAAAGAAGGTGGCTGCACAGGTTTACCCTAACAGTGACGTGCCCTAAAACCCCCCGGACGATGTGTGTGACGGTGAGCTGGGGAGCACAGAGAGACTGCTACTCACAGACACATTCTCCAGCTGGAAGTCGTATCGGTACGGCTGGCAGACGGAGCTTTTTGCGCCCGGGGGCGAGAAGCTGACAGAGAACGCACACTGCAGGCAGGGCGGCGGGTCTTTGGTCCACTTCATCTCCCACACGCAGAAGAGGGACTGGTTACTGTACAGCAGCTAAGGAGAGGGGGACACAGTGTCACACACATCACACCCCCCCACGCATTCATATAGACTGCATACACCAGCGGCAGAGAACACGGCATGTTGTCCTATACATGCACCACAACTCCCACACATCCCATCTCCAAAACAACACATCTCCCACACATCCCATCTCCAAAACAACATACCCCCCACACATCCCATCTCCAAAACAACACATCTCCCACACATCCCATCTCCAAAACAACACATCTCCCACACATCCCACCTCCAAAACAACACATCTCCCACACATCCCATCTCCAAAACAACACAACTCCCACACATCCCATCTCCAAAACAACACAACTCCCACACATCACATCTCCAAAACAACACAACTCCCACACATCACATTTTCGACAAATCACATTTCTCGCACTGGCAGAGGCTTGGGAGAAACTTAGATTCCTCTACAGTTAGATGATACCTACTGGAACTGTAATGAGCAGGCCTGATGAGATTATCTGCTGCGTTCAGATCACGTCTCGATCACAAAGTGGTAATACTAGCAGCGGTGATATCGACAGGTACGAAGAGTGCGATCAGGTGTGAGGAGCGCAGTCGCCGTGCTTTGCCGTGTGCCCACCTGCCGTGATTTGGCGTTGAGGGACTGCAGCTCCAGCGAGGTCGCCTGCTGCCGCTCCGTCAGGCTCTGGTCCTCCAGGTGGAAGTTCATCTCCGACATATTCTGCACGCAAACCTGAATGAACTTCCTGTGGGTCGGAGGGGAGAAAACAGCACTGTGATTAATGGTCATATCCCTAGAGTGCAAATGATGGTCTTATATCCTTAAAATCAGGTGTAAAAGACTTTTTCCTAAAATAGATACTAAAGAAAAAAGGAGAAGGAAAGAGTACGTTTGTATACATTTCTACAGAGTTTCCTAAATGTATATGCTAGATTTTAAGGCATCACTATTATCCTTTAATGATTAGAGGACAAACAGAAGAACTCAGACCTCACCTCTTCCCAGCTGATAACAGTGAGTGTTTGGCTTTAAAGGGGATGTGGAACGTCAAGGCTATGAGAGTAGAGTAAATAGACCAGGGACAGTCTATGGAGATCTGAAAGCAGACATGAAGAACAACAGTAAGCCACACAGATACAACGTACACACCCATTAACCAAATCATTCAGTGTATATGTGTGTGAGTGTGTGTCTGTGTTTATTTTTATGTGTTTGTGTGTGCTTGTATTTGTGTCACTGTGTGTTTTATGTTTGCCTGTGCTGTATGGGTATGTGTGTGCCAGAGGGCAGAGGGTGTGTGTGTGTGTGTGTGTGTGTGTGTGTGTGTGTGTGTGTGTGTGTGTGTTTGTATTTGTACGTCATTGTGTGCTTTATGTTTGCCTGTGCTATATGGATATGTGTGTGTGCGTGTGAGCGGACCTTCTGATCGATGGCGGTCATGCCGCTGTCCACCCGCTTGCGGCTCTTGGCCCGGTGCCGGACCTCGCCGTTGGTCAGCCGCTCCGTTTCGGGCCGGGGCGGGGCCGCCGGGATGTGGCACAGAACCTCCAGCTGGAACTCGATGGTGTGGTAGGGAGGGGCGAGGGGCAGGGAGATGCTGGTCACCTTCTCAGAGGACTGGATCGAGAGAACGCTCTCCCCCACAGGCTCTAACAGAGAGAGAGAGAGTGGAGGGTTAGGCTCAGAGGAACCCATGTGCACTCAAAGCTACTGAAAACACAAACACCTAGGGGTGGGGGGAATAGGCGGGTTAGGATCAGAGTAATTTGTCTGCAACAAAAGCAGCTGCAAACACAAATAAATACCTAGGGTCAGCTCCAGCAATTGCCCTTCTGCGTACCATCTCCCAGGCTCCTGAGCAAGGACAATGTGACACATGCCTGGGAAATGATGGTACAGCAACACTGACCCCAGGATTTACACTGACCCCTGGACCTGGGGCCACAGTGTCCACAAGAGATAGCGTGACAATCTTTGCACTGACCTAGCTTGCTGGACTGCCCTCAGCTAGAGTGTCCGGCACAGCACAGTACACACACACACACACACATACACACACTTCCACTCGCTCACACACACACACACACACACACACACACACACACACACACAGTGCACACTGACCTCCGGTGCTGGAGAGGATGGAGGCGGAGCAGCTGGAGGGGTGCAGGATGGGCATGGCGTCTGCGTTGCTAAGCTGCAGGGCGTCCCCCTTCCTGACGCTGTAGTGACCCGTGACGACGGTGAACTTCACCCTCTGCGGGAGGCCCGCCAGCAGGTTGTCTAGGAAGCAAACAGGGTAGAGGTCGCGTAAGAGTGAGAGGTCGCAAGAGGGCACACAAGGTGAGCTGGTCGGCCAGTCACAGCATTAGCATCCACTCCCTTCACGCTGACCACAGTCTCACTCGTCTGATCTTGCAATTAACTGCAGAAAAGCAAGACGAGTGGCCCAGTTGGTCAAGGTGCTCGCACTGAGTGGAGTTATGCAAGTCACATAATGGCTTTGTTCTGCCAAGATAAGGGGGACATTTATTAGGTAGGGTTCCCCTGATCACCACTGTATCAATGCCTTCTGGCAGCTTGTCAGGCACGTGTAAATTACTTGGTTGTAGTCAGTGACAGATGTGCTGGTCCTCCAGCGGGCACTAGTTGTTCTGATGTTTGAGATGTGGATTGTTCAGTGATGAATGGGTACTGGCACTGTGTGTGAGTGCATGAAGGGAGTGCTTGTGCTTTACTTTAACAATGCCTATGTGGCCGTAGGAGGTAGAGGGGCAATTTGACAGGGTCATCAGTTATCCCCCAAAACAGGGAAAAGAAAGGGATGGGGGATGGGGCGTCACCCAGGCTCCATGGAATGAATGAGACAGACAGGCAGGCAGACAGACAGGCAGACAGACCTGCAAGGGGCTCAACGCTGAGCTGCGGCTCCTGGGAGTACACCTCGTACTGCACGATGGGGTAGATGTGGGGCAGGACGAACTGCATGTGGCCCACGGTGGCACACAGCTGCCGCAGGGTGTAGGTGCCCGGCTCCCGGCTCTGCGGGATGGAGGGAAGGACAGTGAGGGCCAAGTCACAGAAGCACATACTGCCCCCAACGCAAGAACAGAGCCAGGGGCTGTGGGCTCTTAGTCAATATGAGACGCTGCTGTCGTACCCCTGAACTAGGCCCTTTACTGCTCTGAAAACCCACTGTAGGAAAAAAAGGTTACACTTAAAGAGGATCAATAACAGCATTATAAATGATATTACATTACTTTCAGTCATTATAAGAGCTATGAGGTAATGTTAGGCCCTCTGTGCCCTGAAGTCCCATGATCCACCAGTGCCACTTAACCTAACACTCCAGTAAGTTTCCTTCTACAACACAGAGGCCAGGCCCTGTCAATATGCCAGGAAAGCACTCAGTCTGTAAAGGCAAATGAACCCATCAGGAATGCGACCGTGTGTTACTGCGCTGCAGTCTTACGGGAGCATTGAACAGGATGCTGTTGCTGCCGGGTGCCAGCGTCACGTCGCGGGTCTTCAGCAGCTGAGCGCCGTCCTCCACGGCGATGCCGGCGGAGCCGGGCGCCTCCAGCGAGGCGGAGCTGTCCTGCCTGCGCAGCAGCAGGTGCACGTTCTTGCAGACCACGCCCGCCGAGTTGAGCGCGTTGTCCGAGGGGCTGCGGTCCTGCATCTCGTACAGCTCCAGCGCCGGGGGCGAGGGCCGCGGGGGCCCCCCCGAGGGCATCTCCTCGCGGAAATGCACCGTCCCGCCGGGCCCCGCCTGCCGTTGAGCCCCGGCCCCGCCGGCCCTCCCCCGCGCCCCGCCCCGCTCCAGGCTGAAGTGCACGCTGGCGGCCAGCTGCTCCAGCCGCACGGGCACGGGCATCAGGCTGTGCAGGCGCAGCTCCAGCTGCAGGGCGGCGCCCACGTGCACCACCGCGGCCGCCGGCCGGAACTGCAGCTGCCGCAGCTGCGCGAACGCGCTCATGCTCAGCACCACTTTGGGGACTGCAGGGGGGAGGGAGGGGACAATCAGAGCAGCACTGCAGAGTGCGCGAACAACACGTCACGAAACTAATGGCGCTATACTGGGCAGCAGCGTAGCATAGCGGTGAGGAGCAGGGCTCGTAACTTTTAAAGGTTGCTGGTTTGATTCTCCACCGGAGCAAGGTATTTAAGGTAATTAACCCATAACTGTCACAGTAAATATCCACCTGTATAAATGGATTACATGTAAATGCTGTAACCTATGTAAGTTGCTCTGGATAAGAGCGTCTGCTAAAAAAAAGACAATAACGTAATGCAATATTGTGAAGACTTCCTCACAAGAACTGTTCGACAAACTGTTCAAAAAAAAGGTCACAGCAAAATTACCCTAGGGCTACCGACGTAATATTCTTGAAGCAGTAAAGGCAGCATGAGAAAACCTCCTTTCATGCAGGAGCACGTCTGCCCATCACTGTGCTGACAGCGTCACGCACTGCCCTACAGCACCACAGCCTGTGTGGCTCGGGAGGCGAAGAGCGACGCCTCACCCTGGCTGTCTTGCGCGTGGCTGGCGAAGGTGAGGATCTCCTGGCAAAAATGTTTCCTCTCCTCGTCTGTCAGGTTGGCATCGCCGGCCAGCAAGGCGCTTGTCTGCAGGTAGCTGGCGGAGGTTGTCAAGGAAACAGACACCAAAAAAGCCCCACCCTCTTATGTGACCCCATTTCTTCTGGCTGGTGTTGTCAGTAGCACATGCACAAGGAGGTGCCATTCACACATATTTGTCTACCATGATCAAAACACTCGCTCTCTCTTTCACAAACACACAGACAGACACACACACATACATACACATATATCTGCATCGTTTCGTTTGCTCTTATCTTGGCTACTTGTAAGATTTCAACTGCCGCTATTAATTTTGCAATCTTTCATTCGTGCTGCACAGTTTCCTGTACATTTCTTGCAAAATGATTTGTATAATTTGAGATGCAGATGCTCCTTATCTGTGAGCTCCAGCATCTCTTCAGAGGAAGTGGTATTATGTAGAGGATGCAGAAATATTGTGAAATACAGCACACTGGCATCACCTTTGAGTGATATCACTACAGTCAGCACTACATCTGCGCTTAAACAGTCCCAGAGAGGGTGGAGGCACAGCTTGTGTTCTAGGGCTGTTAAACTGTTAAACAGTTCTGGAGGAAAGACGGGAGTGTTAAATATGAGTCTGGGGATGTGAAGAGTCTCTGGGCTGTTTAAACAGTGGTGTGTGTGTGGAGAATGGCCAGGATGTGAAGAGTCTCTGGGCTGTTTAAGCAGTGATGTGTGTGTGGAGAATGGCCAGGATGTGAAGAGTCTCTGGGCTGTTAAAGCAGTGATGTGTGTGTGGAGAATGGCCAGGATGTGAAGAGTCTCTGGGCTGTTAAAGCAGTGATGTGTGTGTGGAGAATGGCCAGGATGTGAAGAGTCTCTGGGCTGTTTAAACAGTGGTGTGTATGGAGAATGTACAAGATATGAAGAGTCTCTGGGCTGTTTAAGCAGTGGTGTGTGTACAGAGAAAGGTTGGGGATGTGAAGCACAGTGAAGGATGCTCTTCTGTCTGATTCAGCCGCTTCTGACACTCAGCGATCTGCTTCCTGGTGTGGGTGACGGGCAGCGCCCAGCCCTCTGACACGAAGCTCTTCAGAGAGTCCTGCAGGAAGCCCTCTGCCTGCTGGGGGTCTCCTTTCCTCCTGCGCACACACACACACACACACACACACACACACAGTTACTCCATAATGCATTCACTCTCTGAGTTACTGTATGTCTCTACAGGGACTGTATCACTATCTGAGCTATCTAATGTCTGTCTTTAACTTACAAAATCATAAGTTGCTTCAAATGTGATATTCTATAATTGGCATAATAAATCTTAGCTATTAAACTGAATTATGCATGAAGACATGACTTTTTGAATCCGTAACACTATTTAGAAGCATAACTTAAGAAATAACTCTGAAGGTAAGCATAGTAATCTAATGTGAGCTGAGTGAATCATCGGGCACGCGAGTGTGTGGTGGTGCAGAGTGCAGAGCGTCAGGGCACACAGTGCACCTCTGCAGCCCTGAAACCAGGGCTAAACAAGGTCAACTGCACGGACAGCAAACAACCCACAACCCAAACACTCAAATGTCATGCATACGGATGGCCTTCTATACCGTCCCAGAGACACTGCTCCTCAAATACACACACTCCTGTGTCTGACACACACACACACACACACGCGCGCACACACACTCTCTCTCTCGCTCACCCACACGTGCACACACACACACACACACACACACACACGCACACACACACACTTTCTCTCTCTCTCTCTCTCTCTCTCACCCACACGTGCACACACACACACACACACACACACACACACACACACACACACACACTTTCTTTCTCTCTCTCTCTGTCTCTCTCTCCCTCCCTCTCTCTCTCTCTGAGAGGGGGGGACAGTGAGCTCTCCTCTTTCATTACAGAAGCTCTCACATGTAGAACTCAGCCAGGCTCTTCCCCACCAGCCGGGCCGACCGCATCCTGCCAATGGCTCTGTACATCTCCATGGCAGCGTAAGTGAGCTCCTGACAGAGGGAGGGAGAGAGGGAGGGATGGAGGGATGAAGGGAGCGAGAAAGAGAGACAGGGGGTTACAGGAAGCAAACTAGGTCTACAGAGTGTCTTTGCATAAGGACTGACTCAAACACCCAAACAGAACGTTTGGACTATGACATAACAGGGCAGTTATCATTGATTGGCTGCCAAATGGGCCAATGGTCAGTCAGTGTGGATATCTGGCTCCGCTTTCCTCTTGTGACTGCAGAGCAGACTGTGTAGCCCAGGGTGTGTGTGGGGGAAAGAGGAGGGGGGACGGTTAGGCTGAAAATGGGTCTGACACTGAAGGGCAGAATAGAGGCATTATCTCACAGTTATGTAACCTCATATCCAGTAATGACAAGACTTCCATAACCACTGAAAATAACATTCTGGCGCATCCAGATGAACCAGCTCCCACAGGACATGGTTCCCCAGTCTGTAGGTGCCTGTGTAAGTTTGGGGGTTTCCTGCATCCCTGCAGGTTTGCCAGCAATACAGACGTAAGCATAATTTGTCTTTTTTTTTTATTCTGGCTCCACTTCAGCACAAAGCGATACCTAGAGGGGAAAGTACTGGAATAGACTCTTATAGCCCTTTTTCACCATATAGCTGGAGCCCTGGCAAGCACAAGGTGGAGCCAAAACAGTCAGTCCAGCTACACTGCAGTTTCCTTTCTGTTGCATTGCCCGCAACCAAAGCTGCAGCATATGACATCACACTGGATTCTGATGTTCACCTCATTTTTAGCAAACTGCCTCGGCAACATCTGCAGCCCAAGGCTGTGGTTTTTCCCAAAGAAAACCTAAATTCCACATTCCTCTGGTTACTTGTAATCAATGATGGCAGCATTCTACGACTGTCTGTGTTTACCTCAGTTGTCAGTGTTGATAGATGGAAGTAACAGTTAGTTACACAGTTAGCCGATTCTGCCCACAGCTCACCTGCACACCTGACACCAGTAACAGTACACTACATTACATGTATTTAGCAGACGCTCTTATCCGGACCAACTTCCAGCACAACAGGACATAAGTGCATCCATTCAAGTTAAGTGAGCAACAGTAGCAGGCTGATCTAACATGGGTCATAATCACAAAAAGAAATCCAATGGGAAAACAATAACTAGATGAGTCAGTCGGGTTCCAGCTTTGCAGTGTAAAAGTGGTACTGACGAACAGCTCATCATTTGTACACATTGTGTAATTAGTGATGATGATACACTGTATGTCTGCTCCCTTTAGCTCTCACCAGATAGTGTTTTTCAAAGGCTTCCACGGAGGATAAGGCTTCCTTGAGTTTTTTGTAAGGACTCTGCAGGCTGCTGGCTGCAAGACAACAAAAGAAGCAGAATAAGATGAGATTTTTCCATTCACAGTTTGTGTTCCCACCCCAGAGACTGCAGGCTGCCCGGTCTAATGCAGCCTCTCTGACTGCAGACACACGGAGATGAGATTAATGACCGATCACACGGTCTGTTCATGACTCTTCTCTCTGTCTGTTGCATCTTGTTCTGTTTCTCTATCTCTCTCCCATCTCCATCTTATGCTTTCTGTTTCTCTCTCCATTTCATTTCTCTACATTATTCTCTTTCTCTCCCTCTCTGCATTTTATTCTATCTCCTTCTCCCTCCGTCTTATTCTCTTCATCTCTCTCTCTCACTCTCCATCTCACTCTCCCCCTCTCTTTCTCTCCCACCTGTTTCAGGTCTCTCGGCCCCGAGTCCAGCGAGCAGGTCCACAGTTCTGTTCAGATCCTCGGAGTCAGGCCCGCTCTCCGACACCAGGCCGCACAGGTAGCCCAGAGACTTCAGCTGCGAGAAAGAGCCGAGCACAGAGGGCTGTATGTGAGAAACGGGCATGCAAACTCCTCACAAGAGCAGCGAGCTCTGTGATGGAACAGATGCTGGGGCGAGTATCACTGCAGAAAGGGAAAGGGGACGTGACAACAGTGAGGGAGAAGAACATGGCATTACAAGCAGGAGTAACAACGAGGGGTGAGAGAGTAGCTGAAGGACTGCACTGGGGCATAACTGACGCACTGATACACATCTGATCTGTAACAACAACCTGCATGGACGGATAAGGTGTCAAATATCAACTATGCAAAGCACTGTTCTATTAGGGCATTTGCTCAGCATGTAAATAATGTCAGGTAGTGCAGACAGACAGTAGTGAACACGAGCAACAGAGAATAGAGGGTGAGTGGAGAGGTGTGAGTGAGAAGGGATATGACGCTGCACTTCACCTTCTCGGAGGCGTAGGTCCACAGCCCCACGGTGTGGGAGCAGTTAGCCTCCAGCTGGGCCCGATCACAGCACCCCTCGATTCTCTGCAGCACCTCCAGGCAGCTGAGGAACACCCAGCAGTCCAGAGCCCCCTGCAGCACGGACACCTGCAACAGGACTCAGGGGGTTCATATTTCAGCACTGAAAAGTACCGTGTACTGAAAATTGAATGGAACATTTTTAAATGTTCCTTTTAATCCCCTGCCCCAATGCACTTGGCATGCAGGGAGCAACAGCACAGATACTATCTGCAAAGCCAGTGAAAGACAGAGAGAGGACCCAGAAACCAGCAGCGTGACAGCAACACTGAGTGATGAGGGCTGAGGGATGAAAGAGAGGGAGAGGGAAAGAGACACAAAGAGCACGCGGAGGAGTGAAGGGGGAAGATATGGAGAAAGAGGAGAGACGGAGAGAAAGGTCATGCATTCAGAGAGAAGGATAGAGAGGAGAGACGGAGGGAAAGGCCAGGGACTAAGAGAGAAGGGGAGAAAGGAGAGAGGGAGAGAAAGGTCAGACATTCAGAGAGAAAGAGAGAGAGAGATGGAGGGAAAGGACAGGGATTATGAGAGAAGGAGAGGGGAGAGACAGATGGGAAGGTCAGGCATTAAGACAGAGAGCGAGAGAGGAGAGAGGGAGGGAAAGCTTGGATATTCAGAGAGACGAGAGAGGAAAGAAGGAGGGAAAGGTCAGGCATTAAGAGGGCAGGGGAGAGAGGAGAGAGGGCGAGAAAGGTCACACATTGAGAGAGGCAGAGACAGAGAGGAGAGACAGAAGGAGAGAGGAGCAGGGCTGAGGTAACTGGCCCTCACCTCCAGCAGGTGCAGCTCCTGGATGCAGTTGTGCAGCAGCTCCAGGGCGCGCTGCGTGACCTCCCAGGGCCGCTGCAGGAAGAGCAGCAGGGTGCACTGGCGGGAGAACAGGTAGCTGCGCAGGTCCAGCAGGCTGGCCTGGCCGCGCTGGATCAGGTCCCGCTTCTCCATGTCAATCGGTCTGCGCAGCACCAGCCCGTTCCAGCTGCGCACCGGCTGGCAGAACGAGCCCAGCCAGTTGGCCCCGTCTGCGCAGACACAAAAACGCACGAGGGCGCAGTGTGTGACATCAGCACCTGCGTCTGCCGCAGACTCCGTATGAGACCTGCACAGCTTCCATCTGGCATTATCTCCCCCGACCCCAGACCGATATTTGGCTCAAGTACCCTCCAAGCCTGACACCACCACTTGTAGCATCTAATGGTATGTAGGGTATGTAGCATCTAATGAACTGTCTGGGCTACAGGGCGTTAACACAGTCGGTCAGGGGCCTCCAACCCCAGAGCGCAGAGAGGAGAGACAGCAAATGCGTTACCTCCGGCCCCAAAGTTGAGGACGTACTGGGTGAAGAGAGCGTCCAGCTCGTCGTACTGGACCAGAGCGTCTTCGTACTGCTGCAGCATCTCGAACACAAAGGCCAGCTCCTCCTGAGCGCAGCACAGGGGCAGAGAGACGAATGAGACACTGCATGGGGTGGCAGTGTTGCATAGTGGTAAGGAGCAGGACTCGTAACCGATACGTCGCCAGTTTGATTCCCTGCTGGGGCATTGCTGCTGTACTCTTGGACAAGGTACTTAACCCAGAACTGCCTCGGTAAATATCCAGTTGCATAAATCGATACCATGTAAAAAATTATAACCTATGTAAGTCGCTCTGGATAAGAGCGTCTGCTAAATGCCAATAATATAATGTAACGTAATGCATGTGTTCAGGCACACCATACACGCACAGGCAAACAAAATTCACTCATAGGCCCCACCTATCACAGCTCTTCGAGGGGCTGACAGAAGGAATGGAACACTATGTGACTGACAGCAGTAATGATGTGTGGTCAAAGAGACTGAACGGACCACTTAATGACTGACATAAATGAGGCACAGTCTCAGACAAAATGGCCGGAACACTGAGTGACTGACAGCTCCAATGAGGCAGGGTCTCAGACAGAGAGTGACTGACACAAAATAAGACCTGCTCTGGAAGGCAGTGGCCATTTAAAGAATGAGCAGCACTCCGTCAGCTGATGAGAGGCGTGGTCACAGGGGCCAAGCGGGGAGGGAGATCAGCCCCCTCTGCTGCGCTCACACACACCTGCACCATGAAGTAGTCGCAGAAGCTCCAGCCGGGCTCGGTGCGTTTCTCCCGGAGCGTGCGCATGTCGTCCTCGAACTTGCCCAGGTTCTTAGTGAAAGACATGAGCAGCAGGGTGCGCAGCTTGGTCAGGAAGGAGCTCCAGGACTCCTGGGACCGCGATGACTCCTTCAGGGGGTCCGACAGAACCACACACCTGGGAAGGCGGGGACAGAGAGAGGCAGCGGGTCAGAACTACAGCATGGTGTCATTCAGGAGTACAAACCGAGTCAGGCAAACATTATTTTTAGGGTTGCTAGGATCATTATTTACAATACATAGATATATTAAGATCTGAAAAAGGCAAAAAGTTGAATCTCTGATGATGCAAAAATAAAAGCATCACATCAATCCTACCAGCATTATTCAAAATATTCTGTATGGTACAAAACTCACACACTTCCATTCTATACACAGCTGACTAACTAGCTAGTAAACAAAAATTATCTTATATTATTAGATATTACTCCCAAAATTAAACAAAGCCATCCAGCTCACTGCATACAGCAGCTGCAAGCAAGCTGTATGTTAGGTCTTTCTCACACTCACACACACACACACATACATGCACACACGGACACACCAAACCGTGAGGCCAGTAAAGACCGCGGACCGCAGACACCTTGAGCTCACCTGTCGCTCTGCTTGTTGCAGAAGTCGTTACGGATCTTGTCGACGATGGACGTGCGGGGCAGGATGTTGGTCTTGTTCTTCTTCTTGGTGTCGCTCTCCACCACCACGATGAGCCAGTCCACCGTGCCGTGGGCCCGCAGCAGACTCTGCCAGCGCATGATGTCCTCCTTCACCGATGCCTTGTACACCTCTGTGTCCTGGGGACAGACACAACAACACTGACACTAACACTCTGATACAGAGACCTTGTATATTCCTCTCTCCCAGGGACAGACACAACACTGAAACTCAAACACTATGACTATAACACTGACATTCTCTTACCCTTACACTAATGCTAACACTCTCATACTGTCACAGAGGCCTTTTACATTCCTCTGTCCTAGGGACAGACACAAGAACACTGACACTGTAAAATACTGAGGATGTCACACTGACACTCAAACACTATGACTATAACGATGACAATCTCTCACTCTACCTCTAATACTGACACTCTCATACTGATGCAGGGGACATTTCTCTGTCCTGACAACACACACAACACTGACACTTCAATGCCCTCGCTAAAACACTGACACTCTCATACTGACACGGAGGCCTTGCAAATCCCTTTACCTGGAAACAAACATCACAAACACTGACCCATAAACCAACAGTCTCCAACACTAATAGCCTCTCACACTGACACTGAGGCCTTGTCCGCTTCTGCACAGACGCAAAAACACTGACACTCGCTCTGATAATGAAGCCTCCGATATCTCAGAACCCTTCAGGCATAATGACATTGAAGCCCTGTTTAACTCTGTGTCCGATGGACACAGCACTGTGCTGAGAGCCCTGTAAACCTGAGCTCTGCTTCACCAGAAACACAACAATGGCCCCAACCCACTTACAAGGAAACTGTCACAGTTTGGATTTCTTGGGACAAGAACACAGAAGACAGAATTTCTTAGAACACATCTTCACTCGCAGATGGAGCTCCCTGGGAACGCTCTCTTACAATGGATTGAAAAAAATCAGTTCTTTGCGTGTCTGATCTACAATACCATAACACCCTTCTAATATGTCTAGCTGCAGGTTTTGTTTGCTTTCAACAATTTCTAAGAGGTCCCATTCAGTTCTCTAGGGAGCCACACTGCAGCTTGCCAAGCAAGAGCACATTCTCATATTTCAAAGCATACTGCATAGCAAATCTCAATGATCAGAGACTGCACGGGGTTCAACACCTGCTGCCTGAGCAGAGCAATTCTCAGCAACCTGAGAGATTTTTATCGATTTATTTTTGTCAAAAAATGAATAAATAAAAATAAATCCTTAAAGCTCATGCATCTTATGCAGTTTCATCAACATGGTCAAAAGGGAGGGACTATAATTCAGTGACACTACCTCACTCATCATGTCATGAAAAATAACTCTTCCCACTCTGACACTTTAGTATCACAAAATAAGATGCATTTTCATTCGCTTTAGCTGCAGGTCAGCTACACCTCATACAAGCCAGAGGCACCACCACAGCAAACTGGCCCAGGCTCACAGTGTGTCATCCAAACCAAGATACAACAGCAGGATGGCCTGGAGCAATAACTCTGCTTCTTTCCTGAGAGCACGATATTAAGTAGAGTTTGCCCAGCTAGCTGAATGGCTTGTGGAAGTGGAGGCGGGCGGCAGAGCATTGATTACAGCACTCACACAGCAGTCTGTCCAGTATATGTGCAGGAATGGGAATGTGAGGAGAGCTTTGTTTCCTTCCTTGGGAAGCAGCTCCTCTTTGAACTGGACGAAGTTGGCCTCTAGGTGAATCATCTTTGGTGCACGTCCGTATGACCTGAGGAGGAAAAGCAACAACGCCAGTCAGACAGGCAATGCCTCCACTAATGCTGTACACACACACACACACAAACATGCACACAGAGACAGCCCCCATTCACACACAGACACACCCCCATAGACATGCACATGCACACACACTCATACACATGCACTTATAGAGAGAGTCCCCATACACACACACAGACATACCCATGCACTCATACACATGCACACACAGAGACAGCCCCCCCCTACACACACACAGACACACCCCACATAGACTGGACATGCCCCCAACACGAGTGGAGCATCATTCAGTCTAGTCTCCTGGCTTTGCTTCATGAGATCTAAGAACTCTTAAATCAACAAAGTCCAGCTGAATGGGCCTTTGATTTTATATTCACAGAGCAGTGATTTTGCTGGGAGTGGCCTGGCTTTCATTTTTTATCCTTACAATGCAGCACTGTTCTTATCTGTTTGCACAGGAGGCAATGCAGGAGTAACTGTTACATTAACCACAATGGGATCATCTGAGAGACTTTCTAGACTTATGCAAAGCTATTCACATTGGGGTTAACACTACAAAGACCGAGTCAAAACCATATAAAGCCAAAACACTTTCTTTCAAATCAAAATAAATCACCCAAAATGAGTAAAACAAAAAAAATATATGCAAACAGGGAGATCGATTCTGTCTGTTTGGAATGAACTTTGCTCCGTGTGTACTTTGATTTCCCAGCATGCACTGAGGTGGCTCACCTCCTCCACTCCATGGCCTCCCGGGGCAGCTGCTGCGCCAAGGTGTTGTACAGAGACGTGAACAGCACCTGGTCCCCGGCACCTGAGAGAGAAACAAGGGCAGGCAGGGACATCAGCTCCGTCACCAGCAGAAATGCAGACCTCAGTGTGTGGACTGTCAGTACTGTCGTTGCAAACTGTCAGGACTACCTTAAACAGTTTGATTTTAAACTCAGTGATAGAGTTATTTAGACCACACAGCTCAAGCTGGTTGATTCAATTGCTCAAAAAATCTAACTTCAGCCAACCACAGGGTGTCAATCGAGGGCTGTCTATATTCTTAGAGGAATGCTGCAGTGGGCGGCAGTAGGGTGTAGTTGTAACGAGCAGGGCTTGTAATGAAAAGGTTGCTGGTTCAATTCCCCAAGGTAAGCACTGCTGTTGCACCCTTGGGGAAGGTACTAAAGGTACTAAACCCAAATGGCCTCCAGCTGTATGGACTGATAACATGTAAGATGTCAGCAGATGGAACAAATGTAAGGTAACAGCTAAGATACACAGCTTTCTGTTGTCTTGCTCGACTGTGTTGGTATAAGCAAATTTGCATACCGGTCATGAAACCCAAAAGTACCCTTCCTTACCCACCCCCAACACAAACACTCTCACCCTCACAGTACAGTATACCTGCCTAAACACCAGCTCTGAGCTTAAGATAACACTGCTCCCAAACCAGCGTTCACCTGCAAAAATTCATTTATGAAGGGCACCACCGTCACACTGTGCACCCATAGTGGGATCTCGTAGCTCCGTGAACGCTGATTAGATTTATACCCTAGCAGTGTACAAATCACAAATTGGTGTGACAGAAATCAAATGAGGCTGGGTTATTGCCTGGCAGAGGGAGAGTCTGTGACACCACTGGTGACGATGACATGCAACTTTTTTATTTTGGAGAAAATTGAGAAAATTGCTCCTCGGTGTGGATGGCACATCAGCCTGACTCATCTGGAACTCTACCATGCATGCAGAGGGGTTTTTATCTCCCTCCTCTCGCTAGTGAGGCCTGAGCTATAATTTCTGACAGCAGAGCCAAGAATTTAGACAGGTTGTGCAAACAGCCTTTTCCTCTCCTCCTTAATGGTGTGTCCCGCTGACTCAGGGAAGAGCCACACACAACAAGACATTCCTCATTAAATGAAGGCATAAAAACCGACCTCACAGAAATCATAGGCTAGGATCACAGATCTGCATGAAATGCTACGTTCTACAAAAATCGATGTGAATTCAGTTTGGTTTGGTCATATATCACACAGCTTGCAATGGTTTCCTGTTGTCTGTTTGAACTCTGACCCTGGTTTGCTGTTCCGGGGTTTAACTTTGGAGAATAAGGAGCCAGGCGTCTTATCGCAGGTGAGCGTAAGGCAGTTTTATTCATCGTGTTATCTTCACACAGTCCACCTTTGGATGAATTAGAGTACCCAGGTGGACAAACACTTCTGCAGATTCAACATTAACTGTCCCTTCTGAGAAGGCATCAGCAGATGATGACAAATATAGTGAAGGAGTGACTGAAAGGCATGAATGAAATAAGTGCATAAGAGGCATTAGGAACATGCTTCAATGTCTTGACTTCATGCGAGACAGGTGTCAAAGTTATAGAGCTGCTCAGTTCAGTGAATTTATGCCAAGAAGACAGTGAGAAAATGACAGATCATGTGTTTTGGAACAGTAAAGATAAAAAGTTCAGCTATAATTGGAGGTCACTGGAAATGGAAGAGTAAAAAAAGACTTCGACTGTTAAAAACAACATGTTTTGGCTAGAAACCTTGTTCAAGGTAATCTCTGTGTCAGTTAACTCTTATGAAGGCTTCTAGCCAGTTTTAATGTGAAAATATTTTTTTCTACTGCACTTCCATTGCCCTCCTAACACTGCTGTACTTATTTGTCCTTACTGTTCAACCTATTTTTATGCACCTTGATGGAACTGCGAGTCAGCGCCTGTATCCTTCCTTTTTTTACCTCAAGGTTTTGGAACACACTCTGGTGCTACTATAGGTCTGAGACACCTGTGCAGCTCACAGCTAATAAGCTTGTAAAAGCTTATTAAGCTGAATACTTTAAAAATATTCTTGAATCACTGTGTCATCACCTGATGGGGAAGTACTGTCTATTTCAGTTCAATACTGAGTAATAAGCGAATTACTTCGGAGGAAAATATAACAAGCCGACGTCTGAACAAAGATTTCGGAGGAAAAGCACGTGCTATACCTATTTAGCAAAAGGTTTCTGTTGTTCATTTTCATGAACTGTAGCCATATAATTGCTGCTTCTAGTTCCTTAGAGGCAATGAAAGGCATAAAATTGTCATTTCAACTGACAATGGTAAACACGAACGAAATAGTCTTTAAAAGACTGCCTGTGTATGGAAGGTTAACAAGCCATGTGAGTGTCCGTTGTACTGAAGCTCACTGCCATCATCGAGAGATTGTATCTCAAACAATGAAAGTTAGGCTGTGTAACTATATATACAGTTAAACATAAGTACGGGCAGATAAATAAGGGGATCATATCTTTCCCTTAATATGACGAGGGGGCCCGATGGTGATGGTCTGTCACGGTGAATCAAAGGCACCACCTGTGTCTAGCCAGTACACTGTCAACGGTTTACATTGTACTATGGCCTGCGCTTGGTCTGCAACTCAGTTGCTTTATTTGTAATTAAGGAAGTGACAAAATAATGTCTGGAAAAATGTTGGCCAACTGGATTTTGCATGTATTTCAGCCTGCTTGGTGTGAACCTGATTCATCAGGAACGGACATCACAAGCAAGATGAAACCAGCAAGCGTGCTGGGATGCAAGCTAAATCTAAACACCTAGTTAACATTAGAGTGCAAAATAAACAGCGAACAATGTTCTTCCCAACATCCCTGCGGGCTCTCTGCTTGCTCTCTACACGAATATTAATTGCAAACCTTATCGTGTAACAGTCATCGAAGGCCTTGATGTTTGTTTGGCACATCGATGTGCGAGTGGCATGTCTGCATGACAGCTGCAGGTTGCCGAATCTGCTGCGGGAGCACCCCAGCCGCGAGATCAGCAAGGGTCTCCAGCCTCGGCTATTTTGTTCCTGCAGCTACTAAGTAACAACCTCACCAGCTTCTAAGAGTCGCTGCATCCAGAACATGGATTTACCCCAATCTTCGCCGACTCTCATCATGCAACGCACTGTCTGCCCCCTTTTAACCCGAACCCGCCGCATTCCGTTAGTGTCAGTTATTGCTTTCAGTGCTAGCTTGGCTTTGCCCGCAACGTCCACTGCGCTGCTCGAAGCTCCGAGTGTCAGTACTGTGCTTTGCTAGCTAAAAAAAAAAAAAAAAACAGCCGCAGTATCAGACCTGAAAGAAAAAAACTCACATGTCACAATCGGTTTGTTTTCCATTGTGTAGATTATGGGCTTTTCCTCCTGGGGATCCATGGACTCCGGCTGTCAGCAACCACCCTCCATGTAAACGTCAACAAAATCACTCCTGTTATTATTAGAGCCCTAATGTATGCAGTAATGTACCACAAGGGCCCTTTTCCTCTCCGCTTCCGGTATGTCCCTTACACCATTACGACTTCCGGGAGCTTCGTTGTCCCTTAAAGGAAACGCGAGGCAAGGTTTATTTTTCATTGTTCGACATTAAAGAGCCCTGTGAGGGTAATGTTTCACTAGCCATATCAGCCATAATGTCCCCAGATGTGCTGGGATTCGCAATTGGATCGTCTCATGAGACGGGAAGGAACAGAGACAGAGAGCAGGAATAGACATGTATCTAATCAGCACGTGTAAAACTAATAAGGTTGAGGACTTATGAAGACTGTCATAAAAGACTGTCATAAAAGCCTTTTGCCTTTGTTCAAAAAGTCCAAAAATCTCACACTGGGAACATTAATAATAATTAACACCATGAGTAAAATTCTGCTTTAAGATTTTGAAACATGCTGACAGCAACAGACGCAGCAAATGAACCTTGAGGGGTGATAGGATGAGAGAGTACTCCAGTTTGTGGGGAGTGAACATGCTCAATGTTCAAAGCCACCACCTTGGCAGAATTTCAGTCCATTTAATGGGCTGGTAATACATTATCAAAGCAGCAGTGTTACCCTGATCATCACATTATTAAGGGTCTACGATATAGCATAACAGAAAATGACAGCTGTAGCAGTTCCAGAGATAAACAAAGAACCAAAGAAGGAATTCATTTTCAGCTACTCCAGAGATTTTATTTTATTCATTGAGAGACAAATGCAGGTACAATGCAGTTTGTGTTCCACAGCCCAGATAAACCTTTTGTTTTGCATCCATTTAGAAATGAATCCCTGAATGTCAGACTTTGTCAGTGTGAGACTGATACTGCACTCCATGCAAAGAAATAATAAAACAATAAAAAAATAACACGGCCCAGGTTATGGCCAGGCTATAATTGGTTACAAATGTACAATAGGCATTCATTTCTTTGTTAATTCTTCTTCAGGTAGGAACAAATGTGAATATACAGATTCATTTAGTCCCTTTTTTTTTTTTAGCTTAAACAGAGTAGAAATGTTCTGGCTGTATAATCTATTTACAGATATATTCTGTGCATAGAGGAGACAGACTCTCCTCCCTTTCTGTGAATAATTTAGTCACATTTCACTGGACTCATCAACTAATACACATATTTTCTTTCCCCTTTTCTCTTACGCTTGTGCATACACACGCTACGAAAAGGAGACAACTGCCGAATGCAGCCCTGTCTCAGCTGTGCATACGTACAGTATATAGTTACACTATGGGCGCTACTGCCAAATACAGCCCTATCTCATAAGTGAATACATACAGTATGTACATTTAATTCTACACAAGTGATTTATACATCGGACTGCACATTTGTGACAGATGGGTGCTCTGTGCCATGAATTCTGAGGGCAGAATGGGCATGGGCTACAGAGGAGGGAGGGGGGTGGTGTGATATAAGTGCACGATATTCATGTGCTGATCCAGTCTGATCTGGCATGCTTCAGATCCTCAGTTTCCTGCCAATGAAGAAGCCATTCAGGCTTCATACACCAACATGTGGCCATATTTGGTTTTGATCAGGGGTGTCTAACTCAGTGCCTGCAGGGATAATATTTTATGCTGATTTTTTTTTTGTTGCTCTATCAGCCTTGATGAGTCCAATCAGTTCATAATCTGTTTACATTTACTCTGGCACACAAACCCCAAAACATGGTGCACTGAAATATTTGAACATAGGGCACATGTGCAATCTTCTGATGTAATTTATCCCTTCATTGTAAAATGCAAAACTGGGTAAATGATTGGATTAATTAACATATTAAAAGCGAGAACTGAGTTTGACTTCTCTGGTTTAGAGCAACTGTCAGAGAAACCCCAGCAATTCAGTGGCATTTCTATCTTGTTTTTATCAAAGCTTGATTGTGAAAATTAGTTTTTACTTGTGAAGCTAAATAAATGCAGGTGACAGTATGCTCCAGGCACTCAGTCTTTCATCTTTCAGACAGAAAAGTAGCATTTTAGAGCATCATGGCACTCAAAAGTGTGCAAGATTCACTGATCATAAAATCATCCGGATGGCTTACCCAATTCACTATGCCCGTTTCAGCTGATCCGTGCATTATAAAGATCAGTCAGTCTGCACAGAATGCAGACCGCCCCTTCCCAGGGCTCATGTTTTCTGACCCATTTCACATGTTCTGAGGGATTATGTGTGAGGAATGAGGATGTGTTCATAAGAAAAGCAACGCTGTAGGTCACAACAGTCCCCCTGGTCTCTCTCAGCCTTGAGAAAGGAGGGGTGATACGGACAGGACAGGTCAGGGCTAAGAGATGGAAAGGTTTCAGAGCTGACAGGAACGTTAGTGTGACCTTTTAATCAGAGCCCAGGCCTCTGGTGCATCTGCAGAGTGGCACAATGAATTTTAACACCTGCTGTGTTTGTCCTTGTATTGGATGACAATGGGAATTCTGTGTGGCAGGTATACACATGTAAGGCCGCTGAAACTGTAACAAAACATAAACATCAGTTAAATGGGGTAATATTTCCAGTTTCACAGCACTCTTTGATGGTGAGTAATGTAACAGAATGTTACATTATTGTCATTTAGAGCAACTGACATCAGTTACAATTTTATCCCTTTATACAGCTGGATATTTTTTTCAATTACTTCAATTCAATTTTAGGGTAAGTACCTTGCCCAAAGGAACACCAGCAGTGCCCCAGCAGGGAATGGAACAGACAACCTTTCGGTTACATGTCGTGCTCCTCACTACGCCACACTGTTGCCTATGTACGATGCTGTTTGTACCCAGCTTTTCTGTATGTGACTGGGCAGTAGTGTGGAGAGGCTGGGCGGCTTGTCCTGTGACCCAAATGCAAATCTAGGTTAAGGCAGTACTCTTTACCAAGGTCCTTAACCTAAATTGCTTTAGCTGACGTACAATGAGTAACTGTATGCTATATAGGCTGCCATTGCGAATCAAAGGTGGGGTCAATTCCATTTCAATTCAGTCAATTCATGAAATGAACTGAAATTCAGATGATTTTCAGTTCATTGACTATCATTTTCTATGAAGATAGTTCAATTACCCTGAATTTCAATTCATTTTCAAATGTAATTGACCCCAGCTCTGTTAGGAATGGCAGTCCATCATTGGTTTGAAGAGGACAGAATGTGTGGTTAGCCTTGCTTCACAGTTCCAACCTGCTGACAACCATAAGCACACCTTCATTTAGCCCATCAGTATCTGGGCAAATAAGAAACAAGAGGGTAACATGCAATGGTCCTCCCAGCCTTTAGGGGGCCATGTATAACCAAATGCTTTTTTTTTCCCCATTTTCACACAGGGAAGCAAACTGACAATGAAAACACATAACCATAATATTTAACGGATGTTCGTGAACTTCTACTGGCATAATTGCAAAAACCATTATCCTCTAATATTTTAAATCTCTAATTTGAATTAGAAACAAGTTGATTTATGAACATACCAAACACAAATAAAATTGATGACAGTTCATTCTGTGTAGCAAACTGTATATGGAGCCATCATTTATTGATATTTTTCATTCCAAAAAATATATAACAAAAAAGCAAAATCTACATTAAGTGAGCACTCAATAAAGATTCCCTGCATAATAACAGTGGACAGTAATTTTCCTTCTGATTATATTCCGACCTGGATTCTGTCTCCAAATCATCAGAAGAATGCAAAGATGTCTGAGGGAGCTTGAATGGACCACTTCGGGGGACATGCAGTATCAGACTCCTGTAAGGGATGTGAGTCTTTACTGCCTGCAGTGTCTACAACTGTCACCCTACCCTGATAATTATTAGAGTTCAAACTGTGTAAATGTGTAAAAACACAAAACAAAGAACATGCATTCTCTGTTACAACTTCCATCACTCTGTCCTGTCTGAAGTGGTCATACCTCTGGGGGAAAAAAAAACATACATCATCCAAACAGGAAAAAAGGATGATGTCATTCCAACAAAGGCTGGTATCATCCAATTACTGTGGCTTTGAACTTGACAATATCAGGCAAGAGGGAACATCTGAGTGAAATTAAAATGTCTTCTCAATGCCGTTATGATGCTGTAACCAAGTGTAACACCATTTAAGTGTTTCCACAACATTTGAGGAAAGATTACGCACAGACCTACAGTTTGAGTATATCAATCTGTGTGACCTGATGTCACACTGCTGTGGCAACAGCCTGAACCCTCCCAAAGCAGTGTATTACTGCACCTGTCCAGCAGAGGGGGCACGTGAGTTCTTTGGGGATCTGACACTGCACTCAATCTCACTGATATGGCCTGTGATTAGGGAAAAGATGTTACACTGAAAGAGGGCTGTTCAGTTCACCGTTTACAGATGCTTAAAAAAAGTAGAGACTGCACATGGCTCTAATGCTCATAAGTACAAAGGCAATTAAATATATTTGCATATAAAAAGGACAAAGCTTGAAAGGGAATAAAGTGTTTCCCATTTGGTGCCAGTAAATCATTTTTAGGAGCATTAGAGAAGTGTGCAGATTACTTGTACTACATTTCATGCTAATCCACCCCCATATATAAATTGCCAATTTATCAAGCTCATCTCACTAAAGCATTCTCTGCACTAACGCAGGAGTGCTGGGCATACAGAACACAGTCCTCTGATTTACACGTTTGTATGCCAACAACAACCGCTTTTCACACTACAACTCCCACAGCGCACCACAACAGCAAAGGCCGAACAGAGGAGAGACGTCATCTGAGTGAGCCATAGGTGCCTGATGAATCGCAGGGTGACTAACAGGGTGACCGATGAACATCAACACCTACCCCCATGGAATGAAGGTAATTTGTTCCAGTAACTGTTGGATGATGACACAAACAGGTATAAACCCAGTCTGCAGGGCTCAGCCTGCCCTAAGAACGAGAGCCTTAGACTTATTTTCTCTTTTTCTCACACTGCACCTATTGTACAATTGTAAGTGAGCATGCATCCCTCTGTATTAGATAACAGACATTAGACAAAGCAGTTATACAACAGCCTATGTCATACCTCAGTCCTTGGCAAATTGCATAAATTACACAATGGCCTCTACATCCTAAAAAAATTGTTACGCAGGTGTGTGCTGCAGTGTCTGCGGCTACATGGCACTGCCTCCTACACCAGCAGGGAAAAGTCAGGGAGAGGAGGGGGTCCAGTCCCATAACCTATCCTCTCCCCCTGCACTCAACCAATCAGCAGTCTCAAGTCACATGACACACCTCCCAAATACGTGAATGGGACTAAGCAGCGCACATAGTGCATGTGCTTCTAAGCATATCATACCAAGTCTGACAAATAAATGAAAGAATGAATGAATGGATGGATGGATGGATGGATGGAGTGAGTGGATACAAAAGCAACAACAAAAACACCCACAAAAGAGTAAGCCTCTCACTTCTGAGCTGCCAGTAACTGGCGTTTTGTTCACAGAATTCACACAGCAGTCCGCTAAGCTACACAAACAAGGCTAGTCCAGTAATGAGAGACATTTATTCCACAGGTCAATACAGCCACAGTGGCATCATCTCAAGATCACCCACAATGCTTTGGGTGAGGTAATAAAGAAAGAGGGTACAACTGTGACAGAGTGGAGGGATGAGAGACAGGAGGGGGGGGAAGAGGATAGAGGGGAGGTAGATCTGAGACTTCCTTAACCCCATAAGAGGTAGATCGACTACCTACTGTCTACTTGTCTGAACCAATCAAAAAGCAAAAGACTCTTCACAGCAAAACACAATGACTGGTTCAAATATTCAGTCCTAAAGTAAGTGCGCCCTATCAGAGGTTGAGGAAGACTTCAGGCCTGGTTCTGTGGGAATGAGAAAGACAGAAACAATGGGAGCACCCGATTACGTTCTCGAAAATGGAGTGGCACTGGACAGAGAGCATTATTCGGACACTCTGAACAGCCATATAGTTAAAAATCATTCTGTTCTTTTCCAGACAAACACATATCGCCTACCACATAACCTCTCTGCTTGCTACTAGCGGCAAACTTTACGACACTGATACAATGTTACAAGAATGCCTGCACTCCGTATGTTTACCACCTGGAGTGACAGCAGAAAGAAACCTGCCTTGGTGACATAAGACACACCGTTTGGATCTTGGTCCTAGTGTAGGTCGGGGAGGAGCAGCTTTGTTTGGAGGGGCACCTACACTACCAAGCTCTTTACAACCTTTTGAACATTTAAGTAAGTCGTTTATGATAGCATTTTTTTCCCTATCATTTTGTTAGTAGGTATTAAATAGGATTATGGGGACACCCCCTACGGTTGTCCAAAAACTGCTGGTGGCCAACCATGCCCGGTAGTCACCTGGTGTTTTCTACATGTAATCTGTAGAGCCAATCAGAGCGTGGAAGATGACAGAATGTAGTTGAACAAGAACGAGTATGAGAAGGAGGGCTCACTTTCCTGTTCACTCAAGAGGAAGGATGAAGAAACTTTTAAACTGCAGGTATGGCATCAGTTTGGACTAGGACAATTTGACCAGCTTGGCTGCACAGAGCCTAGTGCTGTAAATTTGAACAGAAAAACTACACAGTAACTCAAGAAATCCAAACACTGGTGAGAGATTAAGGACCATATAGCTAGCACTGCTTAGTTAACTAAGCTATCTGTCCCACACTAGCTAGCTAGTTACATCATTTACCGAAACAATAAAAGGTCAGAGATGATGCTATTGTTTCTGAAGGCGAGAGTAGTATGGGTTGTTTACCAGCTAGTAAAGCAGAGGTGTCAGCCAGAGACTGGTCTATAGGTTCCAGAGTGTCTTTATCAGAGACTATTGGCCGACCCTGACAGACTATACTATTGGACCACTTTGACTGACTGTCAGGCATGTGTGACCATGCACACACACACTGCCAGTAGCAGGAGAAGCAATAAAATCCAAACCGAGAAGACATTTTGCTCTCCTGCACTAGTATTCATTAGGTTTGTTTCCCAACGATAAACTTCATGAGCACCAGGCAATGTCAGTACAAGGAGCAATGCCAGGACGCAGATGTTTTTTTAGTAACCAATACATTAATCGGAGGGCAAAACTGCACACAATATCAGCCAGGCTGTCACAAGTTTACGAGAAATTTTCGGCTTAAAAAAATGGCTGTGGTCCTCTAAGATGGAGAGTGCAGATGTTTATTCATTGCATCTGCTGGAGCTTTTGGTACTCAGCCTGTAGATAAGCAAACAGCTCTTCCCTTCTTTCTCTGGGGGAGAGGGGTGGAGTGGAGAAGACTGAAGTCAAACGGGAGTGCTAAAGAGTCAGAGGAACACAGCCAAGGGTTGAAGCTTCTAAGCTTTCCTGCAGCCGCATCTCACAGACCCATTTCAAATAATTCAAGTTCAATGCGTTCAACATCACCATACCGTCAAAAATAGTGCAAACTTCCATCAGTGTGGGGATAGGGGAAAGGGGGAGGGAGGAGGATGTGTGTGGTATTTAAAACTTTCACCTCAGACACTCATGAATGTGCCTATTCTTTCCTTTGTCGTGTGACCATTTCGGTCAAGACATGGAGGTCAGCGAGGCTTCCCAACTGTGTGAAAATATGTATGAAAATAAAACCATTTCTCAACAGATGTATTTAAAACCCTGTTCTCAGCAGGGAACAAACTTCTAGGTGTGGAAGGAGGATTGGCCATAGATCTGATCATACGACTACATTAGACACTCTAACCCTTCCCCCCTGACAGAAAATCAAAACCAAACAGAACATATACAAATTCTTTTTTTTTTTTTTCTCAAAACAGGAAACAGGAAATTAAACATGGGAGCTGCAGGCTACAGAGTCTCTCAACAGGGGAGTGTTTGTTCACTAGTGGGACGACACGCTCTGTCCCTGACTGGCCGAAGCCTTAAGATTTCCTGTGAAGACAGGTGCTCAGGAATACTGAGCAGCTGCGAGGCCATAATTTGTTTGGATTCTGAGGCAGTGATTAAGCTCAGAACCAAATACATTCCAGGCCTGGCTGCTCAGAATATTCATAGGAACATGGGGTAGTCTTCGCAGGAACTCTTTAGGGACAGGAAGGGGACAAGATGAAGAGGATTCACTGTGTTTGCCTTTATGGTTACCACTGGTGGAAACCAGCATGGGCTCTGACACTGGTTTCCTTCAGTTCTCTACAGAGCACCACCCACCCCTCCCAACAACAAATAAAAACCCTGCCACAATATAAAGGGCGCACTGGAGTGTGTATGTATGGTCAGTCCCGAGCCTTCCCCTTCAGAGGTGAGGGACACAGCGGAGCAACGTCTCATTGGTCAGCTGAAGAAAGTGGAGTAGGGCTGGGACAGGAAGTGGGCCAAAAGAGGTGAGCTCAAACAGGAAGTGGGGTCACTGAAATGTGTGGGTTAGCCTCATTATGTTTTGCCAAGGGACCCCCAGGGACTGTGGACTCAGGGACCGTGGGGTAACCCCCCTTGCCCCAGCGTTGGTTAGCCAGTCCTGGAGTCATCTCTCCTTTGGCCACCAGGGTGGAGAAACACGTTTGTGTCTCTGTTTGATCTCCTTCTTTTTTTTTTTTTTATTCTTTTTTATTTTGTCGTTGACGTCACCCCAATTAATACCTTTAATTTCCTTAAGAATGATCATTGTTTTCCGTATCAGCGTGCTTCCTTGCCCTCTGAGAGAGTAAAAAAGGGCCTGTGACCACACGGTGACCGCACAGTGACCGCACGGTGACCGTACTGTGACCACACGGTGACCGAGACGGCAACGCGCAGACACCTCTAGTTCTGCTTCTTGGCCTCCTGGTTGCCGTAGCTGGAGCCCGTCTTGTTGACCTCAGTAACACCAATCAGCCGCCGCACCGCTACGGAGGCTGCGGGAAAAGAGACGGGACGTTTCAGCAAAGCAGGACTGACCGAGACACACATTCAGAGGAACAGATAAACAGATTTACAAACGGGCTGCAGCTCGAAGAGATGCCAATGTACATCAACCATTTACCTCTACCCTAGTTCTAATATCTGAAACAGGAATGGGGGGGGTGGAATCTATGTTCGCATTTTGTGGTCAAGGGCATTAATCTACCATCGAAACACATCGGGTGATGACCAGAGCCAGATATGTAAGTGCGCTGACCTATGATGATGAAAAGGACGAAGCCTATAATGAGCAGCGGGGAGCCGCTGACGGCGACGTCCCAGGCGAAACTGATGAGGGGGGAGAGCAGGAGGGTGGCCCAGAAGAGGAAGTTGAGCAGCGTCCACGGCCGGCGGGGGGGCAAGATCGTGGGGCCGGGGTAGGAGCCCTCCTTCTTGTATTGCTCCTGCAGTGCGTCCTGACACACGGGGACAGAGAGAAACCCTTCAGCAAAAGACACACTCCCACACCTTTACAGGGAAAAGACTCGCGCACCATTTCAGCTACTAAATATGCAGGATGCCCACAACGTACATGATACATGAGACAGTACACTCAGCTCACAATACGTTTCAGGAAATTGAGCTCCAATACGGAAATTATCGCAAAATTATATTTCCTGATAAATACTGATTATAGGTAATAGCACACTATCAGCAAGAAAAATAGCTGCAAAAATGAACAGGGAATAATGGGCTGAATAGGTACAGCAGGTATTCTACTGACATGATATTTTTTGGAAAATATGTCTTTTACCTTCCAGCCAGTTTATATTCATGTTACGTGGTAATCTGATTTTGCGGCATGCTCTCAGGGCCGGCCACAAAACATTTTCTGATTTTGCAAAATTCGATATTACAATATTTCATT
Organism: Megalops cyprinoides; assembly: GCF_013368585.1. Lineage (NCBI taxonomy): Eukaryota > Metazoa > Chordata > Actinopteri > Elopiformes > Megalopidae > Megalops > Megalops cyprinoides. Next base: position 12,161,425 of record NC_050596.1, read on the forward strand.
GCATTCCCGGTCCTGAGCAGTCATACCAGTAAAGCACATTTGAATTTGAATTTGAATTTGAGCAAGTGAGAGAGAGAATGGAAAGTGAGAGAAGGGCAGAACAGATGAGAAGCACAGGGGAGAGAAAGACAAAGAGAAGGAGCCAGATACTATCTATCCAAAGAATGGCTATAGCAAAGAGCACCGACCTTTTCCTGGTAGAGCTTGTGGAGCCAGTTTGCACACTCTGTCTCATCATCTGGGATGTCCTCCACAGGGAACCTCCTACGGGACAGACAATAGATTAAAGAGCACAATCAGCACCTTAGCAGCTAGGGGGCACTTAGCCTCACAACCACCAGGGGGCAGCGCAATCAACATACAAACCACCAAGGGCTACTACAGCAATGTGTTTAGATTCAAAGTTGGATTTCTGTAATAAGGCCCCAGAGATCAGTTCAGATTGTGGGACAACAGCAGTCCTAAAGCTACTTAATACAACGACATGCATAAAAATTTATTCTGTGGCACTGGCAGGATATTTTGGAATGACACAACCAGGGCTCCTGAAGATCTGTGCTATACGTACTGGTATTCGTTACATTACATTACATTCATGTAGCAGACGCTCTTATCCAGAACGACTTCTAGCAAACTAGAACATAATTGTATCCCTTCTTTCAAGATGAAAACCAGCCAACTGCACCAATTGTTGTTTAGGCAGCACAGATATATCTTCACTCGCCAGAACACATGCACTTCAGCCCCCAGAGTGTTATTAAGAATTTGGCAAAGCTTGCTAGACTGCAGCCGGCCTGGACCAGGTCTGAAGAGCCCTCTACCAAGCAAGTGAAGCTGGCAGCTGATCTCTTCATCTTATGTTTGCGTCTTCAGCAGAGACCCAGCTATAGGAAACCCAGAAGTGCAGAGGCCCAGAAGCTGTGCTGAAGCCGCCAGGGAATGAGAGCAATCCTACCTTGTGGACATGTCTGCTAATTACTTACTCTTAATAACACAATCACGAGGACATAAATAAAGGGCTCTGTCTGCAAAAAGTACAGATTTGAGATATCAAGTTTTAAAGGCTTCCAGTTCCATATCATGGCACTGTTTCCTGTTACATCACTGCAAGCTTTCACATGCTATAAAAAATAAATTTCAGGCATCTCACCTTTTGTAGAATGTTATCTTAATGACTCCTTTCTAAAATCCATAGTGAATCCTAAGCATCTGACATGTCTACCACACTCTGTCTTGTTCACTGCCTTATCTGACATATGTCTGCCATGCACTCTCTCTTGTTCATAACCTTACCTGATACATGTTTGCCACGCTCTCTTTTGTTCATGACCTTACCTGACACACATGTCTGCCTTGTACTTCTCCCCGTTAATGATTCCCAGCAGTGTTGGGTTCTTCTGGTCTTTGAAGTTCAGCGTGACGTCATACACCGCAGTCACTGGCAACCAGAGGAGAGAGAATTTTTCAGAAGAGCGCAGTGAGGTTCTGAAGCTCTTGGTGTGGGACAGCAGATGAGTGTGTGTGTGTGTGTGTGTGTGCCTCTCACCTGTTCCTTTGAGGCAGTGCAGTGTGGTGGTGAAGCCCTTGGTGCGGGGCAGCAGGTGGTACTTCAGTTTAGGCAGGCCTTTGCTCTCTGCCACCTGCATGCTGATTTGGTGCTTCTTCTCTGTGAAGCGTGTGCCTTCACAGTACAGCAGGAACTGGAGGCACAGGAAGCAAACGTTACATACATGAACATGAAAACACACTAAGCCACACAAACACACACACACACACACGGACACACACACACAAACATACAGACACACGCACGCAAAGATGAAACAAAGATGCAGGGAATGACAACTGGAACCCTTTCTAAGGGGCCTTGATTCAGTTGTTCTGCATGGAATTCTGGGAATTCTACTGTGGGGGCTCAGTATGCAGGCAGCCATTAATCCAGCATCACATTAATCTTTGCCTCAATCTGCAGGACTCATGGAGGCCTTCTGACCAAACCATGCAGTCAGGGCTTACAGACGGCTTACAAAGGCTGGGGCAAAAGTTGGAATAAAGCCTTGCTTGTATGTTAACACCCCAAAGGTGAGTTAGAGGGCAAGGTTTTCAGATATTTTATCCCCATCAACCCCAGTTATTACAAGCTGTACAAGCTGCTACTTGGTATGTAAGGTGGTGTGTGAGTCCAGCCAAGGGTGATTTTTCTTGTCAAGGTCCCCTTTTTGCTTTCAGTTGACATTTTGAAAGGGGAAATTCTTGAAGATAAATTATGATTCTTCAAGAACCTCACTGTTTTTTGCTGTGAAAAACTGAAGCACACTGACTATAAAACTGAAACTCGTGGCCTTTACCCATAAACCAAGATATAATGTACTGCAGTTGCCACGGCTCTGCATATGCACCTCTGTGTATCATCTCCACACACTCACCCACATGTACTCTGGGTAATCTCGCAGTCTCTCCAGGCCTCTGAAGACCGTTTCTCTGTCTACCTCCCACTTCCTCTTGCAGAAGACGATCTCCAGGAAGTACCAGGTCCAGCCAATCAGGGGCACTTTCAGCAGCTCATGTTTTGCCAGGACCTTGGAGCTCTGCGTGGGGTGAGAGAGTAGGGTGTACGATCAGAGAGTCTGTATGTGACACATGTACACAGAACCGCAAACACATACTCATGAATATGCATGGCCACACACGCACTCACACACACACACACACACACACACACACACACACACACACACAGTGTACTGACCCCCAGCACCCCGAAGCGTTCACACATGGTCCACCCGCACAGGAAGTCGATCTCGTAGTTGTGGTTGAGAATGATGATGACATGCTCCGTGCCAAATTTGTCCACCGTGGCCTGGTCAGTGTAGAGCGTGCATTCTGTACACGACCACCATTCCAACAGCATCACCAGCTCTGGGAGACAGACAGACAAGACAGAAAATCATCTACCCTATCAAAACGTAATGTCATTATAAAATACACTCCCATCACAAATTTACTGTCAATACAACATCCACTCTGTCACAACTTACTGTCACTATAAGACACACTCCCATCACAACTTACAATAAAACGGTTTTCTCAGCCACACCACAGAAGTAGCAGAACATTCACTTTATCACAACAGACCATCAACACATCAAAGCCACAGTTTGCAATGTGTATGAAAGCCACAGTCATAACACCTACAGCTCACTGACTCCACATCACAGCACCAAACCTGGACACAGAATTTACAGCATCTTGTGGAGCCTGACCAGCAAAACTCTGAGCGAGCGCTTCAGAAACCAGATAGACTATTCTGCCAAAAACAGCTATTATAATAATCATCCCTGTGTGAAACATATTATACACATATCCAAGAAATACCCTGACAAAGAAATGACTGAAAGATGTATGACACTAGAACAAAATCTAGATGTACAAAAACACTCCACTTCTTCTTGTATTAGCTGGCATGGCAATCTCATCCACATCTTTATGCAGTTCAGCAAAAGCTTACTTAGCCTCGGTAATTTCACAAGGTGAAAGTGCAAGGTTCCAACAGCTGTCTCTCCTCAGAAACAGAGGAGAAGCTAGGTAAGGACACACAGACACACAAGCATTCATTCAGGCACACTCACACACAACACACACACACTTGTACAGACACGCACACTGACACACAAGCACACACACATAGTCACGGACAGTGACCACACACACACTGTCTCACTCAGGGGAGAGTTAAAGAGGGACTCACGGCTCCAGAGAGAGTAGGCCAGCCGGCAGTTGATCCTGCGGTACAGCTGTTTGTTGAAGGGCCAGAGGATGCAGGTGCACAGCTGGATGAAGTTGATGATGAGGCCGCTCACCACAAACACGAAGCTGATCAGCAGCTGCAGGATGAACTGGGTCTTCAGGTAGGCAATGAGACCCATGGTAGGAGCCAAACGCGCGGGCAGGCCCCCTTCTTAGTGTGACTGACCTGGGGACAGAGCAGAGAGGCTCCTCAGTCAGTGTGACTGACCTGGGGACAGAGCAGAGAGGCCCCTCAGTCAGTGTGACTGACCTGGGGACAGAGCAGAGAGGCTCCTCAGTCAGCGTGACTGACCTGGGGACAGAGCAGAGAGGCTCCTCAGTCAGTGTGACTGACCTTGGAACAGAGGAGCGAAGAACTTCTGATTGGAATCAAAAGTGCTCCAAAAAACAGGAAACGGTACTTTCCGCCCGCAACCACGGTGGGCAGGAAGGTTTAGAGTAGCAGCAGACCTTATCGGCGCTAGCACGTAATAAATGTAAACGCTTGATAAGGGGGTAAAAGTGTGAAACCAGAGAGAGACACAGCAGAGGCAGCTTACTTACCACGGTGCTTCAGCTTTACAGGCCCCTCTTACACGGCCCCTCACTCAGCACCACTGACCTGGAGACGGAGGGAGACAGAGAGTGAGAGACGCTTCACAGCCTGCTAACTCATATCCACCAAACCGAATCCACCGAATTGGGGGGGCAGAGAGAGAGAGAGAGAGAGAGAAGGGGAGAGGGAAAGAGAATGAGAAAAGGGGAGGACTATATAGTCCACTATAGAGGACTATAATGTCTTTTGTTTTGTTTTTGTACATGCTTTGCCAATATGAGAATTAACTTGTAAAAATCCCAATAAAGCGGTCTGAACGGAATAATTGAATTGAAAATTGAGAGAGAGCAAAAGACTTCACAGCCTGCTAGCTTACATCCACTGGGTGTGGGCAAAGAGGACGAGAAGGAGAGAGAGACAGAGAGAGAGAGAGAGAAGACTTCACAGCCCAGTAACTCAGATCCACTGAACTACCAAAAGCAAGGGAGAGGCGGGGAAGGGGGGAGAGAGTGAGAGACAGAGCGGATCCGTTCACAGAGAGAGCCGAGCAGCGAGCCATTCCGCTCCATCCCACCCAGAATCTTTCGCTCCACTAACTCCCCCCTTCCGCGGCCTACACAGAATCTCCCTCACATAGCATTTCCCCGCCAGCGCGGCGATCTATCTCCGCGCTCACCAATCCATCTCTCGCCCATCTCCCTCCGTTTTTTTCCTCCTCTATCGGCAGGTTCGTGTCCATCCACTCATCCAGCCACCCGTCATCTCTTTTCCTCTCCTCCGTCTGCCATCAATCCCTCGCTCGGCCCCTCTTCAGTCCTCTCTCAGTGTAGCATTATTGATTTGCCTCTAATCCCCTGCAGTTGACTGCTTTACAGCCAATAACCTCTCCTGAGGATGGCCTGTGTACAGAGTACTGTGTGCTGGCCTGGGTGGCTTTGAATGTTCTGGGAGCCACACATCACACATTCCACTGTCCTCGCAGTGGGGAGCACATGTAACTATTGTGCAGCTGTAAAAAACAACGTCATCTTTCGTCGGGGTTAGCCTCCTTGCATAGAAAGCTGCGCTGTCTCTGAAAGACGGGGGGCGGAGCTGGATGCGGGTCAACCCGACACCGTCCCCACCCGCACGTACCCTTTCCCCCAGCTGGCACAGAGCCCCGGACCTCTTTTACTCGCAGCGGGGCTGTCACGCTTTTGCGCAGGCTCCTCCCTGCCCCTCCCCACGCCCTCCCAAAAGCCTCAGATCTCTGTCCTCTCTTTCACCCTTCACCACCACCCCCCCATAGGGACCTTTAAATACCCTGCTGGACTGAGGCTCAAAATGTCCGCCGCCCGTCCGATGAGAAGTGGCCAATGAGACTCAAGAATCCCCACGTAGCTTGTGACACTCTAGAGTAGTAGCAGGTGGAGTTCAGCAGCAAAAACTGGCAGACCTTCAGAGCAAGGGTACTACACATATATCTTGACACAATGAAAAACATGTGTGTGTGTGTGTGTGTGTGTGTGTGTGTGTGTGTGTGTGCGTATGTGCGTATGTGCGTATGTGTGCTCATCCACCTGTGAAAAGTTCTGAAAAAGTGGCTGAAGTTGGCCAGGGACTGACAGGCCTGACAAATGCACAGTCCATGGCTAAAACTAATACAAAGGTGAAAAGGCACTGCTATGTGACCCACTGATTCGCAGCTTCAGAGAAATCTGGGAAATGCTGTTGACAGTTATGCAATAACGTCTCAGACAGAATAGTTTTGAAGTCCCGCTAGATCCAATATGAGTTAGGCTGCTATTGCAGAGTTCAGATTCAATTTAGCTGAAGTCAGTTTAGCCAACACAGATGTACTCAGTTGAGCTTCTGTAAGTCTCTCTCACCACTCAAGTCTAGACTCCAGAGACACAGAGCGAGGTGTAACTCTGTGTATCCAGGTGCACCGGCACCCCGGGGATTCTCACCTGTGACAGAGTGACTTGGGTGACCCAATAACGTGGCGCGGTATGCGAAGGCAACTCTCCCTTCAGCAAGGCAGCTATCAAGCAAGGTGTCGGGTTACACACACCCAGGCATGCATGCACAAACACGGATCAGGACAGAAATGAACTCTGATAACCTCAGTGCAAACACTTTATACAAACTGTGCTGTCTAAGAACTGTATGCACACTGGAACAATTAATACAAAGAGCTTGTGCTCACAGAACTGACTGTCTATAACAAAGGCCAGGTGCACAACCACCTTCAGCATGTATTTCCTTAACAAATGCATAATACTGATCTAAACAGCTGGATAAATAAGCCATTCCAGCAGAGTACTGTGCATAAACAGCATCTACTAGTATAGGATTCAACCCTGTAACCTTTTGAATATAAGTGAAATTCCCCCTCCACCACAATGCCGCCTTTTCTGAAAACAGGAGTTGTAGCTAGACTGTAGCCATTGCCATACAGGTAAGACTGGCATCAAAGAGGACAGGTACACCTGCTCACCTGGAGCAGGCCATCACAACCTCCCTGGCCTCACCTGCCTCACATCTGAGCTCAAGGCTCTCTGAAACAAGTGCAGAAAGGACCTTTCAGTCTCAGTCCAGCCCAGCAATTACCTCCACAAACACAGTGCAGATCCACACTCACTCAGATCAAATGAATCAGTTCCCCTCAGAGACACACACTACCATGCTAAGAGGAGAGGCACAGCTGAAAACAAGAGTGGAATAATGTTTAGACAGAAACCTTTCCCTGCTGACACCTCAGTAGAAATGGAATGAAATACTACAGACCTTGAGTTGTAAGAAGAGCTCCCAAAAGTTCTGCTCCGACAGAGAAATGAGAGGACTGAGGGAAACAGGCTGAACTCTGACCTGGAGGTCACACCACATCCCCCCCCCCCCCCCCCCCAAGCTAAACTCGTGATTAACCGTGTCGTCTCAGAGTGAACTCTGCAGGGGTCTGGAAACTCCTTATAAGAGTCAGAGGCACTGAGGGGGAGAGAGAGGGGTTGCGAAGTGGAGAGACAGCGGCTCCAAGTCTGCCTGCCAAGAAGCGTCCCGGCCGGGCGAGTGTGAGCGTGTGCGAGGCAGCGTCAGGATCACCTGATCCACTCAGACGAAGGGCCAGCCCCCGGCGGAGCCAGCCAACCCGAGACCTTAGCGAGCTCCCCGCTGACGGGGGTTCAGGAGACTGAGCGTGTCGCGCACATGCCCACACACACAAGCAGCCACGCACACAGTAACAATGTGGAATCTGGTATTGTCTGTCTCGCCCTCATCCCTGACCCAGTGTGTGTGTGTGTGTATGTTTGCATTTGGGAGAGAGTGTGTGTGTGTGTGTGTGTGGCCTCTTTTCTCTATTCTCAGAAACACTGAATAGAAATCAGCAGTCTCTTCTAACACGGTCCACTCTCTCAACATGGCTGTGACCTTGCTGCAACTGCTAGAGACCAATTCAAAGCATGCGCTTTGAGGCGAGAGGGAGGGAGAGAGGGAGAGAGAAAACGCTGCCTTTCCACTGACCTTTGTTGCAGGCCGGCTATAATGAGGCAAGCCGGAGGCACTTTTGCAACAAACTGACAGTATGTTGAGCCACCATAGATAAGGTGAAACGTTAGCCCCAAGTACAAATTGAGTCATGTGGAAGTAGACAAGCTTTTCCTGTGTAAAATGCTATAACCAGGTCATCTTTTTCAACGACATCTCCTTGATACTGATTCACACTAGAAAATTAATGTTACTTTCAGCAGTAAGCCAGATCTGCACATCTAACAGTCAGCATCATCCAGCACCATCTTTGTGCTGCAGCCTTTTCATAGGCCACAATGACAACACAAGCATCATGATTTCTCCCTGTGTAGGCAGTACCAGAAGAGTTTGACACAGTCAGTGAGGGTTCACTAGCTTACATGCAAATCGCCATGCTGGGCTGCAATCAGCCACCGAGCAGCTATGGCAAGTCAGTCGAAACCTGGCTCCTGACTGCACCCATCTCTGCAAGCGCTTCCTGTGTTGCCCCGGGAGACAGAATGTGTCAGGTGATTGGGCGGTGCTGCACATCTTGCACCATCTGTGCATATATCTGCTGTTGGCACGCTGGTATGTGCCAGGTGGCATGCAGATGTCTGGGGGGGGTCAGCAGGACTGATCACAGATCAGCAGCAGGAGGTCAAAGGTAGAAGCAAATCCCATGGCTGTAAAGAGCCACGGGTTTTAGAGAACCCGTCTGGAGTTGGGGGGCAGCACCCACACGGGGGCTGGCATGGTAGCAAGGCCCACTGATGCTAGAGCGCATTATGCACATTTACATCTGAGTGAACTGTTGGACAATTTCAAACAAGGAAATTTTCAAAATAAAAAGCAAATGTGACAATATTTTGACTTTACCTAAAAGGCAGGTAAAATTTTTCCATTTTAAACTGAATTATTTCATTGACTGACTTTCATCGAGTTTTAACTCTGTTAATCTCCCAAGTAGTTCAGCTGGGTAAAGTGCTTGTTTCGCCCTACTGCTCGGGTCCGACTTCAAGTCTGAGGTATCACTTTCCAATTTTAACCACGAGTCTGTAGCAGCGAAACACAGCTGCCTTTGTTCCACTGGGGGTCTGGCTGCCGCTGAGGCACCTGCAAGTCACTTGGATGACATCAGTGGAGATGTGCCTATCCTCCAATTGACATTTGCTTTGCTGTGGTGCACTATGGGATTTGTAGTAAAAACAAACAGCCATTAGATGCCTTGAGGATTGCACTCATCTTGTGTCAGTGCTCCTGCAGAAGCACAGAGGTGTACTACGATTGGTGAGTCCATACTGGGTGAAAAAAGGAAAAAAGATAAATATTGAATAATAATAATAATAAAAAAAACCAGCCAAGAGACTGACAGACCCTGGCTCTGACAGAAACTGACAGTTTCACTGTAACTGAAACAGGGAGAGTCCAGTCAAAATGAAACTGATAAGAACTAACTCTGACACTAACTGATGCCACAGCTGACTTAGGCTGACATACACTAACACCGACTGAAACTGATGCAGAAGCTGAGAATGATGAAAAATGGCAAACACACACTTCAAGCTGTTTTTGGCAGCAAATGCTAATCCTTAATGGATTCTTGGTTGTGGGCATAGCACACAAAGAGGTAGGCAGTTTCTTTAACAATATCAGAAATCAAAGACCACTAGACTTGATAGCAAGTGATATGAATCTAGCCAGCTGGTTAGCAAGAAAGATTGATAGTACAAGATGACAAATACAAAAATGACAAATTAGCTTTAACCTACTTCACTTTTTAGACTCTTGTGATTTTCTATAGCCTTTTATAGACAGTGGGATAGTTAACCACTTTCCATGACATTTCCACAGCCTTCCTGGACGGCCCTTCTCTAGACACTCCACACAGCCCTCCTGCATCAGAACCGGTGCCTCAGATGCACAGGGTGCCGGCAGTCAGCCATGATCCAATCAGAGAGCTGTGGCCTCAGCGGGCTGGGCTGGAGAAAAAACGAATTTGCTGCTGGTGCTGTTTGAAGGATCAGAGAGTAAGAGCGGAAGGAAAAGCTGGGTGCTTTATGATGTCCAGGCCTTTACCCTACTCCTATGGGTGGAGGTTTTCAGACCAGAGAAGCTGAGAGCAGCAGTTTCCTCTTCCCGCATCCCACTTGTCTCTCTCTCTAACACACACACACACACACACACACACACACACACACACACACACACACCACACGTCGGCTTCAATGCACATCCATCTCACTCAATAAAGAATAATGCCGAAAAACCGCCCGCTTTCATTGTGAGGGGGAAGAAATCAATGTTTTAATGAGTTACTGCATCTCCCCAAAGAGCCCACAGAGTTGTGTCGGAGTTTAGCGAGGGAGTGTTGGGCTCCAGACAATGCATGGCATGCCACACAGAAACAGAACAACAGCAATAATTCATCACCTGTGTTCCGTACTGCCGATACCTTCCCGTATTTAAACGAGAAATTCTTATCACCACAACTCCAAGCAGCTTTGAAAAACAAACTTATCCTCCGAGTATGCTGCGTTGTACCCAAACACTGCTGATAATAATAATGATAATGATGTCACAACTTTCTAAAATAAATAAAAGCAGGCCTTCTTTTTTACTACAATGTACTACATGAAAGAGACACAATCATTGAATTACATTTACTGGAAGACACTCTTATCAAGGAAATTTTGGTGAAATACCTTGGCCAAGCACACAACAGCACCCTTTGCCCCCACCACCCTCGCATTAATGTGCAAATTAAAATGAACTGGAATCTTGTATGTGGTGGCCCACAAACAGTGTCCATGTGGAATGCATGTGTATGTGTGAAAGTGCATGACTAACTGATCAGAAAAAAAGAGAGAAATTCACCGAAATTTGGTCTGTACTGTTGTGATATCTCACACTGGACACATTGCACTCTGCCAATGAGCAGTTAAGATAACAGCACTGTCACAACAGGGTGTAGCCCCTGAACACACAACACACACACACACAAACACACACACACACACACACACACACACAATAAGATAATGGGAAACACGCAAGACATTTTGATCTCAACATTTTAAATGCTTGAAATTTGTTTCTTAGACAAATATAAATAGTGAAGTTGATGCCTATGTGTGGTTTTTTTTCCAAAAAAAATTAAATTAATAAAAAAAAACATTTGGCTATTTTAAAGAATCTTAAATATAGAATAGCTACAGAAAATAATCAAAACCTTTCTATGAGTAGTTGTGTCCAAACCATTGACTGGTGCTGCATATGCTAACACAAACACAGACAGACACTGCACTTCGACATACATATGTACATAAAGGTATGGATAAATATGTACATGCAAAAAGGCACAAATCCGTATTCATTATTTTGCACTTCCACCAACTCATATCCTCTTATGCACATACACAAACAGCCAATCCAGGGACATGTCTCACTCCAGATGGATCTTCTAATCTCAAAGACAAAATAAAACTGGACTGTCTGGAGCAAAAAGGCTGTGAATCACATTTTAAGACAGCTGTCAGTCACACACAAGGAGGTGAGGTAAAGAGAGGTATGCGGCCTTCTTCCAGGCTCTCGACTGATCCTGGAACAGCAACTCTGGTCCTAACTGCGACCTGGCTACTGGAGAAATGCACAGAGCTCGCCAACGGAGTCTGGCATTGAGTCAAAACTGAGGCTCACAGTTCTGCGCAAATCTCTCTATTCACGACCATGGCAACAGCGATCCATTGGTGATTCTGGTGAATCCTGCGATTCTGATTGGACAAACCCTACTGTGGCTGGTAAGTAGTAGTTACAGAAAAGTAAAACTGACTTTTGTTCTGAGAGGCAGGAGTATACTACAAGTACATGTTTTGGCTGCTAAGCTGGTTAAACACTCCAGCATAGAGGTATAGTGCAGGGGAGAGTAACTCATCCAACTCAGGAGGGTCCATGTGAGGACAGGCACAGAGGAACATACCTGCCCTCAGGACCTGATACTCTTAACTCCCATGTCACCAGGCAAGACCATGGATTTCCCCCTGCTTTTCCACTGTTTTTCCAACCAGGCCGAAGGAGAACCTAACAACGTAGAACTGTGCGACTTCCAGCCTCTAAGGGAGCTGGTCCTAGCCAAGCAGAGTGAGGGCCATGGGTAGAGCTGGACAACCAAACCACACTGTGCCACTGAAGCTAGTTTGACCAGAAAAAAGATCCACCTAGCTTGTTTTCAGGTAAGCCGGAACAGCTTGGACAAAGGGATGGTTTAAGCACTGCCAATGGAGGACAAATAGAGGGCAGTCTTTAACTGGCCTCAATGGCAAACAATAGCTAAGCCAAGCATTCTAGAAAATGGCCATTTTACCACTCTACCAAGTTGCATGTGTATTTTAGATGCTTATTTTGAATAAATACTTCATAATGTAAACATGCATTCAACAGAAACCCTAGAAACTACAGCTTTATTCTTTGCAACTGTCTTCCATCTTGTTTAAGAAATTTGACACTTCAGAATCACTCTGATTGGCTGGGCCTGATGAGAGGTGGGGCTGGTGCTGTGATAGAAAGCACAGACTGGAGCCTTTATGGCTTTTAGGGTTTATGGCAGATCCAGCTCTGTCTAGCTCTGGTTCTGAAGGTTGAAAATGAGCTATTGATGGCTCATAACCCGCCAAGCTTCAGCTCCTCCTGCCCAACCCTAAACTCAACTAAATACATGCCCAGCACCAAAAACAGACCATCACGCTGACCCCCGCACCCCCCCCCCCCCCCCCCCACACACACACATACACACACACATATAAACACACACACACACAAACAGTGAGGCTACCACACAAGTAAAACAGACACAGTACAAAAAAAGACACAGTAGAAAAATACCCAATATATCCCCACACTCTCACACAAAACTTGTACTGCGGTTGCTATGTATTGCTCTGTATTATATGGCGACTGAATAAAGATTAGAGAGGCAGGAATAAACCTGCTTAGAGAACTGCCAGGCCTGCTTAACCTGATCTGCACACACTCACATCACTCATACACACGCAAACGATCAGAAGCAAAAAGCCCTGACAGCACTCAAACGCCATCTTTGAGATGCCTTCCTACAACTGCCCGTCACACAAAGTGAGCCTCTAGAGGCTGGGAACCAAAAATCCACCCGAGTCTGGTACAACCCAGCCTGGCCTGGGCCGTCCCTAGAGACTCACCAGTAGGTGTAGTAGGCCACCGCAATGACGACCAGGGCTCCACAGATCCCTGTGAAGATCATCACACCACCCTGGGTCAACATTTTCAGTCCTGTCTGCTTCCTCTCCCTTGCCTAAAAAAACTACAACGACAACAAGTCTACTGGAGGCAGAATGGCAGAAGAGAAGGGCGTAGTCAGCATGTGTCCGCCTGGCAGGCCAAGCAAATCCCAGGGCCAAGTATGAAGACAGCAACAAGGACTCTAGAGACCGCTCGGTCGAGGATGAAGATGAAGAGGAAGAGGAGGAGGAGGAGGAGAAGGACTCCGCCCAACTTGCTGACTACGCGTAACAGGGGGATCGCGGTCCCAGAGCCACCGGGCAGAGGCCTGACAGGTCTCAGTCTGATGGGGACAGTGACGAGGACCGGCTTCACAGAAACTCCAGCTTCGTCTGAAAGCAGGCGACGTGATCGGCACGGGCAGGACAGCACCAGCGAGGTGCCCACAGGGTGCAGTCCGCTCCTGAGGAGGCGCAAAACCAGAGAGGAGACGTGGAGGCTCCGTCCAGCGTGCCACACTCTCCCGTAATCCCTACCCCCCTCACCAAGGTCAGATTAGCGCCGATTAGCTGTCCGGCAGCACCCTGGATTAGTCACTTCCCATTTCCATCAATGTTTAAGTGGTTGGGGAGGAGCCAGGGCGAGAGATGGAGAGGGCAGAAGAGCAGCTGCGATTCGGGGACCAGCCACTATTAGGTAATTCCAACTTTGTTCCCGACAACATTCCCCATGGGTTCACCCTGGCAACATTCATTAGGTTGTGGGATCAGTGTGCAAAAGTAGGAAAGCCCACCCAAGTGCAGGGAATGCAATCACACCTGGCAAATTCAAGGAACTGCATTACGTTACATTAATTTAGCAGACGCTGTTAACCAGACCGAATTCCAACACAAAACATGTTGAATGAGCAACAGTGTCAGAACAGACCAACACTCCGAAACCAGTGAATGTGAGCATACCTGCTCTAGAGCAACCTGACTAGACAAGGGGAGCCAAGTGTACTACCATACATCAGAATGCCATTTTACCTGGCTGAGCATAGCAAATACTTTGCAACACTACAGCAGATGCCTGTACAGTAGGTAATCCGCTGTAGCCAGTCATGAAGTAGTCACCCTTAAGAATATCAGGACAAATGGGGTAACCGCTCATCCACTCATATACATCAATCTCCATTAAAATAATAATGACCAAGGCTGCTGGATGACAAATGTATTAGCATACCTGCCTTGGGGTTGGTGGAGTATATATGAACTTTCACTGATGACAAGAAGACCCCTGTAACCCAGTTTTTTTCCAGAAATAAGCAGAAATCTGCAGAAACCTGACAGACTAAGAGAACAGATTTATGATGGTCATTAATTAGGAAAGCACTTTAGACCAATCAGAGAAGACACCTAAGTAATTCACATTTAACCACCCTACTGCAGTATTTTGACAGCTTTTTCTTAAGTCTGTGAGTTATAAGATGAATTTGACAAACTCTTGAGTATGCACTGGCCCAAAATGCATCTCTGAATGGAGGCCAATAACCCTGGGAATCAGACCAATGGAACACTCCAGGATTGGGGCATTCTGAGGCTCAGAGTCAAAAGACTCATTATGCAGTCAAGAGACTTCAGAATTTAAACAGTTATAAAGCTCTGGCATAGGTACCTGTAACTAAACACTGTATCTCTACCCTCCAGCGTAAGGAGGAGCCATTCATGTTTTGTGCCGCTCTTCCAAGAAGTCCCACATTGTTTACTTGAATCAACAAAGGCCCCATCTGGCTGAGGTAAGCAGAGAGATAAGTAAGGGCTGGGAGGAGCGCTTTTCCCCAGACTCTCTCTCTCTCTCTCTCTCTCACACACACACACACACACACACACGCACACATATATATATCAACTTCCCTTCTTCCACCTGCATCTGAGTCAATTATGAAGCAAATGTAGAGCTGTGTGTGTGTGTGTGTGTGTGTGTGTGTGTGTGTGTGTATGTATAAGAGAGAGAGAGAGAACGAGAGAATCACCATTTGTTGCATAAACACCCCTTTGCCTTGCTTTCTAATCCTTACAAAGTTCAGGACAAGTCGACCAGTCCCACTGTTTAACCTCATAAGGCCATCAACCAACCCTAGTGCGACCTCACCACAACGTGGTCGATAAAGAGAGTGAACACATGATGCTCTGTTTGTGTTGTAACTTGCTTTAGCTGGGGATTAAGGCCCCTGTTATCTACACTACAAGCAACACCACCAACATGCCCTAACAGCAGTACACTGCGTTACAGGAAGGAATGATGAAGGAGCAAGTCATGCCAACCCATCACCTGATGGCCTCTGTGACTGAAGAAAACTTCCCCTTTTTAAATGCTGGAACCTGAGACAGCAGGAACTAGAACCACAAACAGAGAACTTTCACCCAAAAAGCTAACAACCTCATTCCAGTTATTTCCACCTCTGCCAGCTGCCGTGCTCGACCAGTCATGGGAGATGCAAAGCTATCAAAATTCTTTGACAAGACAGGGGTCAATATCCCAGTAGAGAAACCAGAAGGGGTAAAAAGCCGTTCCGGGAGGAATGCCTACTTTAATGTTGCTTACAGCATGCAGTATTTATCTTTGAACTGCCCCAGGACTGCCCAGCTAAAATCTGTGCTCACAGCTTGCTACAACTGTAAAACAGAAATTCCCCCTGCCATCATTCCGCTTGCTGAAGTAGTCACTCGCAGCTGAGGTGCCTGCGTTTGCTGCTCCAGCTAAACTGAATGCCAGCTAAGCAACTACAGAAAGTAACGGTGAACTTTTGATCAATTCCAGCAAGCTATCAGCACATATTTAACCTGGCTAATCACTGGATAAATCAAAGAAAGCATACGCAAAGAGGAGACGTTTCTCAAACAGGCATTTGCTTATCGAACACTGCCAACATACTGTTAAGAAAGTTTAATGACTTTCAGTCTCCTGACTGGCTAAAACTGTTTCCCAGTTCCTGCTTGCCAGCACCAGCCATGCTATTAATTGCAATTATACTGTATCAGTTTGCTGACACATCCAAGATTACCTACAATGCACTTTGCATATCTTCAATGCAGAGATTCAGTGCATGAGTTATGGAATATAACAAATGTCAATGAAGGTTTCAACATGCTCTCCTGTCAATCAGTGGGAACATACGCCCCACCCAAAGAGAACACCCCCGAGCCGCAACAACTTAAGAAGGGGAATACAGCTACAGCAGGCGTTGACACCAAGAGGTGACCTTGGGGGAGTCAGGGTCAGGTGAGTCTCTGAGGAGGCTGGGGGACTGGCAGGCAATGAAGTAAGGGCCACAAAGAGGATTAGAATGAGTCAGATTCAGTCTTCCACCCCCCCACACAGCAAAACTCATCCAGAACAGCAAACTCAACTCAAAAAATAAAGACAGTCTAAAAACAAAACAATCATGAACTCCATACCAAATTCATGTGTCTTATAGGAGTTTATTTCATAATTATCACTTTGACAGAAGCGCGGCAAAGATGTCAGTCCTGCACAAGGCTTGTACAAATAGGAATTGACTTGCCAGAGCCTGGTTTCACCACAGTCACCATGTTAGAAAAGACACTGTTCGTGGTTGCGTGTGGTGGTCAGACAGTCACTAAGTAAGCCCACACAAGGTCACAAACTTCAAACGCAGGCTGCTTTCTGACTCTTCGCCTAATGAGTACAGCCTCAGTCGAGTGCGGCTCGTGTGCCTGTGCGTGTGTGTACAAGTGCAACAGAAGACGGCACGCACTCTGGCTGGATTAACCCAGCGGGAGCAGACACAGGGGGGTTTGGGGGTTTAAGGTTTCCACCTAGGTGTCCATATGGCCCCCAGAGCTCCAGATGGCTCAGGCTGGGTTCTCCCCATTCTGAATTAGATACACGAAACAGTGTTTTCAGACAAAAACTTTCCACAGCACACCCGAATAGAAACCGAAGATCTAATTTCCGTTTTGGACAATGTGGAACGCAGCGCGCTAATCCGTATACTCAACATTTCAGACGAGAACTAACAAGTTACCCAAGTTACGGGTATGCTTAGCACGGGTGAATATCTTTAAGCAACAAACAGAAATGCATGCCATATGCACTTCAATCGAGCGTCGAATGTAAATTTGGTATATGTTGCCTCAACAGAACATGGTTTCTGAGTGAAGTGGACAAAACAGCCCGGCACATCGCTGTGCCGCACGCATGCCCAAGATGCTGGGTGAAGTTTTTACGGCATGAAAATCATTAGACGCGATAAAGATCCACGGCGATTCTGCGGAAACGCATGTAACACGCGCAAAAGATCGCCTGCTCTGTTCTCCCGACATGGCACGTGCACTGCAGCACAACTAATGTTTGTAATCACAAAAAAACAAACAAACCATCAAACGGTTTCCGAGCCTTAAATGGATTGCACATTGCAAGGCAGTCCACTCACAAATTTGTAACAGCAACTGAGAACTTGTACTGCGGTACCCATGGTCCGGGATGATATCCGTGGCAATTTAGCGCGACAGGGAAGGCACACTTACAGACCCTCGCGCACAATAGCCCTCATCAGGTTCAGGTGCACAATAACAGCAACCCAGCTAGCACACTTATCACAATGCAATGTCACAATGCAAGCTCCGGCGAAATTAGCAAATATACAACGCTAAAAAGCTTCCTACACAAATGCATTTGTTCTCTAGGTAACCCTCCTAACTAACTCTAGTTAGGCAGTCTAGTCAACCTAACCAGACTCGCTAGACTTCACATCAGTGTTATTTGCTGCCTAACTGGTTCCAGCATCACCCGATCTAGCCGGTCAGTTAAATAGAACACACAAATGTCATTTGAAATATCATTACAAAGCCACGAAAACAGCTAATAATCCTACACGTACAATACAAAAATAGGTAGCAGCCACCACACTTCGCTACTGGCTATTAGTTAGCTAGCTATCGATCTGTTAAATACCTGCTTTTTGGTGTTGGTGTGTGAGGAGTGTCCAGGATGAACGTTGCACGCTTCGTATTTCAAGTCTGCAAATGTCACAAAATAAGGAGAAATGGTTACGTTTAAGACCAGAGCTGAAGTGTAGCCTCTGTTGTTCGATAGCCTTTGTCCAGCACGAGTGTATCCTTCCGATCATCGCACAGTGTAGGAGCAGCAGCCGCAGCTTCTTCAAGTCAGAAAGCTTCCGGTTCACCCTCCCTTACTATTCGTCAGGAAACAAGAGCATTAAACAGTTCCCGTTGCAAATTATATTGCCTTGGGGCATACAGTTTCACAGATGAAGAGAGTATTTTGAACAAAGAAATGTCATTTGACATGCTGTTGTTGTGGATGTCATCGGTAGTCTTTGTAAATCAGGCAGGGTAGCTAAACTTGTGATGATGATGATGATGATGATGCCACCTCATTACAGAGTTAGTCCTGCCGGGTTCTTGACCACATTTGGGTTTGTGCCATTCATACCACATCATCTACACCTAGTAAGGCGTATGTGGTTTATTCTGTGTGTGCGAGTTGCAGGTGTCTTGCATCTTGGGTACAAGTGATGCGAAAAACCTAGGAGAGTACTACAGGATCACACATGCACTTTTCCTAAATCTAAGGGCAAGCAACAATATCACTGAACAGCACCCAAATAAAGAACATGCAGTATGTGGTATCACAGAGGTGAAAACGAATAAGTTCACATGTCCTCAATATTTAACTGTCATGTAAACTACAACTGTGTCCTCAATTTAGTTTTGTTGAAATTCGTATATGTAGCCAAAGTTTATTTATGATTTCTTTCTGATTTCTTTCTTTCTCTATCTGCTTTTAATATAAATCAAAGCAAAATATCACACAGATATATAACTATCGTGTCAACATCAGTTAACATAATGTACAATGGCATGAGGCCACTCATTCCCTGTAATTGACTTTATACTCATATCATGATAAGAATACGGAAACCTGTATTGAAGACTGCTCAATAAGAGTTATGGGCAACCGAGGGGAATAAGCGCATAGAATATGGCCTTAAATTAGTTTAATTCGTAACGTCATCTGTAGATTTGTAGAAATGTATTGTAGCTATGCATGCTCAGTAGTGCTGCAAAGAGAGCTATTTTCCGAGCCTGTTGTGCCCTCTGCTGGTGAATGTTACTACATACAGTTTTCGGCATTTATCTGCTTTCCTTGCTGGAAGTGTGCTGTTAATTGTGCTTGTGTGTTAGGCGTTGTCATGCAGCACGGTTTGATTTCATTTGGTTCGGTTTGGTTTGGTTTTGTTTTATAAACAGAGGGCAGCTCCTCTTCGCTGGATTAAGGGGTTGAAAATCACACTTCAAAAAAGCTGATGAAAAAGAAACTTCTTCCACATATTTTATTAGAGGTTTAGATTCATATACCCTCTTACTCTAACTGAGGAAGGTCGATACATTCTGCATCCCCCCACCCCCAATAAAACGACTTTGTCTGTATCCACTGAATGCTTCTGTTTTGACTTGCACTTCTGTTTTGTTCAATGATTTCATGTCCTCTGTAAACCTCTTTTTTTAGAGCCACATTCAAAAGATAAATGTGCCAGGCAGTAAGAGATAAAGAGATAAAATGCTAAGCAGTGGTAACTACAACTGATTTACTTTGCATAGAGTGCACTTTAAGAGCACAGCAAAGCAAACTTTGCATTGCAAAGCACTAGCTGTTGAATTGGTTTAAGATAAATATCTTGATTCCCCCCCAGGTAACCCCAAGTGGCCTTGCCTTCAAAAATGCTCCAGTCCAGGACATGCTATTTGTGTGTGGGATAAATGATCTAGGGTATTATTTATGTCTTACTGTGACTGTCTATTTTAGCTGATAATAAGCAGCATGGTACTGTGTGAGATGTCATAGAAGAATATGCTCTGTCACCTCAAAGGCAGATGACAGGGGGCGGGGACAGCCACTCAGTGTATAAAACAAAAGGGGGTCAGAATAATATATAGCCCACCGAATTAATGGTGGCATAGCACAGCTAATAAGGGTAAGAGGCTGTCTCAATCAAAATGGCAGTGAGATATAACAGGCTGAACAGCACTGCTGTAGCAAAGATTTATGAGCAATTTTGTTTGCCATCTCACAAATGGTACATTAGCAGAGCTTGGCATGAGATATAATTTCAGGACAATGAGCTGATCATGCCTGGCAATGGAACAAGCTCTTGAAGAGCACTGGGAAACAAGCATGTTTTCCTTCAGGGTTAAAGACAGAAACCCAAGAGCTGAGGCAGCCCACTATGAGGTCATATCGGGTGATTATGACCCTCATTTGAACAGCTGCATGTACTATATTTGGTTTTCCTGTTATTTATTACTTTGCATTTCCTTGCTGACCAATTCAGACAGAGAACTTTACTGAATGGTGCCACTGTCACATCTCACACAGAATTCAAACTCTCAGCCCCAGAGTCCTCTGTGCTTCTTCAGACCAGCCCACAGACAATCCTCCCCCACCACTCACTACACCACACCACAACCGCCACCATCATCACCACCCTCTCCCAAATACACACAAACAACCCAGTGGGGTAGTATAATCATTACTTTATATTTATTGCATCATAACATACATATTATGTATTATAAATGTGGATTTGTACACTACAATCTTTGTTTTAACATGATATAAAATACTGAGACTAAAAAAACCAAATCACTAAAAACTTTACCAAACAGTCATACACTTTTTATTTTTGTTTTAATTCTCCCATTAAGGAAAGAAAATTGAAAAATAAACATCTTCAAATAAGAACTCTGGAAAAAAAAAACAGCCAAGCAAAGACTGGTCACTGTTAAACCGCTAAGGGACAGACACGAACACAAAGGCCAGGGGGGGTGGGGGGGCGCTCACGCGCTTTGGGTCACAGTTCGTTTCGTCTGCGCTGACATCATCGCGCGGAGGTTGTCCGCGTTTGGCCTTTCCATCCATTCCCTGCACATTGAGACACTTCACCACGGGGACCGGCAGGGCAGGAACGCAACATGTCTGCTAGCACAGTGGTCAAAATTAGAGGGGGGGGGGGGGGGGATACAGGTGTGGGCACTTTTTCTTCACTCTGCAAGACTATAAGGAGACCGTTTGGGTTTTCTTATTGCATTTAGCTCAGAAGCCTTCCAAACCTCTGTCATGCTCTTTTTGCCATGTCGAACTCTCCCACCTGACTGTAACTGGGAGGCTGGTTTTTAGTACAAAACTGTCCGGGCAGTTGGCCAGATTCCAGAGCTGGGTGAATTGGCTATTTTCTGTGCCAGGAGGTGCAATAGAGTAATTTGGTTAAGCACAGTAGTCTGGCTTGAGTTTTACTAATGCTCAACAACCATACCGGAGTTGGCATGTCGATCCACACAGTTTCACACTCCACACACAAATAATACTCCCCATTTACATATTTACACATATTTACACAACTTTTTTCAATACTGAAAACCTCCCTTTGCTTTTCCTCCCAGGGAAAGTCACACTGTGTAAACAGTGTCTGGAATGGTTGCCACAGTTTCCTGCAGGGCACGTGCTTGGGAGAGCCGAGCGAGTTTGGTCACATGATTAGGCTCCTGCTTTGCAGATCGTCACGACGCTAGTGGAGGTCTTGCACGTCTTGCCAGAAGACACACATCCACGCACGCACACGCCAACTCACACGCGCTTCACACACGCCGTCGCACAGCTAGCTGGCAGCTTTGGATGCTCCGGTTTGTGTAGGCCGCCTCTGGTTTTTTGGACTCAAAGGCTGGCATAGCCAGCAACCACACCCCCTGCCAGGTATGCTGATGCAGAGACACAGAGAAAAGGTCTCTGAGCTCTTGGGTGGTCCAATGAGAGGCAGAGCTGTTCTCCAAAGAAAACACTTGGGGAAAAAGAAAAATATTTCCTGTCTCTTTAAGTATGGATTTGCTCACTTTTCGTTCTTCTCTTAAGAAACCTTTTCTTCTTACAGCACTTTCTTCCCCCCCAAACCCCTTACATTTAACAGACACACATACACACATACACATACACACAGCTTGAACAGAGATTAAACAGTTCACAGGTTCATGGAAAGCTGAAGAGTCAGTATGTGTCGGTCAGAGCTGCGTTAACCTCTGATTGGTCCTGCACAAAGCCATACCCCCGCGCCCCTGTCTAAGCCCCAGAAATGCCCCATAGTCTAGGTGCAAATTGTGGAATTTTGAACTGAAAGTCATCATGATGATGGAATGGAAACAAGACTGCAGCCACTGGGTAAGCCACACTGAACTGCAATGGATTGTGGGAAGTGTATGCTGGTGAACAGCCAAGAACTACAGCTGACAATGATATGATGAACACTTTCTCCCCCTCTTTACCCAGTTCAGTTTTGACAGATCAATCAGAAACACTGATCATGATACAAAAACCAATCAGAAATATACATCATGGCAACCAATTATTAAATTTATTTACATAATTTAGGCCAATTGGACTTACTCCCCCATGTTACATGACTTAGATTCCCATCACACCCTGCAGCCAGCATCAAGGAATACCTGAACAAGTCTTCTTAACAGAACCAGATGGAAACAAGTTGGTTTGATAAAAAAGGTTCACAAGTTTTATTTGTAGTTTACATTACTATAACAAAGCAGCAAGAGGCAATGTGCCACTTTGACACTGTAAATAGTGACTAATTTGTTGGCAGAGATTTGCCAACTGTGTGCCATCTCTGTTCTTCTGTTCCATTAAACTACAGCAGTAGTTTGACCTTTCTTATATTAATGAACACTTCTCTCTTCCTACGATATGCAATGTGTGAAAAGGATTAAATTAAAACCAAAGAATGATGCTTAACTGTGTGCATTTGTGTGTGAGCCAGCAGTGTATGGCTATCACTGCAAATAGTTCAATCAAAATGAAATGTAAAATGTAAAAAAAACAACACTGTATGTCATCCTAAAGGGATTACAGTAAACAATTAAAATGAACACATCTAAAAATCTTACAGTTCAAACTTTGAAATGCTAGACTCACATTTCAAAGACAATAACAAAAATAAATAACCACATGTTGCTGGAAATGTGCAGGTTAAGAATTGCATATGACAGCCATGATTCAGATGAGTACAATGGACACATTTCCTAAAATCATCCCAGCAATGCTACCGAAAATGATTTCTGAATACTGATTACATTTGAAGATTAACCCAGATAAGAAGCATAAAGTCTGACTCGTCCAGTAATAAAAACTCCCCATGCTAATTGCATTTCATTTTTGTGCATTTGGATTGATTTGTATGAGGGTTATTGGGTACTTGGTGATTTATGGACGGGCCCATTTTTAAAATTCAAATTTCACTCTTGGTGAGTCACAGCCAGCCATTTCATAAATGCTCAGGGTCTTTGACTTTCACCCACATCTGGACCGCAATGGGGGCCTACCTGAAGAGAGCCAATCAGGTGCCGAGGAAGGAGCTACGTTGTCTAATGCAGTGGTTGCCTCTATTGCAAGCAGTCCAAAAAAAGCTCTGACCCATCGTAACCTTTGACCTCTGAACCCGAGGGGAGAACAAACCAGGAGCTGCAGGTATGCAGTCCGTCTGTACAGGCATCAGAGGCTCTCAGTCGAACCCTGTGCCAGGGCAGCCTGGGGCTGTGTGCAGGACACGCAGAGGTTAGAGGAGCTCAGAGAGGGAGTGAGCGAGTGAGGGAGCGAGAGAGAGAGAGATCTGGGAGAACCCCACCGCCCCACCCTTTCCCCCCCAAAGCCGCCGCCCTCCCCCACGCTCCTCTGTCGGTACCCTGCTGATCTCGGCTCATGGAAATGTTGTGCTCTGTTTCTAAGGCAATGTCACATTACAGGTCAAAATGTACAACATCTATACATTGTGCGGTTGTGTCGGGGGGGAAGGAGGGTGCCTATAGCACGGTGGCCTCCACGACTATGGCTGGATCCTCGATGTCCGCTTTGCTCTGCACCATCCGCAGCTCCAGCTGGGCAGGGCTGGGCCTTCGTCCCGGGCCTGCCATCTCTGACAGAGAGGGAGACAGGGGGTTAAAGGGAGGAAGAGGAAGAGGGACAGGGGTGGGGCTGAGAAAAGATCAATACACATACGGTACCAGTCAAAAGTTTGGACACACTACTCATAGAAGGGTTTTTCCTTTTCTCCACATTTTACAATACTCATAAAGAGATCAAAACTATGAAATAATACAAATGGAATTGTGCAGTGACCAAAAACTGTTCAACTTCATCAACTGAAGGCATCAACTCCACTATTTATATTTGTCTAATAATCAAATTTCAAGCGTTTAAGCATAAGTCTTTAGATCAAAATGTTTCTTATTATCTTCCTCAAATGTGTCCAAACTGATACTGTATGTGTATTCTAAAGTGTATAATCTTCTTCCATATGTCATTACTGATGATGAGAGCAATAACTCACACACACAGACACACAAAGACGCCAGCCTCTTACCATGGGCGTAGGAGATGGTTCTCTGTATAACGTGATGCATGACAGAGAACGTCTTCTCACATGCCGTCTGAGAGCAGGAAAGTCAGAGAGAAGAAAGGGAGAGAAGAGAGCTTTCTGGGACTCAGTTTTCTAAAAAATATTCTGGGACTGAGAAAATCTGTCTCTTAATGTTTCATTCTGTTACTTTTTAACTGTTTGTACTTACTATAGCAACACAAGATCACCTGCCATGCAGATAAAATATATCTTAATGTGGATTTGAATTTGAATTTGGGGAAACATATGGAGCTGTGACAGGGTTAGACTTTACTGAACAACAGTCTGTCTCACCTAATATGCTGAGTACACTACGTTACATTACTTTATTGGCATTCCGCAGCCGCTCTTATCCAGAGGAACTTCAATCGGTTACAAGTTATCCAGTTATACAGCTGGATATTTACTGAGGCAATTGTGGGTTAAGTACCTTGCCCAATTGTACAATGACAGTGCCCCAGTGGGGATCGAACCAGTTAAGTTAAGTTAAGAGTTAAGTTTCTTGCCCAAGGGTACAGAAGCAGTGTTCCAGTGGAGAATCGAACCAGTAACATATCGGTTAAGGGTCCTACTCCTTACCGCTATGCTACAACTGCTACCCACACTACTTATTTTGGAGGTGAAAATGATGTTCCTGCAACACCTCTCATGTTTTTATCTCCATTGCAGTAGCAGGGTCTTTCTGAACTGTCTCAGCCCCCACAGGCTGCTGCGGTGGTAGACGTTAGTGCCACACCTTGAGGTCGTTGGGGTGGTAGTGAGTCCAGGCCAGCATCATGGCAGCGAACAGGTCACCCGTCCCCACGAACACGGCGTCCACCTTCGGAATCTCCAGCCGGATCCTCTGCGTCAACCTGGTACCATCCGGTTTCACTGGAGGGGACAGGAACACACATTAACACAGTCACTGCGGAACTTGAGCGGAACCAGAACATATTGGAACTGGACCTCGGGGACCCCACAAGCGTGGAGATTCACACGCACACAAACAGCAACATACACACACACGTTTTCCATGCCGGCAGGGCTATCCTCCAAGACTTCATAATCCCACACGTCATCACTGTAAATGTCGCCCCTCTGAAAGCTGTCTTTCAACACTTAACCTGCAATAATCAAAAACTCACTTATGAGGCCGCAGAGCAGCTCACAGCATTTCAACTTTGATCAACTGCAGAAGAATGCATTTTTCAGACGGCTATCTCAAAAACTGCTTTTGGCTGTTAGGATTTTTGAGCCCAAAAATTTTGCAGTTTTTGGATGTAATAATTCTCCCATTAGATTCTATTCCTGGCTTTGATGAGGAATTAAACCCAAACTAGACAAATACAAACTACATGTAAAAAGAACACAGCAATGCAATGTCATTTAATGAAATTGGGAAAAACCTGAATCTATTCTGTATACAGATTCCTGCTGAACATTTTAATTTACGGCCGTGTTGCTAAGGGATGGGACTGAATCTGACACCTGATGGTGTCAACAGAAGTAAACATCTCTGTCAATCTTCGGGCCTATGTAATTAATCTCTGGTAATTAAAAGCTTAATTGGGATGACTGAGACACCGCGATGGGATAATTGTCTAACAAGTGGCTTCAAAATGAGGCTATATCGACCTCTTGGCACCAGGGAGCTGAAACAGACGCAGGAAAACAAGTTGAGGAAAAACTCCGGGCTCTACCTATGGGTAGCCCGGCCATAATTATGTCCTGAACAATGTCCAATGCAGTATTTTCCTATGACTATTTAAATCCAGGAATGGTACTCTGGGCAGGTACTGGGGATATATTTATCTTTAGCCCTGTATCTCACTGTACTATATCTACACAACATATTCCTTGTTTCTGGGTACACAGAAGTGAGGAGAAACTGAGTCTCCATGGACCACTGATTTTAACCAATTATAGCATTTTGCTGTGGGGTGTTAAGTTTTCTGATTGGTTCCTCACAAGTAACTGATTGACAGTGCATGGCAGCTCCACCCATTACATTTTCACAAAGCTTCAGTTTCCTACTAATAGTGTACGGAAAGGGCATCATCCTGAAGGGACTGCTCAAAGTTTTTAGGACGAGCTAAGATTGTCAGTGGATCTCATTCCAGCTGGACTATCTCGAGGCTGCTTCCGACAGTGTCATGACCAAAATCACAGAGGGCAAAAATAACTTCAGCATAAAGGTCGCACATTCAAGAAAGAAACTGAAGTTACCCTGGATCAATGAACACCTGTGTAACTTATGAAGTTGTGAATGAAACAGAGACTGTGTGTTAAAAACTGCACTTAAGTCAGGGATAAGGTACATTTCAGTGAGTACAAAACAAAGTGGTGAGTGAACTTCAAAAAGCTAAAGCAAACTTCTTTACTGGTATTATAAACAAGGCTAAAGAGAACAGCACATGAATTTGGGAAGATATCAAGAGTTATAAAGAAGGGCAACAAGACAGGAGGTAAAAGGTTTTGAATTACAGGTCCAAGGAAAATTAACACAAGATAAAGACCAAATTGTTACTGTGTTTAATAACATTGTATTGTGTAAAACCGAAGAAAATTATATCCCGCAGTTATGATCTTCCTGTTTTTGATGTCATAGATGTGTCAGAATCCTCTATAATGAAAATTATGGGCCAATTAAAGAAACCAAAAAGGCCAAAGATGTTTTTGAGTGTGACTCAAAGTAGTATAAAACCATCCTATGTCCTCTCATCCTCCACCTTGTTAACCTGTCATTCAAACAATCATATTTCCCCTCTATCTGGAAGTCAGCAGTCATAACCCCCATTTTCAATGCTGGAGACCCTACCAATGTAGCCATCTAGAGACCTATCAGTATTCTTCCAATCATTTCCAAGATAGCTCATAGGGTATCTAGTCTCAACAAGGATGATGCTGTTGATGCAGTATTTCTCAATTTTGAAAGGCTTTTGACATTGTAAACTGCAACACTGCACTTTTCTGTTAATGCACTAACATGGATGGAGTCATACTTATCTACGAATAAGCAGTATACGAGAATCAATGACAAGTGTTCATCTTTTGCTGAGTGTTCCATCGGTGTTCCACAGGGTTCACTTCTGGGATCTCTTTTATTTAGGTTATATATTAATGATGCCTTCAGTCTGACCAGGTGTTAACATCCAGATGTATGCAGATGACACAGCATGCAGATGGCACACACACACAGCTGTATGGCCTGTGCGCTGGTCCCAGAAGAAGTTCCCCTCATCTCACCTGTTCGCAGGCTCCCCAGGGCGACCAGGAAGCGGTCCCCCAGCCGGGAGGGCAGGTCAGAGCTGGTTATGACCACTGTGTCGGGGCCCATGTTGTGGAGGAGGTCCATCACCTGGGAGGGAGAGAACAGCAGGTGGAGCCAGGCCTCCTACAGCAGTGCAGAGTCATGCGCTTCTATCCTGTGTTCCATCCCCCTGTGAAGGAGAACCTTCACCCTTTCCCAAAAGTGTTTCTTAAATTGTGACTTGATGAATGTCTAAGGATTGCCGTGCTTCCATTTCCAATCATGTAAATAACTGAGCTCATTGATCGATTTCATTTCATACAGGGTTAACTGTCAAGTGATAACTGTATCTGTCTGTGTGGACCAGCCCACTGGTTAATGAGCCACACCTGCCTAACTGAAGGCCTATTAAATACAGGCGTGTGGCTGTAGAGCAGAGAGGCTCATTTTGTTCCTGCTTTCTCTTTGTTCAGGCTGGTCTCTTTTGCCAGTTTGTTGGTTTTTTAAAATAAATTATTGTTTATTTTATGTTCCCTCTTCTGTTCTGCTCATTTTTGTGAGAAGTGTTGGCCAGCTTCTCCACACCCCTGTCCACACTTCCATGGAGGTTCTGATTGGTAACGGGTAATTTTCTACGTTAGGTACACTGAGCCAAATATCTGTTCAGCAAACATTATACCAGTATCACTAATGCTTTCACCATGTGCACTGTGGCTTCAAATCCCTGGCGCTCCATCCCTGCTGATACACCCCTTGAATAATAAATAGGTTTATGATTTGTTGCAACAGTCGTTACTTTTTCCACAGATCTTTAAATCACCTGGATGGCTCATGCTATTCACTGAGTCTAAAGCTTTTCCAGTTACTGTGCAGATCAACCTCTACTGTGAATCTGTGCAGCATCCCCACATCATTAATCCAGCAAAAAAAGAAAAACAAGCCCATTGTGCTCAGCTCGTATCACTCCACTAAAGCTTGGAGAGATGGCTTAAAACACATGTAGTGGGCGTGGGACGATACAAATAGCCCTGTGAACAGCCCTGGAACCTGGCAACTACTCAGTGAATAAATTATGGAGGCCTGTGGGTAAATTGACACTGAACTGAACCCTGGACATGCACCTTCACCTGTTCTGCTCCAACAGGAATACAGCACTTCTTCATCTATTCTGGTGCAACTGGCACACAGCTTATATTCACTGCACCAATAGGAATGTGGAACCATTCTTGCGCCAACAGAGAATAAGCTCTTTTTCACCTTCTCTGCAGCAGCAGGGACATTACATTACATTACATTATTGTCATTTAGCAGACGCTCTTATCCAGAGTGACTTACATAGGTTACAATTTTACATATCATCCATTTACACAGCCAGATATTTACTGAGGCAATTGTGGGTTAAGTACCTTGCCCAATGGTACAATGACAGTGCCCCAGTGGGGATCGAACCAGCTAACTTTTGGTTACCAGCCCTACGCATTACCACTATGCTACACTGCCATCAATAGCAATAGAAATATCACTCCAGTAAGATCCTTACCTGTTCTGTACTGTACTGTAGACACAGATGTGAAGGTACATTAGACAGAGTGTATTCAGTGATGTGGACCAATGTGGAAACATATATATCACAAATGTGGTTGTAGTGTAGACCTACCTCTACAGCATCCTTCTCTGTGCTGACATTCTTCCCTGTTAGCAGCCTGAAACACACACACACACACACACACACACACACACACACACACACACACACACACACACACACGAGTTAAAAGCATATACAAAAAATGTACACGTACTTCACACAGACATCACAAAGCTACAATATGAAACCACGTACAGTGTTCCTGGTACATTTAGAAACTTGCACAGCATTCACAGAGACATGGACAGTGTTCCTTGTGCACACACGCTGTTACTTACTCTGCCTCGAACTGGTTGGGTGTGATGATGTCAGCCACTGGGACCACCTTGTTCTTGTAAACGGGATGGAGATTCTCAGGAACATACTGCAGATACAGGGGGAATCCCACACTCATCAATTATGCAAAAGCATACCTTAGTCACTACAGTTCAGAAAGTTTACCAAAATATAGGGTTTCCCAATCATCATATGAAACCACAATTCTTCCTGTGACCCTTCGGCTATACTTTGTTAATACTGATGAAAAGGAATCCAAGCCTTGTTAATATGCATTTGAGTGCTGATCTAAATAACCCATTAGTGTTCTTATGGTGTAATTAGAATGTTCCTTCTCTAATAAACACGTCAAAGCTCTTGCATACATGCAGTTCTCACAAGCACACAGTGCATGCCTGACTGAGGACACTGGGACATACTCCCCTCTGAGTCACAGTGCGCAAGGATCCCTTTTCCACACCGCTCACAGAGATGAGGAATACTCGGGCTATAATCTGGCTCTGTGAAATAAGACGCTGTGACACCCTCCCCCTTCCCCTTCTACGCAATATGTGACATCATAACATGCACTGATTAATCCGCCTCTATCAGCCGGAGGGGAGATCTGGGGAGGGAAAGAGAGGGGGCAAGAGAAAGCAAGAGAGCGAGAGAGAAGGAAAGGGGGCAAGAGAGAGGGAGAGGGAGAAAGAGACAGACCCAGAGGGAGATGGAGAGAGATAGAGATGAGAGAGAGAAAGAAAGAGAGAACAAGAAGGGGGGGAGAGAGAGAGAAAGAGAGAGAGAACAAGAAGGGGGGAGAGAGAGAAAGAATGAGAAAGAGGAAAGAGAGAGAGCAAGAAGGAGTGAGAAAGAGAGAGAACAAGAAGAAGAGAGCAAGAGAGAGATAGAGAGAGAGAATGAGAGGAGGAGAGAGAATGAGAGTAGGGGAGAGAGAGAGAACAAGAGGGGAGAGAGAGAGAGAATGAGAGAGAGAGAGAATGAGAGGAGGGGAGAGAGAGAACAAGAGGTGGAGAGGGAGAGAGAGAGAGAGAGAATAAGAGTAGGGGAGAGAGAGAGAACAAGAGGGGAGAGAGAGAGAGAATGAGAGAGAGAGAGAATGAGAGGAGGGGAGAGAGAGAACAAGAGGGGGAGAGAGAGAGCTGAAGTAAGAAGAGCAAAGAGCCTACGGTTTTGCAGGGTGCTTTCATCCCGACATGCCACATGGCTCTGCAGAGCGGCTTTACTACACGAATAACGCAGTGTGCGGCAGTACGGGGGGAGATGAACAGGGAGTATGGGCAGACATCCCCCCCATTATCACTGTGTGAGACCCACTGTCACCTACCTTACAGGGACATGTTGATTCTGATATTCATTCAGGGAGGATGTAAAAATAGCTTGTGTATGAGCCTATGGCGTTATGTCCATGTGCATGTGCGCGGACATATCTACATCTTTGTGTGTGTGCGTACGTGTGTGTGTGTGTGTGTGCGCGCTCATGTGCGCCTGTATGTTTGTGCATGTGTGTACGCGTGTATGCGTGCACATGAGTATGTGTGTGGGCGTCTCTTTCTTTCCACCTGAAAGCCTGTAATTTCTCTGCCTTGGTGTTGCCCTCACCTCAGTCTGCCTCTTCTGACAGCAGAGCGCTGCTGCGTTTGGCTGTCACGCTTACAGCAGCATCCCCCTCGCAGATTATCACCACATCACAAATTATCGCACGCCGCGTACGGCTCAGAGAGGAGTGGGGGCAGAGAGAGAAAGGCAAAGAGGGAGGAGGGGGAAACAAGGAAGGCACGGGGCTCGGAAGAGCCGGGAAGGGGAGCAGCACAAAGCAAATAAACAGTGGCACTCACCATGGAGCCATGGTCCCCCAGCACTGGATCACACACTGCGGAGGGGAGAGACACAGCACACAGGCTCTCAGCTGACAGCTCAATGCATACATCTAATCTCTCTCGGAGGAGCAGTCAAAATAGGAGAAACCTCACACACACACACACACACACACACACACACACACACACACACACACACACACACACACACACCCCAGCACAGAGAACAATTTGTACACGACGTTCTCTCCATTAAAAGCCGGCCTTATCTGAAGACGTCCTAATAAAGAAATCGTGAGTTCAGTTAGAAGGGTCCACCTTCATTTGGCAACAGGAGCATAGAGTAGAGAGTTTTTTGAATGCTTTTGCCCCTTTTTACACCCCTTTCTTTTCAGAATTGCCAACTGCATACTAGACCCCTTTCATACAGACAGCATCTGTTCTTGTGAAGGAGCACTGGGGATAGTGAAAGCAGTCCTTCGACACACAGACACACCTGTAGCTTCTATTTTTCACACTACGAGTCCCACAGCACACCACAAGGAATCGGACACCAATTGGAGGATAGGTGCATCTCCAACGACGTCATGTGACTGGCTCATGTCAGAGGGTGCCTGGGAGTAGTGAGGCGAGAAGACCCTGCTGACAAACCCACCCCACCCCGGCAGAATGAAGGCCGTTTGTTCCACTGCTGTGGGCTCCTGGTCAATGTGGGCGGAGGGCATGGTCAGGCTTAAACCCAGGCCATATGGAGTGAGGGCTTCCGCTGACTGAGCTATTCCGGAAACCTATAAGAGTGTTTTTTAATAGGTTGTTATGCCAACGGTGGAGGAAACACGCCTCTTATTCACAGATGCCTTTTCTTGCTCTAGTGGCTGTGGGAACTTGACAGCTGCCGGGGGCTTGTGCAGGGAGGGGCAGCGTGGGAGCCCGTGGCAGGCCAAGTGAGAGGATGTCACGGTCACCCTGCAGACAGTAAGGACTCTCAGCACGGTCCTTTGAGCTGCAACCCTGGAAATCCCAGCATGCCCTGCAGCGATCCCGGCCAAGACATCAGGGCCCAGGGAGACACAGGGAAGGAGAGAGAGGAAGGAGCGGAGAAGGCAAGTGAGAAGGAGAGAGTAAGAGAGAAAGGGGAAGAGGGAAGAAGAAAGAAGGGCGGAAAAGCATCATCCTTCCTTCCTTCCGTTTCCCCTTTGGCAGAGAGGGAGACAGCAAAATAGAGAGCAAGAGAAAAAGAGGGTAAGAGGCAAGAAGGCAGGAAGAAGGGTGGATGACAGCGAAAGAGAACGAGGAAGAGGAGGAAGCAGTAAGGAAGCTACAGCTTTATTTATACCCAAGGTAGCTGTTCCATATTGGGCAGACAGGGTGCTGACTCTAGGGGCCAGAGTCAAGATGGGGCTCCAGCGAGAGGGAGCGTGTGGGGTTTGGAGCCAGAAGCACCGGTGTGAAGGGAATGAAGGAACATCAGTGTTCTCGTAAAGCCCTCAATCATCAATGGCTGTTGGCCCCGAGAAGCTTTCAGTGGTTTCTCTGAGCTATCAACTCCAAATGAAATCCATCCAGCTTGACCATTCCAAGAAAACAACTCAATGACCTAGATTGATAATCAATGCCTTGGACGGGACAAAAACAAGACGTCCCTTTCCTGCTGACTGACATAGACGGACAGAGACAACATGCGCAGCACTGGAACAGACTTAACCACATCCACATCGCGATCTAGAACTGGGTCACGAGATGTCAATCACGATTATGTGACAGAATGCTCTTGCACATCATTTAGTGTGAATACATCCAGCAGGGCAGAAATGGCAGAATATTGAAAATAACCATGAACTACTGTCAAAATAACATTACGCCCTTGCTCTCTCTTATACAGAACCAGTCAAAAGTTTGGACACACCCGATTAAGATAATGGGAAACACATATTCACTTTTTTGGTCACTGCATAATTCCATTTGCGTTAGTTTTGATGTCTTTACAATTATTCTAAAATGTGGAAAATACTAAAAATAAAGAAAGAAAAGTGTCCAAACTTTTGACTGGTACTGTAAATCACCTCCAGATGAAGAGCTGAAACAATTGTTTAAAGGGTTAAAAGGGTATTATTCCATAAGGTACTGTGTGACAGTAATATACCTCAAAAGTAAAAATGTGTAAATTTTATAGGAAATAGCTAATGGTGTAGTGGTGGGTGTAAGGTAGTGGGTAAAACACACAGAGTGTAGATGTTAAGGACAGGGACCCACCATACACAAGGTTGGGATTTGCCCTCTTCAGCTCCTGCACAATGTCCACCACCATCTCCAGGAAGGACGTGTCTCTGGTGTACCCTGCGGAAAGAAGAGGATTCTGGGTAAAGACAAAAATTATCAGCAAAGACACGCTGCTCAGGGCTGCAACCACTGACATACATATCAGAGACTAGTGCACTGGCTCATCCGACTATCATTTCACATCTGGCCGACTGGGAAAGAGACCACTCGCTCATCTGAGTCATCATCAGTTAATAAAAACGTCCTTGTTATCGTCTTGTTGTAAAAACAAATCCCCAGAAGGAATATGTTCTTGTTCCCATAATCCCTGATAGGCCGCCTCGGACATAATCATTTGACTTCTACTTTCATAAAAACAATTGCAGTTTCCCACTCTATGGACAAGACTGGTTTTCGGGCCCAAGACGCCATGTTGTCATGGCAGCAGTTGGGTAATACGGCTCACCCAATGATTGCCAATCTAGATACTTGGAAATGTGTACGTCTCCCGCTGCCGCTGTAATAATGGGAGTGTAAGGTCTCACAAAAGCCACAATGGGTGGAGCTAGACATGACCTGTCAATAACTAACAAATACAAGCTTATCAAAATAGTTTCCTTTCCATTGCACATCGCTTCGACATATTAGTGAGTTGCTGATATGACATGATGGCTTCACCTAACTTGAGGTTCATGAAGCCTCACTTTTCCTTCACTACTTTGCTGGCTTTGTGCCATCTAGTGGTAGAATTAGGTACTGCCATTCACTGAGGGATCCATGTTGTCATCAGAGTCAAGCTGGAAAAACTGTATGTAGTTTGAATTCTATTCACCAAGATAATTTACAGTAAACCCAATCTGTGTGCCTTCAGGCACAATTACTGCAATGGCAAGATAATCTCAACATGCAGAATTTACAAAATCGACCAACCTAGACCTGCTTCCATTCAACTCGTTGCAGTTTTTTTTGCACGTCAGCTCTAGAGAGCTGAGATTGGTAGCTCTGGAGATCACTGAGGAGAGGGGAAACCCAGGCCTCCGTAGTGCGCCCGTCTCTGGGACCTGCTATGCTGACGCTGCTGTACGGCACACAGGTGGAAGAGGCAACGAGCAGAGATAAGGACTGGGAAAATTGCGAAAATTGGAGACAGCTGACTCCAGGGTTCCTTATCACTTCTCCTATGTGTGGGTGTGCTTTCAGCAGATACAGTTCACATAGGTTTCCCATTCCTCTTTGTTTTTTCATTTTTTTATTTTATTTTTAGTTTTAAAACAGCTGATATTTCAGAAAAAAGAATTGTTAGGACATAAGTTTAAATTTAGGGGATTTCACAAAAATCTGAAAAAAAGCCTGCTTGAGCTGTCTGAGACCATTATGGAGGAAGAGTGATGACACCGAAACTCGGCAGGCATGCTTGCAGGCATGTGTGTGTGTGTGTCTGCGTGTCTATGTGTGTATGTGTGTGAGGGAGACCGTTGGTCAAGGGATCACCCCAGAACGACTGCATTGCTGGGCAGTGTTTTTGACAGAATACCTCGGTGCTTCCGCTGATGGGAAATAAACACAGCAGCTGACAGATGTTGTGAATGTGGCTAACAATGCCAAAAACACTTTATTGCCTTGTTATATTACTAAAGTACAGCTATTACACAATTAGCAGACTCATTAGCTGATTACAGCTATTTAGCAATCACCACGCACATGATATTCCTATAGCACTGCTATTAAGCAATTAATAGGCTCACTACATTACTGCAGCACTGTTGTTAAATAATTAACGAGCGCATTATATTCCTATAGTATAATTTTTAACAGTGATCCAAGTAGTCAGGGGCTGTCGACTAACACAAACAGCACAGGCCCTTGTTCCAAGCACAGGCTGAGCCGGGCCCAGGTTTGTGTCATTTGCAGGCAGTGACTGGGGGATAACTGACAGAAAACACTGGCTTTTTTCTGACAGGGGCGTGTAGGTTGTGTCACCCAGGGTCATCTTGCTGGGTCACGCTGGGACACTCTTGGTGCCCCACAACACGACGGCTGCCTACAAGTGGATTGGATGACGTAGATATCACGTAGTGGCACACGTGCAAACCAGAATGGAAAACATTTTTTAGTGTCTTGCCAGCATTCATGAGCCACAAAGACGTCATATCCTCTGTCAAAAGAAGCCTCAAGCAGTGCCCCAATGCCCTCAAGGTCATGGCTATATGTATTAGTTTGTGTGATTATTTGCATTTTTCTATTTCATGCCACTCCTACAGCCATCACGTCTTACAAGGACAATCATAATGTGACATCGCATTGACACTCATTCGCATGGCGTAACAGCCGTGTCGCGTGTGACAGACACACACAGGTGTGCAAGCAAGCCGTTCCCTCTGGTCTGTGAATCATACAAGCCCCTTAGGTTGCGCGTGGATGACACACATATTCATACTGAAAAAACCACATTCTTTGATGTACTAATTGCACAGAACGGTAGTGCGAATGTACTACGGCATTAGGGTGCTCACAACCTCGAGTTATGATTAATATTGGATTTGTTACACTTCAGGATTTGTGTTTTAATTGTGTGTTATTGCTCTGCATGTTGGATTGCAATTGATTTGCTATTTTTATCCTCTGCTATAACACTTCAAGCTGCCCGACAATAATAAGGGTTTCTTTTAAATAAACAAATTATGATAATATAACATAGACAGGCACTTTGGACTCCTCCTTGAGGAGACCAAAGTTTAAAAGGTGAAACTGTCAACCAATTTAAGATTGGACTTTTAGCCATGTCACCCACGTGTCCTGTAGCAGGACTGTGGAGACACAGAGCAAGAGCTTCCCTCTCTGATAACTACCTCTCCTTCACTGTCACCTTGAGGATGAGAAAGTGACAGAGAAGGAAAGACAGAGAGAGGCTGAACACAGAGGGAGGAGTCTGTGAAAAGAGGGGGGAAAGATGGAGGCACAAAGGCGGGCGGGGGGAATGCAGATGGAGAGATAGAGGAGACCGGGGAGACAGACGGACGTGACGGATGAAGGGGGCCGAAGGCTGAGCGAGAGAGTGGGGAGGGAGCGAGAGAGCTTCCCCTGTGACATACAGATGTATCGGCTGTACCTATCTATACCCAGTATCTATAGAGCTCCTGTCACTTTCCCTCTTCCCTCCCTCCTGCTTGTCTTTATCCTCTTCCAGTCTCCTGTTCTGTGCCCCCCCCTCTTGTTCCTTTCCCATAACCACACCCCCCCCCCCCACCCACCCACCCCCGTCTCTCTGCTGACTCTAATCTGCGTCTTGCCACACTGAACACTTGACCAATCAGAGACAGATGGGGAGGCAGAGGAATTTAACTCACAGAAGTGACAGTTTTTCCAACCAATCATTTTCTTTGGGGGATAACCTTCAGTTTCCACTGGGGTTCTAGGAGGGGCAGGGAGGGTTGGTGAAGGGTAAAGGGAGCTTTGCTCGGCTCTTGCAGGTGCAGTGACCCAGATTTGAGGAGAGGACAGATTGGGGAAGAGTCACAATACAAACCGACCACAGACCCGTACATACCTGCATATGGCTCAGTTCTGCTCTCTGCACAGCTAGTTATACTCCTATTAATCCTACTGTAGCACCAGTGCTACCTTTCACCAGGACCGCTTGTTATCACTATTTTTCACCTTTTTTAACACTCAAATGCACATTGTACATTTCACCTCATCACAACCTCACCACAACAACTTCTGCACTCACTGCAGTGCAGGACAAGGCAAAGGAATCCTCCAATACACGTGCCGGGCAGCATGACAACTTTTCACACGACAAGTCCCATAATGCACTACAGTGAAGTGGGAGCTAATTGGAACCTAGACACATAGTAACTCCAATTACCATGCCAATTTTCATCCAGATAATTTTATGCAGAGCCGTGAGAAAAACCAGCAAAACAAAAAACTCAAGCCTGTTTTTATCAGCCAGGATGACCCCTTGACAGCCCTAGTGGACACAGGACAATCTAAAAAAAAAAAACCCGCATTTCCTTAAATGACCTTACGGTGACATCAGCTACAGAAGGGCATCAGACTTCTCCCCTTTTTACCTGGCTCTCAGACAGTAGCAAAATACTAGAACTGTCATGTATTTAACCACTTCGACATTCCTTTCATCTACAGTACAGCACTTTAATCACCAGAAAACCTATAACTATCTTCAGACCTCATTCGCTTCAACATATGCTACATTAAGCTTTTATAAAACTATTTCTCCTTCTGCCTCCCTCTGCCCCTTATCAGGACCTGTCTGGTCAATGTGTACAGGTAGCTGGGAGAGAATGGCAAATGTCAGGAGATTAAAACACCTGCCTACACGCAGAATCCGGAAGACTTATTGGGTATGTCTGAGACAATCAGAGATGTGAGTGACGCATGGGGTACCAGTGATGTGTATATTGGCGAAGGTGGGTCTCGAGACTAGTTAATTGCTTGAATGGGCCTAGAACACACAAGAGTGATGTGTAAAAAGAATAACAAAGGCGATACTGCACCTGACTGACACCCTGAGTTTACCACAGTGTTATTCAACATGAGGCGGATAAGTTATTTGAATACGAATTAGTGGTATCTGTCTTTGTCTGCTATTCAAAAATAAAATGAAGCAGCCATAAACTACATTCATAAGGTCAGTATGTAGTGTACTTTTTGTTCTTCTTGTGCAGGCTCAGTAGCAGGACCTTTCAGGACCGTGCAGATTGATGCCCTGAACATCCTCAAAATGCTAATTTGTCCCAATAAACTGGCAGGCAACCAGTATTCCATCAGCTGGTTGTCACCGGCTTGACGTAAAATGGGCTTTAAAGGACTTGGATGATGAGCAGGTATGTCAGCCTTTGGATGGCTCTGCACTCCATTACCCCTCACATACCCCAAATATGCTGTGGATCTCACCTGTCAGCACGTAGTCATAGTGGTTAACATTGTTGAGCTTGATCCCCTCATACAGAACATGTAGCTCATCTGCCGTCAGCACCTGGCCCCTCCAGCAGCCATAACCTGAAGATTTGACAGGAAGAGGTGAGAGGTTAAAGGTCGGCGCATGAAAGCCTGCACGTTGCACCACAGGCACTTTCAACAGACAAAGGCCCTGGTCATTGAAAGTCAGTATTTGATTATACACACACTGCTGGACAGGACCTTTGACTGCCTGCAAGTGTAACTTAATATGTTGAATAACTGTAACTTAAAGTGTAAGAACAATACCTTTGAAATGTGATGAGTGATTGATCTTTATTTAAATACATATTTTTGAGGATTCATTCGAAAAAAATTTTTTTGGAAAAAGGTGATTCTAACATCAAAAATACATAAAATGAAAGCTCACAGCTTATCCCAGAGAACGGATCTGACATTTACTCCCAGCATCCAAAAGACTATGACCTTTGTTACACTGTGTTACACACGCACACACACACGCACACGCACACGCACACGCACACGCACACGCACACGCACACGCACACGCACGCACACACACACGCACGCACGCACACACACACACACACACACACACACACACACACACACACACACACACACACACACACACACAAACACACATACATACACAGGGAGGGACATTTCACAAGAGTCATAGTGTCTACTCCATCACCACCGAGCCCACAGCAACTTGTCAGGTTCACATTTCCTACACTGGACAGATGTTTTTCTCAAGGATACATGGGCGCTCACAAACATAAGCACTGCCACATAAATAGAATTACATTTCAGGAAATGAGTAATCGCCATGCTCCCCCGGCAGTCGTTTTGCAGCGAGCGGACGAGGCTGCGCTATACAGCCTTCCTCCTCTCTGTCTTGCCTGCTCCTACCCCGTGTGTCCCTCGCCTCGCATGTGTTCTCCACTCTTACAGTTGTCAGCATTGTGCCGCCGGGTATTCAAACCAACGTCCCTCCCGCAGAAAGCCTGCCAACCCATTACACCATTGTATCTAAACCCTGGTTCTGTAGGCAAACTGCTGCATGCTGATTTTCATTCCAGCTCAGTTCTTAATTAGGCAGGCTTGAGTGAGCTGCTTGTTGAAAAGTGATTTATATCTTACATAACCTGGCAGGTGTGAGCTGTTAGTCCCTCAGTAAAGAGATGTGTAGGTAGTTGAGGCATTGGTCAGTTACGAGTAAGTTACAAGTAATTCATCTTAATGCTGGGCATTTTTGCAGAAATCACAGTCCTGATACAGATATGAATTCAGCATTTATCTGAATTACTTGTTAAATTAGCTGTTTTAGGGCTAAAAACAAATAGTATAACAACTTTTACATAAAAATAACATTTACACCTATAATTAAAACTATACAGAATACAAAATACAACCCTGACTTTAATAAAGACATGCTGAACAATACTTTTGATTGTATCTTCTCCCCATTAGAAACACATCTCAGAAACTGCATTTCTCTCTTCAAGAGCTTAACAGAGATGTCAAGTGATGTCAGTTCAGCAGTCAATCAGATGAGCAATCAGCTCAAACAAATCTAATTCTTTATAAGCACTTGGGGGAAAAAAAATCCAGTACCCCAAGATCACAGAAGGAAAACACTGAACTACAACACACTGGCTCCCAACAAACCAGGTGTGGAATGGGCAAAGGATCTGTCACCTCCAGAGACTGAGAGAAGGCCTACAAAAAGCCCCCAGCCACAGTGACAGGATCCCTGACTGAGGGGAGGGAGGGATGGGGACAAAGGCCGTGTGTGAGCTGTGAAGACCATTCCGTCAGCAGCTGCTGTCGTTGCCACTGGAAGCATGATGTCACAATCCAGGTGAGTCACCCAGCCAATCACACGGTATGGTACCCGTTGCTTAGTAACACAACAGAAGGAGGCCTGAGGGCCAAGAGCTATGAAGAGTGGCCCTCCCCCTGAATGAGTGTGTCGTGTGTGTGTGTATGTGTGTGAGTGTGTGTGTGTGTGTGTGTGTGTGTGTGTGTATGCCGGCTAGAGAGACTGCCTCAGTCATCATTCTATGCCTGTGCATGTGTGTGCATGTAAATACATGTGACTGTATATGTGTGTGAGTGACTGAATGCGAGGGTAATCTTTGTGATAAGCTTTTCCTCTGTCGTCACCACTTTATGCTGCCGCAAATCTAAAATGACTCTCTGCTTGAAAGAGCTTTTTCAGTTCTCCTGTCCACACGTGTACACACACACACACACACACACAGACACACACACATACACACATACCGCTCACACACAGGAAGAAAGCAAGACTGCAAGAATGAAACAGACAGGGATGGAGCTGGGAAAGAGAGAGAGAGAGAGAGAGAGAGAGAGAGGGAAAGAGAAAGACTTCTCACCCAATCTGGCTAAGAGCTGATTTTATTAAAAAGGCTATGCTGCCTCCTCAAACAGAAATTATCACAGACACACACACACACACAAACAGAATGACAATACATAAATATACATTAACCCTCAGACACCACCATCACAACTTACACCGGTCCTCTCATTCTCGTTAGGCGGACACAGAGAAAAGCCATAATCAAAGCCCCCAGTAGGCTGGAAGAGTGACTAATCAGATTCTCATGAATTTGTTTGTAATCCTGGCTCAAGCACGAGCCAAAATAACTGCACTGTGATGAATGGCAATAAAGCAGTGCTTTAAATCACAAACAGACTGTGAATGACCTTCACCTGGCGGAATAACTGATGCAGGTACCTGCGTTCACTGGGCACCAGCCTGCCTAGCAGTGTAACAGGCACAATTTTCACAGCTTTAGAAACAATGAAGCCTTGTTAAGCGTAACCGTGGCTGACTACCCCACTTATCACTTGTGTATGATTGAATGTATATTCAATTGGAGATCAGGTAAGGTTTCTGATAGACAAATTAAGCATATGAAAATGAACCTCTAATTTTCAGCCTGACATACAAAGTGCATGAGAAGTAACGGAAATTTCAAGGCAAATATGTTTGCTGTGTCCAGCCACAAACCCTCCTTGAATTTTATTTTCTCAAACTGCCCTTTCACTTGGTTCAGCACCAAAATGACCCTTCTCCTGCACTGGTGCAGAGTATGAGGTAGAGGTTAGAGTGGTGGACTTGTAAACACAGTGCTGGAGGTTCAAGCTTCAGTAATATCCAAATGTAGACATGGATAATATGTCCAATAAGGGCATCTGCTAAGCATATTATCTTAACTAGAGCGCCAGTTGGAACATCACATTCTTTGCCTGCTTCACAGTCGTTGCCTTAGCTTTCAAATCAGTCAGTTCACCAAACATTTCACATGGACATTCACATAATTACCTCTCTACCAACTGTCCATTTTAATCATGATTTACTGACGTGATTTCCTCAAATGAGCAACAAGGAATTCGAATTTGAAAATCACCTGGAACAGAGAGATCATTTAAGTGTTTGTTTTTGGCAGACATTGGTGCGTATTTGTGCCTAACATCCAATCAGAAAAAAGCAAATTGAGACACTTGTGCTTAGAGGTGTATTTGCACAGCTACAGGCAGAATAAATATGATATTCAATAAAAATTAAAATTTGAGGGGACTTGGTAGACTGTGCATTTCGGGCAGTGAGAACAGATCAGTAGCCTGCAGTGATGTGAGAAATAGTGGTGATCATTTGTAACTCTGGAACTCGTGGTCCTCTCTTGGTGAAAACAAGAAGACTACATTTATGTGATGAAAGTTGTAGGGACCTGTATACGCCAGAATAAAACTGTCAGGTTCTGTTGTCACGGCTCCCTCTATTCTTTTATGTAAGCATATTTAGCATCTAAACACAATGTGCTTTCCCCAGTGCTTTGTGCGCTAAGCTAAGCAGCGAATGTTACAATGACCACAATGATTACTCACTGGTCTGGTTAAAAGCAAAACCCTTAGATGGAATTTGGTGGCCATAGTATCACATCCACACAATATCTGCATGTAATTAGTAATCCCCACTACATTTTGCAAAATGCTAAAATGAGTGGATGTAGCTATCGGCTGAATAAGATGTGTAAGCATGAGCTAAATAAGTCTGTAATGTGTAGCTACAGGCTAGAGGATGGTCATTTACTGTGTGGCCTGTACAGAAGTGAATGGTCGTAAGGAGCCAGAACTCAGGCTGGGTGTTTTTATTTCTGTAGGACAACCAAAAAAGGGCATAACTCCCTCTGTTAAGTCTAAAATTTACGTGTAAAATGTTAGACAGAGCCTTGTGGTGGGGGAGAAATGTTATTAAGATAATTAACAATGACATCAAATTCCTGTCATTGGTAGATATTAACTGAGCCCTTCTCACTCACTCAAAAAGACAGCGCATCCAAATCAGGGCAAGAAATGAGATGACTGCTGTCTAAAACGAGCAATTTTTAATTAACTACAGGCAGGGCGAGGAGGCCGGATTAGCTCGGAATAAAAGGAAAATCTATGTGGAATGTGCTTTTTTTTCTCCGTTGGAATTTAAAGAAGGAGACATTTCAATAGAGCAATACATAAATCGTTGGGAGAACGTGCCAAGAAAGCGATTTGGCAGAGGTGTGTGGAGGGAAACGGACGCAGCAAGATCAGCAGCGAGTGGCAATTTTCAACAGCTGTTGGCCCCCTTCGTCTGAATCGTCTGCTGATCACATAATGGCATCTTTAGCAAGCCACTAAAGAGAGCTCATAAAACATTAGTGTCCTAGCCCTATGTCTGTACTTAACACCTGCACATATTTGGCTTAAACCGAAAAAGTTCATGAGCGAAGTCAAACAGAAAGGTAATAAGGTTTGTACAGCCGCTGTGTGATTATCTGCAGTGATCTAGCCACAGAAATGCAGGGGACACCACGTCCACCGTGTGGCACTAACTGGATCCCTCCATGTGCCATACAGTGCATTTCCATCCTCAGATTTACTTTATTGTTAAGAGAAGAACTGATTTAAAATCTGAATCAAAACCAATATATTCTGGCAAATAAGCACCTGTTGTAATTTCTGTAATTTTTGATTTATGTATGCATTCTACTTGCGTTCAATCAGGGCTTTCTTTAAAAACATGAAAAAGCTGTAATGATACTTTTAACAAGGTTCACATTGAGTCCACAAGAAAATCTGTCAAGCTACATCAGTAGCCCAGCGGTCTTTCCCTGACCATCACAGAGCAGCACCTGCTTCTCCAATGCCATTACTTTAACATCTCTGCTGACATCTATACTGATGTCTCTACAGGCACTCTGATACAGACAACACTGCCCCAACACCAGCCATTCCGCGAGTCGTTTTAGGCACTGAGAGATCATTTTCACCATGTGTCATCTCCACTGTGGATCCTTGCTCCCCACCTCTCCTTCTCTCTCTCTCAATTTTCTTTCCCTACAGAAATATCAAATATGTCACCGTCACACTTGAAGAACCAAAACTAGGTAGGTGCTC
Source organism: Megalops cyprinoides (assembly GCF_013368585.1). Classification (NCBI taxonomy): domain Eukaryota; kingdom Metazoa; phylum Chordata; class Actinopteri; order Elopiformes; family Megalopidae; genus Megalops; species Megalops cyprinoides. Next base: position 12,205,633 of record NC_050596.1, read on the forward strand.
AGCCCTCAGGCAAATGCGAAATATGGCTGAGAAACAAGGAGGGGGAAGCAGCGCTCATAAAAACCAGCCAATCTGAGTTAGCGATTTTACTCTCTTTTGTCCTTCATCCTGATTTTTGAAGGGTCAAGTGAGCATGCAGATGACCAGCATTTCAGTGGTCAGCATCTGTCAAAGGTGTTCATGCGTGTGAATGCACAGGTGTGCAACTAAAATGACAGCCGAATGGAAGAAAGGCTGGAAGAATAACTCACTAAATAAGACTTTCAGTTTTACAGACACCAGTTTGCCTTCCTTTGTAGGCCAAGGCTGTACATGACTTCATCACATCTGCTATTAAACTATTCACAGGATGACTGGAAATTACCAAGGTGGACTAACAAAGGAGTATTTGGAACTACAGTGGATGATTTTTGCTTTAAGATCAATAGAGCAATATCTTTGTCCGTTTTCTTTTATCCTGCATACAGTCTGAACCTGCCAATCATTTACTGTGTGCTCCCAATCTGTTTTGACTTGAACAATTAGGCTAAATGTCCATTACACCAAGGCTCTGAGACAGAACCACAGTTTCAAAAAAAGGGGCCTGGTAAGGCCATCATATCCCACAGGCCAGAACATTTACTCCTGAATTAAACTGGTTCACAGACACGTTCACACCAGCTCAGACCATTTTAAACTAGTTCATCACAGAATGCAGAAATGTGCGGGGATATCAACATGATCAATGAGGCAGGAATAACACTGTTGTCCTATAAGACATGTATTGTAATGCAGGGTAACATTCCCTTTGGAACACTCTTAGCAGAAAACAGGCTGTTTACTAGAATGGGATTCATTCATATGTTAAAAAAAAACAAACTGTGCATTGACTTGGGATTTTCAGTATACATGGTGATGAGCTATGACTTGTGACAGCCACACAGAGTGACAGTGCTGTAGCCTAAGTAAAGAACACATAGCCCCTCCACTCTCCCCACAATCTCATCCCACATACCGAACAAATGGCTTTGGACCCCCTGCCGATTGAAAAATCAGTTCCACTTTCCAACAGGAAGATTGTACATTAAAAAAAGATCTAGGACAAACACAAAGTGGCCGAACATCCTCAGAGAGGAACTAGGACAGGAAGCCAAGCTACGAGGCTGAAAGGTGAAAACCTTTGAGGTGAGCATATACTGATGATATCACAGCCCATCAGCCCGTTTCCAGAAGCCCAAAATAAGAACCAGGCTGAACTAGAACCACAAACGACAAAGAAAAAAAAAAAGATGGCAGGGATCCGTTTCATGTTCTGTTGTATTTCCTTTTGCAGCACTGCTCCCACCCACCACCAAGCCAAAACCAATCAGAGGAGACAAAGCAGTATCTAAATATAAATTGGCAGAGAATACATAGGTACAAAAAGCAGAAAATAAAGTGAAAATGTAAGGGAAATGTATTAGAGAAATGTATTAGTCTTAGATTTGATACCAGTATGAAGTATTGTATCTTTTTATATTCTGAAATTTGTCAGGGAAAATATATGTTTACAGCTTGCTACAAAAATACCACTGAATTAGAAAAGTAGCTATGATCACTGCTTACTATCGATAAAATAAAAGATCTACCCTCTGTGAAGCTTCCCATGAAAGTGTCTGAGTCCTATAATAGTTTCTTCCACTCTTTATTTTACAAGCGCAACTAAGTAATACTTGGAATGTCAAATTTCAGATTGCAACAAAAAAAATGGTAATTTTACTTCACAACTACACATCTGCAAAGAACTGAATGAACACAACTAGGCTACTCCTTCAACCACTTATCAAATAAGAGTAGAACAACGAGACATTCTTCTGGCATCTTTTACACCTTCACTTTCACTGATTTTTGTCCTTAAAAATGCAGAATTCATATATTAAGAGGGGGTCAACAAAAATGGGGCAGCCTGAAAGCAGAAGTGTTTTGTAGCATTTGGAAGACTTGTCCCTAAAGTATTTTAGAAATACTTATATTTATACAGGGATTAAAATTGAGTGCAGGGTGACTTTTCTAGTCAAGGTCATATTTCATTTTTTGGCTGGTTTTCACCCTGTCACAACTACAAGGTGAAACTTTCTACTTTTCAAACTTCTAAGTTTTAACTTATTATTATTATAAGTGACTCACTAAAAAAAAGTATCTCTGTAAAATCTGACACACACAGGCTACCAACCTTGCATACTTGAAATGGAATTATCCAACTGTACTTTTAAACTAGCTTCACGAAGCTGGACTGGAGATGAATGTGGACAGGGTTCTGTGGAAAGACACAGTGTCACCACAATTGTCCTGTCCCATACCTGTATGATTGGAGAACTGCACAGAGTTAATGGAGTCCACCTCGAACCCCAACACCTGTGTGACAGATGGACAGGAGGGAGGAGAGGGTTAGAAAGCAGAAAGAGAAAATACGTGTGTGGTCTCTGACAGAGCAAAGCGCTTTTGATTACTAATGGCAGAGACAGAATCATGCTCTAGCGTGTACTGACAAAAGCAGCGATGCCACTGAACCAATTTTGTCACCAGATCTAAAGACTTTTAGAGCAATCATGTGACATCCATAATCAGAGCACACTTAATTTTCACTAACTGCAGTTTAGGTCCTTTTTAGATGACAGTGTCCAGAAACGTGAGACATGCAGAAAGCAAGCTGCAGTTCTCTCTGTCTAACCCCATGCCCTGGGTGTAGCACCTTCTGCCCACTAAAAGCAACTTCTGGAGGGCAGTCTGGCAACTGTCAGTTGTGAAACTTTGGCACTGGCAACACAAGACCCAAACTCAGAGCACCCATATGTGCGGATGTGTCTGCATCATTGTGTTAAGGCTCAGTGTCTGTGCACTGAAAATTTCACTGAGGGGAGATGAGCACAGAGGGGAGAAAGGACACAGAAGTGCACGGTAGATGGAAGCAATATGGAGTCCGTTATTTATTTATTTTGCTGTCTGGGATGTGGGTGGACTTCTGTCAATGTCTGGTCAGTTATTTCAGTCACAGCAGACATCAACAGTGCGAAGGCATTGCTAAGAATCTGGCTGTACATAATGCAGTGGATAAGGAACCATCCTGTACCAGGGCAGCCTCCACTTCAAGCTAGCATGGTTCCAGCTCTAAAGTGGGGTATGTGTGACACCTGTTCCGGACCTTCATATCTGTCTAGCAGCTCCACTAAAATCCCTCTGGGTCTTCACTCCTAACTGAACTGACGAAGGCGGTTCTGCCCCCAAAAAAGAACACCACAATACCTTGCTTTGTTTTTAAAAATCATATGCTTTCAAACTTGCTCGGCAGCATGAAGGCAGGGTATGACATAGCATGCATGATACTCCATCATCAGTATTTCATACACGACCCAAGAACGAACAGAATCCTCAATTTCCCCCCTCCCCCGGCCAACCCCCGGTTGTGACGTCAAGTCTAGCAAATAATCAGCCATTTACATTATGGCTAGGCATACGGGCAGCATACCCATGGATGATGCCCAGAGATCTAGCTAGCCACTCGTCTGTCTCTCTCGTCTTCTTGTCGCTGTCTGTAACAGTCGGAGTATTAACTGCCCCCCAAATTAACCAAAATAAATGCAGCGGACAAAATAAATGCAGCCTTCAAACATTCTCCTATCCTCTGCCAATTAGCTCACTAGCTGCCAAACTAACATGTTTGAGAAAATAACACAGCTGCCTACAACCTATAACAGTAATTTTGAGTGATATTCTGCGAGCCAGTAGCCGGTTTGCTTTATATGACGATGACGATGATGATGATGATGATGATGATGGTCATGATGACGATGATGACGATTTTTGCAGTAGCTATGGATGTTGGAATTCTCTTAAGTGAAAAGATGCCCGGGTATCTGGATAGACAGATAGTGAGTTTGCCAGGCAAACAAGCAGCTGGCTAGCGAGTCACACACACACATAAGCTAGTTTGAGAAATGCTGACAATACCCGAGTGTCATTCATTAAATCGAGGCAAAATCCCGCGTTAAATGGTTCTTGCTATAAACGGATAATTAGCAATATAGATAGCTACCTGTTACCCTCTAGCTAAGAGCAGTAGTTGCAAGCAATCGTTCTGAATCACATGGTCAATCTAGCTGGTTTACTAGCTACGTTAGGACAGTAACGATTGTCATCGCAGACACCCCCATACAAATTCGCAATGAAATTCCATTTTGCTAAGATCCTAACACACCGTGACATTAAGATCTCAAATGTCATAATCGTAATAAGGCTATGTTCATTTACACATTCATCACTATGCGATAGCTGAAACGATATTTCTAGCTACCATGTGACCTTTAGCTAGCTGCTAGTTGCTATCTTCTGCTCCGTCAAATCATGCAAACTGCTTCCTCCACGAAAATGACAGCTAGCTAGCTAGCTAAGATGGTATATAAATGATGTGTTCTTACCTGCAAAGGGAAAGATGCCGATTTATTTCCAACGTATCCCCTGACAACATGACTCTGGATTGATAACACTCTGCATTCCATTTCGTGCATACAGTTTTGTATCAGATGTCGGTAACGATAGCTGACGCGAGTGTAACGTTTGCTCTGTGTTGCTAGCTGCAAAGAGAGCAAACTCAAGCCGTACAGTCTGGAAAGCAGCTAACCTGCGATGATGAAAACAGAACCGAGAGACAGGACTGAAGGACACCCAACACACGCACAGAAACACACATTGATGAGACAGACCGAAATTCTTCAGGCAATTTAGACAGATACCTAAGTGCGCTGACATCACAAGGATAATTACGAACTGGCGTGACAGCGGTGTTCAGATTGCTATTTTAAACTCTATTCATTTCTGTCTTCGCTGTGTATATCGTGTAATCGTTTGTATTCTGGATGAAATATGATGTGTTTAAGTGACAGTGAAACAGCTTGTCATTTTGTTTTTGGACAGCCATCAACTAATACAAGTTGGTCAGAAAGGATAATTAGATAACTAGACTGTTTACTAGGAACTTGCTAGTTATTAGCAAAGTAACGTTATGCTAGCAAAATAATCATTGAAACATTTGTAAAACGCCTAAAAACAAGTCCCTGAAAAGCATCTCTTACTTTATTATTTATCATTCTACTGATCTGTCCCTTTACATTCTTTGACTTCCTTAACTGCCCATTCACCTGAAAAATTTGTAATTAGAACTGTAAAGCCACGCAATATATAATAGGAATGAAGAAATCACAACTGTATTACAATTTGGAGCCAGCAATCCCTCAGCGACAAATTTGTAGTGAAGGTTGCGGTGTCGAAGAGGGGTCCTTCCTTGCTAGAATTTGTCGCGCTGTGGAAATCCTCTATCTACATGAAAGCGGCAGCGGCTGACTCAAAGGAGCTGTTTGACGTATTCTGATGAATGAGAGGTTCGTGACGTTATCGGTATTAGGCAGCAGCACGTGTCTCATCAAGACCCTTGTCAATGGAAGGCAAGACAGATGATTTATTTACCTGAAAGACGCTCCAACGCGTTTTACAGTTAATTTGGTGATACATTAAATATGTTAAACAGGAGCAACAAGAACAACAATATTATAGGTATATGACAGCTGGAATGACAGAAATTGGCGTCAAGATGAAAAACAGTGCCGAAAATTAAAGCATATAACCCACAGTAAAAACACAGTACCTTATAATATCTTGCTGGATGTGTACAAATGTCCATAATGGTGTTCGATAATAAGGATATTGGATAATTCCTATAAGTCCTATTTGCAAAAGTAGCCTGGCATTATGCTGAGTATTATGGCCTTTAAATGTATAATCTGTATTAGAATCTGGCCAGGCTGTGATTTGAATTAACTGCTTATTTAATAGCTGTAAATCCACCATGTATTCATTTTTTTTCAGTATGTTTACACTGGTCTGGACGGATATGAGTGTTGAATGCAGAGGTCAGATGTGTGACTCAGGAGTCTCTCCCCATTAGCCCTCGCTGCAGTGACTCACGCAGTCTCTGAGCTGTTTCAGTGGCCTGTTCCAGCAGCATGGCCTAGTAACCTCTCTGAGCATCCAGGTAGTGTTCGTTAGCCAGTGCCCGAATGTTTTCTCTTGGTAGCCATTCACTAAAGTGGAGTCAGTTGTTCCAATTAATTTTCCAATAAATAACATTACACGAAAAAAAAGCATGAATATCAGCACAGATTTGGGGCTGCATGTTGGAGCCCCAGCTGTGCTAATGTACTTGATAATTATAGATATCATCACATGATTTATTAATGTATGACCTTATTGTTGTATTTTAATACATTTTATTCATTAAATTCATTCATTAAATTGCCTGATAAATTGAAAAGAGGAGGTGCATTACATTTTTAACAAGATATATATTGTAAAAACATCGAATTGCTATCACAAAACTAGAGCAGACATCTTAAACAGAATACTGTGATTAATTAGCTAATTAGCTAATTGGTGAACAGGGTGTGCATTGTGAATCTTGCTAGCTGTCATATTTATGGGTCTTAATAGCTAGTCAGCTTATATAGCATGAAGACCTGATGTACACCTTACACATCCACCTACTTTTATTGCACAACTTGCTAAAAACCATGAATAAACCGTGAATCAGTTCAAAAAGTTAAAAAGTAACTAATATCAATGAGCCCCTCACCCATTGTTAGGGAGTTGTTCTAACTGACCAATTCTGGTTGCCATGCTGGTGATGTCAGGTCAGAGAAGTTAATGAGGTGAAGTCTGCCACTTCGTCATTTGCTGTCACGATGAGGTGAGCAGTTCAGATATGTGTTTGCTGTGATGAACACACAGTGAAATAGTCCATCTGTAGTCTTCTCTTTATATAACCTAGAATTAAATTCCTAGCGATCTGTGGGTATGTTGACTTTTGATTCAATCTCTGTGCTCTTAAGAACTTAGTCCAACCATTACTTGTACTGTTTTTGGAAATGTTATAAGTTGGTGAGGAGCAGTGATGCTTTTCAAGTGAGACACAAAGTGCTCTTTTTTGTTGGCTAATGCTCTCTTCCTGCTTCTAACCCTTTAAATGAATGTTGGACACGAAGGAAACACGAGTATGATTCTGAGTGGCAGTGAAGGTTATTTCCCGAGCCCCAGCGTAAGAGATTATAATAATTTCACATGAGGCGCTCAGAGACACTTTCAGGGTGAGAGACAGCAAGGATCTGCCCATTCATCAGTGGGTCGCCATCGGTCCCGAGTTCGCCGTGCAGAGAGCAGACGAGGATGAAATGGGATTGGATGATTCGTTCTGCTCACAGCTGCTGAGTCACTGAATCCTCTTTATCTCCGTAGTCGTGACTGAGAATGGAAGAGGAGGAGGAGGAGGAGGTGGAGGAGGAGGGGATTAAGAGAGAACATGTGCTTGGTTTACTCTACCAAATCGTCCCGGGAATGAGTCATTGTGACCAATTGCCCAAACTTCAGCTCCATCAACTCTCAGCATTCCCTGATTTCTGGGCTAGGTGTGCGCTCTATATTAAAGAGGAAAAAAAACAATCACACAGACACATACAAAAAAATGGATCATAGTGAAGGCTTTACTGTCATTTGGAACAGCGTGCGATCCGGGTGTTTTTTTTCTGTATTTATGAGTTGTGAAACTCACCCTATGGTGATTATTGCAAAAGCATGGTTTGGAAGTAGCTAATGCAGATTGTTGTTGCACGTCTCTGAAACATTGCAGTGATTCTCGGTAGAGCACAGCAATGGCACAGCATCATTGTGAAATTCCGATGAGCTAGATATGGCAATAGAATCAAAACTATACTGCAGAGTCTAATCTCTGTCTTTATTTGCAAGAAATTCTAAACACTTACTATAAGACTCTAGAGTTTACCTATCTGAATTTTCACTGAACTTGAATAGGGTGTTGTGGAGTGACACAATAAATCATAAAAATGCAGTGTTTTATGATTCTTTTGTTTATTTGACTTGTGATGATGACTTAAATCTTTTGATATCAAGCTTGGCTTTCATCAAAAACTCCAAGCCACATTATTCATTCCCTCATTTGAACCAACTTGAACTACAAAGTTTCCAATAAATATTTAGAGACCACATAACATGTTTGAACATTTAAAGGTCTTATATATAGAAATGCATATGGATATATGTGTGCATCCTCTTTGAGCAATTTAACATGTACCTTTTCAGACATTCTGAGACACTCTTAGGCTTCTGGATAACTGCCAGTCTTTATCCCTGGTGGGTTACTAATGGCCCTTCTGTGTTATCCAATGGTCCACTCTGAGAAAACTCCACCTTGTCTCTACCCCGATTCACACCACAAACTCATACTGTCAGTAGGGAGGAGATGAACAGTGATGACAGGGTTTGGGTTTATGTGTTCTTACCTTCTAAAAACCAACCTGCGTTATTTCCTCAGATGGCCAATGAAATGCAGTAATAGAAGGTGTTGCTGACACCTTCTGGCAGGATAGTGTCATTGCATGAAATTGGACTGGAGACTTCAACCCCCCTTGAACTCATTTCTATGTCAGAATCAGAATCAGACTTTACTGACCAAGCATGCTTTTACACATACAATGAATTTGGTTCCAATGTCTCTCTTAGTGCATTCATACAATGATTTTCAAGGTGACAACAACAAATATCATCCAACAAACAACAAGAGTAGTGTAGGACACACACCTGGAATGGCATAAGGATGGAATAAATGAGGTATATAAAAATTAAATATGGTCAGACCCTGTACAATAAGTTACCAGCTACTGCACAATAAGTTAAAGAGTACAGGAGTGCAGGCTGTGGGTCTGTACAACAATTTGTTATAGATAGCTATTGCACTGTGTTATATACAATGCTTGAACTCAGGTGGGATATCATAATGTGGAAGTACTTATTATCTAAAACATACAACACTGCTGTCATCACTGCTGTACCTTCTCATTTCCCCCGAAAGCAATCTGAAGTAATTCAAGAACAAACTGCATGGACGTTACCTGACCTGGGAAGATTACAAACAAGTGCACAGATAACATTCAGGAGCATGCACGCAAACATTCACACACACACACACACACACACACACACACACACACACACACACACACACACACACACACACACACACACACACACACACACACACACACACACACACACACACACACACACACACACACACAAACACATACACATACACATACACATACATACATATTAAATAAGCCATGAATCTCGGTCAGCATGACTCAGGTTAAGAGGAAACAGCACTGATACTGGTTTCTTTTGCACAATCAGTGATGCTCCCAGTACATTGAAAGGGATGTCTTCTGAGCAGATAATGTGGAATACAATAATAATAATAATAATAATAATAATTTTATATAATATAACATGGAATATAAACCTGTATGAAGTATTTTAACCATTTGAGTGGCTTTGGCAGTAAGGGCTAGCCCCCGCTGTGTGGCACCTAGGGCCCCTGTCCAAGCCCCTGTTCAGCTCTGTAACTCTACCTGGGAGATTGGAGGCATGTGGTCACTTGATCTCCCCTTGGAGTGGTGCAGCTCTTCAGCGGTCACCTGCTCAGGTGTCTCTTTGTACCTGAGCGGAGCCGTGACAGCCGCGCAGTCCTGGAGACTCGGCCGGCTTGGTCTGCAGACTCTGCGTGTGTGTGCGAGCACCTCTCCTCTCCTGTCCTGTTCTACAGCAAGCTCTCTCCTCTCCCTCTCCCTCTCCTCTCTTTCCTCTGGTCTCTGTCCGAACCTTCCCCAGAGTCTCCGGTCTGTCTGTGGGGCTTGCCGTGAGGCTGTCGGGGCCCTCTGTCTGCTCCCTCTCCTCCTCTCTCCTGCCTCTCTCGCTCTGATGGCTCAGGACACTGTCTGCCCCTCAGTAATGAGGTTGAAATGAGCACCTGCGGACTGAGCCATGGCGGAGCCTGAGCCGAGCCCTCCCAACACCGAAGAGGAGGCAGCGGCTGCTGAAGTCAGCTCGCCCGCAGAGGAGCAGGTGTGTACACCAGATAACTTGCTGTGGCTGTTTTTAGTTTGGACAGGAATGAGTTTTGCCGTTAATGTATAGTCAACTTAAATGGATACATATTCCATTTCAATGGATGCACTTATGTTCTATTGTGCTGGACGTTGCCCTGGATAAGAGCATCTGCTAAATACATATAATGTAATGTACATATTAAGTACTGTTTAAAAATATAAAATTTAAGGTTGTATATCTTGGGTATGAAACTGCGTATTACTTTGTCTTGTTTTAAAGTGATTTCTTGATTTTCTGATCCTGGTGAGGTACCACTGAAATTTATTTCATACTTGTGTCATTATTGTAATATTTATTTTACTGTAACATATGACTCAGTAAATGTCAGGAATGGGGGCAGGGTTGTAAATGGGTGAACTGGCTAGGGTCACAGCGGTCTATGGACCAGTTTCAAGGACCAGCGATAAGGTGTCAAATATCTCCAGACGAATGTAATTTATTTAAACTCTACTCAGGGTGTAACTAACTCACATATGTAACATCTTCAAGGAATTTAGGAGCCATTTTACGATTCATATCCAGATGGAATGGGTCTGAAGTGGAGACAGTCAGGTTGAAGTCAGTTGTAAACCCTCTCCCTATAGGAGACTGCAAAGGAGGAGCAGGACCCCTCCCGGATTGAGGTGGTGTCAGTGACTGACGAGGACCTGCCGGCTGTCGAGACCCCCAATACCATCAACGTCAGTCCCTTCAGCAGCCCGGACGGCACCCCGCCTCCAGACGACAGTGCCGCCGAACCCGAGAACGCCTCCTCCGCCGAGGCCCAGAACCCCCCTGCGGACCCCCCTCCACCCCCTCCCAGCCCCGGCATGCCTATCACCAAGGTGCAGCCTTTCATCAATGGTACGGAGACCGGGTGCTGGAGCAAATCGAGAGCCTCTCCTCTTGTGAATAGCCCCTGAAGTCTAAGTGAAACACAATGTGGAACTAGCACGGCGCTTGGTGGAGTGCACACCTTCACCACTTTTTACAGTTGTAGCAGGGACCCTAAATTCAAATAATTTCTTGTTTGTTCCAAAGGTTTATCCAAATTCAACCACGGCTTTTTCAGCTAGTTCACAGACAGATTTACATCTATGCAGACAGATAGACAGACGGATGCAAAAGGATGATCACACAACCTCTGTTCCACTGACCAGCAGTGGCAGAAGTAATTAGCTCTCTTTATATATGATATATCTATCTACCCTCCTTTCTATATGTCCAAGATCCTATTACATATTTCCTGTAATATATATTTCCTACATTCTAGCACTAACTGGGTTTGGTTTTAAGTTTTGTAAGATTATGGCTTGCTTGTAACAATAACAACAACAGTAACAATAACAACAACAACAGGATTTCTAGGGGAAGCAGTGGTCAGATTTGTCTCATTGACAGATGTATAGTGCTTCACCTCAAGCTTCTCCATCCCCCTCCGTTCTCTCTCACTGCGCCTCCACAGAGGACGACTTCGCCGAGGAGAAGACGTTACGCGGCCGGCTGCTGGCGCGCAGGATGGAGCTGCTGATTGCCGCGTGCGTGGCGGTGGCACTCATCCTCTCCATCGGCATCGGGGTGGGAGGTGAGCGCCATGCATTCGTAATGAGCCGATATAGAAGGAACCACCGCGGTCGCGTTAATATTTAATGGCCCATATCCAGTTATGCGATTGGGGAGGAGGAGGCTCAGTTTGTGAAGTTTGCCGAGGATGTGTGTGGGGAACTCGGGTTGCGTTCGGTCCAGCGTTGGGCCGGCGTTGGGCCGGTGTCCTGTTATGTCGTTAACGTGGCATTGACATAGGTTCTGGGAAATAGTGAGGTCATCTGGCAGCCATGAATCACAAAGAGGTTGTTGAAAGTTGGAATCATCCAAGATAAATTCAAAAACAGGACTCTGCAATGAAAAATGGTGTGTGTGTGTGTGTGTGTGTGTGTGTGTCTGTGCTTGTTCATTTCTCTGTAGTGGAAGAAGAAAAGAAAGTGTGTTCAAAGTGAACCTGTTCAAATTGTGTGCATGCGTGTGTGTATGTGTGTGTGTGTGTGTGTGTTTGTGTAATTGTGTGTGCGAGTGAGTGTGTGTGTGTGCGTGTGTGAGTGTGTTTGTGTGTTTGTGTAATTGTGTGTGCGAGTGAGTGTGTGTGTGCGCGTGTGCGTGTGTGTGCTTGTGTGTGTGTGTGTGTGTGTGTGTGTGTGTGTGTTTATTTGTGTAATTGTGTGTGCGAGTGAATGTGTGTGTGTATGTTTAAATGTGTGTGCGTGTGAGTGTGTGCATTTGAATGCGCAGTTTAATTTCCTCGGCTCCTCTCTCCACAGTGGGTCTGAGCTGCGCTGGAAAGTTCCGCTGCGGTTCATCCTCCCGCTGCATCAGCCGCTCGGCGCTGTGCGACGGTGTGATCGACTGCGAACGCGGCGAGGACGAGCTGCGCTGCGGTGAGAAAGAGCCTGACCTCGCCGTCCCTCTCAGAACGCACTCTGACCAAACACATAAACGACTCCCCCTCTCACCCACCCACCCGTCTACCTCCCTGACTTTCCCTGTCCGTCTGTCTGTCCCTCAGTGCGCCTCATTGGGAAGAGCTCCGTGCTCCAGGTCCTCAGCGAGGGCGTGTGGCGGACCGTGTGCTCGGAGGACTGGAGCCCAGTCCTGGGAAACTCTGCCTGCAAGCAGCTGGGATACTCCAGGTGCCAGAGCTCGTGATCATTCACTGTCCCGTTATCTCACGATTACCCAGCATGCACCTCCCAGTTCTGACAGGGGGAGCTGATGGGTCTCTCTTCCCCGAGGCCACATTAACTGCAGTGTGACTCTTATAATCAGCCCTGACAGTAAAAGCGGTGGGTAATCATTATCACACGCTCTCAGTATGAGCAAGTGTGTCACGACATTCAAAATCATGCTGTACACTAATGGCTTTTAAAAGCCGCGTTGTAATGTGCACCGTGTTTCATTATGTCGTATGTCCATTGCCAACTATTTCAGGAATCAGAGATTATTTCTTGCTAACCAGTGAAGTGAGATTATACTCTTGTTGAAGCCCCTTCCACCCAGGCCCCTCCTCTAGTCCCCTGTATAAATGTTGTTGGAGGGTGTGTCTGCCAGAGCTGGTATACCTACTTTTTCATGGTACAGCTCTTTTTTCAGGTTTTGTCAGTGAAAATGTGTGCGTGTGCGTGTGTGTGTGTGTGTGCGTGTGTGTGTGTGTGTGCGTGTGTGTGTGTGTGTGTGTGTGTGTGCTACAGCTGTCTCTGCACCCCTTCACTATCTGCAGTAAATCCATGATCTCTCTCCCCCTCCCACAGCTATGTGAACTCCAGTTCCCTCCCCCTCTCCTCCATTGAGCAGGACTTCCAGAAAGACCTGGTGTCCATCAACCTGAGCCAGCCAGGCTCCCAGCAGGCCATCAAAATCCACAACTCCACCAACCTCAGGTGGGTCGGCAGCCCGGGAGCATGCATGTGTTTGTCAGGAACATTTCAGCTGGAACCACTCCAACAGCAAGAGACCCCGCCCTCAGATGAGCCCATACACACCTTCAGCTGGAGGAGGCTGACCTGTCAGGAAGATGACTTACGCGGAGTACTTGGGTCAAAGGTCATGTAGTCACAGCATCTCATGTTATAACCAGGCAACATTAACACATGTTCCTTTTCAGAGGTTTCAGGTTTCAGGATGTGATTCATCCTTGATCCACGTAATCTACATTCATTGCTTGAACACCAGTTTTTCCACAAAAAAATGTAATTCTACAGTTCAAACGCACAAGCGTATTTTGATTTTCCTTTCCATTTACATTCACACCTTGGCAGAGGAACTTTTGTGTGAGAAACACACACACACACACACTCACACACACACTCACATACACACTCATATATAGTGTATGACACAGACAACAGAAGTAAATCGTTCTGGGTACAGGTAACTTGCTATCTGTTGAGCTTCTCACCATTAATTCTGCTTTTCTTTCCGTGGTGTGCCCCTGCAGTAAGACAGAGTGCAGTTCGGGGAAAGTGACAACACTCAAGTGTCTAGGTGAGTGGCACATGAATCATCAGAACTGTCCAATGCAGGCTCAATCCCACATGTGGCTGTTGGTGTTAGGGTAGAGGAAACATCTGACAGTTTGCAAACGTAAGGCAGTCATGGTAAATTTGAAGATTGTTTTGTGTCGATTGCAATCCAGCCTCAGTGTAGCTCATTCATTTCAGCTCTGTCTATCAGATTTATGACTATGGAGATATGAATATTTCTTTTTGCTGACAGTGTAATATGCTTTGTATGATCAAAGTCAGAGATAAGCACTTTACCGTGATTTATTTTCTCTGGTTGTTCTGAGGTTGGGGTTTCTGCACAAAGGTTCAGGTTTGGTTGTGTGCGCGTATGTATATGGTCATGTGTGTTTCTGTGTGTGTGTGAGACCATGTGACTCTGTTAGTGTGTGTCAGTTTGCGTGTTTCCGTATCTGACCCTGTCACTGTGTGAGGGGGGTGAACATTGTATGTATGTCTGTGTTTGTGCGCACCTGTGTGTCTATGAGTGTTTGTCTCCTGCCTCTGAGAGCCTGTGTGGTCCTCCCTCTGCAGAGTGCGGCATCAGGCCGCGGTTCACGGCCCGCATTGTGGGGGGGAACCTCTCCAGGCCGGGCCAGTTCCCCTGGCAGGTGAGCCTGCACTACCACAGAGAGCACCTCTGCGGGGGCTCCATTGTGTCGCAGCGCTGGGTCCTCACTGCAGCCCACTGCGTCTATGGGTGAGTTTGCCTCACACACGCGCAGATTCATGCGCACACACACACGTGCGTACACACACACACACACACTCACACACATGCACACATACACACGCACACACACGCAGGGGAGCGCACATGCACACACACTCAAACAAACATACACTGTAGATAGCAGCTGAGGTGCCTATTTCCCACAAATCAACCAAATAAACCAGTATTTACAATGAGTATGTGTCTCCCTGAATCGTTTACAAAGAGTCTCGTGCTGCTTTTCCATTGCAGAGCTGGAACCTGACTGACCTGCTTAGTTCATATTCAGAATGGATTTATTCATTTTTGTCATGCTGGCCTGTTAGTTTGTTACTCACTGTTACTGGTGCTGGCCTACTCACAAGGGAGTTATGAGTGGAGTTTGCAAGCTGTGTAACTTTCTGCTTCTTTTGGTGTCAGTCCTTAAACCTGAGATGCCCCACTCAGAGGGGAGAAAGGAGAAAATCAGAGCAAAACAACTGCTAAACATATGTTTGGCTTCTAGTTTTTCAGATGAAGCTCAGTCAGTCATCTGGCTCTGGCTAGCATTCAGTGTTAACATCGTGGGCTACAGCTCTGGTTGTGGACAACTCCATGAAAAACAGTTGTGTTATAGCAAGCCCTCCAGTTTTGACTCGCTAGCCTGTCTCCACCTCCACAGGTGGAAAAGGGGTATTATGTTCGCAAATGTGTGATTGGTCAGTGGGTCCCCAGGTTTGAGGACCCATCGCTGTGGGCAGTGCTTGTGGGATTGATTGAGCAGCCAGTCAATGGGGCGCAGTATCTTGCCGTGGAGAAGATCTTCTACCACAGCCGCTACAGATCGAAGGGCTTGGACTATGACATCGCCCTCATGAAGCTGGCGGAGCCACTCACTTTTGATGGTAGTCTTTTTCCTTCATCTCTCTCAAAGGCCTGAAGTTCTCTTTCCCAGGTGTTGCTGGGAAATGTAAGGTGATCTGACTCTGCTCAGCTGTCCCGCTTAGGTCTCGTGGAGCCCATCTGCCTCCCCAACTTTGAGGAGAAGTATGAGGATGGGAAGATGTGCTGGATATCCGGGTGGGGGGCCACATCAGACGGGGGTGAGTCTGGGGGTGGAGTAAGGTGGGGTGGCACCAAGGATTGACTGCCATTGACCATAAATGTCACTCTAGACTGTGGAGTATATGAATATAAATTAAGTATAACACATTGATGAACACTGCTAGTGGACAGTAATGTTAGATGGCATATCTGTATGAATTCACACAATCACTAAGCATTGTATTCCTGAATTTCAAAACTGATTATTAAAGAGGGTGTTTAATTAACATACACATTACACAAATTATTTGCACAGGTCTCTGGCAAAGAGAAAAGTCAAATGTCTGCTGTATATCTATGGCCTGAAAAGAAATTTTTTCAGATGAAAATTAGCACTTCTGTTTGTACTAGTAATCTTGCTAAGCTGTTCTACAATGCTCTGTCCCAGTCTTCACAAGCAGTGCTCCTTGAAGCCCTTTGCAGAAAACACTGTGCTGTATGCATTTGAAAGCCATACCACTGACTAACACAGGAGAGAATGAGATCCCTGTTCCTGCTGGGAAGACCCAAATGCTTAAGCTTCTTCCCTGTCCCAACCTGTAGCCATTTCCCCAGGCTGAGTTAACTGCTGAGTAGAGTGCAGGCCCTCATTCCGTCTCTCTTATGCGGATTTGTTCTGTCATGGACTGAATGCAAAGCTGTCTGTTGCTGCTCTAACCACGAGGCCCTGTCTTTTGTTGAATGTCTCTGGTCAGGTGAGCCTAGCGTGTCCCTGTACTCCGCCCGGGTCCCACTGATCTCCACCAAGACCTGCAGTCAGCCAGGGGTGTACCAGGGCTTCATCTCTCCCTGGATGATCTGTGCTGGATACCTGGAGGGGGGCACTGACTCATGCCAGGTACCAGAAAGTGTGAAGTCATGGGGGGTGGGAAGGTGGGGGTGTGAGATACAAGTCCTCCAGAAGCTGGAAGAACACATTCAACTCCCTCAAAATTCTTAGCTGCAAAATCTTCATTTGTACTGCATTCACAGGTAGTGAAAGTTACTAAGCATGTTATTGCCTGTATATGAGGTATTACTGTTAATACATGTACCACAGTGTATGCCAGGTATTAGTATTACTACCTGTACCTCTATGATTTCTTACCAGCCTATGTTCTGCCTCCCAGGGGGACAGTGGGGGCCCCTTGGCCTGTGAAGACTCAGTATGGAAGCTGGTGGGGGCCACAAGTTGGGGCCAGGGCTGCGCAGAGAGGAACAAGCCCGGCGTCTACACCCGCATCACCCAGGCCCTCGACTGGATCTACGAGCAGATGGAGGTGTGTGGCCACGGGGAGCGGTGGGACGAGGCTGAAGGGGTTTAGATGAGGGAATGGGAGGGGGGCAGGGGCAGGAGCGGAAGCAGGAGGGGGGCAGGGGTCTTTTCACAAACTGCCTGACCGAGAGATGAAGGCCTGCGGACTTTCTGTAACAGGTCCACTGTGCCTCAGCCAGCGTACGGGCGCATCGTCCGCGGGCTGCCAGGAACACATAATAAAGCAACACGATGACTCTAAAGGAAACATAATGCCCTCAGTGTTTGGGACAGAGCAGATGGCATGAAGAACCCTGACTGCCCCGGGTGAGAGGGACACAGAGAGCAGAAGAGAGAAAGAGAGTGAGAATGAATGGATGAATGGATGAATGAACGAAGGAGTGAATGAATTCATGAATGAATACGTATCTCTTCAGCGCGGCGGCTCACAGAAGCGTTGCGGGGAGTTATTAATGAGAGTCGGTGGCAAGGCAGCTGTTTGGGAAAGAGAGCTGGACGCCTGCCCTTCTCCTTTCCCTTCCCAGCTGTCTCCCTAATCACTGATGCGCTGATGTATGACTGACAGGTGTGCCTCAGTCATTCCCCTCTCCTCCTCCTCCAATCATCTGTGGCCGTGTGGCATCAGTCAGCCCATGTCACGATACTGTCCTCTAGTGGTCAGAGTGCTGGCACTCTGGCAGCAAGCATTAGAGCTCTGTCTGGGATTCTTGGGACCATATCTGCCATATCTGTATCATTTTGTCTCGTTTGAAAAGAACCAGCTGGCCAAAATGGGCACCAAAGTTATTCAAGAGTATCCCAAATAATCTTATGAACCAACTGCTCATAAATATTTGAACCTGCGCATGTTCTTGAATATTTTACCCTGTAGTGTTTTTGTGGGTGAAGGACATCTTATAAGTAATCAATTGTAAAATGACCACCAAAAACATTTCTAAATTGAAAGCTTAATCTTGTTATTCACTAGAGAGTCTGAAATAAAGAGAAAAATAATGAAAAAAAAAAATCTATCAGCCGTTTCTAAACAGTGAGCAGGGGAATCATGATGCATGATACATGGGAATGTGTACACGGAAACAAGGGCAGTACTGTAGAGTAGTGGTAAGGAGCATTGCTTATTATTGAAAGGGTTCAATTCCCAGCTGGGGTCACTGCTGTTGTTCCCTTGGGCAAGGTACTTAACCCACAACTGCCTTGGTAAATATCCAGCAGTATAAAAAGGTAAAATTGTAACCTCTATAAGTCCTTCAGGTTAAGAGTGTCTGCTAAATGACAAAAATGTAATGTAATGGGAAGTTGTCACGCCTGTCACCACACAAGCAGACAGCTAATTGCATCTCCACATAATCTCACTGAGAAGCAGCTTTTCTGCTGTGAGGGATGTTGTCCTCATGGTAGCAGTGGGAGAGAAAGAGCCCATTTGTACAGACAAGCAGTCTACTGTCATCCTGTACTAAACCTTACTGCTGTGGAGAGCTGGCGGCAGCCGGGCACCAAGCCAAGCGGAGGGGTGCGCGGACATGGGACGCAAAAACTGCCATGTTTAAACTCTCATGGTGTCCCTCGCACCCCACCTGACGCAGTCAATCATGTGTGAGTGAGACGTATCAAAGCTCTTTAGAAACATGGCATGGCATGGCTTCTTAGCAAACAATCTGAAGAGAAAGTGATACTGGCAAATAATTGAAAAGAAAAAAAAAAACATTTGACTTTTAGAAGTTAATTTCTGATTTGTCATATGGGTAGTTGCCTCAGACATGGGCAATTGATTGCTGCCAATGCCAGTAAGATACCACTAGCTATCTTTTCCCAAGTGGCAGTGTGTAAACTGTGACCAGAACTTTGTGGGAGGACTGCTTTTCTACATTTTCTGTGTATGTAAACACACAGAGAGATTTCATGAACACTGTTATGGGTGGAGCTACCACAAGCCGTCAATCATATAAACCGGTCGAATGACCCTGCCCTCCATTCCAAACATTGTGATTGGTTCAGAAAAGTGAGTCACAGCTAACACATGATGAATCTACTTATCCTGAGGCCCATGAAGCTTAAATCTCCCATCACTCTTTCATGAGTCTGACTTAATCTTTGTATCATCACTTTCAATGGCTCTTGTGGTGTTATGATTTTGCATGCTCCATCATACGATGCAGCCAGCAATTAAACTGGTTATTCCAGCACAAATTAAAAACCACAAAACCCAATTCAGTAACATTAGCCAGTTATACTTTGAACATTTTCTGCCTTCCGGAATGCAAATTGACTGCTGATACCATCAGGTTTTGTGAGGATTGATTACTGAACCACTATCTGTTTGAGTCTAACCACAGTTAAAAAGTATAATTTTTAAGTATGAAAACTCTCATCCTGAGCTCATTTCTCTTTTTCCCCAGAGAGAAGAGACACAGGACTACTCCACGATCAGTACGGATAACTAAGTGTATTTGTACATATATTTATTTTTTACAAAGCTGTTTTATTTTTTATCTAATCATTTTGCCATGTTGTATTTGTAAATATGCAATGTGCTCGACAGATGGTGCTTGCTAGCCGATTCTGTTCTCTCCCTTAAAGGGTCTCCTGTATACATGTGCAAGCTGCAGATACAGTAGATCTGCAAAGATGTACTTAAGTGACATAGCTGGATATTTCCTCCTGTTCACCAAACGCATTTGCTAGTCCATATACTATGAAGATCAGTGGATCATGGCCGGATGCAATCTAGACCTGACCAAGATAAATCTGTCCGAAGTCTCAAAGTTGATATGTGATTATGTATATTTTCCAAATGAATATGCGGAAAATGTATAATTTATTACCCATTAACACTATTGTCATTGATCCGAAGTGCATGTAATTCTTGCATTTAAAATGATAGGCACTGAGGTGATTTAGAGAAATTGTGGCAAGAGTCCATTGGAGTTGTATAATTTGCAAACAAACTGAGAAATGATATCTGAGAATTCAATCTAATCTCTCTGGCACTAAATACTGAGTAACAGATTTCAAGAAGTATTACATATTTTTTGCTCCTAGGCATCATATTGTGTTTGGAATTCACTGAAAAATTAAATATAAATGAATATTTTCAAATTACAAAGAACAATAAATCACCATAGTAAGCAGACTGACTGCATACCCCCATCACCAGAATTACCAAAGCTGCAAAAGAAGCATTCAGAGTCTGAGGTTAGGTATAGTTTATTCCAAAATAGAAAGCTCTAAGGCAAACAGTTAGCAAGTGACCAGAGGGGAAAAAACGAGAGATAGCTAAAAGCAACAGAACTGGACACATACAAATTTGTGGGAGCTCTGAAGAGCCTCATATTCATGGAGCCATTTATTTCTACTGTCTGAAATGGCATCACAAGACCAGGCAAAGTAAAAGCACATGAAAAGTATAAAAAGCACATGTAGGAAATATATATATAATATATGGCCCTAATTTATGTAGTGATTTTTTAGGACAGTTCATATGGTTTGCTGTTGCCAGTTTTCTTTTAGCTTTTTTCCTCAACAGCACACAAACACATTTTAGAGAAGCTTTTGACTGGTTAGCGGCACCCTTGTGTGGCTAGGTTAAGAGCTGCTTAAAGCACATGGAAGGTTCACTTTGTGATTCCATAAATCGTTCACGAGCATCGCGGCTGTGGAGGTTTAAATAAAACGACCACCAGATGCATCTTTGAGCCCCTCGCGAACAGAGGCTAAGGTACTGCGATATCCTGTTCCAGCCTGTTCCGTTATCAATTTGTTCTGGTTTTTTTGTAGTAATTTACTCGTTCATGTATATAAATAAAAACTACCGTGTGCAATGTACCCTTTATTTTTTGGAAGGTTATTGGTCTTTGTCCTTTTGTGATTGCAGATCTACTCATCACTCTGTCTGCTTCGGCCTTTCCCCCTGGCTGTGTTTTGTGGGGGGTGAGACACATAGACAGTGACGAACACTCTAGGGTACAAGTGTATGTTTGCGCTGGTAACAGAGAACAACACCTTTCCTCCCCTACCATACCCACCGCGGTAAAAGTTATGGTGCAGTTTTACGTTCGCGTGAGGTTGTGGAGACAAGACTATGTCCTGGTCTTCAGACTCACTCCATTACCACTAAGGTACAAAATGTAACAATCAGTCATTTTTTTTTCACTTTACTATCTTCATCAGAAATATCATTCTGTATAATCTGAACACATACAAGTAAGGTTTCCTGTGCTTCTGGACTAGTTTATCATACAAAACGTAAGGCCTTATTAAAACCAATTTACATATCAATATTTGAACCTTTGAAACCTTCTTTTTTGGTGTTTGTAAAAAAAGAATTCCACCAGGCCCTGAAAAACAGGGCAGATGTCTTTTAATAATGAATCTATACATAAATACTCCTTACAAAAAAAAAAACAAAAACAAAGAAAAAAACATCACAAAACAAAAATCAAAGCCACACCCATTATTTTTCATGTTCATATAAAAAATAACTTCTTCTGCGGTTGGCCTCGTAAGCTGGACTCCGCATGGGCGCAGCCGGTCAAACACAGACATGCCTAGTGAGGGAAATCAGCACCCCAAAGGAGAGGTGGGGGAAAAGTCATCCCACGTGTATTCGCCGACCTTAAAACATGTTTAAGGCTGTTTAACGCTTCTGTTTTAGTTTTCTTTTTTCTCATGAAGCTTACTGTATAATACAAAAAAGTGCACTCTTCTAGAACTACATGTAAAAAAAAAGACAGTTTCTGAAATGAAACTTCTGACACACAGAGCACTCTTTGTGTGCGTGCCAAAACACAACGGGTGCTCCTGTGTGTCCTTGTGGTTGTGCTCGGTGTGTGTGTGTGTGTGTGTGTGTGTCACTTTATGAGAGTGTGCGTATACAAGGTCATCAACCCTTACAGAAACGTCCTACAGGACAGCAGGATTTGGCCTATTCACATAAGGCGCAGGTATCCAGATTTCTCTCAGTATCTTTTATATTGCTATAAAAATACCTTTTTTAAATGTTACTTCCTGTTCCTGGTCCTTTTGGCAATGCTACAGACAGCTAATCCTGTCTCCACTTGCATGACCACAGTCACATTTTCCCAGCATTAGTAACAGAAAGCTTATGAGGCCAATATTACCACATTACCAACCTCTGAATGATTCTGGTTTGAAAGGGGCAAGCAATAACACCAAGAGTAATTTAAACAGGCCCCGCAGTTTCAATCAGAGTACACTTGACCTAGCATTACAACAAGACTGTAAATTTTTAAATATTTTCATTTGACAGTAAAACCCAACATGGGCTTTTGTTTTTTTTTTTAGAGCACGACATTAGCTAGTTTTTCTTCCACTGCAAAAAAAGCATTCTTATGCAGCAGTTTGCCTTCCCTACAGGGAAAAAGCCTGTCCTGTACAATGTTTTTGTAAAGAGTGGTTTGCACTGATGTGTATATCTCAAGCAGTATGTCAACTAATACGTGTTTCAGTGGGCGTGGTGTATGTGTCCTCATGTGGGCCTCAGTGCACATGCTGTGTGTGCGGCGTCTGTATCTGAGTGAGTGTGTCAGTGTTGTGCTGTGTGGGTTGTCTGTGTCGGAGTGAGTGTTTCAGTGTTGTGCTGTGTGGGTTGTCTGTGTCGGAGTGAGTGTTTCAGTGTTGTGCTGTGTGGGTTGTCTGTGTCGGAGTGAGCGTTTCAGTGTTGTGCTGTGTGTGTGTCGTCTGTGTCGGAGTGAGCGTGTCAGTGTTGTTTTGTGTGTGTGTGTTTCTGTGTGCATGCTGCGTGTGCCGTGTCTCCGAGGGTCCCAGCGTCCAGTCCTACTGCAGCGAGTCGCTGGTCTCCAGGCCCAGCCCGGCCATGCTGGAGTTGGACAGGTCCCCGTCCTCGTCCTCCCCGCTCTCCCCTGACTCGTCCTCGCTGTGCCCGGCCCCGATCATCACCTGCTGCACCGCCAGCGTCGCCCCGTCCGACGACAGCGACTGCAGGCCGTCCATGCTCACCGTCACCATGGTACCTGCAGAAAGACAGGGCATTACATGCTATTCACCCAAACAGTGCTCACCATCCTTCCAGTGTGCTACCCACATTTTGCTGAGGCAGGGTGCATTGACTGGTTACTGACTCTTACTCATTACTGATATAGATCTACACAGGTTTATACTGAACGTCACATTCTCCATTCACCAAAACAGTGCTAACCACCATTCCCCATCCATACAGTGTGTTACCCAGGGGTAACAAGCAGGGTGCATTGACTGGAAACTGCTGGTATCTCCTACTCATTACTGATATAGATCTATACAGGTTTATACTGAACGTCACATTCTCCATTCACCAAAACAGTATTAACCACCATTTACCACCTAAAAAGTGTGTTAACCACTATTCCCTGAAACCCGGCGTACTTATGGGAAACACCTGGCATATCCTACTCATTACTGATAGACCTGTACATCTTTATGCTGAATGTCCATTTCATCCTCTCCCTTCGCCGGGGTCAGCACGGCGGCGGGGGAGCGTACCGTCGGCCATGGTGACCTGCTGCTGAGGAACGCCCGAGGCGAGGGAGTCGGGCCAGAAGCGCTGCAGCGGCCGGTTCTGTGCCGTCTTCTTCTTGGTCTTGGGCGTCTCCGAGGAGCTGGCGTCCAGCATGGGCTGCAGGATCCGCCGCCGCGCGTTAATGAACCTGAGAGCGGGGAGGAGAGGGGGAGGGGCTGAACCACGCGCCCGAGAGCCGCACGCAAGGGCGGGTGCCCGTAAGACGCACACGAACTGCAATCCCGGCTGTGTTTCTGTATTAGCTGCTCGGAAGGCAGGGCGCTGTGAGCGCCATTACACGTACAAAAGAACCCAGTATCAGCACCGTTTCATCTTAACCTGAGTCATGCTGACAGATTTATGGCTTACTTAATGTGTGTGTGTGTGTGCGTGCGTGTGTGTGTACGTGCGTGCATGTGTGTGTCTGTGTGTGTGTGTGTGTGGTTGCGTGTGTGTGTCTGTGTGTGTGCATTTGTGTGTGTGCATTTGTGTGTGCGTGTGTGTGCACGTGCAGGTAAGAGACCCACCAGTTGTTGACCTGCAGCAGGGTCAGGTTGGTCTGGGTGGCGATCTGTTTCTTCTCGTCTTCAGTGGGGTATGGATGCTGAGGGCCCAGAACAGTGGAGCTCAGTGTAAGCAGGGTTAAAAGCCATTCACTACCCATAACCTGCCATGCTAGTCCAAACCTCCCTCTCTCTTTAGTAGACACAGACCAATAAGAAACACACAGAGGCAGGGAGAGACGCTGCTGATTTTCATAAATCATTATTTTCATTGATAATTATTGATTTACTTCGCATTGCCATACATCCATTTATATGACTGCATTTCTGTTATATCCATTTAACGTTGCTAAACACCAACCACGTCCTGTCAGTGACATTGCATTTATGGTAACTGCTATTGTGGCCTTGTGTGCCCGTATCAGGAGAATACAAAGGTAGAATATCAATCACAGAGCATCGTGACACACTTTGAAACGAAATGCTGCCTTTTTTTCTTTACACACACGCAGGTTGTCCCTTGGCATAAATGGTAAAGGTTGCAAAGACCACTACATTATGCTGCCACCTGATAGGCTGTCTCTGGCCAGGCATGTCAGGCTGTTTTCAGTGCAGACTTGGACTATAACGTCTGAAGTCTGTGAAACACCAGTCTGCATTTCTGCAAAGTCTTCACAGATGAGGCGTACTGGAGTTCATCCACTGCTCCTCCTCTGTCCATCCTTGTCCCGGCTCCATCTTTTCCTCCTCCCATGCCCTCTACTGACATACCCCTCCACCACGTCACCGCTGCCATCCCCTCCTCCTCCTCCGGCTGGCTACCCCCTCCTTTGTGCTTTGTGCCCCCTTTGTGGCCCCCTCTGTCCCCTTACCCCGATGTGCTGGAAGAGCCAGGAGCGCATGACGTTGGTGGCCTGTTTGGGCAGCACGCCACGCTTGTTCTTGGACGACCCGTCGTCGTGGTTGAAAAAGCTCAGGTCTTGGTTTAGCTGCAGCTGGAGCTGTGGGGAGAGGACACCACCCTTTATGAGGGACGGGAGACCCCCCTCTTGCGAGTGTCTGTGTATGAACACACGTCTTTGTGCATGCGTTTGTGTCTAGGACAGAGAATGCGTGAGTGAGAGATCAAAACTGCGTGTGTGTGTGTGTGTGTGTGTGCGTGTGCGTGTGCGTGTGTGTGTGTGTGTGTGTGTGTGAGAGAGAGAGAGAGAGATTTACCTGTGTGTTCTGGATGCGTATCGTCCCGGGCGAGAGGGCTTGAGTCACCACCTGTCCCTGTGGAGTGACAACTGTGACAGGCTGGTACACCGTGCCCCCTGAAAACAAACACACATTCTCTCTGAATTAAAAGATACTGAAATGCTCCCAGGGACATTAGAGGACATGGAAGGAACAAAGGTGCTCTGTACTGAAACCAACTGTGTAGGAACATACGCTTTTTTGGAACACACTTCAGAACAACAGAGCGGCAACAGACAATTACAGGCACATTTATCTTTCCTGATGTGGAGCAAGTCACAGAAAAAGTCCTTTGTTAGCTCATCAGTTGTAAGAACGAGACAGTAATGGGCATCCCTCTGCAGACATGGGCAGATACGGTGCCTGTAAGGGTTGTACGCCACGGCAACGCACCTGCCACCACCTGTGTGGGGTTGACGGTCGTCACGGTGACGTTGCCTTGTTGCAGAGCTGATGCTGGCACCACGATCCCCTGGGGGCTGAGCGTTCCTGTCAAGGCGCTGGGAGTCTGGGGAACACACATACATACACTCTGAACCTGTACTGGAGGATCTGAGAACCTGTGTCTGTGCTGGAGAGTAGGAGGTGAGTACCTGTGTCTGTACTGGAGAGTAGGAGCTGAGTACTTGTGTCTGTGCTGGAGAGTAGGAGGCGAGTACCTGTGTCTGTGCTGGAGAGTAGGAGGCGAGTACCTGTGTCTGTACTGGAGAGTAGGAGGTGAGTACCTGTGTCTGTACTGGAGAGTAGGAGGTGAGTACCTGTGTCTGTGCTGGAGAGTAGGAGGTGAGTACCTGTGTCTGTACTGGAGAGTAGGAGCTGAGTACTTGTGTCTGTGCTGGAGAGTAGGAGCTGAGTACTTGTGTCTGTGCTGGAGAGTAGGAGGCGAGTACCTGTGTCTGTACTGGAGAGTAGGAGGTGAGTACCTGTGTCTGCACTGGAGAGTAGGAGGTGAGTACCTGTGTCTGTACTGGAGAGTAGGAGGTGAGTACCTGTGTCTGCACTGGAGAGTAGGAGGTGAGTACCTGTGTCTGTACTGGAGAGTAGGAGGTGAGTACCTGTGTCTGCGCTGGAGAGTAGGAGGTGAGTACCTGTGTCTGTACTGGAGAGTAGGAGGTGAGTACCTGTGTCTGCGCTGGAGAGTAGGAGGTGAGTACCTGTGTCTGTGCTGGAGAGTAGGAGGTGAGTACCTGTGTCTGTACTGGAGAGTAGGAGGTGAGTACCTGTGTCTGCACTGGAGAGTAGGAGGTGAGTACCTGTGTCTGCACTGGAGAGTAGGAGGTGAGTACCTGTGTCTGCACTGGAGAGTAGGGGCTGCCTGGCTCTCCACTTAGTAGCGTCTCGCTGTTCATCTTGGTCTTGAGGCAGGCGATGTAGCGGCTGCAGAAATCCTTGCACAGCTCGCTCACCTTCTCCAGCTCCAGCAGATGGATGCGCAGCACCTGGATGGCCTTCACCATCTGCCACAGAATGGGGGAGCAGCGGAGGAAGAACAGAAAAGAGGAAAAAAAGAATGAGTCATTCAAAAATGTCCGACTTACCTAAAGCAGAAAAGCACAGACACAGAGGGGTGTAGTGAATGCAGAACTCGACTTTTATCATAGGGTTAAAGCTGAGTAAGAATGTCTGCTAAGCATAAAAATCAAAAATAAACATGGAAATCTCCATATCAGCATTAACTTTTCACCATGCTACATTTCATCCCTTGTAAAAAAAAAAAAATCATTTCATCAATGATGAAATTTGCTCCAGTGACATCAGCAGTGACCGCATCAAGTGACATCAGCAGTGACATCAGGAGTGACAGCAGCAGTGACATCAGCAGTGACGTCACTGATAATAACAGCAGGGACACGAGCAGCAGGAGCGGCGGTAACCGTGCCGACGGGCCGGCTCCTCACCAGATTGTCGAGGTCCGGGTCGTCGCTGAAGAAGGCCTTGCCCTCCTTCTCCTGGCTGCGGACGAAGTTCTCGATGTCCACGTCGAAGCTGGCGGAGGTGACGCAGTCCGAGCCCTGCGTGGACTGCTCGCACTTCTCAAACAGCAGGGCCAGGAGGGGGAACAGGGGGTGCCTGAGACGCGCAAAGAGGCGCAAAGAGGTGCACATGCGCGCAGACAAAGAGGAACATTTTTTAACACCCCTGCCGGCTAAGGATCGGTTATCTCAGTAGCACATCACATTTCAGTCAACCGAGCATCACTCGCGCCTCTTCGGTTCCTCATCCTCAAAGCCACATTCTAGAGTTATCTTCCACGTGACAGACTCCCCTCCGACGACTAAGGCTGTGAGAACCGGGAGACCTATGCGGACGGGTGCAGTAGGATGAGGGTTCACGTGACAGGCCTTTAACTGAGAGAGACAGCCTTATCCCTTAGTGTTAAGTGTGAGAGTGCGTGTGAGAAGGACTTTAGCTCAATGAGCCAATCATATCCCTTAGTATGCACTGTGAATGGCAAGTGCCTCTTTTGTTGGCTATGGAGCACTGTATCTTAATACCACCTATTACATGTTATAGCCTCCAGGGCGGAAGTTAGCTGGGTAAATTCATCAGTATTCATGTAATTGGTACAATCTGTAAAACCAGTTAAAACCAATCAACCCATTCTGGTCTCTTAAACAGTGGACTGAGTATCATGCAGAGAGACCCTCTTTAATCCCCCAACCCCCAAATAAAAAAAATCACTTTGAGGGGCAGCATTGAAGTACATTCATCTGGGGGTGCTACACGACCATGGGATGAATTTAATACAGCACATTTTGCCACAATACCAGGGTGTGTTATATGGCAAATGAGCTGACATTATTCAGCATGCTTTGGGTTGAATGTTATTTAGTACATTTTGCCCTTAGTGTTTTGCCAATGAGATGTGATCATGTACTTAGTGCACCAACAAATAGATGTCTCGAATAAAACCTTGGCACAATGGCACATTGAAAATGAATGTTCTGATGCAAAGCCCAAAATGAAAAAAGAAGTAGATCTGTGTAACCATGTCCTGGATTTTACAGAGGCATTTGCAAGTGCACACATACCCTGCGAAACATGATCATCTGAAACTTAAAAAGAATTAATTAACACACAAGTAATTAACAGGGTAGAGTTGGGATAGCCGCCCAAACCTACTGACTCGTGAGAGGCTACAACATTAAAGGAGTCCATGAATAATGCTTTAAGACCTACAAAGAAGTTACTGGAAAAAAATGATCACCTACTACAGCCTGGATTAAAACACAGGCAACGCTGACTCATTATTCAAAGCTCCAGCTGAGTCACCCTTTTCTGAATTTTAAAGAGGCTGAATGAAATCTGGGACCAAATGAGTTCAGTATGTTTCTTTTTGTATTTGTATAAGGCATGGTTATTATGATGTCCTGGCATGACATGTATTATCATGTTAATGCACAGAGTTTTGATGATACAGTAAAATAAAGCAGGCCGATGGCTCTATGTTAAGGCATTAATTAACTGCTCATGACCACAAGTAGGGTCAATTCCATTTCTGTGCAGTCAAAGTAGAAAATGAATTGAAATTAAACCAGGAATTAAAAATCGCCCATCATCTATAATGAAGATTTTTAGTTAATAAAATGCATTTCAATATAATTGGCTGAACGGAAGTAGAACTGACCCCTAACACGCTGTCAATATACATATCTTAGAGCCTTAACTGATGTCACTGAGGAGGGGATATTCTCCCCAACTGGCATGACTGTTAACCCTTAAGCAATCAGTGATGTGGAAACAGGACACACATCAGCAGTGAAGTGACAGCAAATGAAAACCGCAATTGCAAAAAAAAAGGCAAGTTGTCCGGTTCACTAGGCCTTCACAGCTACTACCCAGAAAACACACCAGCGGAAAATAACAGCAAAGCATGAGTCAGAAAGGCAGTGCAGACAGCAGGAGAGCAGGAAGAGAGCACAGCGGGGAGGGACGTGGGGGGGACGGGGGGAACAGGGGGTGTACCTGTATATGGACTCCTTGTCGGCGTCCATGGGCGTCTGCGTCTCGGCCGGAGCAGGGCTGCTGGAGCCCGCCGTGCCCCCGGCAGGAAACCTCTGGTCTGGGTCGCCGTCCGTCTGCTCCACGACTTGCATCTGCGAGAGGAGGTGGAGGGGGGGGGGGTGAACAGGCTGAGGCTTATGCTCCGGGTGGCGAGCAGCGGAGCGGGAGCAGCGGCGGCGGTGGCGGCCCGCCCGGGGTCCCGAGCGGCCACGCCCCCCCTCCTCCTCCTGACTGCCAGTGTGACGGAGAGGTTGCTACCTGCCCCCTGGGCTCTCGGAGAGGAACACTGCCTCTTTCACTCCCCGGCCGCACCGTCGGCCGCTGAGGGAGGAGAGAGGCTGGGGGAGGGCCTCGGGTTCGACCCTATCCGCGGAGCCCAAAAGGGGGCAGGGCTAGGGTCGGGGGTCACGGTTACATATTCACACATCTTAGACACCAATGGGCGACTTTTGCCGGGTTAAAAACTAAAACCCTCACACATTGCCCTCCATACCACCTACACTGCTACCATAAAGCTTTCACCCTTGCATGTGACAGCTTTGCTTTAATTGACTTCTGTCACACTGCTTGCTGATTTCTGCCCTACCAGGGGATAAATCCACTTGTTGAAGGTGAAAGCTGGACTATCATGTACCCAGAGGCTTGGTGAATCGCAGTCGCTCCTGTTAACATGCAGACCTGTGCTGTTGGTAAACCTCTGCCCCCTAACACTTGCTACATCTAGTATCTGATGTTTATTTTCCATGTAGTATTGAGATGCATTTTGGATTCTGTGTTCTAGTGACTGATGTATCATAGTATACTTGGCTTCCTATGCCTAGTCAAACTGCATAAGTTATCTTAGGGTAGGGCTTAAATGATGATATGCTCACACTCACTGGTCTGGGAGTGTTGTTAGTCTGGTCTGACACTGTTGCTCATTCAACTTGAATGGATACACTTTTGTTCTCTTGTGCTGGAACTTGCCCTGGATAAGAGTGCCTGTTAAATGCATGTAATGTAATGTAAACAGCATCTACATATTAATCACCTTGATATGACCCAGTACATCTGCCCTAAGCCAGCATGAAAGACCACAGATACGGGGCTGCATGGATGTTTAGATGACAGGTTATTGGGATGGTGGGCATTTATAACTAGGAATATTTTCATGAAGAAGCAATCTACTAGAGTTATTTGTCAGGAGCTGATATTCTAAACAACATATGGCAACTTATATCTGATGAATCACCTCTTTGCACAATTCTGAGGCAACACACACAGTGGCTCTTTATTGGGTGGAAAAGATGATGGATGAAGGTTGGCTGACCAATCACAACTCTGATGTTGCACTTTCAGCCTCTCGGCGCTCATTCACAGAGCAGCTCATCTATCACCGGGTGACAGGAAGTGACACACGTTTATGGTAGAGGTGGTTGGTGGTGGTGGTGGGGGGGGGGGGGTGTCTGATAAAGGAACTTGTTGCTGTCTGTCAACAAGTTCCTTTATCAGGACGCAGAACACAGCTTTGATGATTTTCTTAAATTAGAGTACTATTTTCCACATTCACTTAAAGACATTGTGAATGCTGCAAATAGCGGCCAGTATCATAAATAAACCTGAAAAGTGCATTACTTTCACTGATATTACTTTTTACCACCACCCCCACAAAAAACATATGCATATCCGCACATTTTAGTGTGCATTTGTTACCGAAGGCCAACCCACCTCTCTAATGCAGAAAGCTTCTTTAAGTTAAATTACCTTTCTGTACATTTTATGTAAAGCGTTTTCTGCAAAGTTTTACAGTCTGGTTCATGAGTCCTAATCATCTCTCTCTAAAGGCCTTTACTTCTTCTTCTCTATCTCTCTTCCTGGTCTGCCTCTCTCTCTATCCCTCCCTCTCTCCTTGCTCTCATACAGAGATAGTGGTTTGGCGTGGCCATGTGACTGCAGCACATGTGATCCTGCAACAATGGCATTGATTGAGGGCAAATGTGTTAAAAATACTTTTTCGCCAGAACTGTAAAATATCTTGTTAGTCACGGAAACCCTGTATCTGCTTATCCCAGATTCTGGCAGCTTGAATAACTGCCACACACACACACACACACACACTTGAGGCAATTTGATTGTCCTGGTCTATGTGAATTTAAGTTTGTCAAAGAGTGTCATATTTGTTTGAAGCTACATCTGCCAAGTCATTTGGGAATTTTTCAAACACAGAGCTAAAGTAATCAGAGAATTATAACAATGATTTCCCTGCCTTGCTTAACTGCATTAAATTTGCTGTTTTGTGTGGCTTATAATTATTTAAATATGGAGCATGTTGTGTTGAGAATTTATTCTGAATGTAGGTGTGTCCGTTGCCTTTTTTACTCTGTTGTCAAGAGAAGACAGGCAGGTAAGTTTTTCAATTTTTCAATCCAGTGCATGGATTATTTTGCATCAGCCTTTTTATGTCTGCTTTGACGGCATACCCATCCGACATTTAAAAGGTGCTTTGTGCAAGTGTCTTGTTTTTCTGTTATTTATCCAGGCAGATGACCTCTCGTGACTGAAGGGGGAAACTGAAATTCCACACCACCCACCTGCTCTCCCTCCTGGTATTCCTCTCTGGACACCGACTGGGCCGCCATCATGATTAATGCAAATGTGGTGAGCACTGAAGCATTATAGACTGGAGGGACAGCGGCAGTCCTGAAAAGACACACCCACATACAAACGCACACGCTAATTAATACGCAAGTGACTACCCGATCAAAAAAAGAAAGGGGCACTTTGTCATTGCTATTACTGAGCCCATCAGCACAAATCAGGTTTATGATATTGAGCTTTTCGGACTTTCAAAAAGCCTTTGGGAATGTGGCAAGGTCATGCTTAAACTAAAATTTCTTGCTTAAAGGGATTACTGCCAACTGTGCTCAAAATTGGCTTTGGAGTAACAATGATACAGACTGTGTCTGAGCTTGGCTGTGTGAGACGAGGCGTCCCTGACAGATCTACGTAGGGACCTCAGATTTTCCCTTTGTAAGTAAAATGCTCAGATACTGACAGAGAGGGCAATGTATCTACACTTGTGGACAGCATCAACCTAATGGGAGACAAAAAGAGTTTGGGAAGTTACTCAAATAATGTTTCTCATTCTTCATGTCTATGGTAGGTTTTCAGTACACACATACATGCTTTATCAGTAGTAAGGAGAACTCTCCTTTGTATTAAAAGTTCTGCCCAGGCATATCTGAATCTTAAACTTGGCAGTGAAAGCAGGTGTTCATGAATATGAATTAGCAGTAAGACATTTACTGGTCTGGTTCCTCTTCAAATAACTGTAGAATTGCTGTATCAGTCAATTGTCAAGGACCAAAAACACATTCCAGGCTTGACTGCTAATGAATATTAATAGAGTGGCTATCGTAGAACTCTTAAAAGCATCTGAATCACAGAGCTATTATGCAGTTTGTGTGTGAACGCCCTCTTTTTCGTGTTTTGCTTCGTATACCGTGCTAGAGAAACTTCAGGGGTGCAACTGACTGGATTTATTTTTGTGAACAATTTTAATACCTGACCCTTATTTATCAACCGTAACAGCTGGCAGGAGAGAGATCCAAGTATCAGCTGAAAACTCTGCTCCTCTAGGAAATAATGTTCACTAGAAAAAGAATGCTGCAGATAGACTTTTAAAAATACAAAATACAATCCATGTGTCATACAACCTTGTGGAAAATGTTAACTGTGTCTTTATTACATTTCAGAGCACCAACTGAAAGCAAAGGACTCATGATGGCTAACTTTCATAATTCTCACCTCCACAACCCAACCCCAAGTCATATATTAATCATGTGACGTAACTGTTCACATATTGTTTAAACGTGACCTAGTTCGTGTGTATAGGTAGCTTTATATAAAATACCAAAACAAGCCGAAATCTCAGTGATGTATAGTTATGTGGTAAATCCCACCAATCCGTAACTTGACGGATGACGTACCTGCCATCCACCATGTTTAGAGTTAACACATAAAATTTTCAGAATTGGCTTGTATGATATTTCCTCTATTGTAACCACATCGAATGACAGTGAGGTCAATGTTCATAGGCTGTCACTTATTTACTATCAGGAAGACAGTAACGACAGCGAGTTGTAGGTTGGTAATTTGATAAATGCTGCACATTACAAAAACTGACAGATTCATCTTCACACTTCCACACATTTTTTTATTACTGTTGCAGAAAGTACAGTGTGACATACACATCACATAGGAACTCGTAGCAAGGATTCACCCGCACTGTTGTAGTCTGCTACGGGCCTACATATTTACCGTTAGCTAACATCACATTTAAGTTAACATTTCTGAGCCAAGCCTTCACCGGCTTGTGGCTTTCCTGTGTACCCATCTAGCAAGTGTAAACCCAGTTAATTTTACATACAACAACAAACGTTATGCACAACCACAGTGATGGATGATTAAATGAAATGTCTGCGCAACAACGTACCCCAAACTAACAAACTGTAACCACCAATGTCATAAACGTGGCTAGCGAATTAGCTTGCTACTGTAAAACGGTGATTGTTTTTACAGTCCGTTGCTAGCTGTATTTCTATATAAACATAACTCGCCCAAGTTAACCAAACGTCTGGATGTTTTGTCTGTAGAAACACATCCCGCAAGAGACTTTAGCCAACAGCTAAAATGTGGTCTTCCGGCGGAGTTAGCAAACTAGCTAGTTAGCGTTAGTGCAGGACCTAACACGCGACCAGATTGCTAACTTAAATTAGCTATGTGCTTGCTAACATAACTAGAGACGATCATGAATTTATTTCATCAGAAAGAAAATGAGAAAGTTTGTTTTGTGAACTACGCGAACCACTGGGTTCCCACCGTACTCGCTAGGAAGTCCGCTCCTTTCGCTGTGTTGTACTGACTGAACAGCAGGCGGATGCACGCAGCCGCCATATTTTGTCTTCCGAAGCAGCAACAAAACAAAGTTAGCGAGCTAGCTTGGCATGGACGGTCTGCTCATCTCATCCCGAAAATAAAGACTACATTGTAAATAATACCATGGAAACCAGATCTACAAGCATATCTTCTCAAGTCAGCTACGTTTTTAAGTCACCCTGTACCTTTAATTGTAATAAAAATCCTGCCCACTCGAGTCTATCAATCAAGCTTGGGACAGCTGCCCATCCCTCCCCTAGCGCAATTCGCGCCTCGGCCGGAGAACGGATAAAAAAAGAAACTGGGCCTTGCTTCTACTTCTCGTCCTTGATTTTCCAGCAATTTCCTTTCCCCCATAAGAGCGGACATTTTTTTCCCTCATTGCAAGGATTTCGATCTCCTCCTCGGCCTACCGCCTCGCCGTGCCCAACCTCAGTCACTCTACACTGCTCCCTCACTTGGCCCACGGCATTTTTAGCGCCGCTCATATTGTTTGATTGATAGGGAACGGAAAAAGAAGATTTTGAGTGACAGCTTACCTGAGTGCCAATCTTCGTCACACTGACAAGCGGCTGCAGCAATCGGGACCCGCAGTTGTCGCGTTGCGTCATCGCGTAGTGACACGCAGGGTCGCGGTCTCTTGAATATTCATGAGGTGGGAGGAGATGTGACGTCGCAGTTGTCTTGTTCTCGCCCCCGGAGACTGCCGAATTGTGGAGATGGTGGTGGCTTGCTTTACACTAGAAAGGAGCGTTAGCATGAATATGAAACTGATTTTCTTGTGGCTCACAATGCTAACCGTGTCACTACAGATAACCTTGCACCCTCATAATGCATCATATCATAATCAGCATCAGGTGGAACACTTCACACATTGATTCATGTTGGAGATAAATGATTCAGGCATGTATCCAGAAAGATGCAGGTTTGCAGCCTTGCCCAAATCGCTTCTGTGAATACACGTATTAATGGATACTGTGCAAGCTGAAAGCTGTGTGATTTTCCCCATATAAGGATGTCTCTTCAGTAGATTACTAAATTATAACCCATGATCAAATTATAATTACAAATGTCACAGAGAAGTGCAACTACTGGACAATATCTAGGTGCTCCACAAGACTAATCCAAGTGCCACTTTATAACTTATTCTCACATTTTGTGAATCACAATGGGTAAGAGCTTCTGAAGGATGTCAAAAATATAAAATGCTAAATACATCTTGTTTGTCCCACAGGATAAGAGCTTTAACTAAGTGACTAAATGCTCTGGTGATACATTTTGACAGTAAAAAATCTGTGCAAAATTCACACAAGCTGTCAAAATGGAACATTACATAATTAGGTGAATTTTATGACTAAATTACCTATGTGCATGGAAAGTGTGGTTTCCCATTTTGCATTTCTGGTAGGTTTTGTGAGCAGCTTTTTAAAAATCCTGAACATTGTCAGTTTATCACTTGGTGATAGGGCTCAGTGTACAACATATATCATACTGTGGGTTTACCCTATCCTCAAGAGCAACA
The DNA here is from genome assembly GCF_013368585.1 of Megalops cyprinoides. NCBI lineage: Eukaryota > Metazoa > Chordata > Actinopteri > Elopiformes > Megalopidae > Megalops > Megalops cyprinoides. The sequence goes on from NC_050596.1 coordinate 12,241,440, forward strand.
CAAATGCTGTCTCAATCTCCATAACCCATAGATAGTTAACAGAACAAATATACGAAACTGCTCACACATCAACTTCAAGCTGGTTGGTCAACAGTAAAAAAAAAAAAAAAAAAACCTTTCTGAAAACAGAATATAAACACACATCTGTATTTAAAGTCTTTTATTTTTATTTTATAAGCAGGATTACAAGTGTCTTTGAGGAGATGGGGATCTATTGGGACATTTAACTTAAAGGACACACACAGACACAAAGGGCCTCTGTGGCACCCGGACGAAGCTCCGGGGGTTCAGTGCCTGGGGGAAGGTCGACCCGAGGATGGCTGGGGCAGCCTGAATTTGGCCATCTCCACGTCCATGTCCACGAAGGTGTAGAGGTGGTAATGGTGGTGCTGCAGGTTCTTGTAAGTGCTGTTGTCAAAGGGCTCAGGTTCTGGTTCTGGAGGAGCTGGGGCCGCTTCTGGTGAGGAGAAATGAGGAGAAATTACACATCTGGCACTGGTGCACATGCATGCTGAGCATTCTAGAACTGTGACCTCATCATAACACCTAAAGATTTCCAGAGCTTCATTCTGTGGACAGACTCTTCCAATAGGTGCTTCTCTTGAGTGAAACCTGATTAGGAAAATAAATCGATAAAATAAAACGAGAAGGCCAAAAATCTGATGTCTCCAGTTGCAATTTCTATTCTTCCGTAGGTTGTTTCGTCAAGGCATTTTAACTTTCTTTACCCACACCTCAAAACACCCACATCGCTATACAAAAGTACAGCAATAATAGAATGGACATCTACAGTACAATCACAGTGCTGAAAATGTACCACCACACAGGAAAACAAAAGCACAAGCCTGATTGACTTTTGGTTGTATGAACTAGGGTATACAGTAGTTAAATTCAGACAAAACGAATTTGAATTTTCACACAGGTTTGATAAAGAGGGGTGTAATGGGGCATTTCCTGCCGGGAATGAGCCACTTCCCCAACTGCAGTTTCACAGCTAGGAGACAAAGGCGTGAACGGCCTCATATACCTTCCTGCCCCACTTCAGAAATCTACCAACTGTAACTCTCAAATGGCCACTTTTGTGGATTCTTCAAAGAATCTACATGAAGATGCCTAGCAACACACTGATGATGTCAATAATTACTTTAAACTGAGTACTAGAAGCAGTGCTGAAAATGCTGAATAACTGCAGAGTGTTCAGGGCTTACATGTTAAATGAAGGAATGCTTTATACACTGCCACCTTCAAATGAGCATATCTACATCATGTAACACAGTTAGGTGGGATATAATCACAATGCAGTGATTGGTTGGCTACATTACACTGAATTGTGCATTAACTAGATGCCAATGTGGTATGGTTGAGAAACTGGATTTGAAAATCAGTAGCAAGGTTGACTCCCAGGTATCTCCCACTAATGGGGCACCCTTGAGCACACACAATAACCTGAATTACCTGAATTCCAGCTCTGTAAATGGATGATAAAGAGAATGGTAAGATACAATTCCCTGTGGATTTGCAAATAAGCATTAGGGGCAAGTGATACTTCAGCCCACTGCTCCAGGAAACACTCTCGTCTGAAGCACGGTTAAATGCTAAGGACATCAGCAGTACAGAGCCTAAAATTTGAATGATGTTAAGCTCCTGGGTTCCTACTAATGGAATTAGTATACAAAAGGCCCTTTCTGTAGCCTTTGCACTGTACAGAGCCGTCACGGGGGAAACATAAACAAATCAACAATCCTGAGGGATTCAGGAGATAAAAATGGTACATTTCCAGCACCCTAACTTGCACATAGATTACAGCACATTGATATTGGTTATTGATAGCATGCATACCACTCTTCCAAAATACAAGTGACAGACAAAGAAAAAGGGACAGAAATGGAGAGAGGACAGACTGAAAACTCATTCAAATTCAAAGACTCCTCCACAGATCTCAGTCACTTCCAGGAGCTGCTCCTCACACTGGGGCAACAAATGGGTGAGGGGATTCCCTAAGAGCTAAAGTCTTCACTGTAACTTTAACATTAACACATACACTGTTACCATACAATGAATAAACCATTAAACATTATCGATAACTTTTCACCAACAACTGAATATAGATTAAGATTTAACCCATTTAAAATGGACCTTGCCTTTAGCTTAAACAAATGCATCATAACATCACCACACACTTAAAAATACAGGTATTCAGCCAAAATGCAACAGGTATAAAAAAATAAATTTTCACCAGGTAAATGTTCACCAGACAGAACCATCTTAGAGTCTAGATGTTAAATAGACATGAAAGAGAAGAGGAGACAGAGAAAGAGAGAGCACCCTTCTGACATAATCCTCTGAGCATGAGGAAAAATGCCGTCTGGAGCGAGAATGAGCCAGAAAATGAGTTTATAGTAGTTTTATTTCAGAGATTCAAGAGCATTTGAACGTGAACCAAGCAGAGAGAAAATATCATTTTAAGAGACTGGAGCAATCTTAGTGTGACCGTTTCTGACTATTAATACGTGCTTGTATGTGTGTGTGCGTGTGTCAGGGGGGTTATATGGAAGACTGAAAAATGCAGGCAGGCACTAACAGGTATAATAGGCAATAAGGAAGATTCAAATGAACCATAAACCCTCAAGTGAAGACGAACGGCAACCAGAGAGGCAGCAAGGCAGTGCAAGGCAAGCAGGCAGTGAACAGAGATGTGGTGGGATCAGGCAAAAGATCATGCTTACAGATACAACCCATGCAAGGAGCATGCAGTGAGACTGACTTCATGAGCTAATCAGCTCCCAAAGCATTCTGTTGTGTAGCATGACACTGTCTGAGCTGAGATTACATTGGGCTGATCAAAAGCTATAGCTACATGCTGTAAAAATTTATATAAGCTGTAGGCAAAGCAAGATCGCTTATGTTAGATGTTGTCTATCCCTTTACCATATGTTTGGTGACTACAGATGTGTGCTATGAATAAAAATATGAAAAAATGATAGAAATATGACTGTGAGCTGTGGGGTCCATAGAGCAAAGAAAGTTTAAAGGGGTGTGGTGTGTACCCTCAGGCGACTCCACGGCTTCAGCTGGGGCCTCTGCCTGAAGCTCCTCTCCTGCAGCTTCAGCCACCACAGGAGCTGGGTCTACCAGCTCCTCAGAGCTCACAGCAGGAGCAGCTTCTGCAGCTGCTTCAGCAGCCGCAGCAACTACAGCCTCAGCAGCAACCTCAGCAGGAGATTCAGACACAACATCAGCAGCAGCAACTTCCGGAGCAGCTTCAGGGGCTGGTGCAGCTTCAGCTTCTGCGACAGCTTCAGGGGCTGGTGCAGCTTCTGCGACAACTTCAGGGGCTGATGCAGGTTCAGCTTCTGCGACAACTTCAGGGGCTGGTGCAGCTTCAGCTTCTGCAACAACTTCTGGGACAGCATCTGGTGCAGCTTCAGTGGCCAAAATAACAGGGGCTGAGTCGACTAACTCTTCAGCAGCAACTTCAGGGGAAGCTTCTGGAGAAACCTCTTGGCCTGCTTCAGATGCAACTACTGGATCTTCTGGTGCTGCTTCAGAGGGAACCTCTGCTGGGGCAGCATCAGGGGCAGCTGTCAACACTGGTGCATGGTCAACTAAATCTTCAGAACCTGCTTCAGGGGCAACTTCTGGGGCAGCTTCAGCAGCAACATCTGGAGCAGGTTCTGAGGCTACTTCTGCGGCAACTGCAGCTACTTCTGGTGCTACTTCTGGACTGGCCGCAATTACAACTTCAGGAACAGCTGCAGGAGTGACTTCTGAAACTGAAACTTCTGGTGCAGCTTCAGATGGAACCTCCGCAGCATCGGCTGGTCCAGCTTCAGGAGCAACTTCCGCTGTGGAAAACACCACAGCCTCTGCCTCTGGCTTGCTGGCTTGGTCCTCTGCTGGCTCTGTCGCCAAAACCAAAGCTTCCTTCTCCACCTCTGCTTCTGGATGGCTCTCGGCGTCGGCCTTCACCTTCACTTCGGCTTTCTCATCCTCAGAGTCAGAGTCAGAGTCTGAGTCTGAGTCCGAGTCACTGGAGGAAGAAGAAGCTGAGCCTTCATCGGCAGGGGGTCCAGCAGCGCTCGCTGCAGCTGCAAAGGGTTCGGCAGTTGGAGGGGCTGCGGCCGTGGTCTCTTCTGCGGTAGGGGCTTCAGCAGGCGCGACTTCGGCGGCAACAGGGTCGGCGACAGCGTCAGCAGTGGAAGCAGCCGTATCTACAACCGGTGCAGCTGTGTCACTGATGATGGGAGCGGAGTCGGCGAGCATGGTCTCCTCAGCCACAGCTTCAGCAGCCACGGGGGGTGCAGTGGCAGGAGCTGGATCGGCGAGGGCTGCCTCTTCTGTTGCAGGGGCCTCAGCAGCCACTGCTTCAACAGCGGCAACTGGCTCAACGCCAGGAGCAGCACTGTCTATGCTGGAAGTCTCTTCAATAATGGGAGCTTCAGCAGCAACTGCTTCGGTGGCGACAGGTTCAGCAGAAACTGCTTCTGGTGCCGGGGCTTCAGAGGCGACTGCTTCAGCTACAGTTTCTTCACTGGCAGGGGCTTCAGCAGCAACAGCTTCGGCGGCGACTGCTTCAGGGGCGACTGCTTCAGCAACAATTGCTTCAGGAGCTGCGGCTTCAGTAGGAGCTGCGGCTTCAGTAGCAACTGCGTCGACAGCGACAGCTTCATCTGCAAGAGCCTCAGTGACGACTGCTTCAGGGGCCGGGGCTTCAGTGGCAACTGCTTCGGTGACGACTGCCTCAGCGGGAGGTGCTTCTGGAGCAACTGCTTCAGCGGGAGGTGCTTCTGGGGCGACTGCTTCAGCCGTAACTGCTTCCGTGGAGGGGGCTTCAGCAGCGACTGCCTCTGCGGATGGGCTTTCAGGCGCTTTTTCAATGGTGGCAGCTGCTGTGTCAGTGACGGAGGGGGCAGGATCGACAAGCGTTTCAGCATTGCTTGCCTCTTCTGGACTAGGAGCAACGGTAGCCTCGCCGGCAGAGGATGTGGAGGCGGCTGGCTCTGTTGCTGCTGCCGCTGCAGCTACTACAGCCTCCGCAGTGAGGGGGCCTGCCCCTGGGTCAGAGTCACCTAAGGCCTGCGTGGGGGGAAATCCGGAGGCGGAAAGCTTAACGGGAAAGGCCACAGCGGTCTTGTAGGCCAGCAGGGCGGCCCGCTCGTCGGGAGCCTCTACAGCTGAGGAAATGGCAAACAGGGGGGACAAAAGGGTGAGACTCTCGTTCACTCAGTTATTTATGCATTCATCGGGGCTCGCACGTATCCGCACGTATCACCTTCATGGCAACCACCCACGCCAAAGGACACAGGCAACTCACCCAGTAGTTCCGACACAAAATGGCTCCTCCCAGAGCCCTGGAGGATGTCTCTCAGCAGGACACTGGAAATACCCTCACCTCATTATTGTGCTTTTATTTTTTAAAAACCAGGAAGCAAAATGTCACACCATAAATCTTCATGCATTTTTACCATACATCACCTACTATGTAAACAAAGTTTTTAGGGCATTTGACTCATTTAAGTTTATTTAATAAAAAAAGGCCAAGATAACCGGCCACAACATTTATCCTCCATAAAAACATGCACCTGTACCCAGTAATATGCCTGAGCATGTACACAACTCATTTTTAAAAACATAAGTGACCAATGGCTGCACCATGTTTCCAAAAATAAGACCCATAAATGTATTTCATAACTGTATAAATTCCTGCATTCAAAATGCACTGGGTATATTGATTCAGACTGTGGCCTGCATGTTTACTCACACCAGAGATAAACTGTAACAAAAACATGAAACAACAGAAGAAATGCAAGTATTGTAAGCCTGCAGAGCAATAGCATGTTTTCAAATTAAAATAAAAAAAAAAAAAAAAAGATGACATTTCTCCACATCTCTGCTATCGGTATCTTTGACACCCTCCTTTGACTTCGATGACACTGAAAATAGCACTTCATGTAATCTTCATTGACGGTCACACATTTCTCAAAACGAATCTTTGACCACACCTATGGCAGATCTTGTCCAGTTTCTTCAAACTTCTTTGTTTCTTGCTTGTGAACTGCAACTTGTCATTGAATTTGCATCTAGAGATTATGATGGCCACTTCAAAACACCTCTTTTTGAGTTTTCTTCTGGATTTGGATGCTCTCTTTGGCTCAATATCATGCTGAAAATTCCTTTTATGATATCGTTGAAGCTTCTAAGCTGCTAAACAGCTTTCTAGCCAAACATGTCTTCATATATATTTGAATCCATCTTTAGCAAGGGCACCACACAAGCCCGAAGTAAAACATCACTCTTCACATTTCACAGAGGAAATTAGGTTGTTATTAGCAGCTTGTTCTCAAATGTGTAGCTGATGAGTCATGTTGTAGTGGCTTCAGAAAATGCTCTTTCTGTGCAACTCTGCTATGAACACAAGGTACATAAAGTCATATCACATTTAATGGTAGTTTTTGAGACAAACACTGGATTCAAATCTGCCTCCCAAGCTGCATTTCTCAGTGGATGCTGCTGTATCTTCCTCCTGGTATGGCAACATCCATTCCAGTAGCTCTGGCCCTGCAGACCAGCCGGTTCAACTCCATCTGAATATTTCTTGCTATGATGTGACTTGTAGACATCAATAACTCTGAAACTCATCAATACATGATGTTGACCAGTGTACTGAAGGGGTAGTAGTCATACTGTTCATTGTTTTATTTTTCATCCATGTACAAATAAATGAACACATTTTAAAAAAACCAGCTTGCACACTTGCATTTCTTGTGTTAAATCATCTTTCCATTAGTTTATCAATGAGCACATCTGAGAACATATTGCTAATTGATACCTTGAAATCATACATTAAATGTATCAAACATTAAATAAGTCCCTACTCCGACTCTATATATAGCTTGTATGTTTTCGATCAATTTACTACATCAAAAAAATGCCTTTATGCATTAGCTAAAGCATGATAGTATCAAGGTGGATCATAATGGATCAAGGAGGTTTATAAATGTTTATTTACAAACGTCCTTAGAAAGACAGTCCATAAAGTTTCCACCTTCTTGAGTTTTCTAATATTATTAGATTGAGAGGTCAATGCTTTGTAACCATCAGAAGCCAACTGCTGTCGGCTTTTGTCTCAACAGTAGAATACTCGCGAAATTAAAAGGCATGTAGAAAAACATTATAAATCTCATATCAATATTCAAAAAGAGCTTTCCGTATACCTATCCAAAGAGACATGTCCTATATAAAAAGGGGGGAAAGGAATTTTTAAAAAGCGTCCTTACTCTTACTCGGAGCCTTTGCCTTTTTGGGCGTTTTTTTGGGTTCGTCTGCCTTGGTGCAGAGAGCAGCAGCCGGTGCCCTCCTCAGAACGCTCCAGGTCTCCAGCCGGAGACACTGCAATGTCAAGTGACGAACAGCTAATAAACATATACTTGCTAATCCTTGATCTGATTTGAGCAAAAACCGTGGGCTGTCAGGTACAGTTAACTGGCTGCCAGTCTAGCTATCCGATAACTTTGGACATAACATCATATAATTTGATACCATTTCAACCCTAAAGTAATGTCTAACTTTGCAAAGACTCACTTGTTCTATTAGAATGGGAAATGATGAGTTCGCTAGCACGGACCGGAGAATCAGTAAGTTAACTAGCTAAGGTATGCTAACGTCCTAGACTAGAGTACAGTTAAGGCAGCCAAAACTCTGGTGCTAAAGCGCTCGGACACCAGGAATTATCTAACAAAACGACACCATATTTTCTCAAAACCATACATGTAATGTCATCATCATTAATTCATCACAATACAGGTTTATACAAAAGTTCAAATAATGACAATCTACTGCTGTTACCTTGAGAGACCCAACTCGTCCTAATCGCAGCAAGGAGGCCGCCATCTTTGCGCTGCTGATGTTTTTCTGCCCCCACGGAAACACTGGAACTTAAACACTGTGTTCCTTCAGTGTCCTTGTCCAGTGTCCTTGCACAATTTCGTGTTTACTGCGAAATATGCATTAAAATGACCATTCAAACAAAATTACTTTATCTGAATATGCAGATACTGTTCTCAACATATCTGTGGGAAAGGGAATTTTTTTTTTTAGCTCGGACAGTGCATCAAGTTGTAGTTTGATTGCTAATTTCTTGCTCACATAATACCTCTGTATGATCCTGTTTCTGACATGAAAAAAAAAAAACCTAACAGAAAAATACAAAAATGTTCAATGTTAGCTTTGTTTTCTTAGTAAGATTGTTGATTTGTGAATTTGCTGTTGTACAGTATATTAACTTTAACAGTATCTCTTATGACAGGTGGAAAATCATTGATAGAAGCACCAGAAAAACACACGTGTGTAATTGCTGTATATTCAAATCCAGCAAACCCTAAAGCTGCTGCTTCTAGCTTCACTGCCACAGCTGCCACCTGCCGTGCTAGAACCACCTGTATTAGCCTCCTTGTGGTGGGGGGGAGATAACAAGATGTCATCAACATCAGCTTTTCCTCTTCTTTCTCAGAAGGTAAGGGCTCCCAATTCATCATCCTCAGCAAACCAGCAGAGTACAGCACACACATCCATCCACTCACACAGTACGTCACACACCTCACCCTACGCTCTCATGAGACAAGGGACAGCTGGTCCAGTGGAGGGTAGAGGTATCAGGCATGCCAGACACAAGGCACTGCCACCTAAGACTGGCACTGGCACCAAGATGGATGGGATAGAGACAGAGGAAGTTGGAGAGAAGGGGAGATTGCCTTGCTGACTTGCCCGAGAAGCATGTTTGAAGGCTATGCCCCATTTTGAGGAAATGCTGCAGGCAAGTCAGCAGCACAGAGCTTTCCATGAGCAGTTCTTGCTGGCATAACTGTATTGAAGGAAAAAAGGACTTATTGCGTATTAAGAGAGAGAGATGGGAATAGTGTTGACAGGCTCTCTGCAGCTTTGCAAACATCACAATTTGGCTCATTAATATATATATAAAAATCAGTCTGTCTTTGACCTCATTTGGTGCCATAAAAGTAACAACTTTGAGTGAGTCCAAAGGTTTACAATACTTTTTGGGGGAAATCTGTTAAGTCTGTACCATATAAACTGATATCCCAATATACTCAGTGCCTGGGGTTTATAGAGGGTGGAATTACCATGTGATGTCAGTCCTCTGCCATGGCCTTTTGTTACCACCAAGAGCATCGAATTGCTCCCAGTGTCCCACGGACCATCTCTGAACAGCGTGTTGGTTTATATTGCCAGTGAAAATGGGCACTGGCTCAGTGTAGCTCCCATTCAATACACATAAATGATCATAGCCTTGAAGAGGTGTCATTTTTTTTGAAGTTGTTTGCTGCTGAACGAATAACTATAGCAGCTCACCTCCCCTTATTCATTAGATTTACCACAGTGTACATTGTATTACAATTATATATCAAGATATATATGTGCTGCTTTCTGGAAGGGCCACTTATCTTGTTCACATCACTTCTAAGCCATTACCCACAAGTGGTGGAATGAGATCCTTACAACTGTCATAACAGCAAGATCAGAACCCCTGTTTTTAGACGACACCTGGGCTCTCCAAACTCTGACTGCTCTCCCTCCTAACATTAATCTAATCTGGCAGTTGGAAACATACAGTTTAAGCATACAATTTGAAAGCCAGATGGAACTGCAGTGGCGAAAGCTCAGTGGTAAGGCACGTGGTGACAAACCCAGTACAATACAAACCTGGCGATTTCAAAATGGTGGTTGCAGTTTATAGTTGTACACCGCATGATACCACATGCTCACACTGTTGCATCACGTCCCACAACAGCACTACATTTCAAGGATGATACTAATGATTCTGATTCTATGCAGCCAATTCTCTTGATCTACTGAATGCATTTCTTGCAAGCCACTCAGGACAAATGTAATGCCAACGAATAAATGTAAACGTAAATTTTAAGGCATCACAGCACTCTGTGAAGGGCTGACACACATTTGAATTGTCGGGTGTCTCCTATACATAGTCTGTCGTACAAATTCATTCGGCGCACTTTATAAGAGTCCGATAAATGATAAAATGTAACATGTACAGTATATTATCACTTCTACGGTTCAATCACTGCATCTGCACCTTTCAGCAATAATATTATAACGGTTTATTAGGCAAACAGATGACTCACAGATGGAGAAAATGCTTCTGGCATTGTACCCCTTTATTAGACATCTTTTACCTAACAGTACTGACACGAAAAAAGACACGCCAAAAGTGTTGACTGATGATCTTCACTTGGGGGCGGCGTCATCGAACTTGGGCTCTGGAAAGAGAAAAGTCAGAGAGTGCTGTGTTAACGCTGAAATTAAAATTTACCATGACAGCTAGGTGTGATTATATAAACCTGCATGATATAAACCTTTTTAATGATGGATCTGTTAACAGGAAGAAGGAAGTCCACTCACTAGACTGGACAGTTTTAGCTGTTTTTGTAATTCAAACATGCCTGGGGGTCAGCTACAATTCATTCCTGCACTGTCCAAAAATGAATGAAACAACTTAGGTCTCATACCTTTAACCAATGCATCTACAAGGGTACAACCTTGACATGACAGCACGAAACAGTTAGGCAAGGCTTCATGAAGGCTCACTCTCCAACCACTAAATAACCTCCAAAAATGATCTAAAAACACTATTGGAAGAAATCCTCCGATGAAATGCCTATCCATAGCCTACTCTAGAACCCAGTTTCAACTCACCAGCGAACTTGAATTCTGGGAACTTGGTGAGGTCCCCACCACCGTACAACCGCTGAAGCTTGGTCATCTCCTCAGACAGGTTCTTCTGATACTCTGGGCCTGCATCGACCAGCCCACCTGTCGACCTGCGAGGAGGAGGAGAAATAGGGTTTTAAACAACAAGCAGCGAGGAAGATGAGTGGGAACCAGTGAAGGAAAGACGAGACTGGTTTTGTGAGTGTTTGAGAAAGGCTAAAAATACCAAAACAGTTACTCTGTGGCTTCCATCAGTCAGCGACACTAATCTCTGATCTGGACTCACCACATCACACAGAGAACCAACACACTTCTTCCATAAACTTTACAACAGCTAGTCAGAACTGGTCAGCATATTGTCGTCAAATACTGAAGGGCAACTCCTGATATATTGTACATCATAGTTTTGGGGGTGTGGGGAGGGGGGGGCTGACTGAATTATACAAGATTAAATAATGAGATTCTAGGGTGTAACAGAGAGGATAGAGGACAGTAATGGGGTGGTGGGGAGACCGAGAGAAGAGGGAGCAATGGCAGTGCAACTCACTTGCTCTTGGCGGAGTACTCGCGGATCTTGTCCAGGAAGAGTTTCTGTATCGGGTCCAGTTGAGCTGAGAGTCAAAGAAAAAATTACTCCCCATTCACTCTCAGGGTTTCAGACCACGTATCCATGTGCAGATGTTTAATACATGTGGGATGAACAAAAGCAATAAAAATCAAAAGACTCCATTTACTAAACCCTCATGCACAAACACAGTACCTGGGAGAAGATACAGTAGGTATTTACAGGGTAAAAGGATGTGGACTGGGCAAACAGACTATCAAGCTGCAGTGAGTACCCCTGCTAGGCTTCACATTCCATACAGTGCTTAAAAGAACACTTAAAAGTTAAGTGTTCAGCTCATGGCACAACTGAGTGCTGAGCTTTCTCCTTTGCTCAAAGCAGGGTTGTTCTATTTCTCAAAATGAATAATTATGCTTTCGTTACCCAGACAACACTTTGAATAGGTGGTTAAATAGGTTTTCCCTCAAGACCTCTGCATTACACACACCAACAGCATGTAAACTCAAACACACTGAGTGCATAAGTCACCGATGTAAAAAAAAAAAAAAAAGTCAGACATTTCAAGTCATCACACACCACCAAACAAGAGGGACCTCCATTGACAAAGTGAATTACTGGTAAATGACATCATGCGACTCCCAAGGTGGGAGACAGTGCTCGAGGGAGAAAGGAGAGAAAATGAGAGCAGAGTATTGGAAACCAAAGAGCCCTCCACAGATCTCAATCACTCCCAGCAGCTGTTTTTGCTGGTAGCTCCCAGCTTTGCACCTCAAACAGGGGCAAGAGACAGGTGAGCATATTCCCAGAGAAAAATACCCACCAGAGCTCGTCTTCACTGTAACCTTAAGTCTTAACTTGAACACATGTAACATCTTGTACCTTTAACCCATTACCACTATCTTCAACACGTACAAGCACTGATACAACAGTAATTATACCAAAATATATTTTGATCAGATTTTATTATAACTGGGAGTGGAGATGAGCAAGACTTTGAGACCTTTTGAAGATTCCAACGCAAACTCGCCTCCAAGATGTCATTTTTTTAGGGTCAGTGGCCATCTCAAAAGAGAGAGGCAGGAAAGTAGTAGAGGAGAGGGTCGGGGGAGGGAAAATAAAAGCACAAGTTTGGTATAAGTCTTGTCAAAATCTCCACACTGTATCGTGGGCTTGTGAGGGCAAAAGAGGTGATAGGAAGAGAAATTGGAACAGGTGGAGACAAATGAAAAGAAATGAAAGTAGGCACTGCCCAGAGTGGAGGTGATGCAAAAGATCTTGGCAAAGCAGAGCCATTCCATAGCCAAGCAGGCGTGCAGGCAGATAAGTGCAAATTACCAAAGAGGATCTTTGCAAGCATGATGATGCTGATGTTATGGAACAGATGGATGCAGTGCAAGCATGCATTATTTCACATGTTTCAGCAACTAAATATAAGTCATCAGCAGGACCCAAAGTGCCCCTGAGTGTGTGTGCATGTGTGTGGCGCTACATGGCAACAATGATGTTGAGCAGGGTTAAAGCTAAAGCAAATGTGTTATGCATAAATAAAATGACATAAAATAAAGAGGCTATGCGTAACGTAAAAAGGTATTACGCTTTTGTAATCTGGAAACTTTAATGCAACATGGAATGGACATATGGCTGGCTGTGGGGGTCCACAGAGGAAAGAGAAGGGTTAAAGGGGTGTGGTGTGTACCCTCAGGCGACTCCACGGCTTCAGCTGGGGCCTCTGCCTGAAGCTCCTCTCCTGCAGCTTCAGCCACCACAGGAGCTGGGTCTACCAGCTCCTCAGAGCTCACAGCAGGAGCAGCTTCTGCAGCTGCTTCAGCAGCCGCAGCAACTACAGCCTCAGCAGCAACCTCAGCTGCCGCTTCTGAGGCAGTTTCCGGGACAGATTCAGGGACAGCTTCTGCAGCAACTTCTGGGGCTGCTTCCACGGCAACTTCTGGGGCAGCTTCAGGTACTGCTTCCGCAGCAACTTCCGGAGCAGCTTCCACAGCAACTTCTGGGGCAGCTTCAGGGTCTGCTTCGGCGGCAACTTCCGGGGCAGCTTCAGCGGCAACTTCTGGGGCTGCTTCAGGGGCAGCTGCAGCGGCAACTTCTGGGGCTGCTTCAGGGGCAGCTGCAGCGGCAACTTCTGGGACTGCTTCAGGGACAACTTCTGCAGCAACTTCTGGAGCTGCTTCAGCGGCAACTTCTGGAGTGGCTTCAGGGGCAGCTGCAGCAACTTCTGGGGCTGCTTCTGTGGCAACTTCTGCTGCAACTTCAGGGGCAGCTGCAGCAACTTCTGGGGCTGCTTCTGTGGCAACTTCTGCTGCAACTTCAGGGGCTGCTTCTGTGGCAACTTCTGCTGCAACGTCAGGGGCTGCTTCTGTGGCAACTTCTGCTGCAACTTCAGGGGCAGCTGCAGCAACTTCTGGGGCTGCTTCTGTGGCAACTTCTGCTGCAACTTCAGGGGTGGCGGCAGCAACTTCTGGAGCAGCTTCAGCGGCAACTTCTGGAGCGGCTTCAGGCACAACTTCTGGGGCTGCTTCTGTGGCAACTTCTGCTGCAACTTCAGGGGCAGCTGCAGCAACTTCTGGGGCTGCTTCTGTGGCAACTTCTGCCACAACTTCAGGGGCAGCTGCAGCAACTTCTGGAGCAGCTTCAGCGACAACTTCTGCGGTGGCAGCAACTTCAGGGGCTGCAGGTGCTGCTTCAGCAGAGACAACGGGTTCAGCTATGGGCGCGGCAGAGTCGACAACGGGAGGAGCGGAGTCGACTATTGGAGCGGCAACGTCAGCGACGGGGGCCTCTGCTGCAGCAGGGGCTTCGGCAGCGACGGCGGCAACGACTGGCTCGGCAACAGGCACAGCAGGTTCGGCAGCGGGCGCTGCGGGCTCGGTGGCAGCGGCGGTGCCTGCTACGGTTTGCGCACCCGCTGCTTCTTTCTTGGGAAACTCCACATATGTCCGGTGTTGCATGAGCTTTTCAATATCAAAGTAGGTTTTGGCCTTGGTCTTTTCCTTCTCTAGGGCGGGGAGGAGGGGGGGGTAAGCAGACGAGATTTATTCATTTATATCATGTAGATCATTGAATTACCCATCGCGCTCGAACCGTTCGTCCCCCACGGCGATCACCCAACATCACAGGACAGACAACTCACCCGGTGGCTCCAACAGCTCACCCAGAGATCTGGAGGGCGTCCCCTGGCACAACACTGGAGCAACCTACACTTTAGTGCTTTCACCGTTAACAGGAAGACATGCCACAACATATGGCTGTGATATGAAAAATATGTGCAAATCTATTAAATAACCGTTGAAAGTATTCAAATGACATCCTTAACATTACTGGGGACTAAATGTTCTTCAGCAACAACTCTGCTGTTGTTTCTCTCAGGCCATCTCTACTAGACCTGGACCAGTTACATCACATTATAATTGGGTAATCGAGGACCTGTACACATCTAGGCTGGTAAAATGCCCCTGTGTGGGTTCCAATTTTCATCTTTTCAGATAAAACCTCTCCTTTACTAACATGCTGAAGTGCACCATGCCTTGCCTTCTCATTTTACTGGAAATCAAGAGACTATCTGCTGTTTATCTAGAAGGATCATGTGGGGGACTACAAAAGTATCTGTTTCCTGTTGGGTAGCTAAAATGCTACTGCTTAAATCAAATAAGAGTGATTAAGAGATCTGTGTTCACATGCTACAACTCTGTGGACTAAAATTACATGGACTTCCCACTGGTATAATACAAAATATTAATGGTCCCGCACCCTGTTGGTAGTACCCACTGAAACTATTTTTTGTCACCTGTTCTGTTTTTTTCTTTTGGAAACTTCAGAAACCTGCAATAGCTATGTGTAACTAGTTAGCTAGATAAATACAATAATAACTGCAGCATTCAGTTTGATCAAACTAAGCACGGTGTAGTGCTCATTAAGAGCACTTAATTAAAAATGAAGATGAAAGAAACACCCGAGTACATCTGAGGATAGTTCTCAAGCTTAGATATGCTTAGGTAACATCTGTGGCTATAGCATAAGATATTTGTACATCTCACTAACACACTAATCACTCAGTATGCAATGCCTTCAGTCACATTCAGGTACACCAAAGATACCATGAAACAGAGCAAAAATGCTGATGAGCAATTCATTTTCTACAAATAACAATTTGATAAAATTTATATGTCACAAAACATAGTCTTTCAAATTGTCTTTACTATTGCTGTCACTTTGAATGTCTTGAAAGTAAACAAAATGCAGCTCCATTGGTACTCAGCTTGCTCAGCCTTTGGTTAACATTCTGACAATATTTTCATAATATACACAATATTAAAAACTGTCATCTAGCTCTTTATTAAACCCAATATTGTAACCTGACAGCACAACAGTTAGCAAGATATTCATAAGTGCATCAAGTCTCTCCAAACACATTAATTCACTCCAAACTCAAAACTGCTAGCTAAACTACTTTAAATTATTTGTGGTAATGTTTCAACATTAACTAGCTCCCACAAACACCGGTACAGACCTGGTAGTAGCCCTCTTGTTATCTTAGCTTTAGTGAAGCCATGTACCCATCAAAGACACATTGTGTGACACCGGTCTGTAACTCTTGCTTGAAACTGAACTACACAGAGCTTCCATGTCTGTCATTCTGTGCTGTAAAGTGTATGTTTCAAAAGTGGTGAAATTTTGAGTTAAATCAAAGACTGAACCCTGGCCTCCCCCGCCATCTGGCCAAACGCAGTAGCCACAAACAATTCTAGTTTTACAATAAGTGAAAGAGACTCACTGGGACCCACCAGCCCTGCCCAATCCCCCCACCAATGAACCAGGTTAGACAAAATGTCAACTTTTTAAAGGGCATTACAACTTGGCTGAAAATTCTCACAATATATGTTGTTCATTAGCTTTGTTGTATCATTAGCTTTTAACATGGTGGAAAAATGCAATAATGGACAAAACTGGTACTCTTTAATTTCAACTTGACATTTCAGTAAGACAGAAAATGCCTACATACGTTTATTAAAACAAGGTTAAAATAAAAACTGCACCGTTTTATACAATTAGACAAAATATCACAGATGACATCACACTGGCCGAAGAATCTTGTACTGCCAATTCTTGGAGATGAACAGCATTACAGATAACCCCATTAACATCAACCCGTTTACTATCACAACCGAATGTCACATTTTTCCCAAATTCACTTGCCACACACCATTGATTGTACTCATAGTATCAACGGGAAGCCTGTTTATTGGTACCTTCAGAAAAGCAAATTAAAGCCCTTTTAATGTATAGTTTTAAAATAATGCATTTAACCAGTAAGACAATACGCACTGGAAAACAAACTAGAAACAACAAATTGCCATGTAATACTGTAACAGTTGTAAAACATGGCAATAAAACATTCAAAATGCAATTTCATTGGGTTTCAGTTAAGTTACACAACATCCAAAAGTATCCATATCCAGAAGTGAAGTACTAATTTACACCTGCCATAATGAGTTGGATTGTAAAAATGGTGATACCAGCACCAGTACACTGACTAGTATAGGGTTATATATTTCAGGAAAAGAAGCCATTTTAAAAAATGAAAGCTGCCATTTTATAAAAAGTTTCCAATTTCCACTATAAAAATACAAACATTCTAATTAGTACCATAAAGCTGACAACAATATTTCTTTGAGGCAAGTAGAAAAAACAATAACCATTCAATGCTCAAGAGACACTAACACTTCTGTTGAGTTAATACTTCGACTTCCAGGAAATTTTACTTCATTCATCCTCTTTGCATTGAAAGATCTAATCTTCAACTGCTACCACCAAAGGTGGAGGGCAGCCACTTCTTTCATTGTCTCTGTTCAAACTGCTCCTGTTGGCTACATTCAGACTGAACACTTCTGCACAGTTCTTCATCCCCTTTGGCTGAAATAAATGACGTTTTCCCAAGCTTAGTGGCATCTGTTTTCCTTGGAGTTCTGTATCCTATAATCAGTGCTCCTCTCCAAATCTTCCTTGGTTTCCCCAACTCCCAGGAATGAAGTCTACTTTAACCACAGGCGGGCCAGACTTTTGGGAGTATTCAATGCTGGGCTACTCTGAACTTTATTTTCAGTGTGATGGGGTGAAAGGCCTCCATGTGTCGATAAAGGTTTGATAGGAGTCTGGCTGGATGATGTTCTGCAGGATTCAGAAATGGAAAAAGAAAAAAAAAAAAAGCTCTTCTAGGTCTTCACATTCTCTGAAGTGACCTTAATGGCTTGTCTGGCCTTGGAGACCGTCGGAATTACATCAATCGTGTCATTCCTTCTACGCTTCCAGTGTTGTCTTCATGGATATCGTTTGACTTGTGTTTCACAATTAGCCTCCGTTTTAATGTCACACAGCAACTGCAGAAACTTCTGGAAGATCTTCAGTGGCAACCGCTGCAGTCTTGTTTGCAGTGAAGGAAATCATTGTTTCAAAAACGGCCACAGCAGTGTAAGCGAAGGCAGGTACTTGACAGTTTTTCTTTAATTGAATACATTTAATCTGGTCTTTTCCGAAAGGTACTTCAAGCCCTGTTTTGGGCTGGACAAGGTGGAAAAACTAGGACATCTTCACAGTTTAAGACCTCAGCTGATACTTAACATATCCATCTCCTTGAGGACTTCTCCCTATCAGCTCATTGCAACAGGTAAAAAAAAGATGCCTGCTTGAGTCATCTTCAATAGATGTGGAAGAAAAGATGCTACAAATTAATCAGACATTTAGGTAACTGGATGTACACACATTTGGTTTCTCCTTGCTTCTTTCCACACCCATTTTTAGGGTTATAGCGTTTCCATCCGTAAACTGCACTGGGAGGGAGGGAGATGCTCCATGGAGGCAGTGCTCAGGTGATCTGGAAAGATCTTCATAACCTCCCTGAAACTTCACAACTTCATAGCTTCCCTTCTTCTGCTTTCCTGAAACAGCAACTATGGGATTAATCATTCACTTCATTCTTCAGATCACTGCTGGGTTGTCATTCAGACCACAGAGTCCTGGGCTTGGGGGTAATATCTTCCTTTGCTTGGGTCGCATTCCAGAACTCCATAATACTGGACAGGAACACTTCTCAGCCTTCTAGAGTCTTCATTTTTAGCGTACTAGGTCAAATTGTAAGGGACGGTAAACGTGTCTTCCTCCTCTCGCTGATGGTGCAATGTTATTACTTAGAAAGCACTGACACCTGATTGGCAAAAATCTAAACACAACCCAAAGACCTACAGAGCACTTCATGTCTCTTAGCATTGGTACAAAAGGCAGAAAAATCTATTTTAGTATAACTAAATCATATAAAAATAGCTTCTTTCCCTACATAAGTAACCCAAGGTGCTTGTATCACTGTTTGCACAATCTTCCTTCGAAAATTCTCTTATCTTTACAATAAGAATATATAGCAAAAGGGTAAATCTGTAAAATAAAAGAAGAAAGCAAAATGGTTCAAATTAAAGGGCTACAACTTACTAATGCTCGTCTTTTTCGCTGGTTTCTTGGGATCTCCAGATTTGGTGCAGAGTGCAGCAGCAGGTGCCCTTCTCAAGGTGCTCCAGCTTTCCAGCTGCACACACTAAACAGAAGACCCACAGCATCCCCAAAAAACACATTAGATTCAATTTCAAAATTGCATTTGAATTTAATATCAATTTAATATGTTTTTGTATTGCCTTCACTGTATGTGTTGTGCATTGTGTAAAATATTTTTATATATCGTGTACACTGTACTGCTGTTCATCTTGCCAGGTCTCTCTTGCAAAGGAGGTTTTGAATTTAGTGACACTACTCTGGTTAAATAAAGGCGAGATGAAATAAAATATCACACACACATTGAAAGCTTGTGATGCTCTCACCTTCCCTATCTTACACATTTTGATCGTTTCTCCATTTATTTATTAATTTTTTACTAAACCAAATTAGGTCATTAAAAAAAAAAATTCATAACTAAACTTTGGAAAATATAGCCAGCAAAACCTAAACTCCATTCATATATGCGTTTTAACGCACGACTGCAAACATCTGAAAATGTGAGCATTTATGCCGCCATTCGAATACCGAAAAATAGGTGAAATGGTTGCCTTTATACTTTTGGAAGTAGCACTTTTTTTTAAGTGGCGTTAAATGAATCTTCCCTACTCCCGGTCTGAGCCGCGTGTAACCGTAATGGCCTTGCAGCTTAACGTTATCTCGGTAACTGCCCGAGTCGGCCGAAGACACCATTTAGACGAGTCGACGCATTATTCGGACAAATGTACAGCTGGCACAAATATCAAATAAAAATGATTGCACTTGTTGTGCAATATATTCTACAATACTAAGGTACCTAGCTGACAAAATATAACGGATACATTTTCGTAGTTTTGAGGATAGCAAGACAGCAGCAAGTGGATACGTTAGGCTAAGCTACTTAGCCAATACGCCGATATCTCTGTTACATGTTTGCGTGCACAGATATAAAACCCTAAGCATAGGTATAGTAGACCAAGCAAGTATGATAACAAAGAATCATATAATTTTGACAGTAACATTAATGACATTATGTTACCTTGAGGGACCCAGCTCGACCTAATCGGAGAATGGAGGCCGCCATCTTGACGCTGTTAAAACGATCCCTTCGGAAACACGAACTTAAATTCTTCGGTCCTAAGTTCCACCCCTCTTGGTACAAAGCGTAAAAGCAGGTATTATACAGTAATTTCGTAATTAAAAAAATAAATAAATAAAATAAATTATTGTAATGGGGAAATCACAGACCCGAAGAACACTAAGGCACGACTTATGTCACCTAATTTTTATCCAAATTCCAGATAAAATTAAGTGATCTTCCCCCTTTCAGCTACCATTTTGAGTACAACGGGAACCCGGTAGTAAAACAAATGATGCGCCTTCTGTAATAAACAAAGCACTTTCACTAGAAACTCTACAAATACATTTTATAGGCATACAGACAATGGGATTTTTTAATCACCAGCTGCCATAAAACAGCTGGCATTAATGGAAAACAAATATTTCGTTGTTTGACAACGTCAGATGACACAATCCACAGAAAGCTAAATTATATGCGGCTGATAGATCGAACGCAGACAGGTAGGCCGTCCACTTGTTAGCTAGCGCCAGACTTTCCTCTCCCCTTGATAATACTCTGCAACATTATGACATTGCCAGAAGTACTGTGCAAGTTACCACTTCGGAGAGGTCAGTGGATCCGCGACAGAATTGATTCACGGCTGTGGAGGAAACGCAGTCGTTAAAATAATAACAAATAGGGCTGCATACGTTGTAAATACAGCTATAAATCTTAAAATGTACATTACATTGATGAATGTCACCAATGCCGGCGCCGTGCCCTCCTGCACAGTCGGGTACAATTCCACTTCACGTTACGTAACCGCGTCCCTCACTCAGTATCAGCGACACGCCCCCTCAAGACAAGGCGGTTAAAGCCTAGGCGCATATAGCACTGCACTGCGCCGAGCAGTAACCGTAGCGTGGTAGAAATAACAGTAAAAAGTTATCATTTCATGGATGTTATGATTGACATCACTGAAAAACAATCGGCGCTGGGTTTTGCACAGAGAACAGTGATATCCTGTTGGTCAATAAGCATGTTAGCAGATTATGTTTTTCGCAAAATATTTATTATATTTATTCCACGCACATTTCGTGTTTTGTGGATGATAAAATGATTTGTTCATGATTTCACGCCACACTAAAATGCATGAATACATAGGGATAGTACAATACATCAGCGCAAAGAGAATGCGCCTCTACTACATGAAGTTTGCCTATGAGAATATATAATTCGGTAGTATAATACCTAATCACTCGTGATTGTCTGAAAAGGCAAGCAGTTCCTCAAGATCTAAACTTGCTAATACCACTGAACTGAATAGACTTTGAGATCTGTAGAAAATACGTGTTGCAGTGAAAGATGGAACTACGATTTCGATGACGTATTAAACAAGCGACACGATTCTCTCCACGTGAAAGTAGCCATGGCGTCTCTGGCAGCCGGTGGAGAGAGTTTAGCGTTAAGCAGTGGGAAACATCTGATTTCCGTTTACATTAAACATGACAGGTTCGTATAGATAGTACCTGCCATGCCGATTCAATTCTTAACATGACTAGCAGACGGCCACGTAAAAAGAGGACGTGACACCGAATGAATTATTTACTTTGTCTGGCTCATGTCAAGTGGTGATAAATGCTGATTTTTTTCTGTTCCATATTTGTTCATTAGAGAGCCATTTGTGTACGACTGCAGTAAAGCGGAGCAGAAACCCAAAGAGAACGAGGATAAAGGGTAAACCATTGGTTGTTAACTAACCAGCTGACTGTTGATGGTGCTCGATTTGATGAGAAATTCAGGTTTACAGTCTAGCTAGTTGGGTAGCTTGTTATGATATGTGATGTTATCACTGTTTCTGTAAATGTTACTGCATGCTTTGAGCAACCCAACACATGAGGTGGTTAATCTGCTTCGGCTTGCTTTCCCCCGGTAGCGCCGAAGGCGGATCGGACGAAAAGGGTAGCGACAGAATTCTAGCGTTTGCCTTCTCCAATTCGAGGAGGCTGCTTGCGCTAACGGATGACAACAAACGCCTCGTTCTCTTCCGCACCGAGCCATCCTGGGAGTGCATCAGTACCAGGTAATGGTACGGCAATAAACCATCTCTCTTTGATTTCATCACATCTGTACAGTTATAATTGACAATGTGCGTTCGAATCAACCTCACTCTGCAGGTGGGTAGTAAGGAGATGTACCTCCCTGGCTTTCACCCACGCGGAAGACCAGGTTCTGGTGGCAGACAAGTCTGGTGATGTGTACTCCTTCTCAGTATTGGAGCCACAGAGACCAGGTGATCTGAAACTCGGACATCTTTCCATGTTGCTGGCCTTGGTAAGAGAGTTTTTATAACAAGACTTCATTCAAGGCATTCATATTATTGTTCTGCGCTAATTATATACATTTTTAAAGAGTAAGTAATAGTTCATGTTAAGATGTACTCTTAATCTCTAACTATTATTGAATGAAACACTTTTCATACATTGGGCCACTCAGGTCCATTAGCCTTTTGCACATGAATATCCCACCAGTCAAAAATATGTGGTCCACAAGTCTCATTCCAGACCTGTGTCTGGTTGAGATGCCACAGTGCTGTGACGAATGATGAATACCGCTGGCTCAAGCCCAGCTTGGCATGAGTGTCTCATCGATGGCACAGAGTCAGGTGTCATGGACCTAGCCATTATATCCCCTGGCTATAGTGCTGTATGTATGTCCATGACTGCAGCAGTCACTATGGACTATCTTTCTCCACTGCAGGTTGTGAGTCCAGGCGACAAGTATGTCATCACAGCCGACCGTGACGAGAAGATCCGGGTCAGCTTTCTGAGGTCACCCTACAACATCCAGTCCTTCTGCCTGGGGCACCAGGAGTGAGTGCCCCTGTATTCTGTCTTCCCTCACAAAGCTGGGCCCAGAAATGGGAGCCGTTGAAGTGGCAAAGAAATACAGTGATTTGTTTGAACTGGTCCTCTTTTTAACGGTTGTGTGTCTTCCTTTGCTTTGCCCGTAGGTTTGTCAGCTGTTTGTTTGTCCCTCCGGCATACCCACACTGGCTGCTCTCGGGGTCTGGGGTAAGAGTGTTGGGTGCTGAAGGTGAAGAACCATACTGTAGTAGCTGAGATGAGTCCAGCGTAGAAAGTCCCGGGTTCAAATCCTGTGTCTGCTGTTGTGGTTCTAACCTTGAGCATGGCATCTGTACCAGGTTGCTTTACATCTGTAAATGGGTAATATTTGAAATATTAGCTGTGCCTTTCATCTTGGGCAGTGACCTCTGCTAAGCAAATTAACTCTGTACAGTGGTGTAATATAATGGAACCAGACATGCATATAACCCCCCCCTTGTATGATGTGTACACTAAGTGACACAGCTCAGTGCTGTAGGTGATGTACACATGTCTTTTAGTGTTAACTAGGTCTTCCCTTTCTTTCGGTTGTTTTCAATTTTGGCTCTTAAAGCACAACCATTTGTTTTGGATCTGCCATTGGTGATGTTCTGGCCTGCAGCAGTTCTCCCAGAGAGGGGAAAGGCCATGGCCTGGGCTCTTGCTGTGAGAAAGCGTGACCTCTCTGCTTGTCCCTGGTGTGATTCTCGCGTTGTTGTGGTTGTGTGCAGGATGGGACAGTGCAGCTGTGGGAGTACGAGTCGGGGAGGCGCCTGCAGAGCTGTAACCTCAATGAACTGATTGTCACACAGCCCTCAGACTCTGACACAGACAAGGTAAGGACAGTCGCTCAAACACATGTGAAGTGGACATGTAACGGGGAGCCACCACAATTACAGTAACATGGGGGATGTTATGTTCTACTTCTGTGCACACTTCTGTTGGCTCGACTGCTCAGTCAATCAACAGCGTCCACAGCTGTTGCATCGCCACACATACATTTTATTGATGGTGCAACAGTACTACTGGACTCTAAGCACTTTGCAGTGAGCTAGCAATTACTCCCATGTTCATAGCAGGCTTAACCTCAGTCCCAAGGCTTGCAAATGTAAACAATCACATGCACTTCATTTGTAGCATTCTACTTCCTAACTTAACTGACTGGTCGAAAGAGATAAGGTGACGGTGTTATTCATTGTTGCAGAATCAGATCAGACATGTGGCTCTTTCATTGCCTTTGAATGTAATGCTGCTTTGTTTCATTGAGATAGCAGAAGTTTTTCAGTCAGCATCCACCAGATGTGATACGTCCAGTAGTCTATCGCACCCTCTACTGGTCGTTTTCTCTATCTCCATTCACACGTGTTTTAACAGAGAGTACCAATAACCACAGTGTATGTATAAGTGGTCCCACTACTTGCTCTGAGCTGGTAGTGAACACCATATCATCTCTCCTGCTTTATGTGTGGCAAAATGCATATTTAACACTAAAACGTAGGGCTCGCGATTGGCTCAGACAGCAAAAGCGCGGCCCAGGTATAAAACCATGCTCGTAATTTGCTGACAATGACCAGGAGCCCATATGGGATAAATTTGCTTCGCTCTACTGGGGATAGGGGTGGGTAGGTAGGCACCCTGGGGCTTGTGTGGGGTACCTATGAGTTACTCAGATAGCATCGTAGGAACACGCCTATTTTCCAATGGTGTTTGCCTCCTCCTGCACTGTGAGACTTGTAGCGTCTTAGTTGTGGTAGGTGCAGTAGGCTTGTAACAAGATGTAACAGAGGATTTTGCGTGCCTCACCCCACGCTACTGAGTCGGTCCAACGGCTGTCATTGTGGTGGTGATGAGCTTAGATGTATAAATCATGACTACTAAACTTGGGTGAAAAAGAGGTAAAATCTAAAAAACATAAATAAAAAATATAAACAATAATGCACGTAAACATGGTCACACCCATATTTTGTATGTGTGTGTGTTTACATCGCCAAAGCTGTATATGTCAGTCAGTGACACAGAGAAGTGGGACTCAGTCAGTAATGAACACATACACACAAGGCAGGTTCAGCTCACACAGTCAGGTTTATCTCTGTCAATCACTGAAAATGACAAGTATATAAATACAAATGACATGGTTCAGTTGATTTGTGTCAACCTTGAAAGGAGACGTGTTACGACAATTAGGCCTGTCCGTCACTGACATAGTTTGGGTGGCCAGCATTCTTTAGTGAGTGGTGAAATAATGCCAACAGTACTGACAGTGCCGCCTCTGCTGGGTTCTGTGTTGTTTTCTTTCCCCAATCCCACAGGGTGCAAGGTTTTCACCTTAAAATTCAGTGGCAGCGGGTCACTGGAAGGTCGCTAATTACTAAGGTGATCATCTCATCACCAGGGCTGTCACATTCTTGCTCACACTCGCTTTTCTCCCTGCGTGTCCAGAGGTTTGCCGTCAGCAGGATCGCCAGTTCTCCAGATGGCTGTCACGTGGCGGTTCTGTGTGAGAGGTCAGTGTTCTCTTCCCCTTTCCCCTGATAAATCCATCAACAGCAGCCGTTTAACTCCTGTGAGTTCCAGGAAGAACGGGGCCCAGGCAGAGTTTTATATGTGGCGCTAATGTTTGCATTGGTAAAAGGGGTTGGGTGAAAGAGAGATTTAACATGCCTTCCATCCCTGCATGTGGATCGCTCCATAGATGGAATCTGTTGAAGCAGTGATTAAGGTGTCAGTGTGATTTCATATGAAGCAACCGACCACTTATAGAAAGAGTAACGATCTAGTACATGATCTAGTATATTGTTGTAATTACTATGCATATGCAGCAAACCATCGCTCTGTGCTTGCGTGCGTGTTAGTGCAAGAGTAAATGTCTCGTGAATAGCGCATGCAGTGAAGCACTTCTCTCTATATGTTTGTTAGTTAGAGAGTTAAGATTTAGACAGTTTGAAATGCAGTGCCTTTAAGCATAGCCTTGTGGGAGGGAAGAGTTTGAAACAGTGATGTAATTTCACTGTGGCATCAGTGTTCCCACAGTGCAGCTGTTCCGGGTGGAGAAGGGCACAGAAGGACAGCTTGTGCCCGCAGAGACACTTACCCTCCCCCACTGTGCATGGGACCTGACCTTTGACCCTCAGGGACGGCTATGGATCCTACAGGAAAGCCGGGACGACCCTATCCTGCTGTACTCGCACACACAGGACCACTGGAAGGTACACACACGTGGATATATATGACTCCATGCGTGCCTGTACGTGTGCTGCTCTTCACATGTTGTTATGAGAGTAAACTCATGTTTGCTTGTTCTTGTTTCTCCAAACGTAGTGTGAGGTCGAGCACATCGAGCTACAGAGAGCTGTGGAGGTTTTACGCGCCCGGTGGGACACACTCCAAGGTTAGGACTTATTACTCCCCCTCTCCTACCTAGCCTCTCCTGCAGCAAGCATAGATGGGGTATCTGCAGGGCTGACCTGATCGCTATAGAACAAAAAACATGACGGAAAGGTGACTAGGAGGTGAACATGAGTGACCACGCTGACTACATGCACATATCAAGTCCCTGTGGTCTCAAACTGGACTGTGCATCAATCAGTTGAGTCCCAGCAGGAAGCTTAATGCAAAGCGAAAAAAAAACATACTGCATTGAGAATTATTGTGGGTGTCAAATCTTATTAAGACTGGCTGCAAATGGGGTAAAGACAAATGGAGGAGTTTGGAAAGTGCAAAAAAAAGAAGCTATTTTAGTCATCTAATCTGCCGTTTAGAATGCGTCCCTCGACTTCTTTGCTCAGATTGCCCTGTCCTGTCAAATTGGTGCAAACATGATTTGATTTGCTGTCAGTTGTGTGTCTGACTTTGCGCGTGTCGTTCTCCGCCAGACTCTGTGGGTGTGGAGAGCCGCTTCCAGCACCTGTACAAGGTGAACTTCGACAACATGGCGTCGTACCTGCAGAAGAAGCAGGAGAGGATCCAACAGCAAAAACAGAAGGGCAGCAAGAAGAGGGCAGGGCAACCTCCACAATCTAACGGGGCCAGCAAAAAAGCTAAGAAGATGGGCAAAGCGGAGCCCGTGGCCCAGGCTTCTAGCTGAGACTCAGGGGGGATGTGGAGGTGTGCCTTTTGGTCTGGCTACACTGTGGACTTACACGGTCACTCGATTTTTATGACCATGTTAATGACTTCAGAAAAAGAAAAAAACTGTCTTGGAGGCGAGAGAGTAAAGGCCATGAGGGCTGATTCATTGTACATCACCAGAGAATATTTTTTTCAGTTTTGCCTTCATTTTTGGTAACCAATAGAAGTGAATGAGTTAGGTCATGCAGTATTACATTGTCAAAAGAATATTCTTGATTTTTTTATTTTATTTTGTTTTAATAAACTTTTTGATCTCTGGCTTACTGTTTTGTAATTTGTTAGCTTCTCCTTCGCCTGTTTGAATGTTTGTAATGACTCTGCCTTGTCAAAAATATATTTCTACAGAAACACAGAGATGTGCGTCCATCTACATTAATAACATTTTTAAAGCCTACTTCCAAAAGAGGAGTATGGGTTAAAGTTGTCGAAGCATCTGATTCCCTGTGTGATCCAAAGTAGAGGCTACAGATTTTGCGCTCAACTTGGGGTGAATCAGACCATGAACGTGAACACAGTGGCAGATTTATGGCTGCTCCTTAGACTGTGTGGTTCTGACGAGTGCGGAGAGTAAAAGCCAGACCTAGCTACAATGCTGTATCCCCACCCCCCAGTACCTCTCCCCCTCTGTCCCACAGAACCAGTCTGCTGGGAAGTGGCGATTGTAGATGGCAGTTCTCGATGCCGAGCGCCTTCCTGCTGTTTCAGAGCTGTTGTATATCCTCTCAGCAGTCCACTCTCCACCATGTTCCTTATTTGGTATGCTCTGTTTAATTGCAGAAAGTGCATGTGCAGAGAGAATGGCATTGGAGGGGTGTGTGGCAGAACAATACACTATGTACATCTCCCATGTAGAGCACTGGGCCATAAAACACTCAGAATGATTGGAATGTTCACAAAATGGTGTGCAAGCAATAACCCATCTCTACTATAGTGAGGTAAGACACTGAACTACAAGCGCTGCCATTTTCTTGTTTCAAGTGGGCAGCACTTTCTGATAATAAAGCACTACAACTTGCACTTGGCAGCAATTTACTACGGGAAAAATGCAAAATATAGTTCAAAGGACTAGAGAACTGAAGGCAGAATAATCATACAAGCGTGTCAAGCACACCTGACACCACGCATCTTTTGGAGAGATAATAAAGCACAACCGATGTGCAACAGCTGCAACAAGAATTTTGTCGTTATAGCATTTCTTTATTTGTAGCAAAGACCAAAAGTGACTATGTATAAATCTGTACATTCTGTATAAAACAAGACATTAAAAAACAACAACAAAAAAAGACTATAAAAGCTGAAAGTTGTTCAGTGAAGTTTTCTGTGCTGTACAGTTTCACATTCCCTGATAGAGGTTTTGGATTGTCAGTCAGTCGGTCCAGTCCATCCACTGCCTGCTCCCCCCGGCCCTGAGTTCATCGTCTTCCATGCTGAGTATCCACTATAGCAGAGAAACTCACGTTCACTGGTTCCAAGCTCTGGCAAGTCTTCCCTGTTGGTGCACAAAAGAAACACGAGTATTATATGCCAACTGGGTTTCACTCATACGACACATAGCCACATGTTTTGAGATTTTTAGACATTTGTTTGCCATGTCTTAACTTGGGCCAGAGCAGCTTGGCTTAACAACTGTATGTCAGGTCTGCTGGCACACGTGGAAGCAACCATGTACTAAACTGAGATAATATGTGCACAAAGCCTGGGCAATCAAAAGCAGCAGGTGTTTCACCGCTGCTGTCAATCTGATTGATTGGTACAGCAAATGACTGGGCTATTTGCCTGACTGTATGACTTGTTACAGTATACAGGGAATAATCAAACAAAAAAATCAATTTTCAAAATAGATACCAACCTCCAAATCCCTTATTTCTTCTTCCCACCCATGGTTAAATTCTCACTTTTCTTTTTCTGCACCTGAGAAGGATCACAGTGTTTGCTGCAGAGAGTTTCTGTCACGCACATAGACTGATCCATATAAGGACAAAACCCCATGCATGCACACACAGCACACAAAGCCAGACACGCCCGAAAACATGCACGTACACATTCACAAATACACACCATGCAACCACGTACGCACTCACCTCGTTCATGGCGTCGTCGATCTGCTTTAGCTCCTCGTACCTGTCCCGGGACTCCCTCAGAGGCTGCACCATCACCTCCTCAATCTGGGGGAACAGCTGTAAGAGAGGATCACAGAGAGGAGCGGGTCACTCACACCTCACCGCTATCCTCATCAGCATCAACATCATCATGTTCTGGTTGTTCTATTCACACAGGGTTCCTATTATTCTTCTAATTAAGAGTAATTTTCCAAGCATTATAATTCTAATGTGCATCAATCGGGTTATAATTCAGAGGAATATGCTAATAACAATCATAAACAGTCGCAACCTTTATCATAATCACCGGCTCTGTTGTCAGTTGATACTGTGATATTAACAGGAATGGCTGCTGTGGGACAGTGCAGTGGGACAGTGCAGTGCATTATTGATTACAGAACTGGGCCCTGGCAGTAAAGGTGACTAAAGCAAATAGCAATCTATTACAAAAAATACTGTATCTTGTTCTCAATTAAACAAATACTACAATAACATATAAAGCTAAAACACTGAAATTCCTAACATCCTACATCTACTTAGGATAAAAATCAGCTCAACAGGGACCTTAAACATGAGAGTGAAAGAACTGAAAGAGAAAGTTTGCCAGGCATTTTATGCTATATAAAACCCAACAGACAGGGGGATGACAGACAAATTACAAAACAGAACAAATACCCACTGTTCTGAGAAAATAAAATGAAAAGGAAAACAACTGACAATATATACCGGGCAGAATTAGGCCAACTTTGCTTTCATCCAACATATGAAAAATTGGCAATGACATTCTGGAGTAATTTTATAGAAGCTGATACACCCTCTGATCACTACAAATCCTGCAATACCAAGAGCTCAAAAGCTTCAAAAGAGTCCCTGGCCAGCCTTAACAACCCTTAACAAGAGTACCTTCAAATCACACAAAATTGAGATGCATACACAAAAAGAAGACAATACCATCTGTCCATGGTGAAAAATATAAACAAATGTACAAAAGCGTGTCTGAGAGGTTCTGAGATTCCTTTATTTTGGTGAAGCGCACTGGCCTTGCATCTCTGTGCTTTTCACATTTAGTCAGGAAATGCAGCTATTGAAAATGGATGAGCACAGCCAATCCTCTCTGGGCTGCCAGGTCTCCATGGCCAGACTGCACTTATTCAGAGGGAGGTGCCACTCTTACTGTGAGAGAAAAGGGAGTGTGTAGCACTGCAAGTGTTTTGTCACTCACTAGATCCTGAGGGACGGTGAGTAACAAAAAGAGAAAATACAGACATATCATTTGTGGTTTATGGCTATTATGACATTGATGATATGTTTTGTTACGTTTGGCATATGTTATTTCAGCTCGTGCTTTGGCAACATAATTGGGTACTTGTAATGACAATGAAGACAAAGGGCCTGAACTGAAAATTGAAAGGGAGCGAGACAGAGAGTGAGCGATCAAGAGAGAGGGTGAGAGCTGAGGGAGAGTGAGAGAGAGACAGAATAGAGTAGAGAGACTACAAGAAAATTTCAGGAAAGGGGATGAGAGGATGGAGGGGTGAGAGAGTAACAGAGAATGAGAGAATGCGGGAGGAGGAAAAAGAATTGAGGGGAGAGAAACAGATTAAGAGTGACATTAGGGACAGAAACATAGATAGACAGACAGATACAGAGACAGAAAGAATGAGAGACATAGAAGGTGGGGGGTCAAAAGAGGGGGAGGAGAGAGAGGGACAGAGGGCACAGGGGAGGAGTGAAGGCGTTACGTCCTGCTGAGGGTGCTGCGAGGCATGGGTGTCCTGCCAAAATCAGAAATGGACTTAATTTGGTTAATTATCACTATCCTTATACACCTCCTCCTTTGCCCTGGAAACTCAGAAACTCACTGCCCCCACTGCTCTCATTATCATCATCTCCGCATGGATCCTTCCTGGACTGGCAAGCATTCCACTCGCCCACTGTGACATGTCATTTTGGCTTGGAAAAGAGCCTGCATAAACACATGATATTTCAACAGCAGTATTGCCTCAGTCTATGAACTAAGCATTAACAACATTGTGTCATTATCTATGACACAATGGACAGGAGTCTGATTCAGGTTTGTGGATGTTCTCCTGGAACAAGAGCAGGCGGGTTTAGGAAGGGCTGAGCTTGCAGTATTTGACTCTATTTGGCTGGGAGATTTCCAAGGAAGCCTGAGAAGGCTTCCAGTTTCTGGAAGACCTGGATCACTGAATCTTTTTTCATCATCACTACATCCTGTTACACCATCGGTACGCCACTGCTGTGGAATGCCCTTACCTTCATGACGGTCTCAAACATAGGGATGAGGACAAATTTGATGAACCCGATCTGGGCGGTGGGCTTGGTGACCTTTTCCCTGTCCATGAAGGGGGCAACCGGGAGTCCCTCTAACTTCTCCCTGTCACTCTGAACAGGCGAGGGAGGAATATAACCATAGGAATTTAGTATCCAGGTGAGAAATTAATCAGACAGAGTTACTGAAACTGGAAGGCAAAGCATGACATGGTTCTAGATCAAGGTCACAAATGATTCTCCCTACAAATGTACATTACAGCACAGGGGTGGGGAAATATGACAGAAAGGCAAGATAATGCTGACTCAGTGATCGATGAGTAAGTGACAATTGAATTGTCATGAAGATGAAAGATAGGTGAGTTACTGTACCAGTGTGAAACAGGTTTGAAACCAGTGAATTACTGCATTGCTGACAAACAAATGTGTTATAGCACAAGTAACAGACAGGCAAACCAGGTGAGTTACAGCACAGGTAAGATGGAGGTGAAGTACCTGAAAAAGCAGGAGGAGTTCTTACCTGCATGAAATACTCCTCTAGTAGGCAGTCCACCCAAGGTTCAGCCACCTCCATGGGACGTACCTCATTTGAGATGTCGCAGCATTTGATCAGCACCATCTTCAGCTGGGGTGGAAGACCGCACAGACAGAAGAGCACGTTCAAGTTAACATACACAGAGCAAAACAATCAGGCAACATACGCCGGGGAAGAGTCACATACAAATGGCTGCACAGCTAAGAGACCACATTTATGACAATATACACAGAACAACACATAAATGTGATAGTACCAGAAAAAAGGTGAGAAAAAACAAAGTAGCACAATTAGGGCATCTGTATAGTTTAGCAAAAGTCTTTGTGGTTGCAGAAAAGGTTCACTTGTAAGTCGCTTTCTATAAAAGTGTCTGTCCAATGAATAAATGTAAATATAAATAAGTGACATGTTCAATGTCAAATGATGTCAGGAGAAGAGGTTTCTCTCAAGGTTAGAGATAAGCTTTCTCTAAGGACAAGAATTTAGAGGTAAACAGCTAGGTATAACAACTCATGTCTTTTGAGATGGATCCCCCCCAATGGGTTCTTACACAGGTGACGTGCTCCTCATTGCTGAAGTCAAAGTTATCCACTTTCTGCTTGAAGGAGTCCAGGATCTCGCCATGCCGGGCCATGTCCGTTGCCAGGATCAGCGTTATTGTTCCCTGAGACACAAAGGGCAGGGGAGAGGAACCATTAAATCACCATGGTTTCATTACTGTTGTGATCAAATCTAGTGGTAACAAGCAGGGCTCATAACCCAAAGGTTGGTTCCATACCCAAGTTGTTGTACTCTTGGGCATGGTACTTAACCCTAAATACCTCAGTAAATATCCAGCTGTATTAATGGATAACATACAACATTTGTAATATGTGTAAGTAGCTCTGGATAAGAATGTCTGCTAAGCAAATGTAATGTAATGTGAATTATACTTTGGTATAAATACATAAATCAAAATAAATTTAAACTACATACACAAATTACACCAAACTCATGTCACTGAGCAAATAAAATCAAATAACATGGTTAGGCAGCCACTAATTAAAAGCCATAAAGAAAGCAAAGGTAATTCATTTAACAGACATACCCACGCACATACTCACACAGACACAAGCACACACATACAGGCAGAAACACACAAACAGGTACTTGCATTTGTAGCCCCACAATAACATACAAATACAAACACAGTCACACACACAAAGGCTGAGAGTGAACAGACGCTCACCTGCCGTATCTGCTTGAAGGCCTCGGGGTCGAAGTTGGAGAAGATGTTGCAGTCGGGCTGGGAGAAGATCTGGAAGGCCACGGCGCAGTGATGGTTCTCCAGAGGAGAGATGTCATTGTAGCGCACTGCTAGCTCTGTCCTAGCATTGATCTGGTACCTGAGGGACAGGGACAGGGTGGTGGGGCGGGGAGCAGAGGTGATTGAGAAAGGGAAAGAGGGAGGAGGAGGTGGAGAGACAAGGGAGGATAGAATGAGAACAGAGAAGTGGCAGAGAGAAAGAAGGGGACAGTAAGGTGGGGGTATGCAAAGAGGATGAGGAGGAGAGCAAAGGCAGACAGGAGAGTGGAAGGAGGAAGGCGAGAGTTATGACAGCAATGAAGAGGGAGAGAGCAGGCAGCCTCTGTAGGCTTGTTGCCATGGCAACCAGGAATGTGACAATGCCGGCGCTTCCTTACGTGTTGTTGTAACCGGGGTGATCCAGGTCGTGGCACACAGCAGCGGTCATCAGTATCAGAATGTCCACCTGTGTGAACTTCTCCTGTAGGAGACATGTGGGACGCTTATCAACCACACCACTTAACAAGTGTACAACAGCAGCACCCCAGTGGGGAAGTGAACCAGAAACCTTTTGGTTATGAGCCCTGCTCCTTACCACTACACCACACTGCATTCTGAGCAACCACTTTACCACTTTTACACAATACTGTAGCACTCTGACTGGCCACACAATTTCCTACTTGCATTCAACACCATTACATTTTTTTACCTTTTCCCCTTTATTCACCTTATGTTAGAATAGCCAGTTGTATATTAGGACTAGACTCACAGCTATATCTACTGTGTTCACTCAGGAGCGCTGAAGTGAGGTTTATGCAGTGCTCAGGTACACCCGCTGGCAGCCAATGGCTATTTTTTGCACTTCAAGTTACACAGCACACGACTGCATGATTAGCACTCATTGCAGAACAGGTGGTACTCCGCTGATGTCCTCTGAGCAGCTCATAGGTGCCTGATGAATTGCGGGGTGCTTTGAGAGCAGTGAGACAATGAAACCCTGGCAACCCTACCCGCCCCGTCCCCAGCGGAACAAAGCCAGTTTGCTCCAATGCTCCCACGCATTATTGACAAATAACACAGCTGAGACTGGGCCCCGGCCACAGAGCTCAGCTTGTACTCAAAGTGAACGCCTTAACCATTGAACTACTCAGGAACCCCAAAAACCATAGTCAACCATTTTAACATTCTCACACAACACTGTAGTATTCTGACTGCCCATTTAGTTTTGCCCTCACACACTACATCATTTCAGCCTCTCATATCTTGTCCATCACAGTCCTGGTTACTCATAATTTGTCCATCACAGCCCTGGGCATTCCCTCAGGATTAGACAGTCATAAACTCAAAATCTGGGTGATTTTGATGGCTCCACACCCCCCAGGGTGCAGTGGGGAATGATGGGCAAAATGTTCCATCTTGGGTTTTTCCTACATTAGCTGGGAGGAATAATACTGGCCCCATAAGATCTGACTTTGACAGACTGTTCACTCGTCTGTTCCCAGAGGAGTGCATGAAAAAATTACTTTCGGGTTCATTAATCTGAGAATAAACAGAAATCACAGTGACTCATGTGTGCCAGCTAAAAATGTACTTTAGGGGAAATTTGAAGAAAAAAAAAAGAAAAGACAGCCTTTCCTTAAATAACCCCAGGAAATTGGAAGCCATCTGCTCACCCCCGAGATCGCAACCCTAAAGGAAGCATTTCAGGCTGGCAGGACATCTGTGACGGAGAAATCAATCACGCCATTATGCCAACATGGGCAAACCTGATATTACTATTTCTGTGGGAAGCGAACCGCACTTGATCATGGCTCACTCCTTCAGCTCCTAATTACTTTCGTTCTGGCCATCGGTGTGATAAATCGCCCGCATAATCAGACGAGAGATCTCCACGATAATGAGATTTGTTCTTTGCCTGTTTCCTCTCCTCTCGTCGCTCAGATGGGAGTGTGTCTGCTTTCCCAAGTGTGTGTATGTGTGTTTGTGTTTGTATACGTATGTTTCAGTGGAAGAGGGGATCTGATTATCCAATGTACACGACCGCTGGCGTATGTCTGGTTGCCAATGCGTGTCTGCGTACCCTGCTCTATGTGAGAGAGAGAGAGAGAATCTCCATCTCACAATGACTCAGCATGGAGGAGGAGGGGGGCATCTGGTTCTAGTGACTCAGCCAATTATAGCACTAGTGATTGTTCCAGAAATCAAAAAATTCCTTATTTGCCTGGGCATGCTAGACAATGTGGAAACAGGAGCAAGGAGAGAGGCTTTTAATTCTCCACACTGACTTGTCTGTTCTATAGCAAGTGCTGCTCTTCAAAGAGAAATGAAAATTTACATTCCATTCCATCTTTGCCATTATTTCAAAGATTGAAAACAACACGTAAAAAATAAAAGGTCAAAAAAGGTTTGACTGTCACAATCACAACAATAGCAAATGTTCTAACTGACTTGTCATGTTCCTACTCAAGAAGGCTTAGCTTAAAAGGCACTAGTTTTTAAATTCAAATGAGTGGAATGAGTGGAGTGCTGGTCAGTATCAGAATAAAAGAGGCAGTGAAGCTAAAAGAATGAGACAGAATTACAGAGAGGTAGAAAAACAAAATGGAAAATAGCCAGAGACAGTGAGAGATGAGTGACAAAGAAATAATTATCTGAGACCTTCACAGAGCAAGGGGCACAGAGAAAAGAGATGAGGGTATGAGTCATACTAGACTAGCTTTAATCTGAGTGATACTGCACATTTTAAAGAACACTGTCATTTGTTTCCATTTTTAAAATGCATTTTCATTTCTTTTCACAAGCGGATATTCTTGTCCTTGGGCACATTTGGAGCTGTTTTTTTCTAAATAAAAGATTCAAAATGGATGTTACTAGCATTTGCAAGAGTGAAAACATTTGAATGAGTTGTCAGCTTGTAAAACAAAACCCTGAGGGCTTGCTGAGAAGTGCTGAAAAACTTCATAAAACGGGCAATAAAATTGTCTTGGGTAATATCAGGAAACTTCCCCAGCTCATAAATTTCACATGGGACCACAGTTACTGAAGTGTAAAGTGGAGAGGAAGTCAGTGCATTCTTCTGGGACCTCATTAGAACTTTCATTAGTCTATTTTGGATGGTGCTGATGAAAGAGGTGTTGCTGACAACCCATAGTAGGGAGGAGAGTGCCCCGCCTGCTGCTGCTGTGTGTGTGCGTGCGTGCGTGCGTGCGTGCGTGCGTGCGTGCGTGCGTGCATGCATGCGTGTGTGTGTGTGTGTGTGTGTGTGTGTGTACCTGTAAAATTAGCAAATTAGTAAGAGAGAGAGAATAAGGGTTACCAGACTATATGAAAGAGAGGGTGTGGTATCTGCAAACTGTAGCATGGGGGGGTGTGGTTATCTGCAGGCAATAGTTTGAAAGAGGGGGTGGTTAGATGCACTCTGTAGCATGAGAGAGAGTGGGGGGTGGGGTTACCTGCAGACTGCAGAGGTATATCATGCTGTACATCATCTGTGTGACACAGAAGCAGTGGCGGAAGTTGTGGAAGGGATTGTTCCTGTAGTTGTCATGGATACAGAGCTGCCAAGGAGGAAGAAAGAGAGAGGTGTGGCGCACTGTCTGGCAGAGGTGTCAGATTTGATGGGCGAGAGTGTGCTGGGATTTCTGGCACTTGCTGCTCTTACCAGCCACCTCTTCAAGGTGATGGGGTTGATGTTGAAGTCCTTGACCAGGCCGAGGTCATGGTACATGTGCTCCAGGCAGCTCAGCATCTGCAAGGAAGCAACAGTGTGATGTCACTTCCTCTTCCTGTAATGCTCACCCATAGCCAAAACTCTCATCATGTGTGGTGGGGTCATGCTGATCTTTATGGAGCGTGTGTGTGTCATGGGCCCACGGTAACAATTACAGTACCGGAAACAGTTAGACGTAACACACTGACACTGAGAGACAAGAACAAGAATTTTCACAGATATACAGTAAACACAAATGGCTCAATAACACAGACATGAATGTGTGACATTTGTGACAGAAACAAGCTACAAATATTTACAACAAGGGCATCAAGGGCACATAGTAGGTTTAAAAATGTAAATATAAATTCCACAGGATGGTGTAAGAAAGTGCAGACTGGTTCATAGTGCAACAGATTGTAGCAGGAAGAAGCATTTTATATATCATTTATTATTATAGTAGTGCAATACCATGTGTACAGACTGTGAACTATAAAACAGGAAACACAAACTTTATAGCTTATGTTTCCAATCATCCATCATACACTGATCTGTATTTACCATCTTTTCAAAAGTGTTAAATTAATTTGATTTGTGTTTGGTAGGTCATACTTATATAGTCATACACGTGAAGAGGCTTATTCAGCATATTCGGATCACTGTTCATCTTACGTAACAGCTCAATGGTGGCGAACTCACTGAGAGCTCAGGTAAATGACAACTGACATCTGGTCGAGGACCCGGAAACTCTGCTTTATATCTGAAGTGCAAGTCTCACCTCATTGTGTTCCCACTGCCAGACATCGAAGACCGGCTTCCTCAGAGCCTCCATCGTCTCCTGGGACAGATGGTACTGTGCACAGCCACACAGATGCACACAGACACAGAGGGAGAGATAAGAAACACAACATTGTGTGAATCGTTTCATACATGTGATCTGTTGTAAATGCATGAAAAGGTGCAGTGAGGGTGTGGTACGGTGAAGCTAAATGCCTGCAGTACCTTAGGATAGGAAGGCACATCTCTGCGGGGTGTTAGCTTCTTATTCTCATCAAGGAAGCTGCTGCAGTGCGGGGGGAAATTATCCCATTAATCGATTGCCTGATTAATCAACCAATCAATTAATCAATTAACACTTTCACAGTCACATAGGGATAGAAAAAACATCAGTCCTGGTTAAATGAACCTCCCCCACCCTGTGATCAGTAATATGCTACTCAGGGAGACTCCAGGACCAAGGTCTGAAACCCAGCTACTGACCAGACAAATGAACACTGTCTTCTTTTATGGAC
Organism: Megalops cyprinoides; assembly: GCF_013368585.1. Lineage (NCBI taxonomy): Eukaryota > Metazoa > Chordata > Actinopteri > Elopiformes > Megalopidae > Megalops > Megalops cyprinoides. Next base: position 12,279,560 of record NC_050596.1, read on the forward strand.
TTGATGAATTGATTAATCTCTAAATTTGGTCGTAAATTTGTGGTGTAAAGCCATATGATTTTGCGAAAACAAATAAATCCTGCCATCATGGACAACTACTTCCAAGCACGCACACACTACTTCCAAGAACGAGGGTTCAAAGTCACCTGTTGTTCCTGGAGGCCATCTCTTCCCGGAGCTTCTTAATGTCACTGCGACACTTCTCAATCTCCACCACCTTCAACCCCTCCACTGCAGAGAGAGAAAGAGGGGTGAGGATTAGAGCTGGCAAGTCTACGCTGAGAGTATGAGCGAGAAAGAGAGAAAGACAGCTATGACTAAGGGAGAGAAAAAGGGAGATGAGTAGTGGCAGGTGTGCTGGCCACGGGTAACCAGGTAGCAGGTTGTGGACTATGCTGTTTAGCTGCAGCAAGAGCAGTGATGAACAGACAGACTCTGCAGCTGCCGGGCAGCCAGTTCTGCATTTCTCCAAAGCAAACACATGGGTAAGACAAACAGGTCCTCCACAGTACAGTCACATTGTGTAATTTACTCTGTTCCCAATGCTATTAATGTTAACTGTCACATACACTACCTTGGGCTGAAACTAATGCACCAAGCTTTTGTCAGAAACATTTGGCATTTTCGCTCCTTCATGTACACGCTTAACACAGTCTCCTCCCTGCCCCTCCTCCCTCCTCATGTGTGCTGGGTTTTTATGGCTCGGGTCACTGTGGAGACTGAGGTTAGGAGGGGATTGCCATAGAGACAGAGGTTAGGATGGGTCTCCATGGGGACTGAGCTGAGGATATATCCGCATGGAGAGTGAGCCTAGATGGGGTCTCCGTGGAGACCGAAGTCAGGAGAACTCTGAACTGTGGAACACAGCTGCGTGATTACAGAATAGAGAATAGATGTTGAAAAGATGAGAAAAGATTTAATGCAAGCTCATAACCACAAACCAGTTTCAAGATGGTAGTGAAACCTACATCGCAGTTCTAAAAACATACTCAGAAGAAAGAATGTAGTGAATGTACTCTGAGCTCCAGACAGGGCTATGTAAGGTAAGGGCTGCCCTTCCTAACACCAATTATAACCCTGCAACTCTTAAATCCTGGCGCACTGAATTGCATGATGTATTCTAAAGTGTATTTTGCTGCATACATTTTCACATGAATAACCTTCATATGGAAGTATTCAGAATGCAATGGCTAACTTTACTTTGTCCATTGAAATAAAAATAAGACAACAGCAGCAAAAACACACACACACACACACACACACAGTTGGGTCACACACATGGAAACAAACAGTAGATCACCTACACTCCACTCTTTTCTCCAGCATGGCCAGGCGGTTTGTCACGTCGGTCTTCAGCTCGTTTATTTTGAATGCCCTGCAGAACGCACACAGCGAGGACACGGTTAACCACAAGTGATCACATTCATGCAGTACAAAGCCCAGTGATGGTGATAATGATAGCAACAATAATAATAATGAAAAACTATGCAGGTAGAGTATAGAGAAAATAACAGGAGCGTACCTGGAAAACTGCTCTGCCACCTGAGTCAGTACATTCTGGAAGAGCTCCTCTTTATCTGAAATGGAGGACCACAATGCTAAACCGCATTGCACAAAATTCAAATAAAGCTGCAAATAAATACCTTTAATATTGTGATAGATTTGACGCACACGTCTAGCTGAGTCTACCTCTTTTGTTCCACAGTATACTGCATGAAACTCAGAAAGCAGAACCCTCTTTCCTTCTCTCACTCTATGCCTCTATCGCCTTCTCTCTCACTCTCTCTCCCTCATTCTCTCTATCTCTCTCTCTCTCTCTCTCTCTCTCTTACACACACACACACACACACACACACACAGGCACACACACATAAACACTCAATCATACACACATACACAACGCAATCAAGTTAGAATGCTTTATTGTCATGGCATTATATGGCTGGCATGTTAGAAACAACAATCAATGAAAATCATACATTACCCCTCTCAGACCCATCTTACTAAATCACAAAAAATCACAAATGGTTAGCAGTATAGTATATATATAGTATAACAGAACACAGGTGAACAGGTGCCTGTTGATAACAGTAATGGACTTTTATCTTCTTTAGCTTTAAAAATATCACATAACATTGAAATAATAATTATAATACATTTATGTATACACATGCAAACATACACACACAGATAACCTTGAGACTCTGTAAGCAGCTCACTCTTTATCTATAGCGGAGAGGAAGAGACTGACAGAAAGAGAGATAAAGAAAACGGGAGAGAGAAAAAGTAGAGAAAAGGAGGCAGACCTGATGTTTGCTTTCAGTTCTTCACCTCTCTCAACACCACAGACTCAAGCCCCCAGAGAGAAACTCCACTGATCAAAAGCCTTCAAGCGGTGACATGCATCTCTGCTCCCGCAGATAACAAACACTCAGGCGAGGAGAAAACAACCGTCGGCGATTACAGAGCCTGTCATGTCCTGGACAAAGTTCACTGGAAGACCAGGGACAAACTGCGCAGTGCAGAGTGCTCTTCTTCTTATTCTCGCCTCTCCATACATCGAGCACACAGCGTGTTTGCCATCAGGGGCCAGAGTTCAGGGGCATCGCCGTACCCACCTCTCAGGATGTAATGAGCGTGCCGTATGAGTATGTTGCTTGTGCGAGTGTGTGTGTGTGCGTGTTTGTGTGTATGTGCTTGTGCGTGTGTGAGTGTGTGTGTGTGTGTGTGTGTGTGTGTGTGTGTGTGTGTGTGTGTGTGTGCATGTGTGTGTGTGCATGTGTGTGTACGTGTTAGTGTGTGCTTGTGTGTGTGTGTGTGTGTGTGTGTGTGTGTGTGTGCGTACGTGTGTGTGTGTGTGCGTGTGTGTACTGAAACACTGCCGGGAAGCCATGTTTTATGATGGCACCCGAACTAAACCAGTTAGCACTGAGACAGAGAGGGCTGGTTTTATGACCTTTTTATGGGGATGTTCACACCTGCGCACACCGGACTGCCCATGTTTGTGCAGTCAGTTGTGGGAACTCTCCGAGGTGACCTACAGGTAAGGGGCCGGTCAGGATGTTATTGAAACATCCTCAAAGCAAACCTCCTCCTCTGGGAAAAATACAGCATTGCTATGTGACTTATAGTCAGCGCACAGAGAGCTGTGTCCCACTCCCTTCCTGCCACCTTATGTTCTCACAATGTTCCTGATATGATGTGTCCATGTGGCATAGGTCCTAGGCACTGTGCTGTTCTGGCTGTGTTCCGAGAACATTATTGTGCAAGAGCAAGTGCATTCACACCTCAGCTTCTGCTTTTCATTCAGACTTTTTTATTTTCCCTGCTTTTCCCACCCTAACGTTGGAGTCACCAATGGAGCGTTAAGCTCACCTCAATTCTACACTCCCCTCTCCTTGTGCTACCCACTCCTCTCCTTGTGTGCTCTGAGACCTGCTACCGCTGCCAAGAGGTATTTGTCACTTTTACCACAAGCCACACAGTGTACCACAGGAAAGCTAATGGAGCAGTGTGCTGTTTACTGACAACAACCTGGTAAAGTTCTCGGCTCATGACAAGCTACTAGGAGGTGTTCATACATTGGCGAGGAGAGTACCCTACAGTGGGACAAAGCCACTAATGTGGACCCCAGGTTATCGTCGGTTAGTGACATACCCAGACTCAGACTAGTGACTTAGAGCTTACTGGGCTCAGCTTGTGCTCGGAGTGAGAGCATTCACAGCCTGAGGCGCTCGGCAGCCCAGTTCCTCGTTCCTCCTCTCCTCCAGCTGAGTGCACAACCGAGGGACGCACACCAAACACCTTTTCCGTTCTCTGAGCATCATGCTAGCGCTAGCTAGCTTAACCAGGCATAGACTGACTGTGGAAAGGTTTCTACCTCAGGAGGTGTCAAAAATAACTTTCAAAGACATTCTTAAGGTTTGATATAGGACCATAAAGGCCATTTTCAGGACTTTACCACACTTTCAGTAGCGAAACAGGACACATCAAAAGGGTAGTCAAGAGAGAGTGAGGCTTCACATACCTAGATGTGAACTACAATTTACTCAGCCACTGACTTATTTGAACTAATAAAAAGTCATTGCTTTCTGAAAAAAAAAACAGGATTGGTTAAAAAGTTAGCCATGATAGCTGTATGCATTCTGGCCTTCATGAAATACTTGCATTACCGCACAAAGGAAATCACCGCTACCCATTTTAGCTCTTCAGCATGAGCGCAGACGCAGTGCTGTAATCATTAAGTGAATCTGTCAGAGCTGTCTGCAGAGACTCACCAGCAAGCTGTCCCCCAGTTAGAGGCACCACTCGGTACGGCGACCTTGAAAACGAGAGGACACAAACAAGGCCACTGAGATAGGTAGCAGTGTGACACTGAAATATGCCCCCCTTAACACGTTATCCTTTCATTGCCTTCCATTCAGATTCTCGTCGATTGTGATTTAGCAGTGTTTACGCCAAAATGTATGTATGTGTGTGCCTGCACATTTGTGGATGTGAGTCTGGTAATTCTGTGTATGTTTGTATGTGAATGTGTGTATTAGTGTGTGTGTGTGTGTGTGTGCGTGCGTGTGTGTGTACTGGGAGAAGGGGAAAGGGGGAGGGGGTACTGTAGACTTTGAAACCAGCTAAATGAGTTTCCTCTTTAGTCGAGACTTGTCATGTTTACTGTACAAATACAGATGGTTTGGATAAGGCCTGTGTCAAGAGATAAGGACATCATCAAATATTGCACGGTACTGTTAGACCGCCTCGAAATGACCATACGGAACCCATGTTAAAATAATACTGCAACCGTGTTACGTGTACCTCTTTCTATATCCCTCTGTGAAGACTGTTCCTCTGTGACAAGCACAGAGTAAATTTGTGGTTCTAAAATCTGCATCCTGCAGCTAGTGGTGTATATAGTAAAATTATACACCTGTACCAATGAACCATGCGAAAATCAATACTCTCTCTACATGCAAGGACAGGTGGAAATCAATAGTACCTCTATGCACAGGTGAAAACTGACACTACCTCTCAGAGTTGTGTGGCATAGTGGGGTCGATGGACACCATGGCCCCCGTCACATCCAGAAGGCAAATGTTCATGTTCCTGTAAGACAGACACATCACACTTGCCTTTAAACCACATGTAAGATGCAAACAGAACACATATACAGAAATAATGCTACTGTCAATCACATCAAGTTATTTGCATCATATATAATTCTTTCACAGATCCCCTTAGCTGGGAGAACTTACACAGCACACATCTTTACAGTAAATTTATATAGGTGGATATTCAGCTTAGGTAATTAAGCTTCAGGGCCATGCAAGGGTACCATTGCAGCATCCGGCCTGGGCACGTCCCAGTGTCTTCACAACATTATTATTTTTTAAATATATTTAATTTACCCTGGAGGGTCAACTCAGAGCTTTTGCAGTGATGGAAATCAAGGTGTTTAAGTAATGAAAGGTGTAATCTCACAAATGACTGATGTATTTACATTATTTGTTTGTATAATAAACAGCATTACTGAGGGTAACTAGCACTTACAGTAGTTTAGACATTTAAAAAACTTACTATCAATTTATATAGCAAGATACTCATGGAAACAATCCAAGTTGAGTACTTTCTCCAGAGGTACAACAGCAATAACCCCAGCCAGGATTTGAACCTGAAACCCTTGTACCTACAAGCCCACATCCCTAACTGCTGTTTCACACTGAGGACAGACAGCTGGAGCTCCTACCTGGGGACTCCAAGCGCCGTGCAGAACAATTCCTTGATGTCACAGGGGCTGCAGAAGCGGCTGAACACAACCTTGACCGAAATAAAATAAAAATGTGTCTCTTTCATTCCCAAAGCAGCCCATGCGCCCTGATCATGCCTTTAGGAGTGCAGCCGATTCACAATCAGCAAGGTCTCTATTTAAGCTGGTGTAAAATGGGAGGATAAATACATGAAATTATCCTTAATGTGACAGGAAGAGTGAATGTGCATATTCAAGGAGCAAAGAAAAGGGCTGACAGCAGTTTCCCCTAACCACCTTACTGAAATAAACAAATCCCTGGAGAAAGGGGTATTAATGAAAGCTTATTTGGGGCCTCTTGACTGATTCTAAATATAATATGTTCTCACTACATTAAATTTTTCATTCATTCAACTTAGAAACAGAGTGATTTTCTCAGATTTGATGGGATTTATTTTTAGCGTTATACCACAAAGACAGATTGCCAGGACCCCTTTGTGAAAGTTAAAATAAACCTCTGATCCCAGCGTGAAACAGAACAAGGTGACAAAAATAGATTGTGAAGGGAGGTCAGGAGGGAGTGGGATGGAGACACAGAGAAAGTCACGGGGGGTGGGGGGGGATGTGGTTGGGGATAAATGTGGCATGACTGAGAGCACTCTAATGCCTGGAAGTGGCAGCTCTACGCAGCTGCCAGAGACATAATTCTGGCCCAGGTCAGGGTCAAATGTGGACACTGTACAGAGAATACTAAAGGTATACAGGTGCCTTGTAACTTCACCGCCGGATTGCTGTCTTAATTGTTTAATTGCTGATTGTGATTGTCAGCATGTGTTTTTAATTGAACAAAACCAGCCATTGGTTAAGGAGCCACAATTGCCTAATTATAAGCATATTAAATACAGGTGTGTGAGTGGGCAGCAGTAGACTTGCTGCTCCTCTGCTTAATTATGTGTTCAAGCTTGTTGCTTTTGTTTGTTGGTTTTTAAATAGCTAGATAAAATATTGGTTTCTTGAACAACTGCTCTTTCTGTTTATTTTTGAGATAGGTGTTGGCCAGCTTCTTCACACTTTTGCAATGCTCATTTTATGTTAAGAAAATAAAATGTTGTAAACTCAAACTCAGAAGTATGCTCTTGCTGCAATTATGACAAAAAAAATTCCCACAGGGCAAATTATAATTTTAAAAATGCCTTCAAAATAATGGTATAAATTGAAAAGAACAAACATTTCACTGTGCCTCTTAAACTAGCTATAATTTCACAAAAGCAATGAAATAAGCATAATCATTACCAATAAATGATATGAGTAATAGATATTGTATCTTTGGGTGGAAGATTGCAGCTTTGTTACCTGATAAAGTGCTTCCACTCAAACCGCACTGTAAAAAACTGCTGACAGCCAATACTGTATTCCTTTGTTTATACTAGAGCTTCTCTGAGCACAGAATTATACTGTCGCTGCAAGCTTTGAGCCTGCTAAGTCCCTTATTAATGTTGTTCTTCATTCATTATTTATCAAGGTGAGTCATTCTCATGTTTTACATTTCCTACAGCCCACATCAGAGCACCCACTCCGCCTGTTCCACTGCTCATTTTCAACAACAACATAGTTACACCATATTACTGCTGTTGGACAAAATTTCATGTTTTATTTACACATTACACATTTATATAGCTAGATGTTTCCTGAAGCTGTTATGGTTACGTACTTTGCTGTAGAGTGCAACAGCAATGTCCTAACAGGGAACTAAATTTTTAATCTTAGGTTGCTCACCCATTTTCGTAACCATGCTCCATAATAACAAGCAGTTTAACAAAGAATACAACATAACTGAAAAGCAAAGCAGCCCTATAAAACCAGCTAATTCCCATAGGAGAGCGCTCCAGGCAGAAGCATTGATGTTCCTTTCAGGTGGCCTTCACTGCAGCAGCGGAGAGCTACACTGTGAGGGGATCTGTGCGGCTTTGTTCAGCGGTCTCCTTTCTTACACTGGTGCACGTGTACATGTGGGTGCAACTCAATGGCAAGTAATAACCAGGGTGGCAGTGTGGCATAGTGGTTATGCAGCCAGACACGTAACCTGCAGGCCATCTGAATCCCAAGTGCGCACCCCTTGAGAAACGTGCACTGTTAGAATTGCTTCAGCAAACGTCCATGCATGTAACTGAACGGTATATGTGTGTAAAGTCTGAGCCACAAACTGTAACCACAATGGCTCGGAGTGCCTGCTTTGTAAATGAATGATGCAATATGCAAAGGTGTTTGGCACCCCGATTCAGACCACTGCAGGATCTGTGAGTTAATAAATGCATGCAAAATACTACTTTGCTTTGTCTATGATCATGTGAAGAGAAAAAAAACAGACTGCAAAAAAGAGACATTTCCTGCCCAGAGGGCGAAAAAAAGAAAATCCTCATCACTGCAGGTGCCCTCCCAAACAGTACATGTTATCCAGAGAAAGCCTCAGAATAAACTAGATAAACTAGACACTAAATCCTTCAGATATCAAGCCAAACAAAATTCTAAATGTATACTGTTTTAACATGTTTCACCCACTGGTAGATTTTTTAACATTTAAAAAAGAAGATTGTGGTCTCCGACTCTTTGGTTCCGTTTGTGTGAGTTCAGGTCTCGTCTGATTAAGTGTACCTTGACCACATAAAACACTTTAAATTGTAGGAGTTTTATTCCAGCCAGAATGCCCTGACCCTTTTATGGCCCCAGCATTTCTCACCAATATGACACAGCCCACATGGCAAAGATGCAGAGTAGGTGTTAGGTACTCAAAGGTGCTAGAAATTGCCTGTAAGTGCCGCTCCAGGACCAGCTGCTCAAACCTAAAATCTAACCTGAACCTTTTTGAGATAAACAGCAAAATTAGTCCTAAACCAGCATTTATGGGCAACCTCTGCCTTGAGCAGATTAGGTACAAAGGAGCAGGGGACTCTTACTTCTATAAAATGATACAAATCCACCCACAATTCTCTATTCTCTGCCATAGAGGATCTACATAAATCATTTCCCCATCCTCCTTGAAGAGGATCAGAGCTGCTGCATACTGTCATTGCGGCATATTGTTGCCTGCTATAACACAAAAGCGCATATCTCACACCCTGAGCGCTTAAAGTCTGTAATATAACATTGCATTTTTATGTTTGAAATTAAGCTTCTTTCTTATGAATTCAACTTCTTTATTTGCCCAATCAACTACAGGCCAATGAAGGAAGAAGCTGAGCAAACGTTGTCCTAGTGTTCTTTGTATTCTAGGAACATTGTGTGTTTCAGGGGTCATAACATATGCTCACTGGTGAAGAGCAAATTTGTTTATGCAATTTTATTATGTCCACCTCATGGACTGCTCCCTTATATTACCATTACAAGCAGAACTATGCAAATACCCTCTCGTTAGGAGCCCTTTAACATGACCAAGATGCAGTGTGCAAACTTAATAAAGAGGGACCATGACTGATTGTAAAAGAGCTTATTACAGAATGTGTTAACTTAATGTCCGATAGTACTGCACTTCCCTGGTGAGGCGTACACTCCCACTAAAGAGTGTTCAGGTTGGAGAATCAGAGCTGAATTGGATCACAAAATATGGAAAGTAGAGTGAAATAAGAGGTACAGTCTCTCCCAAAATGCCACTGTACCCACGATTCCTAGCCCTGCACGACATGGACAGACTCTTGGGGGAGGAACACAGGCGTGCAGAACTGGCAGCCCAGTATGCGGCTTCCTGCTACAGCCCAAGGCATAAGGAGTACCTCATTTGCACTTTTAACTTTTAACCAAATCATCTCTCACCAAACACCGCCATTATACCTCAATAATCCTACTTTAATTTAATTTATCTATTATATTACTATAATACTATACTATAATATTCGTAATAGTTTTTGCCTATATTGTAATGAAGTATGTAGGTGTGTGTGTGTGTGCTGTGCGGTGCTGTGCTGACATTAGAACTCTGTGCTCTCTCTGTGGCGTTGTCAGAAAGGGTAATTACTGGCCCACCTTCCCATCCCCCAGTCATATTACAATTATCAACCACCCTCATCTTCTTTGTACACCACACTGAACCTTGTCACTATTGTGTATTTGATGGACATATTAGATATAAATAATAACAGGACCATAATGGCAACAAGACAAATTGCCAAAAGAGATAGTCTGTACAGGCTGGTACTGATCTCATCATGATCTTACCATTTCATTCATTTTCAACCATTGCACCACCTTTCACCTTGCACCCAAGAAAATTTCACAGTTGTAATTATTATTATTGATTATATAATATACATAGATCCCCCCCCCCACACACACACACATACATTATTCGACCGTCATGATAAAAAAGCACCGTCACGAGTACACTGTCACGAGCGGGTTTAAGTTTGAAATTTGCTTTTAAGTGACAGCGATATAGCAATAAATTTCAAGATGTGCTGGTGGGTAGAGACAGACACATGAGGTTGCTAGTTGCAGGTACACACAGTAGCACAGAACAGCGGCGAAAAGTGACCTGTTGACGCCGTTAGTAGTAATGCACTTTTAGCTCTTGCTGCTTTGGCTTTAAAATAATGTACCGTAACATACCAAGTAATAAATATTTTTACACACATATACGAACATTTTACATACTCATCATACAAGCCTTAGAGGCTACCGCTTTTGCTTTCGTCACATAATCCTTCAGTGATTTCAGCTTTCAGGTTTGCCTTCATTCTTTTTTCCCTTTCCCCTTTTAGTTCTCATTAAATAAATAACTTTGATGAGGTGATCATGAAGTGGCAACTCATAATACACGCGATCATGCCTTTTTAGGACTCTAACGTTACTGCAGTTTGTCCAGGGACAATAGAGAGAACGACTACAAAGAGCAGTGGCAGAGAATCCCGCGGGATGATTGACGGTTACCTTCTGGATCCTGCCATCGACGTCCAAGTAGATCATTCGGTACGCCGAGGACGCGGACCCCATGTTTACCCTGTCCCACTCGGTGAAACCCAAACAGCAGAATAATGTTTCCGCGGCTGTCAATCGGGAATAAAATCCGGATCGTCAATTTGAAAGTCTACCGGGAATTAATTCGTCGACCCAGCATCTCTCTACCCCTACAACCTCCCCCCCTCCCTCTCTTCGCAGCTGCGCCCGACAGTGTGAGGGTAGTTACTGGGAGAGAGGAGAGCGGTGAGCATCCCTCTCATCGCCATAGTTACCCGGCTGTGCAAGAACATTACAGTCCGGGCAAAAAGGTTGGCTGGAGTCGTGCATACAATGTCACAATGTTTTATACAGCACATATAGTTTGTCAGTCCGCTGGAACACATGATGATGTATTCAATTTTTTTCCAATATATTTCATGAGGAGAATGTCTTTCAAGTATTATTCGGGGAGTATACTGAGCAGATCTAATCCAAATAAAGAAAGGAAAACAGTACAAAAAACAAAAACAAACATCAAAATCTTAAAAAATAAATTAATGGGACCATATGTGGGCGGTGTAAAATTGACCAATCAGGTGGAACAAGAGGATACAAAAGCAATTTAGCATGGTTCAAAACGTGGGCGTCCAAAGTGCCTCACCAGACGTCAAATCAATCAGAAAACTCGTTTAGGGCTTGGGCTTGATATGGAGGAGTGTGATGATGTGTGTGCGAGAAAGAAGGAGAGAGGGAGAGAGAGGGTGGAATCTAATGTGCATTATAATGCTTTTATATTATTATATATTTTTATTTTATAATAGACATTACAATACTTGTTTTATTGTGCTTTTGTTGCAGCTGTTAGCTTTTAACTGTTTAGTCATTTTAGATATTTCTGATGCTCACATAAATATAAATTATATGTAAACTGCTTTATAACCAAAATATTTTCTTGATTTACTTAATAATAGAAATATTATTTTAGTTATTATTTGCTTGACAACTTTATTAAAACTGGCAATCGCTGAAACTGCTCTTTATGCAGATAAAGCATGTTTGAATTTACCTGAGTGAGCGCGTGTGTGTAGTATGCATGCTTGTAGGGAGAGAGGAGCTGTCCATACTAACTGTACCACCTGTCACCTTCACCTGGACAGGAGACCAAAACAGCATCTATCCTCAGCTCTTCCCAGATATTTTAATGTCAGACAAATCAGTTTCCTGGCCCATGTTATATTACAGTTTGAGCCCACATGCTGGAATTAAAATGATCACTCATTCTGATTAGCCCTTGCCTGCAACTATTACAATATCTTACAGCTGAATACATTTTATCACCTGATCTCAGCTCCTGAGTTGGGGGTAATTGTAAACCAACCAATGGTGCTTGACAGTGTCTTAACTTAGAACAGCTATACCTATACATCCCTCTCTTTGGAACACAGGATGTAATCATCACCCCCTAATGTGTGACTTTATCCTCCAGGGACTTGGTGCCATTTTGGGAATTACTGTACACTGCCCTGATTTAACAATGTGCATAAGTGAGCTTGTTAATTGACCTCAGTAACCAGCATCAAATATGTCAGCATCTTCATTATTATTATCAATGAATTAGAAGTGATTCTGGCAGGGAAGTTTGTCAGATAGGCATTAGGGTTTTAATAACAATATGATTACTGATATTCCGACATATTTATATTTTGCTGTACAGTAAATGGCTTTATCCAGTATAACTTGAATACAATCAGGGAGATGAACAGTAGCAGAGAAGTAAAAATTCTCCATAACTCAACTGAAACATACTGAAACATTGTATAACCTACTGTTATGATCAACATACAAAAGTGTCTCAGTGAGGAGGATGACACAAAGTGAGCCAAACACAGAAGCAAAAAAATCAATAAATAAAGCAAAAACAGAAGAAAATAGCAATCATAAGGTACCTACAGCAAACATTTTATACTGTTACCTTATAGTGCTTTAGAGTGTAAGAATACAAAATTAGAAAGCAATTAAGAAACAGAAACAAATACAGCCTAAGTGTGAAATATAGCTTTTTTCAATGGTAAAATATCAATTCAAAAGACAGGATTAAAAAGGGAACAGAAGAAAAGATGAAGGTTAGATTTAAAATGTGCAAAAGACAGGAACCCAAGTAAGCACCTCTGGCATGATGAACTAGCTAGGCATAAACCTCACAATAACTGTTTGTGATTCATGGACTCAGTTAGCTTCAATTAGCTCAGTCTATTCATACCAAAGACCTTGGAGCTTATAGACCAATACGGGAAGGACTGTGAGTCAGTATTTCATATATTTATTATTTTCAGTATATTTTCTACTTGCATTATGAAAGACTTTATTGTAAAAACATTGCTTCAGAATTTGCCCATCACCCTTATACCTGATATATAAAAGTGTCTTTGTATGTATGATTGTGTATCACATTAATCATTAACATGTTATGTATGACACATTGCTGTTTGTCACATGTGCTCAGTGGTGTAGCAGTAATCAAATAATAATCTAACTGAATTGGATATTCATGTTTAGAAAGGATTCACACCACTGTGAAGTCCATCTTCATTGCTTCATTATCTTCATACATTACTCTTACATGTGGGCCAACTTCACAGCCATATATTATAGTATATATTATTATACATTATAATGTACTTCTAATAAAGTTCACAATGACCTGATAAAACATTTAATATATTTATCTTGAAATGTTTTGCCTTTATGAAAGCAATAAGACATTGTTTTCCGCCATGAGAGAATAAACCTTGAAGATTTTCAGTGGTCAGTAAGTGAGCAATTCTTCTACAAGCTTTGCTAGTCCAGCTTGTGCACCACGCTATGCGCTGTGCTTACTGTGAAGAACATACTGTGGGTGGGAATTGAAATGGGATTACACAAAACCGTAATGAGAAAACAAGATGAATTTTCTTAATTTTCTTTATTATCATGTGAGCGCAGGTCTCCCGCTCCCTGCGGTCTCCTGAGAGAGCAAGCAGGAGGCAGTCCTGACTCAAACATCAGACAAACTCACCAAATCAAATGAACAACCACAGAAGAAAAACACCACCCACTATCCACAGCTGAGGTTGAAAACTATAAAAAGTGGAAGTATCCGTTGAACTACGCCCCTTATCTCAGTCAACCATGAACAGCTAAGCCTGATTATATTTACCCCTATGAAAAAGCCAAATAGGCCAACATTTGTGATAAAAATAAAAATGAGTATATTATAATGTGTTTTATATGTCAAATATTACACATTTGTCCTTTATGTAATCATATGCATATTGCTCTGCATATGCCATAAACTGACAGTACCTCCTGTACTATATGCTCAGTTTTATAAACAGAAATATTACTTTTTCATAAAGGTATGCTTTCAGCTTTGGTCCTCAATGTCCTCAGCTCTGAAACAATAACTCAGTATTATGAATTATCATACTTCTCCTTGCCACTGTACAGGGACATTTTGTAACAACAATAAATAGAACAGCAAATACACAATAATATGTACTCTAAACTGCACAATTACTCACTTCATATGCCTTATTCTTACTTTGAATCTGAATATGGTGTACATTTTTTAAAGTATTTTTACTCTAAATTGTTCAGTCTTTCAGTATTGCACAAAGGACATATCAAGAGAGCACCTGCACATTTGGCAAGGCTAATTGCAGGTGTAAGAGAAACCTCCCTCACTCTGCTTCACACAGAGAAATCATGCTGTTTCAGGGAAATCTCCCTGACACTCCTTCAGGGAGAATTCTCCCTGACACTGCTTCACAGAGAGAATTCTCCCTCACTGCATTAAGTATAACATACAGGAACGTAAGTGACTGACCATTATGTCCTGGCTACTCTGAATAGCCAGAAAGAGAACCCCCCCCCTTACACTGTTTTGTACGGAGAAATCTCCCTCAGGCTACTCCAGAGAAATCACACTGCTTCAGAGAAATCTCCCTGATGCTGATTCAGGGAGAATTCTCCCTCACAGTGCTTCAGAGAGAGATCTCCCTTACAGTGTTAAGCATGACATAATTGAACATAAGTGACTGACCATTACACAGAGAGATCTCCATCACACTGCTACACACCAAGAAATCTCCCCGTCGCTGACTCAGAGAGATCTCGCTTACAGTGTTAAGCATAACAAAAGTGAACATAAGTGACTGACCATTATATCGTGGCTGCTCTGAATAGCCAGCCAGAGAACTCCCCCCCCTACGTTGCTTCACACAGAGAAATCTCCAGTGTTCTGTTTTTTGCAAACTCAAAACAGCCTGCAGATGGAGTATGTAACTTCACTACCAGTTCCACTTGGAGAGGTTCCACTTAACAGCAATGAGCAGACTAATCTCTACATTACCGCTACCTGAGAACGATTTCACATACAGAATGTTGTTTGGCAGGATTACATTCAGATTACATTATTAAGACAGACAGATAAATAAATATTCTCATAATCCTTCAATTACCAATTTCCAGATATGACCAGACACAGAACACACAGAAAGTAAAACTCCAAAACTGAAACTGATGTTAACAGCTCCAGAATAAAATATATATATATTTTATGTTAATTGCATACGTCATGTGATCTTTGGCCCATATAAAAGCATATGAAAGTCACAACAAAACATACATTCCTTACAATTACAAAATTCCTTACAAAAGGGCTTACAAAAATATGTGCACAGAACGAGAGTGGCGTGTGGGACGCATCTCACTTTCCTTCGCTGCTTGTGCTGGAGGCACCATCTCTGAGGTCAGAGGTCAGCGCAATGTGTAGTCTGGACAGGGGTCACAGAGAGGTCACGGGGTCACTGTACGTGTTCCCACTCCTCTGATGGAGAAGTTGACATAGACACTCTTCCCACTCGTCTCTCTCTGTTTCTCTCTCTGGACTCAAAGTGCTCAGTGCTCCTTCAGCCTGGGAGGAAACAGAATCACAACATGAGCTTTCAGCTCATCTCATAGCTTATCAAAGAAACAGCAGTAGCATGTGCATCTTCTGATTGTGTCGTGTGTTTCATGTGTATTTGTGACTGAAGAGTGATTGAATTGTGTGTGTGTTTGTTTGTGTGTATGCTGCTACTCCAGCTTGTGCACCATGCTATGCGCTGTGCTTACTATGAAGGACATACTGTGGGTGGGAATTGAAATGGGATTACGCAAAACTGTAATGAGAAAACATTGAATTTTCTTAATGTTCTTTATTATCATGTGAGCGCAGGTCTCCCGCTCCCTGCGGTCTCCTGAGAGAGCAAGCAGGAGGCAGTCCTGACTCAAACATCAGACAAACTCACCAAATCAAATGAACAACCACAGAAGAAAAACACCACCCACTATCCACAGCTGAGGTTGAAAACTATAAACAGCAGAAGTATCCGTTGAACTACGCCCCTTATCTCAGTCAACCATGAACAGCTAAGCCTGATTATATTTACCCCTATGAAAAAGTCAAATAGGCCAACATTTGAAATAAGTGTATGCTGCACCTGCAGGCTATATGTATGTACTTACAGCCTGGAGGTTGCTGTAATGCCAGTCCTGGCCTTTTTTTGTCTGGGGGGGGTGTATGTTTGTATATGTGTGCTTGTGTGTGCTCTACTTATGTACCTATGTGAGAGTGTGTGTGTGTGTGTACACGTTATACCTTGTGTCTGTGCACATAGGGGTTTGTGAGCATATGAGTGTGCTACATCTTGCATGTGTTTGTGTGTGTGTGTGTGTGTGTGTGTGAAAGAGAGAGAGATAACACAGCTCCACTTACGGTAGAACAGGTGCTGGGCGGGGCTTGCGAGAGTCAAGCTCCTTCAACACCAGACGAAGCAGTAACTACAGGCCAAACAAAACAACACATCATGTCATGACACCACAGTACACACAGCATTTCAGGGACAGTAAATTAATGTCATTGTGGTAACCTACTGGGAAGTGATTAGTGCCAGGACTGGTGTCAGTGTCTGAATCTGCAGTTTGGGGATTTGTGCTGTTTTCAAGACCCCATTAATTAGGGAGGGGCTATTAGAGACAATGCTGGTGTCAGTGCCTCAGTCAGTGGGGAGGATATTAGCATCAGTGCTAGTGTCAGGATCTCAGCTTGCAGGGGGGCTGATTAGTGTTAATGGGTCGGTCTGCAGGCCTCACCAGTAAAGCGAAGGCATCGGCTGCCATCAGCATGTAGAAGACATGGTTCCAGCCTCGCACAGACAGCAGTCCAGCCAGCAGGGGGCCCACTGCTGCACCTGAGGGGAACAAAGCGTCAATATGTGTCCAAGTGCACCGCTGTCACCATCCACAGGGCTGGGTGTGCCACAGCCCATTCATGTGGGCCCGTGACTACAGGGAGCATAGAGCAATAGAGCACACAGCAACACATTCAATCCCTTATCTTAACTGTACTTTTGTATGAAACACAAGTCCCTGACCATTGTATCCTAGCTGCTTTGAATGGAGAGCCAGCATGTGTAAATGCTGTTCTGGTGAAGACAATTAACAGGGAATGGTTAGGTTAGACTTCTTATTAAGGATACCCCTGATAAAATGAATGAACAGCATGGAGGGCAAATATCAGGCACAGCAGATGTTAAAGGTCAGAGAGGGAGCAGAGGTCAAAGAGACCAGACCACAGAGGTGAAACGTGAGAGAGAGTGAAAGGTCAAAGGTCAGAGCCGTGGTGAAAAGCCTCTACTGACCGACTGATCCGGTGCCGTCAATGATGGCAGTGACAGTGGAGAGGGCCCTGGCGTTGCCCTTCAGGCTCTTGTGTGTACCCTGGGACACAGCGCGAAGAGGGGAGAGAACGCGTCAGGACACAGAGTACATTTACACTCACGCACACCCACTGAGAGGACAAAGCACTGAGCAAGCACACTTACCCACATGCGTACACATACAGCGCCAGTCAAACGTTTGGACACGCCTGATTAAGATAATGGGAAACATGCATTCAAAGACATTTTATCTAAAGATTTATACTTAAATGCTTGAAATGTGTTCCTTGTGTTCCAAATATAAACAGTGAAGTTGATGCCCATGCATGAATTTCTTTCCAAAAAAATAAAAAATATATTTTTTGGATACTTTGAAGAATCTAAAATATAAGATAGTTTTGATTTGTTGAATACTTTTTTGGTCACTGCATAATTCCATTTCTGTTATTTCATGGTTTTGATGACTTTACTAATATTCTAGCATGTGGAAAATAATAATTAAAAAACCCTTCTATGAGTTGGCATGTCCAAACTTTTGACTGATACTGTAAATGCAGACAGACACATGCGCATACACATACACACACTGAGGGCATAGTTATCTGCACACACACACACACACACACACATTTTCTCTCTGTCTTTTCTCACCAGATCTGCAGACACAGCAGTTGTGATGAGGGCATAAGGTCCATTCACCAGACCTCCACACACCAGTAACATGGCTGTGAAACAACATTAGCACAATGTTACACCACCGTAACACCACACACAGAGCATTAGTCCACTGTGATGCAAGAATAGATTCTTGTGTTTTCTGTTCATCCAGAGAGACACAGTAAGAAGACTCCAAACCACAGAGGAAATACGGTAGTGTACACTTAAACACAACTTTTGTGAATGCCATTTTAGCAGATTTTAATCTTTATGCTTTTTCCACAGACAAGTTACCTCCTATACATTATTGTGGCTGCTCTTATGACATGTCTTATATGTATCCTACCATGACAGCAATTGCTCTGGATAAGAGTATTAAATAATAAATAAATGAATAAATATTGATTAACATGGCCTTTGAGAGAGAAATGAGGGCGATTAAAGGGAGCAGAGCCTTCTCACCTATGGTGGGTCCCAGTCCAAGTTCACTGATCATAGAGAAAACGTAAAGCTGTATCACAGAGAGACAGAGAGCGAGAGAGAGAGAGGCAGAGACAGAGAACAGATATTAACCAAAAGCAGGACACTGACTCAAATTTAAACTGAACTTTAAATAAACGTCATTTAAAACCAGTGAACAAACGCTATGTAAGCAAATAACTACTGGTTTTCTCTCATAATTATGTACAAATTATACCATTTTTGGCTTACCACTGTTGCTTTCTTATTGTGTTATCGTACATAGTTAATTCTCAGTGAATACATGGGGAGCAAACACTAAAAGTAATATATTATGCATATTCAATTTTCCTGAGACATAACCACATATCTGGGATAAAAGAGGGACAATTCACCAACAAAATTATGGAAATGAATCTTATTCTAGGACAGTGTTTCAGAATGCTGGTCCCGGGAGAATGCTGTGTACGGTGGGTTTTTTTTTCCATCTGTGCTGTCAGTAAAGTCTGCTTGATTTAGCTGTTGAGAAACACTGTTTCAGCTGTTGAGAAACTCTCCTGCTGCCAGGAGATTTCTGCACGTGGGTTTTACATTTCATATGCTTCTATAGCAGAGGTGTCAAGCAGAATTCCCATGGGGCCGTAGCGCCTGTACTGGTTTTGTACCAACCTTAATTTCTTAACTAATTATTATTATTTACTATTATATTACTATTTTACTACAGTGAAATAAATGTACTATTTATTTAAATTATTATTTACTCAGTACAGTACTCATTTTTTAAAGAAAATAGACTGCACATGTACTCTAGATTCAGATATTTAACTGCAATATAATTTTAGTGAAGGCAAATATAAACAGCAGTGTAACTGCCTAACTAGACTAATTAAGATGGAGTAATTGGTATGAAAACTGCACATCAGTATATATTGGGGTGCTGGAGGGAATGAGTTTGACCTCACAGGCCAGCTGTGTGAGCCGCTGTTGTGCAAGGTCTGTGTTTCTGCATGGCGCAGACTCCGGAGGCGGAGACTCACTGTGGGAGCAGCCAGAAGCAGCATGACCGCGCAGGTGGTCGCCCTCTTGCCCAGCTTGTCAGAGATCACACCAGCCAGGACGCCCCCTGCGCAGACGCGGAGCGACAACCGTCATTCCCACCGAGCACCGAGCTGACGCAGCAACACCCCTAACAGCCCCCCCTAATGGTGGGAGGAGTAACCTCCCCTCCCCCAACCATGAAAACAGAGCAGCAGTGTACCTTGCTACATACCAGTGGGGTCCACATGTTCACACCCGACCAAGCCTTAGCCTTGAATGTGTGACATGAGAAACTGGGGGAGGGGGCTTTCGGTCTAACTATCCTTTACTTAGAACAACGCCGAGAAGCAAACAGCACTTTTATCATTGCACAAAAACATCTTCCTAATTTCAGAGGCGGACAAACTTGAAATGATGAGCAGTAATTTTTGAAAATGCCAGGGGTGCTATAAAGAATTTCCCCCACTCCCCACCCCTTAGTCTCCTAGGACTTTAACCTTCAATTCAAGCCCTCTTTCTCTATACACATCTGGTGCAGATCTCTCAGCTGCTGGTTGATATGGAATACAGTATTGATTACGTCTTGGACTTTATACTGTTCTTGTGTCTTTCCCTTCCATAGACTGCATGCTCAGCACATCGACCAGAGTAAGGGGGCATATTAAATACATACAAAAAATAAGTAAACAAGAATAAGTAGTTAATACAGCAGATTTCATGCGTTCATGATAAACATCACCCAAAATAAAGTCAGCAACATAAATACTCAGATACTCATGGGCCATTTGTTGGATAATATGAAAATCATATGAATAATATGATAAGATGAAAAAATAAAAAGTATACATATTTGATAATAATAATAGGAACACTCCTACACTCCTAATAATAGGGTAGAGTTAAAATCTTAAAATCTACATTTATTTGATGATAAATTAACAGCAATTCATGAACAAAAAGTTCAGCCAGACAGGCTACAGCACTGCTCTATGAGATCTCTTCCTAAACGGTACAGATCTTAAAGATCAAATACAACATTAATAAAATGGTGGGCAAAAGGTTGCGCCTTGTCTGATAGGCCCAAGAGCAAACAAAAAAGCACCTCTTACCCACAATGCCTCCAACATCAAACAGTGTGGACAGATCCCCCGCCCTCTTGGCATCCAAATGCGCTGAAAGAGGAAACAGGAAACCACATGTCAGAGAGAGCAACCGCTTCTCCACAAGCATCAGTTTACAGCAGGCCTTGCAAAGGTTCGCATTCACTTAACCACGCTAATCTAATCAATAATTTAATCATTGGTGTCGACTGTCAGATCATCCACATGACAAATGACTGGGAAATGCACACAGCCCATGTGTTGAGAAGATGGCTGGTTTTCCCATATAGCAGGCGTCAGAAATCAAGATATAAAATGGTCATGCTGGTTCATGAGCCAGTTCTGGGTTTAGCACCCTGCTACACTGGTTCATCTCAATCATCTTTAAAACTAAATACTCAAGCACAGATTAACACTAAGCATAATTTGCTTTATTTCACCCTATCCTATTGAAACACCAGCTTCCTTTAAAAATTTTTGATACCCATTTAACTGCTTTTCTTGTTCATATCCATCACTGAGCTTGTTATGTCACATACATAGTAAATGAGAGGAGCACTTCCTTAAATTTTTCACCCAAGGGAAAACATGTGGTGCTTAGATTGAATCTGGCCCTCGATCTACAGCCCAGGAACTCTGGATTTATGTTCTACCCCCTTGTTCATAATTATTCCTTCAACCACAGGCATGTTCTTTTCGAACAAAATCCCCAAGTCACAGAACTACAAGAGCACCGTGAGAGAAAATAAGAGGACATATGGTGGCTTGGTAAGGAGAACGACAGATACAATTTGCCACATCAGAATATAGCATACTGTGGATGTGTTTCTGTTATTTAAAACTGCTCCAGAAAAGGGGTTTGACCTTTTCTTCTAGTTCAGTTTTTAAATTTACATCCTATAGAGGATGAAAGATGACCAAGGGACCAAGCTGTTAGCTGAAAGAGTAGCTCAGTCAAGCTCTGACTGGAAGTCTACTTTATACATGTTTAACAAAAAAGCCACTTATTTAGAGATACTTACTGAACACATCCATTCTGTCCCTCACAGACCACAGGCTGTCTGATGGTATGAGAAAACTACTGTATGCAGACGAGGGGAAAAGGCTTCTCTTGTTAAGGCAGCTGTGTGTGTGTGTGTGTGTGCTGTGTGTGTGTGTGTGTGTGTGTGTGTGTGTGTGTGTGTGTGTGTGTGTATGAGAGAGAGAGGGAGAGACATATCAACCTTGCTGCATCTCACTATGCTGCACTCATTCTAAATGGGTGGGAGGTGGCATGAGGAAGCACTGGCTTAGATGGGGGCAGAGAGGGAAGTTCTCTACATTTATGCATATGCTTGAGCAGAGGGGAGAGAACTTGCTTTTGTTTGAAGGGGGAAGGGGGGAGCTTACCTGCTTTCGCTGGAGTGGAGGTGGGTGGGTGGGGGGGGGGGGTGATAGACAGGAAAAGTGCCTACTTTGGTTCGAGGGGGGGGGGGTGGGCAGAGAGGAAGTACCTGGCTTTGGTATCTTGGGTAAGTATGGGGAATATGTTTTTTTTTGGGGGGAGGGGGGTGTAGAAAGAGGAGGTACCTGCTTTAGTGATGTAGAGAGGCAGCCAGAAGAGGAAGGTGTAGCTGACCAGCTTGGCAAACAGCAAGCACAGGGAGAACTCCACCACTCCCTGGGTGAAGAGAGACAGAGGGGAAGGGAGTCAGAGACAGAGGAATGGAGCCATACACATATTTAACTAAGGTCACACCGGTGTTACAGCTCAATCATTATGCAAAGATAAAGACAGAGACTCCTTATGTTCAACAGCATCATGACGCATACCTTCATCAAAGCCTGTTCTAAGTTTTCACTGTATCTGTATTGCAATTTTGATTAGAATTGTGTAACTTCCATTATGTCACACCTGCCACTTTAATTCTGAAATGATCATTCAATGCTAATATTACCATACATCAGTAATCATAGTATGCAATGCTGTTATCTTAAAATAATGAATTATAGAATGTTGTTATAATATAATATGTTGACATTATCATACACTTCAGATATTAAGATATTATTATACAATTCTGTTATTATCAAATAATGCGGATATTATACTATTAAAATGGATATTAAAATGCTGATACTAGATCACATAATGCTGGTATTATTAAACGGTGTGGGTAATATCATAAAGCGGATTACAGCTGGGACTGACCGGGATGCGCAGAGCTCCCAGGAAGCTGATGGCCGACGGCTCTGCCTCGCTCTTCACCACCACGACCTGCTGCACGGGCACACACACTCCCACGCTGTCCGGCAGCAAGAGCTCAGTGTCCCAGCTCTGCAACACACAACCTCAGGTCAATCTCTCTCTCTCTCTCTCTCTCACACACACACACACACACACACACACACACTCTCTCACGCTGTCCGGCAGCAAGAGCTCAGTGTCCCAGCTCTGCAACACACAACCTCAGGTCAATCTCTCTCTCTCTCTCTCTCTCACACACACACACACACACACACACACACACACACACACACACACACACACACACACACACACAGACACACATACCCGCGCACACACACAAACAGACACACACACACACATACGCACACGCACACACGTACACGCACACACACACACACACACGCACACACGCACACGCCCACGAGCCCACGCTGTCCGGCAGCAAGAACTCAGTTTCCCAGCTCATCACACTCATACCCCTGCATCGTACTGATCTCTGAACTCAACACTCTGCCCTCTCAAGGCTGCATCAGAGATAAAAGGCAGCAGGTTTTCCAGCGATCAAGAAATCAGCTGCTCAACGGCTGGGCGGCGGCACTTGAGAACTCTTATTCTGTGTGTAATGCATGCATAAACATGAGCTCATGCCACTTCTGTTTTCGAGTGTTTCTGGCCTCCGTCTCAGTGCTACGCAGAGCTGCAGGATGATGTGTAGGATGCTGAAAACTCCCACGCTTCGCGATGCAGGTACACTCTCACCTGTGTTTTACTCCCCTTCTTGTACTGCAGGTATGTCTCTGCATGGCCGTTCAACCCGTTCCAGCTCTTTGGGAGTTTCTGCAGAAACAGGAAGTGGCTCTGTTAGTTTACCGCCCCGGAGTCGCGCAGACAGAAAACTGAAAGGGGAGATGTGTGGGAGCAGCCAACAGCGCTTTCAGCTCCTGTTGCATCGTTTTGTGTGTGTGTTTATGTGTGTGTGTGTGTGTGTGTGTGTGTGTGTGCGCGTGTGTGTCTGTGTGGGGTGGGGTGTTAAAGGAAGGTCCACAATGCAATAACACCCTAGCACACTTATACACAGGTTTACACAGACTGATAGAGTGAAAATTTGGAGGACTTCACATGGATATTTCTACTAGCTTTATTTACCCCTTATAATACGAAGGCGATTCTTGCACAGAGCTGAGAAAACTGTGCCTTTGTTTTCACTAAACTACACAAGATTTATGCATGTATGTCCTTAAACAGACACAGGTTATTTTATTTCTTATATTAACACAAGAAAGCAACCAAATTCTTTCAATTAAAAAAAACTGCTCGAGTGAGAGGACCAAACTCTTAGAAAGCACATCTTAGAGTTCCTCTAAGCCGTTTGGTTTGCATACCTAAGACAGAGATGTATTTTAAAAGCAAATGGCAATCTTCCAAACCTACACATATCACAAACGGAACAGCAAAACAACCTCTGTGGGTAACACACACACAGACATGTACACACACACACACACGCAAATATCTGAGGATACAAGTCTGCTACTTCACTACACCCTACAGAAATGGGTCTGTCATGTGATGATGATCACAGCTGACACATGATCCTTTATTCATATCTGAAGAAAAGAAAACATCTAAAAGAGGAATCAATAAAAGGGTGGTACTCACAGAATTACTGCTGGTGGGGTTATGTGCGGAGATAGATTTCAAATCATTGGGATCTGTAGAGATAAATTCCAGACCAGATTACCACAAAACTATTTCAATCACACACACGCATACTCATTCTGCCATTTAATTCCTCCATATGACTATATGCACCACAGTTAGAGTGGGCATAAGAAGGGTCTGGCTACAGAGTGGAGCTGGAGCTCATAGTTTGGAACTCTCACTATATACCTCTAGCAACATGGCTGTGGTGGGCATGTATCTTATTTTACAGACCAACCTTTTCACTGCATTTGGGCCACGTGAAGACTGCTTACCCTAACCGTCAGACTAATATGGGATTGTTTTTCCCCCCATTTAAATGATCTTGACCCAGCCTGAACACATAGATTGCTGTAATAGCCCACATTCTTGATACCCGTGTGGAGACAGCTCAGGTTGTACCCCGCAGATGGCTGCCCCTGTATCTGGTGAGGTACGGGCTTTGTCCCCTTTCCCCCTCGCAGGCCCTGAGCGAGCAGCATCAGCATACGGGGCTGCGTACTCACGCTCGATCAGGAACAGGAAGCAGACCACGCCCATGCCGGCGATGATGAGGCCGGGCACAATGAAGGACAGCCCCCAGTTGGAGTTAACCCAGTAGCCGGCGATCAGGGAGCCCAGGATGTTGCCCACCGAGGTGTGGGAGTTCCACAGACCCATGATGAGGCCTCTCCTGTGGAAACGGGTGGCAGTGTGGCATTTCGATCGTAACCGAAAGGTTCCTGGGTGAAGTCCCCAATAGGGAACTGTTGCTGTACCCTTGGGCAAGGTACTTATCCTAGGATGGCCTCAGTACATATTCAGCTGTACAAATAAATAACATGTAACAATTCTAATCTATGTAAGTTGCTCTGGATAAGAGCACTGCTAAATGTCAGTAATGTAATGTAATGAAACACAGAGGTCAGAATGACATCCTCCCCCCAGTGCCACGCATTAGAGTGCCAGCAGCCTCTGGTACGAATCTGTCCCCTCACATGTACTCGGAAGAAGCACAGTGAGTGCAATCACAGTTTCTGTAGGACTCGTTTGCACTCATTTCACTTGCAAATCAGCAGTTTCAGATTCACGTTACAGGTATATATAGTAAGGGGTGTGGCTGACTTTCACAGACTAAAGAGTATGCAAACCAGAGTCAGCTCAGGATACAAGCACTGAATGTTCTACTGCAGTCTATCACAGATTTGACTCCCCGTGTGTCCTTTTAACTGATCAAATTTGATGAGCTCTTTGTGCAACACTGATCCACGCTTGCCCTGTAACAGTTAGGCTAATTAATAACACATTAAATCCAGGGAAAAGAAAAAAGGCAAATCTAGACCACTGTTCAATAATTAGCTCAGCAAACCAAATTAATAAAGAAATAACTCATTTTACATAAACGGGGATACCCAAAGTGCCAGGACTGGGAAACACTGCTCTAAACTGTGGGTTCTTTCTTGTTTAGAAATCCAAGCAAGCAAAACTGTACCCATTTGCCTGTAACTATGAGGCCATGTTAAAATCCCTTTAGCTCTTTCAACCAACATAGAGGATGAAGCAAAGGAGAATGGCTCACCTTCCCTTCCCAAACCAGTTCCCAATGCAGGTGACCACACTGGGCCAACCCGTGGTCTGGACCAAGCCATTGGCCACCTATGCAAACAGAAGAAGGAAAAGGCACAATTCTTCATTCAGCTGCTTCATATACTGAACGATACCGGACCCTAATATTTCATCATTGCAGTCTCCAAGCGATTGCATATGAACACAGACCCTGACCCCCAAACCCTATCTCTTACCTGGACAAAGATGTAGAACCCCAGGCTGTGGATGTTGTACACGTAGCCGAGGCCAAACAGACAGGTGAATAAGCCACTGGTCACCATGCCAACCGTCAGGTAAAGGCGAATGGGCAGTCGCTCACCAATAATGCCACTGGAAAGGGGAACACAGCTCAAATAAATACTGACCTCAGTGTATCACTAACATGCTTCAACAAGAGCTGGGATCGACAAACATCTCACACATGCTTAACGGACGCTCAAAAACAACCTCAAACTCAGATGTTGTCCATGCTATGCCTTGACAGTGCAAGGGTTTCCAGCTGTGATTCCTCATAGGTGTTACCTAACACAGCAAATCCCTCAAAAGCTACGCCGGGTGATTGTTACACACGAGGCTTCACAGTGCCACAACACAATGGGTACGAATGGAGACATGCTGTGAGCCAAGCCATTTCAACAGAAACTGGGCAGAAAAGCAGTCTTGCAAAGAGGACGTCAGGTGTATCCTGGTTCACGTTACACTTTCTGGAGGCAGTAAACAATAGCCTTCTATCTCTCTAACCTCTAACACACACATGCCCTGTATCCTCAATAAACATAGATTTGATGCCAGAAATAGCATTTACAATTTAAATGCGGACCTGACATCACAGATGGCTTTTACAATTTAATGATGAGAGAATGATAACATTCTCACGTGACTGGCCTGACACACCTACCCACTCCAATAAAACCATTCATTAAGTCTGCGTACTACAATGCAGTGCGTTCACATTACCTGAGATACATGCCCACCGCATAGGCACACAGGAAGGAATAGTCCATCGCTCCCAGTAGCTGCTTGTAGTTGCTTTTGTCTGAAAACAGAGGCATTTTGTAAAAGACTGTCATTTAAATGCAGGTTCACACATGTCTTTTGTTTCTGGAGTGGAGGGCTTGGTGCAGAAGATATTAGTGAGAAAGGGGGTAGAGAAAGAAAAAAAACATAGTGAGTCAGAATTTCCAGCATATGTGCAATGCCAGTAGGAAAGAAATTACCATTTTTACATATTTTAGTGGCTTAGCAACAATAATTATCATGCTAATTTAACCAAAATGAAGGATGGGGAGAGACAGGAAGAGAGAGGCCAAGAGCAAATACAAGGGGGAGAGACAGCATGACATCAACGGACAGGGGGAGGGGGAAAGGAGAGTAAGCAAGAGGGGGGGTGAGAGAAAGAGGTGAAAAGAAGAGTTGAGAAGACTGAGATAGAAAGGGTGAGACAGAGAAGGGTAAAGAAGAGCCAGAAAGATGGAGTTTTAATGGATGGGTGAGCGCGAGGTCAGACATCACGCACCGAAGGGCTTCCAGCTGCAGTCTACATCAGCGTGGAGGAGGTGCTGCTGGCTGCTGCTGGACGCGGAGAGCTCACTGGTCTGGGAACAGTTCTTGTGCAGCTCACTCTGTACACCCACAACAACATGGCGCCACACCAGACAACACAAACAGCATTCAACATAAAACACAAAATACAGAGGCACACATCATACCACACACGACAGTACACATGCACACCCATAAAAACAAGATACCGCACAAACACACAACAAAACACAGCACACACAGAACAACACATGTAACACAAAAAAATAATAATCAATAACAAAAACACACTGTTAAGGTCATCTCAACAACTCTGTGGGGCACATTACACATGTATCTTTTAGTTTGCTTTAGATTTTTTCACTCCTGCACCATTTGTGTTTTCACAAGCAGAGGTAGATGCACCTTATATACCGTATGTACACGTACATTTTGCTGAACCAACTGTATTGCAAACTGAGATAAAATCTCCACAAAACCAAATTAATCAAAAGCAGTAGGTGCTGTACACACTCTGTAAGTTCACAGTAGGCATTTCACCTCACATAAGGGATGAGTGGGTAATATGCAGTTAACTGCATGGTTGTCAGTAGAGATGTGCTCTACTGTGGCCTAGACATTGTCTAGTCAAGTCCCTTCTCATATAGTCAGGCCTTCTTTGAGATTGGTTTGGGTGCCATTTTAGCATTAGCATTCATGCATTTCTTCACCAAAACACCAGTTCTGCTTTCCATGCCACTTAGGCTTTTGCTCAGTGAAGGGGAAGCCCCAGGGAATCAGTGAACAGTGATTTTGTCAGCCTACCTTGACAATGCTGATGGGCTTCCTGGAGAGATGGAAACTCGTGTAGAGCAGGAAGGTCAAGGCAAACGTGAAGGCTCTGTACCTGTTCAAGGTGACACACAGCAGCAGCAACGTGAGCAGACAGAGACCTGGACTCTGCACCTGAGGGTCTTTGGTTCAAGCGAATGGGTGGGTCTGAACTTCAGCCGCCCCAGTTACAAACCCCAGCTGGATCCACAGACAAAACTGCAAGACCGACTGATTCAAATCATTGTACTTTGTCTGGTACCCACGAATCAGCGACTGACAGCACATGTTAGCTGCATCCACAATGGCAACTCCTGCAGCCCCACTCTCCAATCACTTCACAAAAGTACACAGGCATTAAAAATAATCACTTTGAGCTTATGCAATTGGTAAACACTGCTGCCTTTGTCCAGCTCAATAAAGAGGTGCGTCACCCACTCCAGGGTGTGAAGCACGGTGGCAGACCAGCATCAGGCAGGCCCTGATGTCAGGGTAGGGTAGGGAGTGGCCACTACTGCACATGGGTGTCAGCAGTCAGCACACACCCAGGGCAATGACCTCTGGTATTCTCCTTTCCTGAGATGTGTGTACTATCCGAGGTAAAGTTTTATGCTTTTATTTAAACTGCTGGGAGAACTGTGAGTTTCTTTTTTTCTCATGCTGTATTACAGTCATTGACATTATAAAATAATTAAGCACAAAATGTTGAATTACTGTATGTCAAACACAAAGACATAAGCAGTATAATATAATGCTTTACACCAATGACGACAGGAGATAAAGTTTGGAACAGTCTGCCCTGCCCTAACTACAAGGTGCCACAAAATGTGGAACAGCTGATAAATAAGAAAAATTAGTGTGAGTCTGGATGTTCACTCACACACACACAGACACACACACACGCATACAGTCGAAGAATGGCTGAAACGAACACGCACACTCACCACTGATCTTTGCTGAAGGAAGAGAGAAAGCGAATTCCCGGAGGAACGGGGGCCATGGCTGTGGGGCTTCTAGCGCTCAGTTTGGATGGAGAAGATCTCTCAGAGCGGCGAGGAGGATGACGATGATGAGGAAGACACAAAGCTCAGGTGTGACCAGGTGCAGAGGGGTGGCAGGAGAAGGACATGGCAGCAGGCTGACGTCTCCTCAGGGCATGGCTCCTCTGCCCTGTGCCCAAATGGAGGGAGACAGTGTCATGAGCCTCAGCACTGAACCCCATGCCAGCCTGACCATCTTCAACAAGGCATTAACAGCAGATAGCTATCAACTTCATAACCTGTTATTACCCAATAAACCTAAAATACAACTTTAAAAGCCCTGAAATTTTATGTCTTACTAAAAATGAACTGATTGCTAAACTTTCACCGTGTTGCACAAAAGACAGTTTGTGGTGTCACATTACATAACTATAGCAAGGAGTTCCTAAAACAGATAACTTACAGAACTGGAGCGCAGGGAGACAGTGTTGTGCGCAGACTAATGTATCAGACTATATGCTCAGCATTCAGGTCGATTGTCATTGCATTTTTAAAATGATCTTAAAAAACGATAAATGCTCTGGTTCCCCGTTCAATGACTGGGCCTCAGAGCCAGGGTCTCCGCTTGATGCGCCGCGGCATTAAACATTAACACATACATGGCGAGGGTCACCGTCACCCTCCAATGACACAGGAACGTGCCTCAGGAAACACACTTAGGCGTGAAAAATTCGCTTTTTAAAGGGGACGGTTCGTCCGCAGATCGTGCCCCTTGCAGCACAGAGGAAAAACCTTCTCATATCTACGTGGACACCCATCCCACTGGTAGTGCCGCGTGAGGAGACTTTAGAGTTCCACAACTTTCAGACAGTTTGTCCTCTAGCACTTTCAAGAGTAACGTTAGCTCTAAAACATTTTCCGTAGAAATATCGTGTATTTCCGTTCTGCGCCGTCTTCGGCGAGGAGCATAAAGTTTTTTTTTATTTAATAACATTCAACTGCATGCAAGAATTCACGGGGCAAAACAAAAACTTAAAACCTTATTTCGCACGCTAGTGGCCTATGGCTTAGCTGAGTATGATTCCACTGGTCTCTCTCTCTGTATATGAAGCTACCTAAACATCTAATATATGCATCGTCTACTTATCGGTAGCTCTTTCCGAAATCACTTATCTACATGCACTCGATGTATTGTCATCAAGATATCCATGAAGAATCCGACGTAGAAAATACATCCACTTACTTTTCTGCTAAAAGAGCTGAAGGAAGAACCCAATCTAGTGTACAAATTTAGGGACCTAACTGTAGCTCACGCGCTAGAAATTACGTTTTCGGTCTCAGACAATCAAGCCGAGGGGGCTTGTATCTACTGATCGAATGTCTCTTTAGGTGTCAAGAGTACGTAATATAATTTGTAATTATGTATCTTACTGCCGAGGTAGCTAGAAAACTCGCTGTGGTTATCTGCTTCAAACTCTTTCATACAATTTCCACATAGGCTACTAGAAGCGAGGGAGCGAGCTGCCATTTGGCGCAGCACCACCCCCTCCATACACATCCAAACACTAACAGTCTATGTTAAAAAGATAGTCCTGTAATCTTACCGCATCAACTGACGAAGGAAAACACACACGATCTCAGGGTGTTTTATCACGGTGATCTTCCCAGGGTACCAATCCTTCCCGATTATCAGACGGCACTGAGCAACGAGTCTGACAGCCTCGGCATACAGAGTCTTCCTTACTGACGTCAGAACAAGGAACCGGTCTGTCATGAGTGATGTTTGTAGCCACAGTGTGGCTTGCATTGGTGTGGCAGAGCGGACCTCAACAAGGAAATAACGCAGTGAAAAATTCTGCCATTTATCAAACAGGCTCTATATATTGAACGAGGTGCTGGAATTCCGGTAACAAGTGTTATCGCTTACGGTCCTGATGAATGATTTACGAGTTGTATATAGATTTTGATACGTCATATTACGCATTACTAGTTTCAAATTCAAACATAATTAGTTAACGGTTAACTTAATGTCCAAATATGTATATTTGACCGAGATCTTTGACTATTGACAATCTCCGACAATGTTTTTATGACAATTGCCTCAATGCCTTTCATTTTTTTAACGTAGCCTACCCTACAAGAATTAACTCTGTTCTCTTAAAATTGGACACATATTTTGTCAAGATGCTCTAGTAAAATTGAAAAAATAAGGTGCAAGTTGAACCTATGTTTTCTAAATATGGCCTGCGTTACCCTTGTACTGAAAATTATTGTCGTATTTGATGTCATTTAAAACAATGTGCCCGACTTGCTTCTAGTAATACAACGCCACGTCTGGCCATTGCCTTGGCAACGTCAAACAAACGAGTTTGAGCTGCAAAGATACGGGAGGCTTCGAGCGGCCCCTTGAACCTTTTTACCGCGTGTATACAAAGTTACCGAATCGTTACAATCGTTGGAACAATGTCGGACGTGGGATCTGAGGATTTTGATGACGAGCAAGGCAACATTGGAGTGAGTATTTGAGCAGTCTTTTATTGAATACAATGACTAGGCGTGTAAGTATGATAACAAGAGAACCTGTGATGTCTCTAAAAATAGGAATATGACGGTGACCGAAACGAAGCAGGAGAAAGACACGGGGTTGGGAAAGCGGTGCTACCAAACGGAGACACTTATCAAGGACAGTATGAGAACGGTAAAAGGAGTGGCCAGGTAAAATACTATGGAATTTGAATACATGAAGATTCAGCGATAAATGGCTATGTTCTGTTCCTTTTTGTTTTGGATGGGAACTTTTTGCTTCGGCAAGTGAAGTTGCATACCCAACTACGTGGCTGATGAGAAATCCCATTGCCTCTAGCTTCAGCGTTAGAAAATTTGGTTGATTTCTTTAAGGCTAAAAAAGAAAGAGTCTTATCAATCCATCACGTATTTCAAAGAAGGAGTGAAAGACACAGGACAGGTGCTTTCTTCCCTCCTTTCGTTCCTTTTGTTACCTGTGCAAACTGTGAATGACAGTCCATAGTAGTGCCAAATAATGAAGCATTCCCATTTTAGCTATTATTATTATTATTATTATTATCGCCCCACCCCCAAAAGCCATCAGTATTTCATAAACGAAAGACAATTTTATCTAAGATAACATACAATGCATTTATTTCATACTGTATCACCAGCAACGGTATTCTGTAGTCACAGATTACTTAGATCATTAGGTAACACATTAGCGATCAAATGTTAAGCAGTGTCAATATTTAGGCATACTATAGCAACTACATACAATGTCTAATTGATAGAGGGCAGGGAGGAGCTACATTTTGCCAGGAACCATACCACACTGAAGTGGTATAAGCATCCTGGTAGTATCAAGTATCCTGGGTAAAACTATGCTGGTGGCCAATAGAGGGCACTCTTTTCTCTGTGCTATGTAAATTCAATGCCCCAGTGCAGTGATGGGTCCACTGTGATGTAGAAAGTGCTATACTTTGGATGAGAGAACAGAGAAGATAGAGAACAGTTTATTACAATGCACAACTCAGACATTGGTTTAGCAAATCATTTGACGGCATGAATCTGTTTGTGTCTGTTCACCAGGGCACATACCGGTTTAAAAATGGGGCCCGTTATGTCGGTGAATACTACATGAACCGGAAACACGGCCAGGGAACCTTCTACTACCCCGACGGATCCAAGTATGAAGGTGAGGGTGCTAATAAGTGAGATGGCCCAGGTTATGCAGTGCATGAGCACTGCTTGACATTGCTGACGATGTGAGCCTCTGTCTGCCCACACGCCATCTATGTGAGCCCAGTAGAAACACTGTTTGTGTGTCTGCCTCCCAGGCGGCTGGGTTGAGGACCAGCGGCAAGGCCACGGCATTTACACGTACGCCAACGGAGACACATACGATGGAGAGTGGATGCGTCACTTGAGGTATAGCCTTCGTTGCGTTAACATGCTGCTCGCATCAGGAGTGGCCATAAAAAAACACAAAAAATAAAAAAGAGCCGCTCAGAATGGAATATGTGCATTATCATAATAAAAACCAGAAGGCTATCAAAGAAAGATCACAATTTTGTTGATGAAAAGTGGGGAATTTATTGTATAAGGACCTCAACCCTCTCTGTCCTAAATGGAATACAATTGTTTCACACATTCAAAAAGAAACACAACAACAGAGAGTTGAATAACGCAAGAGTTGAATAACGCAATTCTTTGTAATAAACGATAAAACAATGTAGTTTTTTAAAACTCACACTCAAAATCACCTATTCTTGCCAACAAAGGTGTATTCATAGTGTTACATCTACTGTCTGGTGTGTGTGTGTGCGCACACGTTTGTATGTTTGGGTGTGTTTGTGTAAGCGTTCAGGCATGGGCAAGGCGTGTACACCTACCATGATACAGACTCCAAGTATGTGGGCACCTGGGTCATGGGAAAAATGGAGTCTTCCGGCGAGTTCATCCACCTCAACCATAAATACCAGGGCAACTTCCTTAACAACAACGTAAGTGAGCCCCGACTCTCACTTCCATAGCAATGATGTAGGTGAGACCTCACTCCTGGCAACAATGTGAGTCCCCTCTCTCACTCAGGGAGAGAGACACAAAATGACATTATTGAGCTAGAGCACAATGGTGCAGGTCTGAACTGAACGTGGCTGTGATTACAGCACTGTTTAACTGTCACAGTGCAGCTGCCATCCCTGGGATGTTCTTTCAGGTCTCTTTCTAGTTCTCTTTCAATATGGGTGTTTGGCACAGTTTAAGGTGTAGACAGTAACAAAATACAATGCATTTAGTTACTGAGCCCTAAAGGAAACACTGCATCTGTAGAGCTGACATAGATTATCATGTATGCTAGTTGTCTCCAAACCTGACATGTAATACCATGTCTGAATTACGTAACATGTCCATTTACTCCTCTGAATCCATTTCAGCCCTCTGGTCCTGGAAAGTATGTGTTTGACATTGGCTGTGAGCAGCACGGGGAGTTTATCCAGCTGGATCAGGTAACGTTGATACCAGCTGAGGAGATGTGTGTGCGTGTGTGTGTGTGAGACCCTGTGGGGGTCAGGAGGATGTTGATGGGTTTATGTACTCTGCTGTGTTTTTTTTCACTCAGTTTTCCGAGAAACACGAGTCAGTGTCACCCCCCCCCCTTTCACCCTTTGCCCTCATTTTTATATACATGAACATGGAGCTGGACCCCTTCAAAAATGACCATTATTATATAAATATGAGTGCTTTCCATTCACCCAAGACATTTATCCATAGGTACACACAGGTAGCCTAGTGCAGTGCAGCTCCTAGTATTACAGGATAAGACTTACTGTGGGATCCTGATATAGTTAGGCCTTTCCTGGAGGACATTGTTGTCATGGTAACGCTTATGACAAGAGCATGTAACAAAGGACCTTTTTCCCCTCAATGAAAATGCCAGCCCACGGAAAGCGAAGAAAGCGGTAAGGATGGGAAGACGCAGAAGACCAGGTTGCCCCGCCCAAGCCCTGGCGAGGGGTTTTTCTCCATAGGGGCCTCTGGAAACGAGGTGCCGTGGCAACTGGACACTGTGCTGTGTCGCTCACCTAGTGGATTAGGTTCTTTATCTGTGCATTGCATGATGGCACAGGCAAAGGATACTCAAAAAGATTGGTTGCTTTGCTAGTCACGGGCAAGGGAGGACTCCTAGACATGTACATTAAGGGAGAGAATGCAACTGCCAGTTCGTGTCAAGGAAAAATGATCAGAGCACAAATTTGAGTAAGGCACTGACAGGTTACTGACAGCTCTGCCTATTGAAATGTAGCCTCTCTTGCCCAGTGGTAGTCTTTCATTTGGGCACCATTGACAGCACCTTAACAGGAACATTTCATAATGTCTGATCAGTTCTGATCCATTATCATCATCATCACCATTGTAATTATTTTATTTGTTATAGCATAATTAAGAAAGGAAATGTCACTGAGTGCTTCTCAGAGTGCATTTCATGACAGGAGGAGCAGTAACTCTTTTTTAATAGAAAAGAAACCACCTAGAGGTGGTGAAAGCAAAGAAACATCATGATCATTATGGGAACTGTGCTCAATCTAAGACAGCAATGTCCTGTTCTAAAGTGTTCTATTGGCAGCAACAGAACACTTTAGATTTACATCTAGGAAGGTGTCATAAGAGATTTGATCGTGAGAGCATGAAAAAACCCCCATATGTTTTTGAAAAAGAAGAATTGGATTTTCCCCTTGGCCCCCTAAATTTAAACAGTAATATTAAATGTGCTTTGCCTGTTTTGGTGGACTACTTGAGCTAACTCCAGAGGAAACTGAGCTGTAACAGATGTATGCAACTCCCAGTATTATCAGTTATTGGCAGACAAAGCAGCAGAAAGCAGGGAAAGGCTCCAGAATGCAGCAGGGTGGCCGTGCACATCAGGGAATTGAGTGTAAATAACTTTTATATATATGGAAGTGAAGTGGGGGTTGTAGTGGATGTGAGATCTTGATGGCAGCTTACTTTAGGGGATCTATGGAGGAATGAAAGAGAAGAGAGACACCTCATAGCCCCAGAGTAGTGAGCGTTTGTTGGGGTGTGATCAGTTTACAGTATGGAAATTCAGCCCTCACAAAAACATGAAGGAGCCTCAATAACAGCTGAACTATGCCACTGATACGCATAAAACACACTACCAAGAGACACTTGGAAAAAGTGATTCAGTTCACTGCAAGGGCTAATTGGGGGTCTGTGAAATACTGTCCCTGGAAGTATCATTTTTGTCCAGATACAATCCATTAATTCCAATTACCCATTAGAGTATATATGAAGGATATAATTGATTGTAAATGGGAATTTACTGGCTTTAGAAACTGTACTGTAATAGAATCCAATGTCTGTCATTTGGACCCATTTGTAGTTATCTTTGGCCAGTTCATCCATAGTTGAGATCATTTTTAGGATGTCATGCTGTGCTGTGTACATGCTGTGTAGCGTCGATCTTTAAATTACCAAGATGGATTTTCATATTCACAGCCCCCACAGTGCCAGTCAGTCAATGAACCATATAGATCAATTAACATGCTCAGCATGGCACCCTAAAAGACTCGCAGTGTGAGTGTTCACTGGCACTTCAGATGCTGTTTGTACTGTAAATCTGAAGCCACTAAGCAGTATGTGTGAGGTGGAACTGGCTGAGTTTAAAAATAAAACATTCCTGAAATGGACTTGAGAAATTTGATTGGGAGAAAAAAAAACAACAGAACCAATACAAAACGTTCAAAACATCTCACTTCTGCTTAAGGCTAGTGAAGCGTTTGGTGAGACTGTCCAAGAGACATCCAGGCAGACTTTTTTTTTTACCTGCTACAGGATTCAGGGGATGGCGATGAGGAGGAACCCATCAGCACCACGGTTGTGAAGTGGCAGCCCATGTTGATAACCGGCATCACGCTGCTGGGACCTGCCAAAGACCAGAAGCACTCCTCACCAGGTGATTCACTTAAAGCTAGGGATGAATGCTTTGATGAAATGGTTTACAAGGTCAAATATTTGAGTAATTGGAGCAGAATTTTACGAGGGGGCAAATGGCAGGGCTACATTACCTGTCTACTTCCTTCCCAGCACAGCTTTCTTTCTGAACAGTCGGCTGACCCACATACTCTGGAGGATCTGTCAGACACAGCTTCAAAAACTGCTTTTAAAAAAAGGGGGGTTT
The DNA here is from genome assembly GCF_013368585.1 of Megalops cyprinoides. Lineage (NCBI taxonomy): Eukaryota > Metazoa > Chordata > Actinopteri > Elopiformes > Megalopidae > Megalops > Megalops cyprinoides. The sequence goes on from NC_050596.1 coordinate 12,316,778, forward strand.
GATTTTCATTTCTCAGTGTTCAGCAAACATAATTCTGCCGAAGGGCTTGATACTCTTGTGAATGTTGGCATTAGGGCCAGCATCGCAGCATTCCTGGGGAACAGGAGGGGAATGGTGTCAGGAGGTGTCAGTTGTGTTTGTGTTCTCTGACTCCTCTTTTACCCAGTCACACCTGTTTTCTCTGCAGACCCTGGGAAGGTGGAGGAGGGTGAAAAGGTAGAGGCAGTGGACCCTGAGGAAAAAACTCTTACAGAGGAGCAGACTGCGAGAGCGAAGACTCCCACAACCCCAGAGACTGGCACAAACAAACAACTTGAGCTGGAGGACAAGCAGGATTGAGAGTCCAGACACGTGACAAACAGAGACACCGTCAACTAATTGTACTTCAGTGCTTTCGTAATAAAATATCAACGCATGTCTCCTGTCTTTCTCTGGTTTTACTGCGGGATGCAAGAGAGACTACAGCCCCAGTTCCTTGCATTTCTCCGCCACTCACACATTCGGCGTCCATTCAGCTGTTGTCACGTAATCCACACCCACTTTATAGTTCGACTATGACGTCATCAATCTGCGTCGCTTACACAAAAAACGTGTTTCGGAGAAAGTCGAGTGACACGGGTATGCTATTCCACATGTGTACAGTGGAAAGATGGCGCCGGTGTTACAAGAACCAGAGATACAGTTTGCACAAAGATTGGCATCAAATGAAAAGCCCATCCGTACCAAGGCCATCAAGAAGCTAAGAAAGTACCTTAGCGTTCGATCGCAGAAACCCAAAGGTATTTAATTTCATAGCGATGGAATGTTGGTGTAGCTAGCGAGAGATTCAGATAGCCAGTTAGCTAAGTTGCTCCATGAATATTGTTAGCCAGCAAACTAGCTAGCTATCAATCAACCAACAACACCGACTGTAAATATGTAAAGTTATGTCAGCTGCTGGCTAGATAGCGGTATTCCTTATGCTTTCGTCCATGACGATGTCTGTAAATCAGCTAGCTAGCTAACTTATGAGTATTCTAGCCACAGGTTGGTGGCGAAGCATCTGAAAAGTGTTTTGCATTTTGTTATTGGTTGCTGTGTAGTTGGCGAGCTAAGCTCTGTTTAAAACGTTGATTGGAAACAGTAACGTTACTGTGGTGCTTTTAGCTTCGCATTTAGCTGATGCGCATGTACTTGTGAAGTTCGGGAAATGCGTTGCCATCAAAATATGTGGCGAGCCAGCCTTTAAAATGCCTTATGAGGGAGGCAGCGTTTCAACTATTTTTGACAAGTATTTTCCTAACCTCCTGAATTTACGACCCTTCTCACGTCTCCTTTAGGTGGGTTCACCATTGATGAGCTGCTGAAAATATGGAAGGGCCTATTCTACTGTCTGTGGATGCAGGACAAGCCACTGCTACAAGTGAGTTTCACCTCGTGCCTGAGTGCCTGTATTTTATAGCGCTATAGAATCTGTCCGTTAGACCTTGTATCAGTCCACTCAGGTAACCCGGCTTAAGCCCTTCTAAGCAAATCGCCACACTGCAGTCATTGCTGCTGTCATTCCCGGTGCCTAAATTATAAATACTGGGAGAATAAAATACCGTATGTGACGTATTGTCACGTCCTTTCATCCAAACTGTGCAATTTCAGGATTGTTTGATTGGGGCGGCTTTGATTTGCAACATGATTTCTGTCCTGGACTGTGCCAGAAGGGTTATTGCTACGATACAGCAGATTTAGTCATATGTTTCAAATGACATATTTTTCAGTGGTTAATTTGTTAATGAGTTAATTGGTTAAATTAAACGGATGAAGTACTCAGAGTGGTGATGTTATATGGTATCACTTAGTCCTGCATCCTGGCACCTATTGTGTGCTCTTATTCATGGTCCATCTGAGTTCTTGATTGATATGGTTTGACCAAGCAGTTAATTTAATGCTGAGATGAAATTCCCAATACCTGACAGTTCACTATACATCCTTACTAGCTGATTTTGCCAGGTCCTGGAAAAGAGCTAGTAATAATAATTAATACTGCAGTTCTGAAATGACAGATTATAGGGGAAAAATGAATGTAAACATGTTTAAGGAACACAATTGCTGGAAGTTTCTGATTGCACAAACTCATTTCTCTCACAAAGGGTGTCAGAGAAAGTATTGTAAAGGATTGTTTCTCTGTCCACAGGAGGAGCTCTCGACTCAGATATCCAACCTGATCCATTCCTTGCAGAACATAGACAGCCGTAAGCACTTCCCTTCCAAACAGTACAGTACAGACCGTATGGTGTAGACGGGGATGTTCCTCATGGGCTTCTATAAATTGTTAGTTGCACTTTAGGGTTCAGGATGAAAGGGGTAGTAATATTGTGAAAACGTACAGTAACATTGCAACATTAACTTACAGGTGCCCAAACGTCCCCTGTTACGTGTGGACCTTTACATAGAAATAAAGTTATAATGAATTTAAATGCTATTATTGATGTAATAGGGTAAACAGCTGTTTTCGTATTGGTACATTTCAATCAGTGCCTTTACCCCCCACTTGCAAATATACCGGTAAATTATTAAAAAAAAAGACAGGGGGTACCCCTGGTGTTGTCTCTTTGGATTAATATTCCCTAATGCCTGGTACTCTCATGCACGGCTCATGGTTTCATGTCTGTATATATTTTTCTGCAGAGTTTCTGTTTCTGGAGAGCTTCCTAATGACGATAAACAGGGAGTGGAATGGTATTGACAGACTGCGCATGGACAAATTCTACGCGGTAAGTCAGTGTACACTCATGTCCCAAAGAAGTCGCTAGCATTGTCAATGATGATGAGAAGTTATGAGTAACTACAATGAAACCGCCATATTAAAATAAGTTAACCATGCTTTCCCCCCATTACAGTTATGAGGCTTATGAATATGTGAACATGAATGTAACTGTTACAGAGTAAAGTACTTAAATGTCATCGTCTTAACACGTATAGCTGTGTATTTCATTTTGCCTCGAAAATGCAGTCACTGTCAATGGCCTCCGTTACTGTTTAAAAGGATACTGTTTTTCCATGTCTTTATGAACTCAGAAAAGTAACGTCAGTGGTGATTTCTCTCTGTCCCTGGCAGCTCGTGCGTTTTGTGTTCAGGCAGATGTTTGAGATGATGAAGAGGAGAGGCTGGGAAGCAGGGTGAGGACTGGACAACTGTCTCTTGAACATTGGCTGGTTTATGCTTTGAAAGGAGGCATGCTGAAGTCCTCCCTTCCTTGTTGCTCTTAGCCAGTCTACATAGAATCTGCAGTACTCTTTGTAGAAAAGTGAAATCCAGCAGTATTCCAGTGCATGTGGACTATACAATAGACCACAAAAACCTGTCTGACCGTGAGCACCTTGCACACATTCTTGTTTGGAGTAATTAAACTGACCACTGTCTCTGTCTTCCACTGTGAATGTAGACAAATGCCTTCACTTCCTATCTCTCCTTCTATACTCTTATGCAGAAAGCAGACATGCTAACCTCACTCTTGGTCTCCTTTACTGTCTAAGCACGGTTATGCAGGCAGACACAGGCACTCTAACCTCTGGCTCCCTGTGCTCTGTTACACAGAGAGACAGGCCTTTACTCTGCGCTCAGACTGATTCTAACACCTCTCACTGTCTCTGTGCTGTTACGCAGACGCACACTGAGAGACCAACCTCTTGCTTTCTCTCTGCAGAGTGGTAGACAGGTTCACGGAGCTCCTGTCGGCTCAGATCCTGCGCAGCACCAGCGGCGCTCCCGTGGGAGTGCAGCTCCACGTCCTCGACATCTACATGGCCGAGCTGGCTGGGGTCGGGGCTGCGGAGGTACAGAGCAAGTGCGATGGGGTGGTTTTGGTGCGGGAGGGGCGGTTATGGTTTAGAAATTTGCAAGTGTGCCCTTGCTCAGCAGCATTGGTAACAGTCCCGCTTACCTGTGTTTTAACCATAGCTCACAGCAGAACAGAACCTCACGTTCATCGACCCGTTCTGCAAAACGGCAGCGAAGACGAAGGAGTGAGTATAGAAAGGGGATTGTGTGCCTCCATTGGAACTGTGTTCAAAAACTGAAATTGGAAGTTGTCTCATTGCCCCTCTCCTGGGGATTTGAACTCTTCCTCTCACTTTATATCTGTTTTGCTCTTTCTGTCTCTAATGGCCACCACTTCTGTCTGTTACTGTTTCCTGTTTGTGTGTACTTCGTGTCTGGTCCAAATCCATTTCCCGTCCCTCCTCTCAGTCATGTGCTACTGCAGGCCATCTCTAGCAGTATATTCCATGAGATTGTGGATCAGGCCCCCTTTGCCATAGAAGACCTCATGAGGGAGGTGCGCAAGGGAGGTGGAGGAGAGTCTGACTCTGACCAGGAGCAGGACGTGGAGAGTGAGGAAAACAAGAGGAGACCCGTTCCCAGCAAGGCAGGGAACACCAAAGGAAAGCGAGTTAATGGTAAGGGCCTCTTACTCTGTATAATTAGTTCCTAGAATCTGCTGCCTGAGATCATTACAGCTGCTCTTTACATAATTAATTTTTAAATCAATACTAAAAACATATCTTTTCAGTCTTGCTTTTAATGGTAAGCAAATGGCTTTTTAATGTAATTTTAATAAATGTTATTTTACTACTGGTGCCTGTCGGTTTATCTTGTGGTTATGCGTTGTGATTTTTATGTTACTGTCTGTGTGCTCTACTTTTCTACTGTGGTTTTACTGTTTGTCTTCTTCATTTATGGTTTTATTGTTTTACCTTTTTTTGTGGAGTGCTTTGAGTGTGCTGTATGAGAAGCACTACATAAGTAAAGTTAATTATTATATTTACTAGATAATCCAACCTCCTATAGGCCCCTTAGTCAGCCTGATCAAGGGCCCTCAGTTAGCTTAATGTAGGGCACTTAGTTAGCCTCTTGCAGTCTCCTGTATGATTCTTACCATGCCCAGTCGAATAAATCAGGCTACTTTAAGCTGTAGCTGCTGCGATTGTTTTTTCATCACTTCATTTTCCCTTGTTATGTCTGCCCTTCCAGGCATCAGAGCTGCTGCAGAAGATGAAGATGAAGATGAAGAGGATGATGACTTGTTGGGTTTGGAGGAGGACGCTGGTGTGCCCCAGGGTGATGATGGCATAGGGCCAGTGCTCCAGGTCAGTGTGGCTCCACTGGCTCATACAAGCTCAGCCATGCAGAGTGAACCAGGCTGTTCCTTTTGACACCATACACAGCCAAGGAAATAACTTTCTGCATTGGTCCACTGGGTCGTGAAATTTTAAATCTAATAGCTGACAAAAGTGTCACGCTGGCCAGGCTGCACATGCATATACAAGGAACTGTAATTGGTTTGCTGGGTTTTTCACCAGGTTGTGGGGGGGCTTCAAGTGCAAACCTCATCACATGATTGAGTGTCCTGCTATTCTTTTTTGAGGTAGCTATGAATTCTACATCGATGAGTCACGGTTATTAGTAGGCACAAGTACCATTATGACCAAGAATATATTAGAGCAGCAATGTTCTTTTTGAGAGAAGGCGTTTTAATTCAACGTTGACCTTGAACTTTGCCTGTTGAATATTGTTTGTCTCACTATGACTCTTCCCGCACAAGCATTTCTGAAGCAGCATGCACTCCAGGAGAGCCAAGGCCAATAGAAGGGTTTGCTCATCTTTGACTAGCAACTTAATAACCTAGTAACTTATTTGTATCCAATCGAGTCCTAGGGGGCCTGATTTAGCAGTCAGTTAAGAATAGTGGTCGCTATAAACCCACCTGACCTCAATGGAAAAAAGCCATTCCTGCCCTGCTCCTGAATACTTTCTTTCATATTTACTCAGATGACTTTCAAAAACAACAATTTCCAAAAATATCATAATTAGGTTTGGAACTGAGACCAATTTTGTTTGCTCCTGATTACATGTATTTTATAGACTGATTGAAGAGTTTACAGACGTTAAGCATATGACCAGTATGTGCGCACTGTACTTAACATATCCCTCCAGGCTTCATTCTTATTTTGTGTCTTACGCAAAATTTATAATGAACATTAATTACAAGGATTGTGGTAATTTTTTGTAAGAACCCCCACAAAAAGGCAAACCACTGTGTACATATTTGCTATTCCCTGGCCAACGTGAAACTTTGTCGTTAGCAATAATTTACCTGCTATTCTAACTAGCAGTAGTAATTATGAAGATGACAGACTATTGTATATAGGCCTGTTTGAACTAGCTAGGCACACTTCTAAAATTCTTAGCATTAGCTCTTCTACTTAGCGAGAAATTCTAACCAGCATTTGACATACTATGGCCAGTGTGGTTAGCTCAGTTTAATACATTTTTCTTTTGCAACGTGTTCAGGGCTCGATAACCAGACACGCAAACTTGCGCGCACCTTCGCATCAGATTGACTCTCAGTCGTTAGATTGAAGGTATTTCCCCTCTCCTTGCTATTGGCTGACTCAGGTGACCAACTTCGTGATGTCATCATCAAGTCAAGTTTAGGGGTCTCCGGTTTATGAGAGGGGAGGCAGATTGGGACGCACCTTTCTTTATAAAGGTCTGTAATTTATGTATTGGTGACTATAATGTATCCAGTGTTCGGTTGGTAAAGGTGTGTAAAAATGGGAACAATGTAACGACATATTTGCAGGAGGCATTTTTCAAATCCACTTGTGACATTTTTAAACGGAAAAGCGTGGTTTTCTGTGTGTGTCAAACATCGGGCATATAAAAAAACAGCGCATTTTTGTAGTTTCTTATTTGCGATTCATGACAGAAAATGAATGGTGTATAACTTAGACACACGGCTAAACTTTTGGAAAACTGTTTTTGCAATTTAACTAAATTAATCCACTCTTGGCTAAACTACATGTAGCCAGGCTCGTTACCATGGTAACGCATTCCGGATTGGCATGGCTCGGCAGCAGGCTCATGTCCTGTTCACACTCAAACTGAGCAGGTAACTATATATTGCCAATCAACAGGCAGACGGTAGTTTGAGAGCAAAAGCAATTAACATACGGCTCTTGCGGACTCAGGACCAATGGAATAGGCCGTCTCTTGTGCCTCCTGCCGTCCTCTGAAAAGGCATGACGAAACCCGCAAATGACTGCCTTCTTCTCCGGCAGAGCTTTTGATCTGTTTCTTATTGTGGAGTAATGCACCAAATGTCAAGCATGAAAGTACCATCACAGCGTGCTACCTTAAATCCGTTTGCCCTGTCCTTTTGTCCCTAGATGAACCTATCTAGCTACCCAGCAACATCTTAAGGTAGGATTAAACGAATAAATGCAGAGCTGAGAAGGCATGGAGATCATTTACCTTGCGACATTTAGTTTTTCTTAGTTGATTTAGTTTTCCGATTTCACTCTTCAGACTCTGGAATCGGGGGCTAGCTAGCTAACACGACTAAATTGCTAAAATCAGTTTTATTTGGGTAGAGGAAATAGACCTACCAATTATATATTAATGCAACAAAAGGAAAACACTTACTTTCAAAATTAACTGAAAAGGAACAAATTAAGCCGGCTAGCGAGGTGGTTTGAATAGGTGCTCTTTAAAGGTCACCAGACGTCCCAGTTTGTCCGGGACAGTCCCTGGTTTGAGCCGGGTGTTCCGATCGGTCGGAACACTTATTAGAAAAAAGATCAGAAGAATACTAAAATGGTCCACTCATCACCTCGTCCCGCAAGCGTCTTGATTTTCAGCGCAGTTAAATAAACCTTTACTGTCTGCATCTCTTTCATTTGTACTCTATTGCAGTCTTCAAATTACGTGACATTGCGTGGCATCAGTATGCACATGTCGGGTTTTTTTGACATGGAAAATGATCGACTTGTTTTCCGTCCCGTTTCTCGGTTTTAAAAATCTGGTCGGGCAATCTAAAAGGCGTTTTTGGAAGAAACTGCTTGCAGCTTCCAAAGATTAAGACAATCCCAGGACTGTTGAGAAGATTTAAATTACCGACAGCATCAGCACTAGGGTTTTCAGGTTTGCTGTATATTTAAGCAAGGGAATTATCCTCCACTGATGCAAACCGCTTTGTTCTCATGTGATCAGAACAAAGTGACACATAGAGGCAAGGGCGGCTAACTGGCTAACTAAATAACCAGATATTACCGAAGAGAGGAAAGGTGGTGCTTTTTTTTTAGGATATGAACGACCTGCTATAAACACAATATAAATGGATAAATCCAGTATAAATACACACTTTTTAATGTTGTCTGTGTCATGTAACAGTTTCATAGCTTGGAGACAGAGATACTAGTGTTATAGGGGGAATGTGGTATGCCAGTCTTGTCTTTATCCAGTAAAATGTACACTGATGGTGGCCCAGGAAAAACAAATAAAAAACACTCTATGGCCAGATGGCCAGTTGTGTTGCCAAGCCCTGCAGTATTCCTGTACTGTGGTGCTGTGCTCTTGAACACAGTATTCTTGTACATTTCAGAAGACTGTTGAGGTGACGTATGTGCACCGGTTTGAATTCTACCTTTCAGTCTCTGAGCAGCGCTTTGACTGCAGCGCCTTGGCGGATTGGTTGTTGAGGGTGTGTCTGTTCCAAACTGACCGCTGTCTGTCACTATCTCTGTGCTGCAGTTTGACTACAGTGCCCTGGCAGACAGGCTGTTTGAGCTGGCCAGCCGCAGCAACACGCCCAGTTTTAACAGGAAGCGGCTCTACAAGGTGATCAAGATGTAAGTGATGGCTTTTGCCCCTCATGCAGTCATCTCTCACACAGAGACAAAAGCACACTCAACCCCCCAAGTTCATACCATCTGCAGTCATTTACTCACTTTGTGCAGCTCACAGTCACATTACATTTCTGTCATTTAGAGGACGTTCTTATCCAGACATAGGTTACAGTTTTACGTATTATCCATTTATACAGCTGGATATTTACTAGGAAAAGTACCTTGCCCAAGGGTACAATGGCAGTGACCCAGCGGGGAATTGAACCAGCAATATTTCGGTTATGAGCTCTGTGCCTTACCATTACTCTATACTACCAACTTCATTAATTAACAAAAAGAACAAAATGCAGAATTTCATCTCCCTGTCTGTTAACTTTGATAATATCTTATCTCTTTCAGATTCCGTGATCTGAGCGAAGGTAAGTGTTTCATTGCTCGAGAAATATTCAAATAGTCAGAGTTGCACATCCCCCTGACAATGAGGTGTGTAAGAGCGCTGGGACAGTATAGCATTCTGTATGCCCTGTCCCCCCAGGGGTGTTCCCACAGGATGAGTACCCTGAAGAGGTCTCGACAGACGAAGACGACGATGAGATGTTTGGCAGCCGGAAGAGGTTGAGAAAGAGGAGGAGAAACAGGGAGGAAGAACCTGAGGAGGAGGAGGAGGAGGGAAGTTCAGCGGCAAAGAAACGCAAAGGTAGGCCCACATAGCTGATGTGGGTCCCAAACTGATCTCCATCTTGACAACAGTTCCCTAATATGTAGGCAAGTGTTGAGTAGCTGCTATATCACAATCACAGTGCAGGTGATTTTGGGGCGGGGCCATGGGTTCCTGTCTTTGGAGTACAAATCGTAAATATACAGCTGTATGAAATGGATAATATTGTAAAAAAGTGTAACCTATGTAAGTCACTCTGGATAAGAGCATCTGCTAAATGCCAATAATGAAATAATGTAATGTAATGTAAAAATGGCCAATCATTAAAGCAGAAATTGAATTAAACCAAGGTGGGTGATAAATGTGTGGCAGGGAGAGGTTAATGCTGCAACAGTAGGGGGCAGTGTGGGAAAACATTATTGACTAATATAATCAACTGTGGCTTTTTTTAACCCACTAAAATCATACATTCCTGTTGAAGGGATCTCTGTAAATTATTTTTCCCTGTAAGTTACTAGACCACAAAGGCTACTTTAATTGTGTGAACCAATAAATTTGAGTCTCATATTATGAAAATGTGTCTGTGTGGACATCATTGTATATATTTTTTAAAAACATATGAATTGTTTTAAAATATTTAATATTTTAAAAAATAAGTCTTCTAGTTATTTTTTAAAAGTGCATCTGATTGGTACTTGCTACAAAGCAAAAATTTTTTTTGTTTGTTTTTTTTGGAAAAAGCCAAGTGTTTGAAAATGTCCTCTGGTTGAAGTTTTTAGAATATGTCAAGCAGGCATCAAAGAATTGTCCCTTTCAAGAGACATTAATAAATTCTGTTTATATCCAACTAAACATTTTCCCTGAGTTTAATTCTTACATAGTCAACCCTGGAAGCTTTTAAGTATAAACCCTCAGCTTTCTCTACAGGGAATGAGCGTTTTTCTGTTTGTGTACATAATCATAGCTGTACAGATATTTCACATCTCACCCTGATGTTTGATTTTCCCCTCCAGACAAAAAGAAGGAGGTCAAGAAACCATCCGATAAGCAGCAGAACACTGTGACTGGACTGTCGAAACCTGCTACCAGTCCAGCAGAAACACAGAGCGACACTACCACCAAGAAAAAGAAAAAGAAGAAGAAGAAGAAGAAGGCAGGAGAAGCTAAGGCTGGAGAAGAGGGCAGTGGGGAGACAGAGCAGTCAGAGGGGGAGAAGGTGTCCGCTGAGGGCGTCTCAGAAACACAAGAGAAAATGGATGCAGGGTCGGCGCGCCCTGCAGTAGCAACAGCGCCCTCTAGCACCAAGGAGACAGACACACAGGCAGCTAGCACCGCCCCAGCAGAGTCCACCAGTAATGGGAAGGTAGCAGAGCAGGGCAATAGGACAGTGCAGGAGGACAAGGGAGAGAAGTCATCACCTCATAGAGGAACCTCCGAGATGCCAACGGAAGCCCAGAACGGTGCAGTCGCAGGTGCAGAAGCCCAAACGAAGGTGGACACAGTGAGTCAGACCCAGACGGAGACCCTCTCCACCAAAAAGACGAAGAAGAAGAGTAAGAAGCAGAAGACGGTCACACAGGAGGAAGGAGTGGTGCTGGAGCTAAAACCTGACGCAGAGGTGGAAGGAGCCGAGCCCAGGGGCCCGTCGTCAGCAGCAGGAGGAGCGGAAGGCGAAGAGACCCAACCTGCTGTGGTGGAGGAAGGTGGGGACATAGATGGAGTGGCTACAACACCCACATCCTCAGGAGCCAAGAGGAAGAAGAACAGGAAGAAGAAGAACAAAGAGGAGCCCGAGCAGGCAGAGGAGCGGCCCACCGAGGGCGAGGCCGAAAGCTGCGCAGATGAGCAGCCAGGGGACAGCAGCTCTGCTGCGCAGCTCAAGAAGACTAAGAGGAAGAAGAGGAAGATGGCTGCCGAAGAGGGCGCGGTGGCTGAGGGGGAGATGGTCCACGTAAACGGACACACGGATGAAGCAGGGGGCAAGAAGGCCAAACAGAGCACCGTGAGTCCTGGTTTTAAACCCTCCACCACTGTCTATCAAAGCCAGCTTCACTACCTTTCCCAAGTGAAGAAGGGAAGTGAAGTTAAGAAGTGAAGACCGCATAATTAACAAGCAGCATTAACACCTTTCCTGAGCGTGTGTAAATGAAATCTTTATATTTAGTACAGAACACTTTGTATTCTTGTAATAGTGCTTTTTTACCTTTTAATTAACTATAACAGGAGGAGTAAGAGGTCCAGAATAAGAGCTGTTTAATTTCCTTCACAAACTCCAGTCAGTAGATAAGTACCATTAAAATATGCTCTACATGTTTCAGTGAGTGAGGACTAGGATTTAAAAGCCTAAGTACGTATCAGTGAAAATAATACAGTTTGTTTTTTTTTGGTCATAGAAATTGAAAAAGGTTTTAATGGCAAAATATAATGCTTAGCTCGTTCTTCTCAAATTAATTATGGTTTCTTTTCTTGGTTTCTGTTGCAGGGAAATGAAATCCTCTCCACCCCTGTTAGTACCAGCAAGCCCCAGAAGAAGAAAAAAGTGGCGAGCCAGTCTGAGACAGGCTCTGATTTTGTAACGTTCCAGAGCCCCTCCATCCCTGCACCCCTGTTCTGCAGGAAGGCTAAAGGAAGTCCCAGCACACCTGTTACCAAAAAAAAGGTAGAGTGCAGGACAGCACATGGCATGACACATGTAGTTTGAACTGCTGTAACAGATTGCACAGAACAAGCGCATAGCTGTCATACAGTATACATTTCACTGGATCTGCCCTACATCTATACTAACTGTGTGCGAATGAGGTTTCCTGGCGCCCAAAATATGTGAAGCTAATGTGCTATCAGTGACTCACTAATTAAAACCGAGAATAGATTTTGGCTTTTTAGACAAGTCTTTTGATTGGTTTCTAAGAGTCAGTGGTGATAGCCCACAGTACCTCCACCTATTATTATATGGGGTTTATGAAGCTAGCTTAGTTAGAACATACTCTAGTGTCTATGATGAAGGAACATAGGGCCTAGAGCTTCTGTGGTCACGTAGGAACTGGAAGGAGACAGGGCGTTTTCACCTGAGCCTGGAGAATGAAATAAGTGTCTCAAAGCTGAGGAAAGACAAGCTGTCTTTTTTTTAATTACTGCGCTTTGTCTCTTAGGTCTGCAGCACACCACAGTCTGAATCCAAGAAGGTTACCTTCGGCCTGAAGAACAACAAGACCACAGGTAGGTAATGGCTCGTTTGCGAGCAAATAGTATTTACTTTCCCTAGCTGTGCATTTTTTTCAGATGGTTCTCTTCTTTATTTTTTCTTCATCAAGAGTTTAGGAAGACTGACCGCAGTCTAATGGTGAGTCCAGAAGGGTCCTCTCGTGTACCCTTTGACCCCCAGCAGAAGCCCCGGGTCGGCGTGCTAAAGTCTCCTGCGAGGCCCCTGGTAATGAGTAGCAAGACCAACAGCGCCACCAAGGGAAGGCCCAAAGCCTCTGATTTCTTCTAGATCTCACTCCTGAGAGACTTACCACTTCTACAGACTATTTTGTGTTTGACAGCTTTTCCGGAGAAATATTGACATGGACCCTTATATCAGTGGGGAAAGAAAGATGAGTTTAATAACCTTTCTATGTTCAGTCTTGTTTTGTTAGCAAACATTTCAATAAAATTCATCTCTGCTGATGTCTTCTTTGTGTTTCTTTCATTCCTTTATGGGTGTGGTATGAAACTGGATTCTCGATCCCTCTCATTCTTATTAACCCCTCAGATTTTACAGGGGTGGAGGTGTAAAGCAGCAGAGCAGTTGTGACTCTGTTACTTTTCATGATTGATTTGCTTCATTGCAGTTCTCCCCACTCTACAATGTGTACAAAGAAGGCTCAAATACAAATACCATGTCTTTATGCAAAACCTGTTACATTACAACAGCTTTCCTAATTGTTTTAAAATCCATAGTCATTCTTGAACCATTGGGAGATGACGCTGAGTAGAACAGGAAGAGGGATAGTTTTCCTTGCATACATTTTTCACTTTTTATAACGCAAGAGTTTAGGGATTGGTGCAAATCAGGAAATGCACTGTTAACTTACACTGCTCAAGTCAAGGAGCTGAGAAAGTGGATGACCAAATAACCCTGTGAATAGAAAGAACAGTCCTGATACAGTGACATTTCAGTTATCCAAAGGGAGCATCTACAGGCACAGCGTGACCACAGCACAAATTAAGCTGTTGATTAAAGGTCAGAGAATTCTCAGACTCTGCATGTCTTTTAGATCGTGAGTAATAACGGGCTTGGGGAATCATTGCATATTAGATTAAAAAAAAAATTAACGAAATACATAAGCAACTTAGTATACTTAGGATAGTTGTGTTTTAAGACCCTTTAAACAAAGTTTTAGTTACAGCCATAATAAGGAAACCTGGGTATGAATAGATTCATGTTATGTTAGTTCATGTTATCCTGCAGTCCCTGCTCACATTCAAACCTTGACCATTTATGGTTAGTTCCATTCACTGAATTCAGAAAAGAAAATCATTTATTTTTATCAATAGTAATAAAGAGTCATTAAGGCCTCTGGCAAGGCGGCCCCGTCAAAGGCGTTTTTAAATGACGTGGATGAGTCACTGGCACTAGCAACCGCAAACCTACATTGCAGTTGAAGAAATCCATAGGGGTAAACAATCAAGAAATGCAAGCGATAAAAGCCAACCATATAATCACAAGAAAAAGTAACAAGACTACCACCCACGTTAAAGTCCACACTTCAATAGCTTGTGATTGAGCTCTTATGGGGTCTCTACACAGAGTGGTGACAGTAATCCCACCTGACCTGAGAAAGGTTGTGCTGATCAGAACATCAATATTTTCTGCAGAAAGAAGTTGAGTGTGTGTATGTGTGTGTGTGTGAGAGAGAGAGTTGATTGACAGTATAAGTGACTGTCAGTATAAATGACTGCATCTTAAAAGTTGAAATGGAGAATACGAACCAGTCACAATTTTTAAAATATCAGGCCCATAAATGTATAAATACCCTTCATCATTTCACAACAATCCATTCCTGGTGTCAGACAGGATTCCCTATTGTGAAAGCTAAGATTAACGGACAAATATGAAGAAAATTTACTGCACAAAACATCTAACACTGGATAAAACAACACAAGAAGCTAATAAAACTATTTTTACACTCAATATAAAATAGAATTAGAATTTGGGAAAGAGAATTCCAACGAAATGCATCATGGTCAGACTAATGCACCTACCCTAAAGAAAGACTAAACTGAAACCCATAAAGGTACTATGTAGTAAGAGAAACATAGCCTTGCTAATTAGCAACATTGCTACAGACCACTGAATGAATATTTATCACAAACCTGGAGAAACACTGTGAAAATCTTAAAGAAGTCATAAAAGTATACAAAATATAGTGACAAGATGTTTGTGTGGGTCACACAGATTAACATGCTACTTAGTCTCAAGACAATGGGAGCAAGGATACAAATACGTACAGACGAACCTGAAAAATGACTGAAGGTGCAAACACATATTCATCCAGATGTACATGAAATGCAGTATTCGCCTCAAGTAAAGGAGCCAGTAAAACAGACTTTCAAAGTCGCAAAATTTTAACTCATCTTCAAACTGTGCTTCATCGTTTATTGTTTTTTTTATGATCTTGTAAAAATTTGAATAAAAGCATTTAAAATCATATTCTGATGTGAAAATCTTGTGGAACTGGCCACCCACAATCTGTCCACTGTCACAAAGCCACACAAACTTCAGAAAACTAAATTAGCTCACACAGGCAAAAAGGAGAATACTGAAAATTGGATGGAAAAAAACTCAGCAAGGAGCTTTCCAAACAAGGCCAAGGAAATTCTGCTCGGCTTTGCTCTACAGCATACAAATGAGGAGCTCTGAATTCTATTTCAAAGTTATTTCTGCGGCGCCTTTGTGCGTGTGGCCTTGCAGTAGCCAAGATTGGGGTGACAATACATCCGTGACCGTTCCAGCTTTGCTCTTGTTTAATGATGCAGTTTATGGTGGATTGGCAGGTAATGGGAATGGTGTGCATTAGTTAGTGATGGCCTTTGACTTATCAGTAGGGAAAATGCCATCAGTGGATCATCTCCATTTTCTCCACCTTTGGGCAGAGCTTTCCAATTGCTTCCAGACATGCCCCGTTTGTTCCTTGTCTGCCTCTAGGTCTCCTCTCCAGGTGTTCCTCAGATTTCTCTCTCACATTGCTTGAGGAGTCCAGACCAGGCTTTGACAGGGAGTGTTGGAGGACAACCATCTTAGTTCATATCAAAGTCCATCCTCCATCTCTGCTTTCAGATCTCTCCTACACATTTGATGTTCTGCCACAACTTTTTTATATAGACTCTAACATGTAACTTAGCAAAAGGCAGCACATACTGTCCAGTGAAAACAGGAATTCTGAATTGTAAAAAAAAGTAGCATTACAAATCCTAATCAGAATTACTGGCTTTTGCACATCAGAACTGTATAAAAAACAACAGCAGTCAACTGTGTTTCTGGGCCCTATTCTAACCAGCAGTTTGGAGCTGATCTGAGCTGGGCAGACCCAGGTGTAGTGAAATCTGAGTAACTGAGTCTTCAGGTGGGGGGTCAAATTGGAAGGTAGTGCCTTGGCATGAATGACTGAGGCAGCTACCTCATTACACCACTAGAGGGACAAAGCTGAAAATGACGCCACCCATTCTGTGGAGCCTTAGGGTGACTTAAATCAGGAATAGTGATTGTATTCGATATATGTAACCTTTACATATATAGCTAGCCAGATTAGTTCTGGCTAGCTACACCGACCTTGTGCCCGGCTTCAGCATTATCTGCATTGTATGACCTGTTCTCATCTTGCCCTTGTGCCTGTTTGCCCACTATATGCACTTTTGAATGTAACTTTGGATAAAAGCGTCTGCTATATGAATAAATGTAAATGAATAATTTTAACACACATTTAAACTCCTATATTCTTTGATCAAGAGCAGGCATGGCCAAAGTAATCAGGAGCAGGAGCCAGAATTTCACTGCACCATTGTGAAGGGACCGCAGTATAAATGTTTTCACCATTTAAATACCCAGTTCAGGTCCTCTGTGCTTACAACTGAATGTTTTTTTCAATCATCCATCCCTATTTAATTGGTATGTGAAATTGCTTTCTTTTATACATGATATGAAGGGGACGTGATGGCAGTAAATACCTAGTCTCGCTGTTTTATGCTTCCAGCAAAATGACAGATTTCTAACACTTGTGTCTACACTGTAATAACGTTTAACATATTTTGCAGAATCCAACAATTAAATTTGTAATGGATTTTTTTTCCCCTAACAATCACTTTAGCAGCTACACATGAAGCTTCAAGGTTGCCACCCCTGCTCTGGAGCAAACCATTAGGCTCCAGAGGTCCAGATATGTTGTACGTATATGTTGCGTTGGATCCTGACAGAGTAGTGTGTGAACTGAATCATATTATCAGGGTAGTGCTGTTGGGGCAACTGAGAATGCCAGTGTCAGTGATGTAAAGAAACATTCTCTTTTTTCAGTTCTGGTGAAATGTTTGTCCTTTGCTTTACCTGATCTGATGGCATGATATCTATCGTACCTGGCTGGTGGATAAATCTGTATTCTGTTGAACCACTCTACATGTTTTTAAATGCTTGTTTACTGTGGCCCACTACCAGCGCAAATCTAGGCTCTGATTTTTCAGTTCTAATTTTTTATATCTGACCATAAATCCTTATTTTTTATGCAGGTTTGATCTCTTCTATACAACAGACAGTTAAGACTTACTTTAAGAGAGTATTAACTTTTCCCCCAAGTGCACAAGTGACATAGGAATTAAATATATTTTGGTTGCTTTACAGATACTGACAACTGATGTCCACATACATTTTAGACCATATTATATAATTAAAACTATTTCTGACATAATTGCCAACTCTGTAGTCATTCATGCTGGATGTTTATTGATTACTGGGACAGTGCTCAGTCCATTCTGCATATTGACAAGCTTTACCAGGAAGAAACCGGAAAAAAAAATCAATCAACTCCCAAGCAGACATGAGCGAGTGAGGCTTTGTGATCCTCAAAATGTCACACTCTGTGATTTGAACCAGTCTTAGTCTGAGCGGTCTTTTAATTCGTCCGCATGAATTAGTGATTTAAATTCTTATGACAGCTCTACCCATTACGGGGTTTATGAAACCTCACCATCCTGTCATGGCCTCAAAGATAATGTTTAAGTCTGTTTGAAGGGTTTATCTGTGCTGACTCCCTCTTTTTATTCTGTTTCAGTTTACTAAAACTAATTCTTCAATAAAAGAAGACTGTGTGCTACCCTAGATTAGCAGAGCTGCTGGCTTTAAACATGTTGCTAGCATGTGCAGCAAGGTGAGTATTTGTTTAAACAGATGATTTGTAAGCAAAGAGTGAATATGCAGGTAAGGAATATCTGAAATTAGAAGAAGGATATCAAGGAAGGAGATGTAGCTATGGTTACATGTTCAACGACAGTAAAAATCAAGATGATGTTGAAGACAAGTTTAACTTCTGGAGTCATGTCCACTGTACACGCGTATTCCCTCCGTACTTTCAGCGCGGTGTAATATACCCTCTTATTATCTTTATTAATTAATCTATTACTTATTCTATCACATTTTAAATCCATAAACACAATCTGTTTCTTTCTCCATGACCATCTACACACTCTCTTTCCCTCTTATTCTCACACACATACATCTGCACACACTTCCTCTCACACTCAATTTCTTCCTCTTGCTCTCTCTCTTTATATGTAGAAATTATTTTTATTTCATAGTTAATGTCTACATTTACCATGTATTGATGTTAACAAATATTAATGTTTATAAATACATAATATCACAGCTGGATGGCAGGATCAGTGGGTGGGTGAAATTTCTGCCTGACGGAAGCAGTACTCAGCACAGGCAATAATTTTAATGCCTTTTCTCTTCTTCTACAGATTTTAACTCCCAGAGCTAAAAGGGGGATATATCTATTGTTTTACCATTTATCATGGTTTATGGTGCCTATATTACTTTGACTATTTGGCAAAAATTCTTACTCAGAGTGCCTGCTCTATATTCCAGGTAAGTTTTCTCCACTCCAAGATCTCTATCACATTGGACAAGACTGCAGTGTATGCCTCCTAGATCACCATGAGCCTTGGACTGACACTGGAAAGCAACCTGTCCTCCATGGTCTTGGTAAGCAGGACAGGCAGGTTCTTCCTCTGTAACATCGGAACATTCTGCCCCTTCCTAACCCCTTAGTCTACTCAGCACCTGATCCAAGCCCCGATCCTCTCCCTCGAGATTCAGCCAGAGGTCAGGACAGAATCATCCTTGGCCCCAGAATAAAGATTCATCTCGTTGTAATGTGTCTTGGCTCCCCCTGTTCGTTGTCTTGCCCTTTTGTGTAGAAGCTTGGGGGTATTATAGCACTGATTTATGCATCTGCATTAATCATGGTTGGCGCTTTTATTATTGTAGCACCTAGTCTTTATTTCCAGCATATCATCTATTATTGCAGCACTGAGTAACGCCATGACACTTGATCAGATGTAGTCTGTATGAATTATTGTTCAAGTAGCCTTGTTACACGCACTTATGTGCCGTTGTAAATCACTCTCGATGAGACCCTCTGCCAAATGAATAAAAGTAAATATAGATGTCAGTGTTGATCTAAGCAAGATTTATTGCAAGATTTATTGTTTCAGCCCTCCAGTGCCTTGGTCCATTTATTCCAATTCACGCGACCTTGATATGGACTAGTTCGCCAATATGATTATTAATTAACGAGGACACTGAGCAATTAAACTTAAAGTTTTCTCTTTCAACACGGAGTTATGGTTTTCCGGCATTCCTACGTTTCGTACAATCGCCCGTGTGCCACTACCCGTTATCTACTTTTCCCGGAGAGCCACTGAAAGAGTTAAGGGCGGGAGGGAAAGAGCCATCACAGCTTCGGATATTCTGTATTCATCCTTCTCCTCACTTCTCAGACACAGATCAACAATCGTTGTTACACTTCTTGCACGGCAGCAGCTGGCCACTGGAAATAATTTTACTTAATGCGTTTTACCTGTGTTTTGAAATATGAATGAAGAAAACGTGCGGTTCCGCGAAATGGAGCTATTTGCCAAGAGACGTCGTTGTGAAAATGTGTGAAATACCTGCGCTTTAGGTGTCTGTCTTGGACGGGGTCCAGGCGTGTTTCCTGTGGAGACACCACCGATTGAGGTAGTGTGGCCAGGTGGTGCACAGTCATACATTTGCACGGCATTGTTTGTTGTATTTAACCGGACAAAGAAAGGATGCTCATGTGCAAATTTGTCAGCGCATCTGTCTCCTGTGTGATGTTCTAATGGGTTTCAGTAGTTTCTCGTTTACCCTAGCTGTTTTTATGAAATAACCCTGTAACGAGCATTTATATTAATGACAACAGTGATATTACTAGTCGAAAAATGCTTTTGAGTGATATCGTTGTTAATACTGAAATTCATTGTCACGTTTCTTCCTCTATAGGATATTCTCAAAAAGATGACGGTCGACAGTTTGTTTCTGTCAGCTGAAACGTTGCTGTTTGCCATTGTGTCTTTTGCTGCCGTTCAAGGTATATGTCAAGAACTTTTGGTTCCTTGTGCAGTGTTCAACTGTTCGCATGCTGAGAATCGCAAATATTGATTTCACATGTTCTGATGTGCAAATTAAGAGTAAGACACGAGAATACTGAGAATACAAAGATTTTGACCAGAACTGCTCCTTATCTTTCCTACAGAGTCTAAGAGGGTTTATTTTAGTGCGAAAAACGTTCATACTGCCAGTGTAAACTTTCTTATAGTTATACTTGAGACACTTCAGGAAAGAGATTTCTGTGTAGATCTTTACACTGTTACATTATTACGTGTTATGCAATGTTACTGTATTGCTTAAATACAACATTTGGTGATTAGGCATCCTTGTGTTTTTATGTAGATGTTTATGTCGTGAAACACTGTATCTTGTTCAAGGCAATATGGCAAGGTCCTATTTAGCATTTTAATTTTGCAATCTTCTGGACTGAAGCCTAAGTACATTGTTTCTTTGTCAGTTTATCAATACACAGAAGATGTGGGGAACTGACCTAGGAATCCTGTTTAGAGACGAAGCTGAACAGGAATTAGGTGGCATGCTGTAAAAAGTAGGGCACTGTATTCTGAGACATCCTCCTTTTGATCTGCTGTCTTAAACTCAGCCATTTAGACATCTGGATGTTGGATAATGCACTATTCACAACACAACAAAACAAAGCAATTTAAAGAGAAGCAGAAAGTGATGCTTTTAGACGAAGCTATTAATAGACTATGTCATAAACCGTATAAAAGATCTCATGAGAAGAGATTAGATTTTGTATTAGACACGTTCAAAGGCTCGGCTGCTTTCACGGGTCATGGTGGTTGAATTTCATTATACTTTTCCCCCAGGCACCACCACTCAGCAAGTGCCACTCAGGCTATATGTTCTTCACTATTCCACCTGAAGTTAGCTTATTTTCATCAGTCATGCCTGGCTTTCAATGAAAAAACTATGTCCTTCTTTAAATTTCACACTATTTCAATTCAACTATCAGCTCTTGCATTCTCTGTTCAAGTATAAATTACTGTCCATCAGTCAGGTCAAGTTCTTTGGAAAGAGAGATGGAGGAGGAGGTTGGTGGTGGTGATGAGATGGGGGGGGGGGGGGCGTAGGGAGAGGAGAGCAGCTGGGAGGAGGGGTATTGTTATCTGTGGGGACAAAGACAAGTATGAGAAATTGGAACAGCACACTCTCCACCCCATGTTGCTGTCTGAGCCAAACATGGAAATCATCGACAGTTTCTTCCACCTATTTCTTCATCTTATTGATCAGATGCAGATTGCTGTTCGGAAAGGTCAAGATTAGCACCCCTCCCCCATATCCTCCTCAAGGGAGTCTGGCTTGCTGCTGACTGTGGCTGTGAAGTAGTCTCTGTTCTCTCTGAGAGCAGCCAGTCCTCACTTCTCATACCTTCTATGCGGGAACAGCTAGTTCCATTCATACTGAATGTGAAATGAAGGACAGAAGAAAGCGTGCTTCCATCGAGCTGCCTTGAAAACAGGTGAGCTATTGTTGAGGTGAAGGCGGAGGTGTTTCCACTGACTCCCGTTAGCTGTGGGTCAGCTGCACCTGAGGCGAGCCAGAGGCGTTTGTACTGACCCACCTGCGCTGTGGGTCAGTGGTACTCGAGCTGAGCCGGGGGTTATTCCACAGTGAATTAAGCTGTGCTGACAGAATGATATGATGAGAAATGATTGTAGGCTGGCCTGGAGTCGTGGGGTCAAGCTACAAATTCATCCTGTGTAAAATGCCACAGCAAGAAAAGGCTTTTTTCAATGCTTTCTTCTATGTAGCACAGCCAATAGTATACTTGCAAGTAAATGTTTAACCCCCTGATTTCACCAGAAGGAGAGATGTGTAATCATCAGCTGCCAGAATCTTTTTGTTGCATCCTCTCCAAAACAGCACAAGAAGCACAGCATTTCCTCTCTCTCCTTAATTACGCTCAGACACGACATAGGTGGGTGTAACCAGTACCAAAAAATAATGAAAGGTTCTTTTGTGTTGGCAGCTCTTGAGCAGTTGTTGGGCATCCATCAGTTGAAATGACAGTGGCTGTCTTGGGTCACACTGGAATGTGGCAAAGTGAGGAGAGTAAAACAAGCTAGAAAGAGAGGCCTCATTTTAGAGGGCAAAAATGAAAGAGATTTCATTTTTAGAGGGCTAAAAAGAAGAAGATTACAGAGATTGTGAGCTGTCACTTACCGCTGGAGTGTTTATTGGTATTATAAAAAGACAAATGCACATCTCACACCTGTAACCTGTTTGTTAAGCAATTAAATTAGAGTACACTGTAGTGCCTCACAGTAGCACGTCACCAGAGATTCACAAAAACATAGGTCAGCAGTTCCCTGTTCTCTCCACTCTGTTGACAGAGCACAGGATAACACAATTTTAATTGTCCTCCTTTATTAGTTTCATTTATTAAGGACTTAACTTGATGAGTGAGTTTACTCGTCTGAGTGAAAAGTGCTAATTTGGTCTCTCCCCCAGCACACAGTTACACTTGACATACTGTTCTGAGAGGAGGGGAGGGGGTATTTATCAACCATTTAATTAACTGACTATTTATGATCTTTTCTTTTAAGCGCCTGCTGGTGCTGGGACAAAGAAATAGGTCAGTTTGGATTGGATCTGATGAATGTATTGTTTTAATCAGTGTGTCTGTCTGCACATAAAGTTCCCTTGCATCAAAGAAACGAGGAATTTCTGTAACGCAGAAATGTTTTTTTTTTTTTTACTGCCAATTTAATGTTTCCGAAGCCACTCAATGGATATTTTCTAGGCCATAAATCTTTCCATTGTAGGAAATGATAATGGAAATTGCTTGTGATTTATTTATTTTAATATCTATTTATTTTTATGACAGAGTCACTTTATGAATTCTAATAAATAACGGACACTCTGTCTTAGCCTAGATGAACATGTACCACTTTAAAAGGCTTTGGTACAAGGGTGACACAGTTGTAACTGTGACTGTGACACACTGACTCCAACCGTGGGCTGAGCCACCAAGCTCAGACCCCGCTCCCTTGAGTGTGGAATATGGAACATGTCATTAGTCAAGTATGTTTGAAAGTCCACAGCAACAGGATATCATTGGCCTCTTCCCTGTGTGGAAAAGGTGGGCTCATGACAGCTAAGGTCTTTCAAAACACCCTATATCAACACCTCCCACTGACTCTCCAGGTGCTGATAAAGTGGTTGTTTCTCAGTGGGCACTAGCTCTCCTGTGTATCTCAGTAGTGTGAAGCAATGTGGTGTCATTGTCGGGAGAGTATGTCAGAGGAGCATAGGCAGAGGAGTAGGGCTTCCTACACAGGCATGGGAGGCATGTCGGTGAACCATACAGTTTGTGGTCAGCTGCCAAACTCCAAAGTCAGGGTGAAAAAGGCAGAAAGGTGTCATGATTGGGGACTTGCCTGCCAAGATTACTCTGAAGCAATGCGCTGCAATGTATTGTTTCATGTCCTAATTCAACTTTGAATGAGACAACTGCGGTTTTGTGGAACATTCAGGCGTTGTGTAACACTGAGATTATGTGAGACATGAGCTGGATTTGCATCAAGATGAAGTATTTAGAAAAAGCTCCTGTGGTGGAAAATATGTCACTTACTGGCACAACAATATCACTTTAGGTCGGGATAACTATTACAGGGAAATGACTGAACAGAGCATGTATAATAAAACCTTGCTGCACAAAAGTTATAAAGTGCAAGCTGTAAAATGTTAAATGTGCAGATTAGATAGGTTAGGATATCAGTGCCTGATGTCAGTGTTGGCTTGTGATATTGAAATACAGGAGCCAGCAATGTTACCCGTGATCATTGTTCTCACCTGTGTTTGTTTGTTGACCTTGATGAACATTTGTACCAACCAACTATATAATCTATATATATATATATATATATATATATATATATATATATATATATATATATATATATATATATATGTATATATATATATATATACACAATATCCTTTCTCTTAATTGTGTCTCATGTATCTCATGATACTTCCTCTTAATTGTATCTCATGTGGTAAAGCAAATGTTAAATTTAGAAAAAAACATCAATTTAATCATGACAAAGGCACCACTTAATTAAAAGGCAGAACGTACTGTCAGGGCACATTGTGTGGGTATTGAGGTTTAATTGTGTAAAGGGCATGTGAACAAGCTCCCTTCCAGAAAGTAAGGTATTTCCCTGGGAATTTCAACTGTACAGTTAACTGGACTTGCTGTTGTCAACATACCCTGGCTGTGGACACAGACAAAAAAATCCATCCACACATCTTCAAAAAATAATGTGCTGATAGATAGCAGATTTGTGCAAATTCCCCACAGGTTTGTGATGAGGAGAAAAGGAACACTACTTATGATCATATAAAAATAAGAGAAAGGGGATTAACTACAGAATGGTTAGTGTTATACAGCTAGTTAATCTCTTTATTGTTAATGAAATTACTAAAACAGGAACACACTTTGTGAGATGATCAGGATTTTGCCTCTACTTCAAAGTCAAAGGCCACCACTGAAACAAATACACAGGGAATAATTTCATGCGTATCTCTGATTAATCAAAGGTAAAGTTACGAATATGGATCACAAACTGCACTAACGGTGCAAATAAATGATCTGATCGAGTACAATGACGTGCATGTCTGTATATGAAACTGATGGTTCCCCAGACAGCTATAATCACAATGTGTTGTACGGTCTTCTGCCGATAATTGCATATCCTTGTGACTGTTGTGCACATGAGAGTATGCACCTAATGGGAGCAATTACGTCACTGTGATTAAAATGGGAACAGTTACCTACCGTGCATGTGGTAAAGTGATATGTGTAATGATTTTCAATTATTTCAAGCAAATAGCATAGTATTTGTATGGCTGCACAGACAGAACTTCAGAACATAAAACATAGTATAATGCAAAAAAACTGGCCATCATTCAGGTGGTTTTAGCTCAACAACGGCCTATAATTTAATATATAATCTGGGACTGTGTCAAATTTAAAAATCCCAGTCTATGACACTGTAAATACTCGCAAATTACATGATGGTTATAATTTATGTGGGAAGAAATACTTTTCAATGTTGGTGTAAAATGTACTTACATCTAATTGTAACCAACGTTCTCTGAATCTTTTCACAGCACAGCACTTTCATAGTATTCTTGCCCCACACTATTCTTTTTCTAGAATGATTGGATTATCTTTATAGTGTAGTTACCCAAGGGGGACACAGTTCTCTAAAGGTGTTTCAATTGGGATGTTGTATAGCTTACGAAAAATATCATTAAATGTATGCTCTTTGCCTTTTGCAATATATAGTACATTGTCTAGTTTCTGTCTGAGCTGAATTAATTTAGTGCAGAATGGTATGACATACAACGTATACAACATGCCTTTTTCACATTCTTCTCAATTGGCCCCAAACGAATGAATTTCCATAAATTTGTGCCAGTATGTAGAACATAGTATTTGGCTAAATGTAGTTGTGAGTTTCATTTCTCCAGTTGTGTATGTATTGCACAAAGATTTCTGTTCATGGCCCATGGTTCAATTGTTAATGGCAATGGTTTCTATTACTGAAGATACCATCCACTTCTGAACCCTTACATGTTCCATCAGGGCCAGATGAGGTATCCGCATATTTTCCAGTATGTCACCATGCTTTATTTCAATATTTGCTAATTCTTTTGTAATTCTCATCGCTGGCCTGCCTGTCGGCAGTGCACTGGTTAAGACCTTAACCATCATGAGTGAGACCATGTGCTAAATGAATAAATGTCAATGTAAATGCTGAGCTCTCAGCAAAAGCAGGTGTTGAGCGTATCTGCGACATCTCTGCTGAGGTAAAACTGAACCCCCCCTTACCTTTAATGCACCTGAAATCTCCTTGCTCGCCTCTTAGACAGAGATGCATTTGCAGAGCAGCCAACCCACCTGCAGTTTAGCCCGTTGTATGTGCTTATCCTGACGGACCCGGCTCTGTCTGCGATAATTACACCCCTGTCAGCATCCTGGTGACTGATGTCCTTTCAGATCAGGAAGAGTCTCTTCATCCTCAGCGCATGAAAAAGGATAATTGTGCATTGAAGAATTCATACTGATTAGTCAGAGAGGCCCGAGGTGGAAACATTGCTGTATGGGAATCGTTGAACATGATAATGATAGATAATCTTAAAGAAAAGAACAGGCTGTTCAGACCATGTCCAGGGTTGAGTCACAGAAGAGAAGATAGGTCGATGAGTCCAATGCAGGATGTGAAATGTCCCCACCTTAGCTAGGTGTTAGGGCTGGAAGTGGTGTCAGCATTGGGTTGAGGGCAGAGAATGTGGTAAGGGTTTGAAGTGGAGTTAGGGTTGGAGTTAGGGTGAGTGTAGAAGGGGCTGGATTCCTGAAGGGCTAAATTGCATAGTCTCCTTGATTCCTATAACCTCACATTCTCTGCGACCCAGAAATCGATAAGGACTTAAGGACTGTTCCAGTTCCATAGGAGATACATGAAAGAAGCAAGACATTTCCCTCATTGTCTACTCTAATGGAGGATGTACTAATATATACTCATTCAGAAGAGTTTATCAAAGATCTGTGGTGTTAGCCCCCACACATGTGTCACATTCCTTAGATTCCAGGCAAAAAAAAAAAACATAGATGCAGAAGGGAGAAGAGGGGCATGGAGTATGGGTATGGAGTAGCATTCCAGGAAATGAATGTGTAAACAGATGTTTGTAGGTTTGAATCCCAGCAAGAAAACTGCTATTGTGCCATGAGCAAGGTACTTGTGTGGTGCTGTAACAAACTTAAATCTGTACAGTAGAAAAGGAACCAGGGGTACAAATGGGTGCTGCAACTAAATCAAACTAAAGCAATGTGATTGGAAGGAGTGTGTGTCTAGGCAGAGACAGACAGAGATGAGGTGAGGCTGAGCTCCTTCTGTTAATCTCACTGACATCTATTAGGAGACAAGGAAACCAATTTAATGTGTTGTGGAGCTTCAGGCAGGCTTAATAGGGAAGCTGTACAAATTCATTCCCCAAGGCTTGCGAAACAGATTAAGATCTACAGTGGCTTACTCCTGGCTCTTGGTTGCGAACAGCTCAATGTAAGCACCCCACTGCCCCCCAATTACACCAAGAGGGCTACATTTAAATGCAGTGCTGTGCTTAACTCATACATAATGTTGTTAGTACCAAAATGATAACTCTGTGTGAAACTGCAGAAACATGGAGATTCTGGCTACATCGCAAGTGTATGTGAATGAAAATGAATATGTGTTCCCAGCTATGCAGACAGATTGCAGCCAACACCTCCTCTGTGACTGCGTTTCTTATTCAGTCTTCCAGAACGTTGATAGAAGCTTCACTATTCTCCAGGGAGTTCACTGTGGCGAGTGTATAGTCATAGTTTCATCCATGCTAAAACGGGCTTTTTAGGAATATGGACCTGATATTTCAGCGTCTGGGTGCCAGCATTGAATGCAAGCCCAGGCCTGTCTCGGGACTGAAAAAGCCCCTCTGCAAAGCAGTCAATTCACACAAGGATGTCAAATGAATGAACGAGTGTGACTTTGGGAACAGTCAGAGCGTGGAACTGCACTTTCATATACGGTCATTCTGTAAGGGAAGGCCACTGTCCCATAGCTGGTTACAGCAGAGACATTTTCATTCAGCACCAGCTGAAAAAAAGATTGCCATTTTATTTATCTGTTGCCGCTTTGTGGAATCCGTCATTTCAAATTGTGATGTGATTTGAAGTGCAAAAAAACGCAGTCTCGCAAAACGTTGCCTCTTCGCTCCCCGCTGAAACTGTTGTTAGAACATGTCGCAACCTGTCAGCGCGAGGCTCACACGTGCCAAATAAACAACGTCTTTGGCGCTTAAACCCGAGATGCATTTGATTGAGAGAAAATTACTGTGAGAGGCGTAAAGATCAAACAGAAGCTCCATCTCTCCGGCAAATTTGAGGATGTTTTTGCCCTCTTTCCTTCATCTGGCAGAAATGGTCCGCCTCCTGTTTGGTGCTCATTTCTAGCCCCCCCCAACCCCCCCCACCACCACCACCCACTCATGAAATACAATTACCTTTTTATTAGTTTATTATCAATCTCTCAAAATGACCGACACCGAATAAGGGTATCCGGCAAGCACTGACAACAGACACAATAGCAGTAATTATTAATAGTACAGTCATTTTTGTTTTTCAGCGTGTGTTTTTTTTTCTCCTCGAGGCCCAGGAGTGCTCTGCTCAGT